>NW_026915769.1:1904745-2539661 GCF_034315485.1 Pezoporus occidentalis
CTCTCAAGTGTACATTAAGCAACTTCTTGGTGTTAGCAACAATTTAAGTCAGAAGGCCTTTAATGATTTACATAAAACCTCTTACATACATTGTTATGGCTTTGCTTCCTTCCCCAAAAAAGTTGTTGTGACTGAAAACATTTGTCTGTTTAACCCTGGAGGCTCATAGTTGTTTTTTTTTAATCTGAGGCTCAGCTGCACCACGGTGATGAATTCCAAACAAAGCAAAACGTGTGCCGGTGGTTGCTGTCTTGGATGTAGCAGACCAGATGTAGATGCCTTCTGTAGGCAACTGTTGGCATTGGTAACTGAAATTCTGTTCCACTGGGCAAGAGAGTGGTGATTTACATGTGCTTCTGCAACATTTTGTATATTCTAAAACAAAAATGACAGTGAAAATGGGAAAACATACCCAGACAAAACCCCTGATATGTATTGTTCTTACAGCAGTGTGGATACCTTAATTTAGAATGAAAATGGCTTCTGGATTCTGATACTTCATTATCAAAAAAAGAGTGAGAGGAAAGAAAGGAGTAGCTGAGAGAGAGGACACAATTTATGAGTAATGGATTTCAGGGTTTAGGTTTAGTTTCTTTCCTGTAGTTGATATTTTTGCATTATTCCTATCTCTTTTTATTTTTCTACATATTACAGCATTCTACTTTGGGAAGGCACGAAGCAGACAGATACACGTAGGCTGAAATGGAATATAAAAAAAAGTCAGGACTTTAGAATTTAATCAAATATTTACTAACAATTATCACCAAGGCTGATAAATACCTGTTTTGAGCTTGGGAACCCAGTAATATGCCCCACATGGAACAATTCCATTGTTCTAAGAGTATTAAGGTAGAGACAGCATGTGGAAGTAATACACTCTGGTACAGTGCCCTCATCTCTGTCTCTGTATCACTGAATCATAGAATGGTATCCAAACGGAACAGGTTGGTTGTAAAACAGAAAGCAAATTTTAATCCTATTTTGCAGGTCTCTATCATGTAGTATAATAATGTACTGAAAATAGCATATAAAGATTACACAAACCATATGGTTAGCCCTTCTAAATAATACTGATTTTATTTTTCTGCTAGTGTGGGAAGAAAAGTGCTTTGGGATATTGTTAGCAAGCAAGGATGGTGGCTACACACATCACTTGCTGCACAGTTTTTGTCTCCCTTGTTCTCCATCTGCCTCCCTGCTGGTCACATCTGTACAGTGTTCTGAAGAAGTCTGTAAGCTGAAAGACTCTCAGTGTGGCAGAGAGATTTCCCAAGGCATTTCTATGATGGTCTCTTATTTTTATTCCAAAAGGTTTCATTTTCTGACTTTACAGGCATATTCCAACTTCATGGTAGCACATGCAGTTTGGCAAAAGGTGATCTTGGTGGTTTCAGTGTATTTTTGCAAGAGCATCTTTGAGATACGCAAATTTAACAAGTCAGAGATTTTTTTCAGTTTCTTGGCAATTTGAAGAAAGGGGAAGTTTAACTTATTTTTTAAATTTATTCTGGAAGATCCAATAGAAAAATAATTCGGCATCACGATGTAGGTTTCATCAGCTAGCATTTAAAGTTTTGTTCCAGTTCAGAACTGTAAGCTATTTCTTTAAATAGCAGTCAGTGAGAATTCAAAATGGAAGCTTTAGCTTTTTTAATTTTTTTTTAATGAACAATTTAGCAACACTAGAATACCCTGAGTGTTTGCAAAATCTATAGTAAATGGTGGTATGGTTAAAGTGTTCTCTTTAAGAAGAAGAAATTAAAGACTATTTTGCTAGCTGTGCATCTTGTTGTGAAAGGCACTAGTCTGCAACAGTTTTGATTTTTCTAGATAGCTGCTTCCAGTACCTTCCATGATTTTGCAACTCCCACAGCTTATCCAACCTTTTTCTTCTTCCTTGTCTTAACATTTGACTAGCTTCGTGAGAAAGCAATTGACAGACTCTGGCATGGACTTTTACCTCCAGCATCATTCTTAACTTGCTGCCACCAAATTTCTCTGTCTGTTCCTTCATCCCATAGCACAGGGCTCAGCTTCCCACTTATTTTGTTCTGTGTCAAATCTGTGTCTTCTGCCATCGTTAGACTATAATTCTGTTTATGCCTTGGAATAAATGCTAGCATATTTGCTTGTTACACTTTCCCTTGATCTCAGCTTCCTCTTGGGCACTAGATTCGTATCCTACTACTGCTTTTGCTCCATATCTTTATGTGTAGCACTGGTTCCTACCTTTTAGCTTTCTGTTCCGTTGGATCCTCTTGGGTCTGTGCCACTCTTACCTATCAGCCTATTCCATCTTTTCAGTAGGCCCTTCAGCAAGTTCAGATTTTATCTTTCTGCTGTACATAAAATTTTTGTTCCTGTCTGATGCAATGTTTTACATTAACATCATTAACTTCCATGGACCTTATGGCTGTATCGACCACATGCTCAAGTGTTGTGCTAATAGAGGCACGTTGGCTTGCTGAGTCATACCCTAAAATATGTTCTCTTTTTTAGGCTAACTGTATGTGGGTACACAGGAAGGCCTATACCAGCTCAGATGATATATGTCTCTAGCACCGTATTGTCTTTGACTGTAGCTAGCAGCTAAGGTGCTCTGCTTTGTCTGCCCCTTAGTTACTTAGTTTTTATCATCTGACCCCTAAAGCCCTCCATTTAATTTCACTTTGTTCTTTTTGGTAATTTCTGTTCTTTTACTTTTCTTCCCCCTCCCCCCTGCTTCCCAGGGAGTAATTCGAGGTTTTACTAGGGCTAGATAGATGCCTAACTCTATGGAGGAGATGAAATGCTGGTGATAACTGAATGTGCATATTTTGTCAGCTTTCTCTAGTAGGCAGTCCAAGGACATCCTGAGCCACAGCATTACTTTGTTTTCAATATATAGATCTTTCTTCTTAGTTTTTTTAATTGCCTTTTAGATCTGTGCAAATTTTGAGTGCCGGCAATTTTACATCAGAGTTCCATGAAGGTGTCCCTGCCCATGGCAGGGTGTTGAAACTAGATGGTCTTTAAGCTCCCTTCCAACCCAGACCAATCTATGATTCTATGTTTGTGTGAAGTGCTGTGCTTATTTTGAACCTGTCACCTACTGGTGTCATAATGTGTTTCCTGATGCTGGAAGAGAAAAGTGAACAATTTCATTCTTCATTCTGCTTGAGAATATAGGCTCTTCTAATATCTGCCCTTAAGAAATTTTTTAGTCTGAAGCCTGTTTAGAAACCCTTAAATACCTTTGATCATATGTGCCACTCTTTGTACCCTTTTGTTCTATATCCTTTTAAAAACAGTGAGACCAGAACTGCACATGAGCTGAGAACACCACAGATTTATCCCCTGGCATAATGAAATTTCCTGGTTTGTTCTCTTTTCCTCTCTAGTGTTGTGGATTATTCTGTTTTTATTTTTGACTGTGACTGAACAATGAGATGGCATTTTCATAAAATTGCCTGTTACAACTCTATGAACTCTTTTCCGAATGGTAATATCTAGTTCAGAGCCCATCAGTGTGTGTCTGTAGTTGGTATATATTTTCCTGCACTTGAATTATTCTGCATAAATTTATGTTCAGTTTCATCTGTCATCTTATTGCCCAGTCATGCAGTATCATGATGTACTTTTGCAAGTCAGTTTTCAATTTTGCTGTCCTTATTCAGAATAGCTTAGAAAAAGAGGGGAAACAGGGAAGAACAGTCAGTTTACAAAGCTTGACAGTGGTGCCAACCTGATAATTTCCCTCCCTTCTTTTTATGAAATAACTTTTCTCCTGTTCTTATATTTTACTTTTTAGCTTTTTTTACATACTTTCCTCTCTGACTATTTTTCTTCCAAATTTGAAAATCCAATTTTGGAGGATGAGAAATAATGAAGTATTAAATATGTATTATGGCAGGGCTGCATGGAAGGACATGAAGCCAGTGCAACTTTCTAATGGCACTATAAGGATGCATGGTATGACAGCTTTGAACACACGCTAATTTTCCAGTATGTCCAGGAGATTTTAATGACATCACGTTAAATGGCCAAAAATAATTCTGGGGACTTGTTTCTCAATACACGGACGTGCTAGAGCAGGTCCAGAGGAGAGCCATGAAAGTAAGCAGAGGGCTGGCATACCTCTCCTATGAAGACAGGCTGAGAGAGTTGGGCTTGTTCAGCGTGGAGAAGAGAAGGCTTGGGGGATACCTTATTGCAGGCTTTCATTACCTAAAGGGGGCTTAAAAGAAATCTGGAGAAGGACTTCTTACAAGGGCATGTAGTGATAGGACAATTGGCAGCAGTTTTAAACTGAAAAAGGGGACATTTATATTGGCTATAAGGAAGTAATATTTTACAGTGAGGGTGGTGAGGCATTGAAACAGGTTGCCCAGAGAAGTTGTGGATGTCCCATCACTGAAAATGTTCAAGGCCAGCTTGGACAGGGCTTTGAGCAACTTGGTCTAGTGGAAGGTGTCCCTGCCCATGGCGGGGGATTGGAACTGGATCATCTTTAAAGGTCCCTTCCAACCCAAATAATTCTGTGATTCTGTGTAATCAAGGTTAGATAAGGTAGATTATATCATAAGATCTATTAGGCTGACTGTGCACTGTAGCTATCCTTGTGCTCAGCTTTTTCGTTATTTTTGGTTTTGTTGTTTATTCCCTACCTGCATATAAGTCAGTGTTGTAGGACAAATACAAAGACGCATGTCCTGCTTTAGTGCACTCATCAAATAATGACTCCAAAACCATGTCTATTTTTCATATCCTATATTGTTGGCACTGGAAATTGCCTGCTTGGCTCAGTTGCTCATGTAATTCCCCTTGCTCAAGTCTGTAATATCATTTCCAAATTGTGTATGCTCCAGGACCCACTGTCACTTTGAGCTTCTGGGTTACTTTCCTGGAAATTTGACTAAATAGCCAATCTGTGATGTAAACTGCAACACATGCTTTTGTATTCTGTCTGTGAATTCTCTTCTGTGCATGGATTGAAAAGATTACTTAAACTAATATCCATTGTTTCAGTATGTTTGCTTGAGATTTTCCAGTGTCAAAGACAGTCTTCCTATTTGAAATTCAAGTTCAAGCTAAATTTGAAATAAAAAAATTGGTGGCTTTGCATTGTCATGGAAAACAGTAATTAGCTCTTTAGAGTATTTTCCTGAAAATGTTAATTTTACCTGTATATCGTACACACACAAAAAAGCTAGATTAAATTATTTGACATGCACTTCAGGAATTGACGTAGGCAGATTAATATCAAAGGATATTTTTTTTATTTCAGACTAAAAAGTATTTTAGTCTGAAGATGCCATCCCAGCTATAGTAAATAGCACTACTAGAATTACCCGTTTCTAGTATTAGGTTGTAGAAGAAAATCAGCTAATTTTTGTCAATAAACATCATTCCTACTTTTAAGCTCTTGATAAAAAAAGCTCTTCAGAAAAGCCTGAAATTAGCTTTACATTTGCTTTACTGTTCAATCTTGCAAAATGATGGCAGTGATTTTTCATCCTCTTTTAACAGGTATTTTTAGGTTCAATAATACATTTAAAACAGATAAAAATTGTGTTGAAGAAGAAAAAAAAAATAATCTTCCAAGCAGCAAAAGAAATTAGAATTTATAAATTGTAGTCATGCCATTTTGACCATCGGTAATTACACTATTTTTATGTTAATGTGGAAACCCTTTGAAAGAAGTATTTAAGTACTAATTATCTATTTACAAAAGAATGGCTTTGGAAATGCAGTGAAAAACATTGAGCTGTGTAGGGATTTAGAACAGATGTCATTTTTAAAAGACTAGGCATACTAAAAAAAGTGTTGATTTTTATTGCATTTCTTAAATGTGCAATGGTTCTGATCCATTTGTACGTCTAAGATTCAGACAGTACATCACAGAAAAGTGCACTGCAACACACTCTCCAGTTCTGAGGAGTTAGTATGTCCTGAAGACTTCTGAACACTAAACTGGCCGGGTGTCTCAGGGAATATTTAAAATACATCCCTGTATTGGCAAGATGACTCAGAACAGCTGTTCTCCAAGTATTTCTCCCATACTAGTGGTGACAAGCTGTAGGAGTGGTAGGTGCTAAAAGATTTTCTCTTAATTTCCTGCTTCCAAACACGCGTATGCTTTTGGGGGATTTCTTGCACTTTGCACTAATACTGAGGTTTCTTGTTTCCGCTAGTGGAGTGGAAAGTAGCCAGACTTAAAGATTCTTAGTCTCCGGGGTGACTCGCCTAAAAATGTCCTGTGATTTTCATAAATATGGAGATCCCTGATCCTCCGAATAATATGTGAGTAAAACCACCCAGTCTTATTCCAGACTAGGAGACAAGTGTAGCTTTAAGAAAGCAGTGTGGCCCAGACGTGCAGAGATCAACCAGGGAACTGAGAGATCTGGAGTATGATTCCATGAATTGTCGTGGCCTCTGGTGGAGATATTTGAAAGAGTCTGAGGAACACAAGCGACTGAATTGTGGTTAGTAGTCTTCAGACTTGACAGTCCCTTTATTGTTCCCCCTTGTAAAATTGTGAAAATGATGCTTGATCCACCTACCACATGAATGTGTTGGAGGATTAATTATCATCAGTGCAGCACTTTGAACATCTACTGCAAAGCACTGTACACAAACATTAAATACTGTTATTAGTGCTGTGCACCTTGTACAGTGACATAACACACAGCTCTTTGTAGTCATCTCTTCCAGAAGGTGACGACTGGGAGGTACTAAAAGCACCTTTGTGGTATCTGAAGATCTGAATAGGAATCTGTGTCAGTGTGCGGTGAGATCCGTGTAGGAAGTCTGAAATATTTTTGATTGTTACTTTTTAACATAGTTCTCCATCTTCTTTTCTTTCATTTTCCCCACTTACGTATGTTATAAACCAGAAATAGAATATTCCAAAGGGCAGAAAAGCTGTTGTAAAAATTCATCTCCACAGAAATGTATATTTTTTAAGATTACAACTATTCCAGGAAATAAAAAGTATTTGTTAAAATAGACCCTGTGGCTTACATAGTTGGGGGTTTTCAAACCATCCATTGCCATAATGTAAGGCAATATCAAAGTAAGGTTCAGTTTAGGCAAACCTTGCAGTCGTATAATTTTCTAGGCATCTGTTACTGACCACTAGTGGACAGAAGGAACAGACCTACATAATCTTCTGGTTTGACTCACTACAGCCACTTTAATGGCCTAGTTTGCAACATGCACTGGGTTCATTCTGCATAATTACAGGGTAATTAAATAAACCGGGATAAAAGGAAGCCATTTTTCCTTTAGAAGTAATTTTGGCCAATTATTATACATGTGCGTGTGTGCATATAAAACACAGTATATCAAAGAGCCTAAGTTGGGCTATTATCAGGTATTTTTTAGTTTGATTTGCCTTTATCTATTTATACTAAGAAATCCTGTTTTGTAAATGTGAGCAGTATTGTATGTGATTGCTGTTGTAGTGCTTAATATAATTACTAGCTTTTACAATGCAAGAATGTCTTGAGCTAGCAGGTTACAGATGACTTAGGAGGGAGTGTTCATTTACAATGTTATTCCAGATTACACACCATACAAAAAGTATGTTAATGTGAATTTCCCAGACATCAGCCCCAGTGTTTAAACACAGAACTGTCAAAGAGATGCTAAAAAGCAATCTCAGACAGTTATGCAGTCTTTTTACTATATCACTCACTGCTGTATTCCAAAAGGTTGAAATGAGAGGGAAAAAGCAGTAAGTGGGCACTTACATGATTGTCTCTGCTTTTAATGAATACTAAAAATTCTGCTCACTACAATACCAGGAGAGAAGCAAAGCACATCTGCTTGTACAAGTTTGCATTTATCTTGGTGAAGGTGCAAGTTGATAACAACTCTAAGCTGCAAAGGAGGTTACTATTTGATAAAGATGCCTAACCTCTTAGTGCCAGACAAGCCCGGAGTATAAACATCATGCATTTGCTTTTGAATTATTTTCAGCGTTGATCTAGTTTACGGGGAAGATGACTGATAGAATAGGATGAACTTTTAAGCACATAGAATTCTGCTTTGAACAAATTCAAATGCAGAGAAATAGCAGACAGAGGCACATTGTTCAGTACTTCGCATGATGCAGTTTGTAGTTCAAGTAATGGTTCCCCAGCATTTCAAGTTATTTTGTAAAAATTATGTTTGCCATAAAAAGGGCCCGCTGTAGTTTAGAAGTTAAGAATTGCTGTAATAATTTTGTAATTGGTGCATAAACATGCAAAAAATTTAGATGTTCAGTTGATTTTCTTAATTAGCAATCTACAGTAATGAAGGGAATAAACAAAGATGTTATTAGCTGAACAATATCTCTATTCTTATTCATTATATATTACCAGAACTGCTATCAGATTCTTACACTAAGGAACAAAAGCTTTTGTCAGGAGGGCTTGCTGTAGCTGTCAAAAAAGTAAGATAGTAAGATAATCTCAAAAAATAGTAAATTGGATTGATTTAGGGCATTTAGGGCAGAAACTTCATCTTCTTAGTTGTTCTGGGAGGAGAACCACTGCTGCCTGACTTCATGGATTTTGTCTCCTAGACTTCTGTGGATCCTTAGGTGTCTCATTCCTTTGAAACCTCTCCTTCAGACTGGGCATTAGTCTTAGACATATTGAGGAAGCTCAAGGGAACATAAGTACCTTTGAGGTACTTACTTTGCTGAATATAACAAATAACTTCTGAATCTGCTGGGCATTTTCAGAGGGATGTCGAGAAACAAACATACAGAAGTCTGAAGCATAGTACTGCTGCAAGTTTTGTTTCTGTAAGAAAAAGCCCTTTGGTAAAATGCTAAATTAAGTGCAAGGTAATGTCTCCAGCATTTTTCTGCATACAGGGAGAAATTACAAAAAGGAGAGGAGGGGGAAAATGTGGCAGGAAAGATGAAAAACCATGCAGCATAGATGAAGGAAAAGGAAGGGAAAAATCTCTCATGCTTTGTTAAGGTAGAGTCTGAAAGAGAATGGTGGCTTGGAGCCTCACTCCAAGTTGGCAGAAGGCAAAAGCTGGATGTAGCCTAAAAGCCCTGAAGGCCAGGACTAAATTTGAGCCAGTATGTTTCTGACAGAATTTTGATGTGTAAAGATTCCTGTTGATTCCAAATCCAAATAGGATGAGGTGGCTAGAGGTTGATTATGGAGGAAAATAATTTTAATTTCTGGCAAGTTGGATATTATGGGAGGGAAAACCCCCTCATTTTAAGAAAAAAAAAATTGCTTAGAAATTTTTTTTACCCCCAGAAATTTTTTACTCCCAGATACTTTAAACTGACATTTTGGTTCATTTTCTTTTCTTGGTAATGTCAGAATCACTATATGAATTTCCAAATATATCCCATTCCATCCAAGTAGTATTTTAATAATTTTAATATAGAATGCTGTTCAGGTAAATTGTTTTCAACCAATTCTAGTTCTAGTTCCTCTCCAGCTTATAGAAATATTTTAGGAGAAGCTTCTCAGGAGCCAGGAACAGGGGATTCCCTGGTCTTCAAGCAAAACCACTTGTCTTGTTTTGGCTACTCAAAATAATTTAAAAAAGAAAATAACTTTCCACCAAATTCATAACTTTGCCTTTTGTTTTTTGGTTCGAAAATACATCTTTGACTCCTGTGGCGTATGTTTTTGTATGTGTTTCTTGGCACTCCAGAAAGGCAGATCTAACATGCTTGATGCCTTAATTTTACTGGGGAATGAGTTTTGTCCTGGATATGTGTGCAGAATTCCTGTGACAGCTGTAAATTTTCTATAATGCTTTTGTATTTAGCTTCTCTATTAATAAGGAGTTTGCTACCTGCCCTCCAGTAAAGCCGTATACTAGCATCAAATGTTAATTAGCTATCAGTTGAGTATTTAGTCCTACTCAGCTGCAAAATGGATAGTATGAAAACTTATACCAGTTAATGGAACATACTCTCTAGTCTTGTTAAATTGCTTGCCTACTGTAGATTTGTTTCATTCGAATCACAACATGAAATGAGTTTTTAATTCCTTGCAACATTGCAGGTTCTTTAAAATTACTGTTAGTTTTCCAGTGTAGACTTGCAGAAACCTGGAATCACACAGGATGGAGGGTACGTTTGGAGGTCAGAGTCCAGCCTCCTGTTTGTAACAGGCCTAGTTAGAGCAGGCTGTTCAGAACCTCCTTGTCCAGTTGAGTTTTGAATATCTCTAAGAGCAGAGATTTCACAGCTGCTCTGGCACCTATTCCATGTTTTGACCGTCCTCATAGTAAAATTCTTTCCTTGTACCGTGTTCCCACTTGTGTCTGTTGCCTCTTGTATCTGTGTGCACCTCTGAGAAGAACCTAGCTCTGGCTTCTCTGTATCCTGAGATCAGGTAGTTGCAGGCAGCAGTAAGGTCTTCATCTTCTCTAGGCTGAAGAGACTCACATCTCAGCCTCTTCCCGTATGCCACATTCCCCAGCCATCTTGGCGGCTGTCTGCTGGACTTCCTTCAGTTTGTCCCTATGTTTTCTTTTACTGAGGAACCCAGAACTGGACACCACGCTCCAGACTTGATCTCACTAGTGCTAGACAGAGGAGAAAGATCACTCCCTTTGTTCAGCTATTTTCACTGTTAACTAGTACATTGTGGTTGTCTGGCTTTGCCACAAAGACACACTGTGCCTAGTCTTGTTATTCTCTCATAGGAGTATGCAAAAGGAGGAGTTTGCATTTGCTTTTGACGAAATTTATGAGGTTCCTGTCAAACCATTTTTCCAAACTTTGGAGGTTCTTCCGAAGAGCACACATACCTTCCAGAGTGAGTCAGCATATCCTCACTTGTAATTTGGTGTTGTCTTGCAAATTTGCTGAAAGTGCACTCCATCAGATTATCCAGGCTGTTAGTACAGAAGGAAGTAGTATTGGCCCCAACATCACTAGCTGAGGCATACCTCTAGTGACTTGCTTCCAATGGACTTTGTCCCACTGATTTTAGCCCTTTGAGCTCAGTATTCTAGAGGATACTTGACCCACCTTATCATCCATCCTTATTTTAGCAATCTGGATATAAGAATGCTGTGGGAGATTGTGTCAAAGGCTAAGATCGAGGCAAACAGCATCCAGTACTCCCCCTTCACCACAGAGCCAGTCATCTCCTCATAGAAGGCAATTGTGTTAGTCAGGTATGATTTAGCCATCACTGATGGCTGTTCCCATTCACTTTCCTGACCTTCACTGCTTGGAAAACTACTTTATGAGAGATGTGTTCCATAATTTTCCCAGGCCTGATGTGAAGCCTGATGGCCTGTATTTTCCCAGATTCCCCTTCTTGTCTTTCTTGAAGGTGGGTATGACATTTGCCTTTTTCCAGCCAAGGGAAACTTCTGCAATCCCCCTGACTTTTCAAAGGTGTGATAGACAGGTTATAAGCCTGTGTCCATCCATTGCATCTCTCCAGTCAGGTGAGCTCTTCCACCATGTCTCCAATTGCTATAAGAAGCAATGAAAACACGCATGAGCAGAAAAAATATCTGTTAGGGAGAAAAAAAAAAAAAAAAGATGGTAAAGAGAGGTTGTGGAGGCAAAAAGAGGGAAATGGGTTTAGCAAGGTGCCACCTGGTATGGAATGAAAGAAAAAAAAAACTTGAGCTGCAAACTCATCAAAAACACAGTTGTTAATTGAAAAGCTGACAGACCTGTAACTACAGTAGCGCTTCTGGCCGCCACTATAATAAATGTAACTGTACATTTAGAGTAATTTGCTAATTTGCCTAAGTAACACCCACAGACAGCAACATGACATAAATACATTAGTGGAAGCAACAGCTATAACAAGCTCGTGCAGGTTCTTGGCTGCTAGATGGATGGATCAGATGAGCTGGAAAAGATGTACAAAACAATAGAGATGGAATTGTTAACAGCACTGCGGTATTCAGGATTTTATTTTCCTTTTTTACCAAGAATGCTTTAGGGCATGTAGATGCCCATACATATTGTAGCATCTAAGTAACATTTTTAACTTATGTGTGTATATGTGCACACACACAGAAAACTTGTAGAGATGGAGTGCACATCTGCAAAATGCTAAGCATTTCAGAGGCAAAAATTACAAAATGTACATCTCAGGTAGTCTTTCAAGTGAAAAAGAGAATCTCCAGCATTCAACATGTAATTATAGATATCTGAAAACAGTTTCTCTTAGCAAATATTCTAAAAGCACATATGTATTGAACCCACCAGAAAGACTGGAAAATGTACAATCAATTTTCCTAATACAGGTGTTCCAGGTGTCTGAAATTTACACTTAAGAGTTACCGATATCGTTTCATATGGCAAATAATGAGTTTAGCCTTGTGGCATCTCCTCTGGGCTAGCACTGTTCTTTGTTTCATATTTCTGTAACTCTGAATTACACTCTTGCATTTTATTCTTAAGTCCTATACATGTCAACTTTTTCCACTACATATTGGGTGGTGGTTTACCTTCTCTAAATATCCTACCTCTAGGTTATGGTTGTGGTCATTTCTATGTTATCAACAATACATGTTAAAAATGACAAGATTGCTGCTATGCACAGTGGGTCTCATTTTCAAGAAAATATTTTTTTTCTGGTCCCAGTCTCCTATTCTGACTGTCTTCATCCCGATGCACAGTAACAGTGCAGAAGCAAAGCTAATGAATGCAGCTTTACACAGTTTCTGTCTTTGTTTCCTCTCAGATGTGCTCAGAAGGTTTCTGTTAAGCTTCTTGAGGCAGGTGATGCCTGCTCTCAAGGACAATCCAGCTGATAACCAAATGTGGACTTAGGTAGAAAGTTCCTGTTGCAGTGCTGCTCTCAGGGAGAACCTATGTATGTGGGCATGTATATTCTTGCAGTCGGCAGGAGGTTGTAAGGTTTTTCACTAAATACAGTTTGTAAAATATTCTTGAACATGAGTCACTTTAAATTATAGTCCATGGATCTAAGGAAGTCACTGAGAAAATGGAGCAGGAAAAAACATGGGATAGAGGCAAACTGCAAGACTGCTTTGTGGGATGTGGAGTTTTGACAGCTAAACCCCATCCCTGTCTTGGTTGAAGGCTTGATTTGAAAGGGCAAAGAGGGCAGCAGACCTCTGACTGACCCAAGTTCTGAGTCTGTAAGACCTCCTCAATACAAGCGGATAAAGACCACAGCTCTGGGAGAAGAGCTGACATTATTTTGTGAAGCGTTACGACTGATCTTCTTTGAACCCTAATTTCTGTCAAAGAGTTATCATCACTGTCACAGTAAGTGATACTTGCAGCACAAATGGCAATTAACTAGAAGTAAATAGTAGAGCAGAAGTCTGCAGACTGGTTTTTAAGGTTGATGAGTTGAAAGTAATTTCAACACATTAATGCTAAGTATGCTAAATCATAGTGTGCCCTGAAAAAGACAGTAATGTCATTTACCTGAAATCACCAGAAATTGCAGTAAAACGTAGTAAGGCGTATGCTCTGTTGTTTTCAGTATGTGAGCATATTATAGGAATTGATAATAGTCTGTGAGTCTGTCTGTTTTCTTTTATCAGATTTTCCATAAAACACGTAATTTGTTTGCTTTTCACTGTTTTAGGTAGCCTGCCCTATGAATACAAGATTGTGATAGCAGGAAATCATGAATTGACCTTTGACCAGGAATTCATGGCTGACTTAATCAAGCAGGACTTTTACTATTTCCCCTCTGTTTCTAAGCTGAAGCCAGAGAGCTATGAAAATGTACAGTCTCTTCTAACAAACTGCATCTATCTTCAAGACTCTGAAGTGACGGTGAGGGGATTCAGAATATATGGCTCCCCTTGGTAAGCAGGTTTTTAAACATACCTAAAAAAAAATATTGATTGCTGTCACATCAGCCATTTTGTATGCATCAGCTATATCTGGATTGCTGTCTTAGGAAGAAAAGTAATACTCAGTTTGATAAAGTTTTTATATTTTCTTGTAATGAATCATTCCTGTGACAAAATAATGTACTATGGTTATTGTTAAAAAAATAATGTTTTAGTGCGCTCTTTAACTCTCAGCCAGTAGCAGTTCTGTAACATAGTCCGTGTAGGGTTTTTTGTGTCATAAAATATGTTTCTATACTTAGTGAGTTTATGTAATTACAGGTTAATTTTATTGAAGAGGGTATATTCTTTTGACAATTTCCATCCTACAGATAATATTTAAGTTTCATTACTGTATACAGTAGTCATTTAACGTAGCAAGCTTGTTACAGCATTTGTTTAAGCCTCATTTTTTTTTTTTAATATCCCTCAGAATCTTATTTCTTTAATACAGTAATAGCTTTCCTTAAGGCATAGTTGCTTCTAAACTGAAGGCATAGTTGAGCTTCTAAACTGAAGTCAACAAAACAGTGGCAACCTAGTATTTCATGGATTTTGCTCTGTTGCATCGAGTGAACACTTAGAATTCCTCGACAGTATTGGAGACAGATGGGCTTTGGCTTCCTGACCTCCACCTTGGCCCTCGTATGTACTGCTTCTGTGTCTCTTACTTAAGTTACATTACTACTGTGTTACTTCCACTAACAGGACTGTAAATTGAGTCTTCTATGAGCATTTGCTATACATATAAAATAAGTAAAAATTTATTTTAAAAGGCAGATTTTTAAGGGAATCTGTTACTCTTCCTTTTAAAATCACATCAGGCTGGAATGTAGCAAACAAGTTGTCAAACCTGATGCATATACCCCAATGTGAATTTTCAGTGTGAATAAACTGTGAAATCTCTTGGATTTTTGTGAAATATTTTTTTTTGTAATGAAAATTGGCATTTTCCCACTTGGTTACTTGAGATGGGTGTTAATTTTCTCTAAGCTTATTATTCTACATTTGTCTGCATTAAATATCTTCCCTTCTAAATGCACCCTTCTCTCTATCCCTCTTAGATCTCCAGATTGTTCTGGGGGTATTTTTCAATCCACCCACCTGCTGTGTTGTAGTTCATGTTCCTCATGTGTCTACTGTGTATTCAATCAATGCACAATTTACTTCATTTTCCAAATTATTAGGGAAGATATTAGATGGTATCAGTCCCAATATTAACTTCTGAGAAATGCCACTTGGCATCTCTTCCCATTTTGATGTTCAACTGTAAATATACTGTAATTATGCTCTGTTTACAATATGTCTGGCAACTTCATATCTTCATTGCAATATTCGTAACCAGGCACCATATTTCCAGTGTCAGTAATAATTTTCTAGGCAGTAAAGTACCAAAAGTCTCATTAAAGTCTAGATAAATTAAATTACAGCAAAATGTTATCTAGAAAGTGGCACTAAGTAGAGGCTAAAGAAACCACTTGAACTCTGTGTGTGATTCGATGTGCAAAAATCTGTTGAGAAAACTTTTGTCCACCCACTAACCCATAAATAATGTTTCTGTAAAATCAGATCTGCCGCATTGCATTCCCTTTGTGCGCTAATCTTGTCATTTTGCACAAGTTGTCTAAGCTATCTGGCATGACCTATCCGCATGAAAAAAGATTGCTTTCCATCTATGCATCTTCAGGTCATATCTAAACTTCCTCACTACATGTTTCACAGTGTTGCTAAATCATCTCCCACCCCCTTATGGTCCTGGAAGACGAGTGTTGTAAGGTCCCTTGAAGATCTTTGCTTGCTCCATATGGGAGAAAGTCTTGATGAAAGTCATCCAGCCAAACTGGGTTTTTTTTTGCTTGTTATTGTGCAACGCCAAATGAAGTTTCCATGCTAACTGATGTCACATCCAGTAGAGTCAGCAACAGCAATAGCAGTAGCTTAAGTCACTCTTCATTAGTCTATCAGAACAGCAGATGCAGAAGTAACCAAGTCACATCAGCCAGCTCACCGGTCAGAAAACACAGGAAGAGAAGTAGCAATTTTGTGTAGGTTAAACTAGCTTCTTGCTATATTGAAGGCTGTAGTACAAGTCTGTGCTTATTGATCTCTACAGTTCTTTAGCAGTTCTTTTTGGCTCCATATTTAATTCCTTGTGAAAAAAAGAGGTTTGTCATAGCCTCTCTGGGAAATCAGTCTCAGTTTCTTTCTATGTCATACTAATGTAATCTCTAAAAAACTACAGAACTTTGGTGAATGTTTCATGGTGAATCTATTTTTGCCCTTGCATCATGAAGCCAGTCCTTCAGAAAATGCTTATGAACTTAGTCAAGACTTCAGAATTCTTTAAGATCTTAGAACTCAGTAAGAAAGCTAAATTTCATGCAGTTGCTTGTTTAGTATCCTAAAATAATTTTCTTTTCCAGCCTTGAAAATGTGCGTCTAGCTTTTTGAATAGATTTGTTTAATGGTAGAACTCCCAATTACAGTACATGTTTTTGTCCAAGCCTGACTATTTAATGAGAAGGTGAGCTATCTAGAAATGAAAAGACTGGGGCCCTAGTCTTTTAGACCCTGCCTTTCCATTTCTGGTTACAGTCCTGACCTTACTTCATCCTTTGTTAAAATAAGTAAAAGCTAGAGATATCCCTGCTTTATAAAACAGGTTAATCAATAGTTGCAAAGTACTTTGAGAATACTGGAGTAAGGTCTGCGTCAATGTCAACAGGCATTAACTTAGTGTGTTTACCCATAGCCACCTGTGTTTTTATATGTGACTTGTACACAATTAGATTATACTTATGCTTAAGATGTTTTAGTTGCAGAATAAACCATGAGAGCTTGATTGGTTTGCATAATATGCCAGTCTCTAAGGCCTTTTAAATATGTACCATTTGTGTGTGGTTAAATGTTTTCAATAGCACTTGGGTATTTTGACCTCTATTATTGTCTAAAATTCAGTGGTTATTTTTAATTGCATAGAAGAAATGGGACACAGTTTTGTCTCAGAAACCAATGCTTTTACTCTCCTAGGCTCCAAGGGCAAGATTTCAAGTGCCAGATTGAGCATCTACCCACTAACGAAAATTTAACTGCCTTAAATGTTAATTACTCTAGTGTAATCATCAAGCAGGGAGCATCCATTTTGAAATCAAGTTGCAAAGCACAAAATTTGCTATTTAGGAATTGGTATTTGCAACACTTGGACTATGGATTATCAGCATAGGTTGTAAGTGAGAGGAGTATAAATAAGTAAGATGCTTGACAGCGCACCATACAGCGTTGGTTGCCAGATCTGGATGAGCAGGACATCAGGAAGAATGCATCGTGCTTCATTCTAGTGTAGCCCACACACTGGGAACTGTTGGGGAATTTTTTCATAAAAAGCTAGGCACAGGAAGATGCACCCTAGTGTCATCCCAGCAAAACCAAGGACATGGCCAGAACGTATTCACAGACCTAGAAGCAATCTTGTGTAGAGAATAGCCATAGTTGCTAGGAATGTAAACCAAAGATTTTGGTTTCTCAGTAGCATTTGTTGTAAATTGTAAAGCTTCTGATTGGAAAGTACTTTTGAACACTCTTACTTATTCCGGACTGCTGTAACAAAAGTCAAACTGGCCGACAGAATAACCCAAATAATTCTACAGAATAATTCTATAATTAACATTTAACTGCTAAGCTTTCCCAAAGATGAAAGCATCTTCCAGAAGAGTTTAATTTGTTTTTCAGTATAACATACGATATCATAACATGTAAGTAAAAATACAGCAAGCAGGAACACCAGAGAGGAGCAGAAAATTCATCCTCAGGTGTGTTCTCAAGACTTGGCTGGACAGTTGTGGCTGACCAGATCTAGTGGTGGTAAGTGGTGGTAGGCAGTGGTAGGCTGGACTAAAGATCTTCGAAGGTCCCTTTTGAGCAATCTTTCTGTGATTCTTTCCATCCCACTGTAGAGCTAGAGTTAGGTGTCAGCATTGATACCTGAAATAAACAGGTATCAACAAAGTCCTTACAATAAGTACTGCTGTTGATATGAAACTTTATAAGCAGTAGATGGTCCTCACAGGTGGCTTAGAAGTCAGGAAGCCAAGATGATAGTGGAAAGTTGAATTTGGATTTGAAGCAGAAGGTCTTTTCTATGTCGTCAGACTGAGTATTATCTCTGTGATGACATCATTCAAGGAACCATATTAATAAGTGATTGGTGAGTATTTCAGTTACAGATTTTCAGCATTCTGTTATAGCTCATTATCCTCACAATCTGTTAGTATTTGCAGGTAAAAGTTTTAGTGTTAGCTACAGCTGGAATGAAGATAGGCTATACAATCCACTTGTACCTGTGCTAAAGATTTTAATTGCACAATTACACACTGTGTTTGCACAAAAACCCCTGATGCATTCAGTGCACAAGATCTGCTGTGCTTAGTGAGTTAACTAGGTATTACTCCATTTTCCTATGCAAAAATAAATGCCTGTACAGGTGCACATACATTTTTTTTTTCAACATGAGAGTACCTCTCTGAGGTTTGTACTTGCATGTGTGATCTGAGTGTTGCTATGTCTACTTCTCTGCTGCACAAGGTTCCAACAAGGGACTCCGCCGTACTACATGTTTTTTCTATTGAGTTTTTTACCCCTCAGTGGGTAAGTAACTTTGCTCTCTGTTCTCAAGTTGCATGCAGTAACTAATTTTAAGACCTGAAGATAATAAGTTGACCTGGTCAATAATCAGAAGCTGTTAGTGTCTTGCAGAGGTTATACTGGCCCTTCCACCAGTGTGTAATATTCTATCCCTGCCTCAGATTTATAGAGAAAGATGTGCATCTGCAGAAGAGCTGTTATTCTGTGTGTGATCTTGTTGAAAATGGCAGGAATTCCATTGGCATTTTCTATTAAAAATGGGTTATTGTGCATTAATGGCAAGGTTAGAGTACACACTTGACATAGCGAGAGAAACGCAACTGGCTGAAGAAAAACGTATTCTTCCTAGCCACTGAATTTCCATAATACCGATCAGCTGTACACACCGATCAGCTGTACACAACTGGAGGAGACGCTTTGGTCCTCCTGCTTTCAAACAAGCATACAACGTGACAGGAGAGTTTTTCACCTCCTTCAGTGTTTTGCTTTTTTTTTTTAATTTTTCCACAGTGTGGGAAGGGATAGTCAAAGCTCTCTTGCCAAACGTGTGATAATTTCATTATTCTAAATGACATATTGGCCTGAATAGCAAAAAAGAAGACATTTAGGAGGAGATTGCCTCCAGATTCATTATCCAGAGAGTGGTTTTTTGCTTGGCTTTGATTATCTGGAGGGATGTGTTCTGTGAAACAGAACCTCATTTTTCTTTTTGCAGAATTACGGTTTTTTTTTTTCTAGTGTCTATGTATTCTCATTTCCTCCTTCATTCTTTTGTTAGGCCATCTGGAACTTCAGAAACTTTCATTTCCCAGTTAGGGAAAATGGGAGAGCAAAGATTAATATCAGCCTACAAAGACATTTGTGATCGTTTATCCTGAAGTGACAGACACCTGGGCTGCACTCCTGGGTTTTTTTAGCTCCCTCCAGTGGAACATTGGTTAGATGTGGCCCCTGCATGTTTACCCGTGGGCCAACAGCTCTCATGCAGCATTGTTAGCCAGATTATGGGAACTGAGTGCAGAAAGTTAAGGGTGTGTATGTGGAGAGCTGTTTTTACTGAGTTTAGCATTCTGAGTCAGGGCTATGCAGTCAGGTTTTTTTTTAAGTGAAATATGTTAGAGAAGATGGCTGAATTCTTTCCATTCCAACTTGTAGGTTGCATTAGTATCAGTCACCAACTCAGCCCAAAGGAGTCTTGCCAGGGAGCTTATTTTCGAATCATCATCCCTCTTTAGTGTGAGGGCTGGAAATTTGTTCCAACCTGTTGGCCCTTTTCTTGGTGCACTGCAGCTATCTGTACTGTTCCAGTATGCTGTCAGCTTTACTCAAGCTGTATAGTCCAGTGTGATCAGTAGTACTTAGCTGTAGGTGCATAACTCTTCATCTGATTTTTCATCACAGATTAGCTGACTTTGTTAGACCCCTTCTCAGATGTTCTCTCTGTGTGTGTGTATGCACATGCACATGTGCACTTTGGATAGAAAGACTGACAACTTCATGTGTATTTTGGGTAGTTTGAAAGAGCATGCAGAGGGCAAAATGAGGCAGACTTATTTTTGTTCCACACAGAACTGAGGCCACCCATACCCTAGGTCTCCATTTCACTGCATTCCTCCTCCATCTTTTTAAGAACAGCTATAATAGTCTCTTTCATTCCTCGCTGAACTTAGTTTCCATCAGTAAAACAATGCAGTAAAGATTTATAGATTCATTTCATGAGAGGGACACGCTTTCATTTTGCCAGTGATGAATCATCTAATGTTTACTTTCCCAGACCTTGTACAAATCTGTACAGTCATTGAGGTGAACATCAATTAAAATGAAACTGTAATAAAATAAAATATTGACTTAATTTAATATAATATACCTCCCAAGTCGGGAGTGGGCTTTCCAGCAGCAGCAGTGCAAGATGTTACATTGCAGGTTTCATTCTTTGTAAAATTCACAGAAAGTAGTAAGTTCTGCCTCGAAGTGACCACTCTGATTCTTAGTTCTTATGCCCTCTTTCAAATCTGCAAAAAAGCCCACCCTATTCAGTACCTTGCACATGACTGAAAATAGAGACCGAAAATGTGTGTTACTGTACAAAACCATACTAGACTTTTTTTAAGTAAAATAGCTGCTCCTCCTGTGTTCTTTCTGCACCCTCACTTGGTCAAAAGATAAGAATACAGATAACTATACTGCAATTACTTCTGTACTGTTTTCTAAAGCAATAAAATACCACTTTAAAATTCTTGAAAGCCTCAGGTTAGGTAGATTTTTGAGCAGGTGGCTTGTTTTCCTGTCTAGTTTTGTCAGTGCTGCAGTTTTGTATGAATGGGTGTGGAAATGCTGAATGTGGACATATTACAGAGTGATAGGATTTTGTTGCTTATAAGTGTGTTTTAAAAGCAGTAGACATTCACTGTTAAGTTGGGAACTGTGTGGAGCTTTATTAATTAGTGACATTGAGGCAGGCAAAATAAGTAATTTGGGTAGGCTGATATGATTCTTGAAGAAAATGAAAATCATGAGTGAGAACAGTAGATTATAGTTGTTACTTAGAATTGAGACATCTCGTGTTTCAGAAAGATTGGGGAGAATGTTGGCATCTAAGCCTACCTGATGTGGCTGCATTACTGTGGTTAGAATGCTGAAGATGTTTTATTTCAGGTATTCAGTAAAAGGTAGGTAAGATGTGACAGATGTGTAAGAAATAGCAATGTGTTTAGAAGAGAGAAAGCAAAATTCATCATCCTGTTAAAATATATTAATTAAGAGTCTGAGGCACATGGATACAGATTTAATTGTATTTTAATAGAATGCTAGAGTGATATTTTTATTTCCTCTTCCATACTTATCAGAAACCATTTTGCATTTTGGAAAGTGCTGCTTCTAGAAATGCTTAAAACGACAATACGCTGTAGTTTAGTTTGCAGCATATGGAAGATCGTAAGAATGGGTATTTTTCCTGCAAAATGATTTTGATCTATTAAATTCAGCTGCTCAGGGAATGTGGTGGGGAGAAATCTAATATATTGAACTCCTGAAGTATGAAAGGCTTTCCAGTGGCAGAAAGTGAGACTTTAAGAGTTCGTTCAGGCTGTTTTAACATCAGAAACAGATCATTGGATTGTTTTTCTCCTTTTTTTTTTTCATCTTTTTTTACTAGTGGCAGTTTGCTAAAATTGGTGCATTTCATGTGGTAAAAGCATCTTGGAAAGCATTTTTTTTTTAACATGACTTGGAAATACAGGAAATGTTGAATCTCATTCAGTAGGCAGTAGGTATACAGGTGCTATTGTTCATGTGAGTAATCATACTGAATTCAGGAGAGGTTTTTTAATGAACACTGCAATACAAATTAAATGACTGAAATGAATTAGCAAGAATCATTACATTGCTGAAAAAAAAAAGGTGTGTAGAACAAAATAAAAGTTTCTTAGACTCCAAGTGAATTTTCTGTAGCATGGTAAAGGAACATAGTTGCTATTAATTGAATTCTGCAATAGGTATGTGAGTGAATGGAAATGTAAACTGAACTATGCCTATTGTAGCCCATAGATACCATCAAAGTCAGACCAATATGTTAAATTCTAGCTATTATGAGCTCCTTAGAAGTTTTATTTTCTGAGAAATTTATTTTCTATTTCCCATAAGATTTTTTTTTTTAAGCCACAGCATTTCTTTTGTCATTAATGAACATTCCAGAAAATGTTTTCTCTCAAATAAAATTGCTTCCCAACATTGGTCAGGGTTGAGGAGTCTGGAACAGTTCAATCCTAGAATAGGCACAGTAGGGGAAAAGCAGTAAGTTGAACACTTCAGCATGCTGCTTCATTTACGTGTTTACCTGTTAGGGATATGAATCAATTTTTTTAACACATTTCACAGTGACCTCTTGCAGAATGAACTTAATCAGTTACTGAAGCCAAAGACGCTTTGCATCCACCTTGCAGTTGCCGTCCTCCGCTGTGTCTGTACAAGTGTGCAGGACATTACACTGCCTTTGTGTGCATGTATGCTGAATATATTCCAGAAGTTATATTGATTTCACATAACATTTTTGGGCAAGTGCTGTTTCTTGTAATGTCTGAATACATTGTGTGGCTTTATATTTCTGTATGTGAATGAGGATTTCATTTACTTGTTTTGTTGCAGTGTTTCTAGTTTTAGTTAAATTTGAGAGCAGTTGAAAAATGTATTGCTTTAGTTTAATTAGCTTGGTAGGAAAAAAGTCCTTTCTTAGGCAGTAATTATTAGTCATATATTACTAAAAGAAAGTAGTTCACATTCAGTTACTTAGCAGAAATAATTGAATCTTCTGATCCAGTAAACGAGCTCACTTTGGATTCAGCTGGTTTTTAATTTAAGACCTATAGAAGAGAAGACCTGTAATCTCACTACAGGGAATTGGCTTCACTTTCCTGCAGTTCATAAACCACAAGAGTGAAATTGCAATCCCCCACAGCAGTTTTCTCTTTAGTTTTCACATTTGCTTGAAAGTTTAATTTTATGCGACAGAGCTGATTTTAAAGTTTAAAGTGGGTTTTCTGTTGTTGTTGTTTTGGTGCTTTTTTCCCACTATTTTTTCTTGAACAAAAGGACTACCAGCTCTATCTGTAGTCTGGGCTGTTGTCTCAGACAGAAGCAATTTCAGGATGTTTCAAAGATGTAAACACAGTTGGGTACTGAGTTGAGCCCTTTGGCAATATTCCAAGAGAAACACAAATAGCTAACTAGTTTGGAGCGGATCTATATGGAGCTGATTCTCAGCTGGAGTAAGTTGGCAGAGCTCCACTGGCTTTTGAGCCATTTACACCTGGTGAGAATCAGCGTCTCTACTCCACAGTAGCTTGTATGTATGCATTTTTCCTAGGTTTTTACGCGGTAGATGTGTTACTACATCAAGTACTAGATGGTGACTTTACATTGTGCTCTACATGAAGAACTGTAAATGGAGCCACCATCAGAGTAACTAATCATAACACAGTTGTCTGAGTTCTTTCTCTTCTCCCTGACCAGATTTTAAGCTGAAAAGTAATTTACCACTTATTGTGAAGCTGTTCAACATTAGAACACTTTCTTTGGAGTTGATGTTCATAGATTAATTTTATTTAATAAATTAGCATAACTTAAAATGAATTAATATGAGGATTTTCTTCTCCAGTAAGAAGGTAAATTGGAACCAGTATTACAACACAGGGCTGCACCTGTATGTGTCAGATATTTCTAATGATGTAATTTATATCAGATAAGCATATGACTTTTTAAGGTTATCTCATAATTCCTAGCAAGCTGAAAGGGCATCCAGGTGTTAAAGCTGTACCTTTTTCATATAGAAAGTTACATTGCAGCAATTGGTTTTCACCACTGTAGTGTGGGGTGAATTTAGGACTGCAGGAAAATAGGAATTTGGAATTTAGGATTACTTGGATGTTGTTCAGCTCAGGTAGAAACATGGCATATGAAGTATCAGTACTTTTTTTTTTATACAAGGAGTAAGTTCATCTGTTGCTAAATTAAAAATGTTAAAAATAATATACTTGTTGAGTATATGCACATGTGCTATATTAGTTTATTAGTTTTGGAAGCATTTTCATGTGTGTTTAACTCAAAATGGCATTGAATTTTCAACAGAAAAGAAGGTAAAAAAAAAAGAAAGAAAAACAGAAAAGAGCTGGCAGACAGTCCATATGGCCTAATTACTCCTGGTATTTTGAGAAAAGAATTTAAACCTGGAGAGTTACTAAACTGTGAAGTGGCTACTCTGAGGGCCTTTCTTCTCAGTTCTTAGTGCACCTATTACACATTCTACCTATTTCAGTCATGTTTCATCTAGGAGAGTCCCTCCAGTAGCTGAATCGTAAAAAAAACCCTCTAGTGTCTCAATTTGGGAGGGATAGTAAATCTTCTCAGTTCCCGAGCTTCTGCAAGGTCTTGGGGGACTGCAGTAAACAGTAGCTGGATGTGTGGAAGAACATTGTTTCTCTTTTAGCTGTCTGGTCATCTGATAGTGAAAAACTGTAGGGATGCCATACATAGATGGGCCTAAAATTATTTTTCCTAACAGATTGGTTAGGAAATTGTGATAAGTTATATTTAAAATGAGATGGTGACTGTACTGTGTACAGAGGGCATGTTAACTCCTCCTGTCTCTTAACCCTTCTTCTTTCTGTGGCTGTCAGCTATCAGTATCCGAAGTACAAACTGGATAACCTCGCTGTACGTATATTTTCACATATTAAGAATCAGAGAGGCTGAGGGAACACGCTGTGAGGCATCAGGAACTCAAGGACTTTCCCCTGCATTAAACATGTAAGAGTGTACTGAAAGTCTGTACAGTTCTACATCTGTATCATCATCAGTGAATCTCTTGGTTAATTATTTTTGGGGTTTATTTTATTATTTTTAAAATCTATATCAGATGGGATATTATCATTTGCCTCCCAGCAGAATGACATAAACTATTTGCATTTGTTGTTGGCATATTGTAAATTCAGTCCTTCATTAATTTTTCTCCTTACCTGTTATCTTCTGTTTTCTTGTTATGAAGATAAAGTAGATTTCCTTTTATTTTTGTTTTATAACAGATTAGTGTTTAGAAATGATGAGTTGCTATTAGTCACAGATTGTTCCTTCTTCTTTCCAGTCAGAGAAAATCCTTTACTAAACAAAAGATGAATGATTTCATGTGTAATTCAAATTGCAAGAGAAATAATTACTAACAAAGGGCCATATTTGGATTTTTATCCTTTTCTTTTGTGAAAACTGTAATTTAATTAGATTCAGAGTTTCAAGAAGGACAACCTTGGATGCAAAGCTAGTAAGGCAAAAAAAAAAAGAATACAGCAAACTTCCTCATCGAAGAAATGTTGTCTAGTACAGCCAGCAGACTGATAGAGGATCTGACTTCAGTTTGCTGCTCACTACA
Source organism: Pezoporus occidentalis (assembly GCF_034315485.1). Lineage (NCBI taxonomy): Eukaryota > Metazoa > Chordata > Aves > Psittaciformes > Psittacidae > Pezoporus > Pezoporus occidentalis. Next base: position 1,930,109 of record NW_026915769.1, read on the forward strand.
GTTTCCTGAACTAACGCTGCAAGCCTTCTCCATCTTAGCACCTACATTTTCCTTCCTTCTGCATTCTCCTTTACACCTGCTGAGTTGTACTTTGTGGCCTTGTGTTCCAGGAGATAATCTTCTATGATATTAACCGTCATTTGCATTTATTAAAGTATAAGGCCTTAGATTTTATTAAGAAAACCGTGGTTCCAATATTATGAATGAGTGAATCTAAGTTTCTGTGTAGTTTTAATTCTCTCTGTACACTGCTTTCATACCTCTTCTCTAAAATCAAACCATCCGTTGTCTCTGTCACATGGAGGCTAACCAAAATATAAGTCTTCTCATCCTCCTCAAAACTTTTGAAACCTGTCTTCCTTTGAATTTCAGTTACGCTGTTGAAATGCTTAGATGCCAAGATTTTGAATGGTATTTCAAAGGCTATAAGCGAACAGTGCCCTGCCAGTCCTTCTTAGCATTTATGGTCTCACGGCTAGTTTCAGCCCTGCCTCCTTTGGACCATCCTCTTGAATGTGAGGAAGAAAAGACAGAAAGATTAGTGTTATTTCACTACTTTAGATGTTGAAACAGGCAATACCCCCACCCGCAAAAGTGAACTTCTCTGCATACTTACTTGTTAGAGAAAATTGAGTAAAAAGCAGTAGAAATATTTAGTAAACTGGTTAGTTGCTTACTGAGGAAAGGCTGAAATAGCAATTATGGAGATTGGGTAAATTCAGCGAACACTGTGATTTGGGATGTAAAAATATGAATACCTAAAGGATGTTAATGCCAGGCAGGTGAAGGAAGGTAGATAGTGTATTTAGTACTGTATACCCGTATTCGCAGGACTGTAGCTAGTTACAATAATAAGATTAAATCAGGACCAGGAAAAGTTAGACCTAAATAGTGAGATTATAGATCCAGTAGTGAGGTTTCTTGGGCTGGGAATCAGGATGTATCAGAGTTTTGCCTGTGATTGCCACTGCTGAATCTAACTGCTTTCTGGTGCTCCGTGGCTCTCGGCCAGTCACTTTTACCAGTATGATTCTCAGCATGTATAGACTAATCTTCTAAATGCTGACTATGTGCAGCTCTGCAGTTGTCAGGAAGGGAAGCAGGAATGGGAAAACTGATCTGGTCTATTCTTTTCCCACTGAGCTTCTTTACAGTCACTGGCCAATATCTGTTTATTTTCTGATAGAAGGAAAATGACAGCTGTTGTGGAGGAAAGACTGGTGCAAGTCATGTGTTTGTGAACCTTTGAAATTTATTTTGTAAGCAAAGGAATTCTAGGGAGATAACTTGCCTTTCAGCTGCAAAAAAGGTTTCTGTAGGAAGCTTTATAGAAATGAGGAGGTACAATATCTGTGCATCGTGTTTTAGTTCTGTATTTCTTGCTATTAACGTGTTTGCAAGATGCTGCCCACCAATCCCTTTGATACGCTAATGGCCATTCACTTATGCTCCATAGGTGGTGTGCTGTGCAAGGGAATTTTCCCTTCAAGTCAAAGAGAGTAATTGTGTGCCTGCTGGTGGCAAGATTTGTCTTACTCGTCTGGGCAACCTAGATGTAGCTGCTGCAGTAAATCTTGCGGTCTTGAAGTTCCTGTGCCAGCTGACAACCCACAAGCACTACAGGCAGTGCTGTGGTGGGGATATTTCTTCAACTGCCCACTGGCTGCCTGCTGTGTTCATTTGTTGCTGATGACCAAGTACTGTGGAGGGTCCCCTTTAGGTGTACAGAGAGAAAGGGATCCATCCTTTAAGTTAAAACATTTACATTGAATCAAAGTAATGGAGAATCAGATTTCAATCTTCATTGCTTGTAATGGAAAAATCCATTCACACTGATAGTTTTCCTCAGACAAGTGTCCCTTTTTGTGTCCCCTTTTTATACATCTGCTGAGCAGATTGAAATGGATACCAGGGGTTTGAAAATTGAAAACCTTCAATTTTCACATAAACTCCAGGTCAGATCTGTGTAGTACCTCACTGCCCTTTACAGTAAATCACATGTAAAGCTAAGTTATGCCTCATTTTAAATGACAGAAGAGTCCTTGGACTACATGGTAGCCCTTTCCAGTAACAGCTGAATAGAAGAAGAAAAACTAATAAATAATTAAGGCAGTAATGTGTTTGCCCAAATAATTAAGGCAGTAATGTGTTTGACCACCGTTTTTTTAGCATGACTTTTTTCTGTTATTATTGTAACAGAAATGTTCCTTTCAAAGACAACTAAAGCTCTAATGATAGCTAAGAAGGTCATTCCTAGGAGGTTAAACTGGTTTAATTAGAATTTATGAGAAGGTTACTCTAAGAGTGCAGAAAGATGTTAAGGGGTTAACCTATAAGAGATTACATTGTAGTCAGTGTTCTGTTAAAGTTTGAATTAATTTTTCCCATGGGTTTTTCACATTCTAATTTTCAACTAAATGAGACATCTGTTTCAGAAAAGGAAAATTTGCTATGGTTGTCATAGCAACTATCATTCTGTAAGAAAATTATTCCAATGGTTACTTTAGAACAGAAAGATAGAAATTCAGTACATAAAGCAACATCCGATTGCTAGCACAAACTCTGATAATTCAGCCCTTTTTGTATGGTGGATTATTTGACCTGCAGAACTTGTTCATATGTTTTTAACACAAGGTTAATTGTGCTGTAAACTAATTCACTTTTACCCCTAGCCTCTTACATGTAGACAATCATTATTCTTACCATAATAATAATAACTGTTGGAATTTCAGTAGTATATGGAGACACTCAAACTGTTCAGTGTAAGAAGATAAGACCTAAATCAAAGTACATTTCTATATATGAGCATTTCACTTCAGAGATGAAATGCATTCATACTGTATGTCTTTAATTGCCAAATACATTTTTCTTGGGGTTTTTAGGGAACAGTGAATTTTTCTCTTATTGAACATACATGACAACAGTATTGTCTTTGTAAAATGTAAAATATTACAGTATGTAATACGTAAATGTAAAACGTTCAGTATGTCTGAAAAATAATTTACAAAAAAAAATAACACTTTTCCTGAGCAAGCATTAAGTGGGGATCCAGAAATTGCGTGCTTCATATGAAGAATTTAACTTGCTTTCAGGTTCTTTTGTAAATGCAAATTTTAGACAAAGTTTTCTTTGTGCGATACCCAGGTCACACACTTGTTAATTGGGTATTTGAGAAGACTTTTTTTTCCGTACTCAGAAACTTTGATAGTCGTTTTGCAGTAAGTTTGCAGAGAAGGGGGCTTTGGGGATTTATAAAATCCCTGTGTGCATACAAAGATAGTTTTGCTTTGGGGTGGGAGCACTGATACATATGATTTGTCTTTCTTCTCTCAGAGGTAAAGCATACCAACATCCTCCCCTGAATCTTTTCTTGGACTTCAGATTTTTTTTTTTTTTTTTTTTTTTTGCCAGAAATATTCCAGACATTTTTTTCAATCTTGGGATTGTCACAAACGACAGCATAATGGCAAATCACACAAGTTGTAACATCTCCCCTTCACAAAAGAACAGCTCCAGCATGCATAACTTACCAGCCCTGCTCTCAGGCGGCTACGCTGCAGTCACCACAAAGGGAAGGAGGGAGGGACGAGGGAAAGTGCTTCTTGTCTTAATAAGCAGATCATGCCTATTCATAAGGGGAAACGGGCTTTTTAAAAAGTGGCTGTGTACATGCTAGCCCTAGTAGAGGCAGGCAGAGATTCTTGCAGCTGCATATGCCATTTTCAGTCATTTAGATTTCAGCAGGACTAAACTGACTTTTGGCAAGACTTGGGGCAGTCATGATTATTTCTCTTTATAAATACTTCTTTGCATCCTTAAAATAATTATTCCATAGGCTTTTGACCTTTTCTTCTTGGACAAGTACCAGTCTTTCCCCTTGGTTTCTTTCTTGGGCCATGGAGTGGCCATGGCCCATTCTGCTGTGTCTGGCACACTTGTGGGGTACAGGACAGTGCCTCACCTCCCTTCCCATTGAGGACCTGGGGATGGTCCCATCTGTGCCCAGCAGCACTGGTGCCAGCAGCAGGTGGGAGCAGGGGCCTGTATTCACTGAATCTGTCAGGGGCTTTAAAAGCATGATTTACTATCCTGACACTTTGTTTGCATCCTATTTGCCCTTGCAAATATTTTCTTTGGCTGAGATTTTGCTCATGGAAAACTTGCTCTGGGCCTGTAGACAATTTGCCAAACAGTTGAAAGTTTTCATCTTCATGGTGCTTAGCATGTAAGTTGTGTAATGCAATCCCAAGGCAGGAACGGATGGAGAGTTTAGAAGCAGTCTAACCTCTGTATATTTTTATAAAGCCTCCCACTTCTGTAATATTTGGGTGCCTCACAGACTTCAGTTTTATTTATTTTCATGGCATTCCTGTCAGGTAAAAGTACTCCCATTCGTCAATGGGGAGCTGAACGTAAAGACAGGCTGATCAAAGTCCACAGACTGGAGTTTGGTTCTGTGTAACAGCGTTGTAACATCATGGTAACATCATTGGTTACCTACTGCAGGTTAAGCCGGTAACTACAATCAAGAATCATTTAGGTTGAAAAATACCTTTAAGATCATCAAGTCCAACTGTTAACCCAGCGCTGCCAAGTCCCTCACTTAAACCATGTCCCTGAGTGCCATATCTACACATCTGTTAAATATCGCCAGGGATGGTGACTCTACCACTTCCCTGGGCAGCCTGTTCCAATGCCTGATCACCTTTTCAGTCAAGACATTTTTCCTAATATCCGATTTAAGCCTCTCCTGGTACAGCTTGAGGCCTTTACCTCTTGTCCTATCACTTGTTACTTGGGAGAAGAGACCAACAGCCACCTAACTATAACCTCCTTTCAGGTACTTGTAGAGAGTGATAAGTTCCCTTCTGAGCCTCCTAGCTGGACTGTGAGTTACCACCCAGAAGGTGAGAAGTCATGTACCTGTGAGCCAGGTGCTGTTATTCCTATGAGGAAAGGCTGCTAGGAGTTGAACAGGTAACCAGAAAACTGTGATTTCATATCCTTGATATAGGGATATGTATTTCTTAGCCAGATGCCTTGGTCTGAGCAACCTGACTCAGAGCAAGGTTTCTGCTTCATTGCTACTGCTATTAGCATCTTTTCTTCACACACCTTCACCTCCCTTATCACAGCTTTGGGAGCCTGGGATATATTTCTGGTCCCAGTGGCAGATGTAGAAAGTTTCACCTTTTATTCTTTTTCCCTGGGACACCTGTTTATCCAGACCCTGGTTATCCATGGTATGTGATGAAGAGCTACAAGATGAGCTCTTAGCTTTGGACACAGAAAGCCTTTCAGTTAACTGCCTAGAATTGTTTAGGCTGTTTGTCTGTGGAAAAAAAGGCAGACTATTTGTTCTCCAAATATGTATTTGGCCAGAAGATGTCAGTCAAAAAATTATTAAAAAATTCCAACCTAAAGCTAATCCTTCAATTTTATGACCTAGAATCAGAGCATAGTCAGCAAGACATAATTTACCACTGTGATATAATTGCTGAAATACAGTTTTTTAATCAGTGGGATAGCAAGACATGGATAAATTGTGTTCTGACTGGCAGTGTTACAGTCCCACTGTTCCATGATGAGCTGGTCCATAAATATGTTTTAAAAATGTAAATGCCCATCTGATAAGAAATCCTGAATATGGAAAGTCTTTCTTAAAAGCAAGTCAACACAAGGACAGAAGAAAATTATGTGTAAGGAAAGAAGCAGTATTCTTGTTCTGATGGGATGCCTACGATTAGGGGAACAGAGCAGCATAGATGATGTCTCTGACTTTGGAGTGGGATCTGTCATTGTGCCAGGGCCTGTCCTTGCCCAGCTGGTCATAGACTAAGGGCCAAACAAGACAGGAGCCAATGTGAAACATAGATCCACACCTTGGTATCTGAGATGGGTGTTCTTTTAGATGTTGTGGGAGTGCAGCATGCTAATCCACACATGGACATCTTGTTATCCAGCTCTTGTAAGAGTTACTTTTCAACTAGTTAGAGGAATACTGTGAATGTTTTACTGTATGCTGCTTACTGAAAGTGGTAAGGACTGCACTGATTTTCCACACAAGCTAAATAACACTGGTTGTATGGAAAGAGAGTTTTACTGTGCACACAAAGAAGAAGACAATGAATGCTATTTGTGTCTCCAAATTCCATGCTAGTAGAGAGTCAATCTCCGTATTTTAATTAGATAACCAGTATATGGAAGTAGCACTGAAGACATTTTCCTCCTCTCTTGGCAGGCAACCTTGGTTTTATGGCTGGGGCTTTAATCTTCCACGAGGCCAAGCACTATTAGAGAAATGGAACCTTATTCCAGATGGAATAGATATTCTTATAACACATGGACCACCTCTCGGTAAGAAAATACTAGTGCTCTTAGCTGTGTATTTCAGATTATCTGAAATTATGTTATTATGAGTAACTGATGCCTCTCCTTAGACGAAGAGTGCAATCCTGACTTAACAAGAGTCAAAAGTAACATCCATACTGATTTCAGCAGCACCAGGACTCCAGTGCAGGTTTATGTTTAATGATTACCTTTGCTCAGTGGTAGGGAATTAAATAATGGCTTAAAAATAAAGCCTTAAAATATAAAGCCTTAATGAGCCTTATAAACAAGAGAGGTCTGATTTTCCTATGCATCTGTCTGCTCTGTCACTGCTGAAATTAGTAGGTTTAAAGCATGGAACTGCTTGAAGAGAAATGCAGGATCGGGTTCTTCTGTTTTTAGCACTGCCTTTGTCCCTCACTTTCAGTAGCATTCCCCCACCAAGAAGTACCCAGAGTCTTGTGTTTTTCCTCATCATGCTGACTTGGTGCATCTCCTGCCTCACAAACCCAAATGCTGCCATTGTTTACCTGTTCTTCGAACAGTGTGGGTGAATTGCCTATCTGTAATAGTCTGGCAAGACCAACACACCAACAAGAAATAGTTCTGCAATTGTGTTTTACAAATATTAATATAGGTGATATAAAAGTCAGGAGAGATTTCTTGTGTTCCTAGAAAAAAGTGAATGTGTGGTACAGAAATAATGCAATCTCAGAAATTTGTCCAGATTTAGTAAAGCTTTTAACATGGTTTTCAATGTATCTAAGATACAGCAGTGTACATTTAATGCATCTGTGAATTTAGCTCTCACTAATTTAATCAGTGGACACAAAGGTGAAGCATGTACTTAAGTGGTCTGCTGAGTCTTACTGTGGAGGAGTTCTTTGTGTGAAATGAAGGCAGCTGGTTTCTTTAAACGTTTAGATTCCCCAATTTCCGGAAGCTAAAACCCTCTTGTCTTCCACCCTTTCTTCTCCTCTTTCAGAGCTTGGAGGAGAAAGTATCTAAAGGGTTTGTGTTTTGTTGTTTTCTTTAGAAAGACATGTTTGCATTCCACTGCTCACTAATCCTGGGGGAACGGGCTTCTTTGTGAGCGCGGTTTCTCATAGCGAAGGCATGTGTTTTGATACTTCACCTAAGTGGAGTCTCATGTCACACCATTGACTGATTTTAATATGGACCTCTATTGTAAAAGTGTATGGCAGAAATTAATTATTTAGACCTTGAGATATCAGCTCCAAACGGTTATTACTGGGGATAATCCCTGTTAGGATCCAAGGCATGACACTTGGTCTCTGATATACTTTTATTTATAAGTCATATTTAAAACTTTTTCAGAAGCTTTTTCAGCATTTTTAAGCAATTTTTAAAACCAGCTGATCAGCTGTAAAGTAATTCAACCTTCAGCTGATCCAAGCAATATCCCTGTATCTAGCACATGAAATGCAGTGTTGGAAAGTGGAGAGAGGGGTTCACACCACCCAGCTTTAGCTGCCTTGCTGATTTAGCCACCAGCCCTCTCCAAGCAGCCTCTGGGATCAGCAGAGGCAGGAGAACCTCTAGAGAGCACTGTAGAGCTGGCGCTCAGCAGACATGCTTTGATAATAAATTTAATAATGAATTTAGTAATTGTAGTAATTCTGATGAAGAGCCGCCCATCTCCACTGACTGTAATGGGGAAACATTAATTCCCCCATCTCCATGTCTCAGTATTTATTCTCTTTTTAATTCTTGAACTTCAACTGTCCTCCAAGGGTTTTGTTTTTTAAAAGTTCCCATTTCTTTGTCTTTCTTTTTGATGCATTAATAGATGGCTCAGGCACAGAACCCTCTGCTTGAGGGCATCAGCTGTTGGTCTCCCTGACACCCACTGCAACAAATATATGATGCTTCAAAAGAAATTAGCACTCTGCCTAACTTACAGAACCTCCTTACGGTGTAGCTCAGTCCACAGTCATTTTGGGAGACAGGGTCCTCCTTGACCCTCCCAGCCAGTTATTTTAACCCGAAAACTGATTACTGTTGTTCTGATCTTGGAGAGCATCACCAGAGCTGTTCCTAATGATCATAAATAGCAATCAGTGCTCTTCCAAATTCCTCTTCTCTTTTTTTTTTTCCAGCATGGCTGCCTAAATTCTGTCCATCATCTATTTTTTGTGCTGCTTTCTCATTCACTCACTTCAAAAGAGCGTGCATCCTCCTAAACTAATTAATACCACATTGTTAGATAGATTTTAAATTGCCTGCATGATTTAGATGCAGAAGCACCATTAAGAGTTAATGGACATAGTGTTTCTAAGTCAGTTAGGCATGTAACAAAATTCTGAGTAATTTTTCTTTTCTGAGCAGTGCTTTGGGATGAAACCGGGGGAGGGATACACAGGAGGTTCACACAGGATGAGAAAACAAAGGTTAAAACAGCTATTATTGACCATTTTATATGACCTGTGTGTTGTTAACTATGATAAGGCATATATTTCATAGCTTATGAAATACTGTATTCATGATTATGGGATCAGTGCTAATGCTCATTTCTATATCAGCATATTTTTGTTACATTTATGTATGGTATAACTTTTCAAGTCTTTTCCCTGATTCCTAAAGAACTGCTTTTATGATTCTTTTATTCATCTTTACAAAGTTTACTTTTGTTTGTTTTTAATTTAATTTCACCTTTAAGTCTTCATTTGTAGCTGTCTGCTTGATTGTCGGTGACAAAGATTTATACTTCCCTGACAGCTGCAGAAACCTGTTTCAAGTAACCAAACATTAAAAAAACCCTAAGATGAACTCTAATTGTTAGCTAGGTGTAATCAATTATTCTTAGTTTGTGTAGTCAGGTGTACATAATAAGCTGCAAACATATGGGAAAGCTTCAGAAGGGTGATAATGCATGTAAACAAAAACATGTTCAACATAAATAATGCTTAATTTAATGGAGAAGTTAATTTTATGAATTTTTGTTTGTGAAGTTTTTGAAGTGGAAATACTCTTGGCTTTATGTTCACCACAGACATTTTGACAATTAACTATTTCAAATCACTGCAGTAACAAAACCTATGGTTATAACACTCTTGCTCTGAAAAAAAGCATGACTGGATTCCAGGGGAGTTTCTGGCCTCACTTTGGCATCCTAAATACTTATTATTTCCTACAGTGAATTTTGACCTGCATTGGATACCAAAGGTGACTGACAAAATCAGTTAACCAGAACCGAGCATTGCTCTGCTCTGTCTGTAATTTAGCAGGGCTTTTTCTTTGTACATCTTTGTGTCTGAATTAATTAGTAGTCTATGGCCGTCATGAGAACTTCCTTCCTTTTTGACATTTAGGATGCCTCATTCCCAACTCATTTCTGAAAATTGGACTTTGCTCTCTGAGTAACTATGATAAAAGGGCAATTTTTTTCAATTTTCATAAAACCCCACACTAGACTGAGCCCAGTTTTCAAGCGCTGGCATCTAGAGATGGTCATCTCAATGTGTGAACCAACCCTGAAGCTCTAGCAAATCTGTGAGTTTTTCCAAGAGCTTGAATGCCACAGTCCTGGTCTTTTAAGCCAGCTGGTTAGCTGCTATTTAGCCATGCTTGAGTGGACGTCAAAAGTAAACATATGAAAACTAGGTCCATGCTCTATACCTCTCTGGCTGACTACTGTTTTCTCAGAGGCACAATGTATTCCTTCTGTTGCAGCAATTTAAGAGATACAAAGCTATGACAGGCACACAGGGAAAGAACAACTAAAGAGAAACAGTGATTATATCTTTTAGGTTTCCAAATTTGAGCCTGATGAAAATGTCAGAACAATAGAAAGATAACAAGAATGGTTACTGCAAACCCTCTAATAAAACAACATCCTTCTTATACTACTGCTTTGAAGGAAACATGAGACTTCAGTTGGCAGTAAGCATCCCCGTGCAGTATGTTTCTAGACATAAAAGCAAGTTGGTGTACATTTTTGTCTGTATACATAAAAAAAATGAATTTTTATACAAATTTGGTGCAACTAACTATAGCTCTTAAAAACATCTACTGCAGATGGGCTGAGTTTCTTTTCCTATCTGAGGTTCGTAGATTTAGGCCTTGGTGTGTCATGAGGTGCTTAAACCCATCTACTTGATAAGGTTGGGTTTAGGTATGCTCTGGGTTCCCCATGTGAATTCCACTACTGTAAGACTGAATGTAATAACAGTACAGTTTTATTACTAACAACACAGATTCCATTACATCAGTTAAATTGTTCAATTTCAGAAACTACATCTCAGGGCTAGATTTAAATAGCCAAATGTTGATTTGAATTCTTAAGAGACTGACTTTGGACATACTGCTCTTTGAGCCTCACTCTGTTAAAGGAAGAAAACTTCATAAAGCATTGAGTTTTCACATTAAAAATGCTTTAATTGCAGTGATTTATTTTCCCTGGAAGACACCTGGCAAAGAGTTATCATAGTCCTTTTTCTTCAGATGAGCTTTTATGATTTTCCTCAAGTATTTTTCCTTCCTTCTTGCACTTACCAAGGCAAACACTGTTATTTCCATGTCCATTCTTCAGTGGCTGCGTATGAAAAGCCACAAACCATTAAATCTCAGAAATGTTGTATAGCAGTACAGCTTTGCAGATACCTTGTCTTCTTTTAAAGCTTTATGTTTTTTTTCCAAGGTTTTCTAGACTGGGTTCCTAAGAAAATGCAACGGGTGGGATGTGTTGAGCTGCTGAACACAGTCCAGAGACGAATACAGCCAAGGCTTCATGTTTTTGGACATATCCATGAAGGTCAGAACACCTTTCTCTTTCTCAATCTCTCTCTCTCTCTCTCTCTCTCTCCCAATATCTCTCTCTCTCTCTCTCTATATATATATATATGTGGAAATCACAAACACAGAAGTTGTCTGGTTTAACAGCGTTTTCAAACTTGAATGTCTGAACTGAAGCACTTCTGGAATTCAGATACTTATTTAGCTGCATATATAGAGAGGAAATTGGCTGATAACTCTAATTTCAGTATTTGTACTATGGCTTCTTTTCTACATCTGTAAATGCAGGGTGATGCCTCCTGCACAGAGAGGATTACTGTGAATTTTAAAATAAGAACATGAATCCAGTGGTTAGAGAAAGTGACTAAATATTAGGATTGATGGACTGTATTTTCCTCTGCTGAGTCTCTGTGACCTAAGACAGATAATTCATGTAAGATCTCTGTGTCTCAGTTTTCTGTGTGAATGTGTAAGAATACTTTGAGGGGTGCTTCTAAGGCTAAATCCTCAAGATTGCACAGTAAAGGTTGTCTCTCCTCATCAGCATGTGTATGAAATCAAAATCAAGAGGGATGTCACCACTGACTTGGGCAGAAGTTTAAGATATTTATTCGTGTATTTATTTGCTTTGGCAAGGAAAACATTTTGTACCCAGACAAAACAAAATGGTTCCCTTGACTATTTCATTTTTAACTGGAAACAAATTAGTCCCCTTCACATAAGTCAGTAACTGGTGACAAATATGCTCCAATGAAGTCAGTGACCAGGGGAGTTTGTTTCTAGACAAAGGGGAAGTAGATGCTGTCTGCTGTAGAGATGTCTGTCTTGTTCACATACTATGGCAGCAAGACTTCAAGCAGTGCCCCCATCCAAAGAAATCACTGGGCTGTGCAGAAGTGTACCCATTGGCATGTAAGCATGTTATTATCAGCTGCTTAGTCCTTGGCAACATTAATTTACTGGCAGAAAAAGGTGCTCCATAACTGCCAGTTTTCTGCTTCTGGGACTGCTCCAGCCTTTGATGTAGGATTTCTGTAGGTCTCACCAGTGTAGAAATGAACAAATGGGAACACTGGAATAGCTGGAATGCAGATATTTCTGGTTTTGTGAAGAATCATTGCCCTTCCCAAGAAATCCCACTCCAACTTGCTGCTAGGGGCTTTCACAATGCTAAGTTAGAAGTGACATTGCAGAGAGGTGTGCTGGTGTGAAATTGATGGAGAAGACATTCAAATCATTATTTTACAGCTCAGGGATTAAGTCAGTTCTCCTCATGTGTCTTGTCTGTGGTGACCTGTTAATGCCTAGCTAGTGTCCAATGTGCCGTTAAATCACAGAGTGAACACACAATTTGTAGACAGTATTTTCCCTAACCCTCCACTGTTAGAGCAGTCTTTGAGATTCTGTACAAGAGAGTTGGTGAATACAGTTAAAACTCATTGTCTTTTCAGAAATAGTAAGCCAAGTGAGTTGCAGGGGATATAAGCAAACAGTTAGCAAGCCATGAAGCTTCAGGCAGATAAACAAAATCACATCTGCTAAGACCAAACCCAACTTTGGCTCCCAAGGGAAGAGAATGGCACCTCCACAGAATAGTAAATCCTGTGAATTAATACGGTTGGCACAGTAGATACCAGAACACAGAAACAAGGTACTCGTCTTGTTAACTATCATAATTTAGAGAAAACAAATGGGGAACTGCATAGCCTGTTTTGCAGTGGGATGCTAAATCTCTGCAGAGGATAATTCCCATTGCAGACAGCCTGTGCAAACGAAGCTGTTCTTTGTAGGGGGAATGCATGATTTGAACAGATGAGTTCTTCCCCTGACTGAGCATAGCTACATCTGCAGCAGTCATTTACTGAATATCCAGGAGGAAAAGATGCTTAGAAGAGATGTTTCTTCTTTATTTCCCCTCTGCACTGCTGTCTCTGCCAAAAAATACCTCTACACATGGGCTTGCTGCTGGTTGACCCACAGAAGTGACTAGCAGTATGGCAGGGACTCCAGCTAAAATCGTGCTTTGCCTATTGCAGCCAGTACTTGGCCAGGGTAATGGACAAGGAAACTGCTGGCAGTAGGGTGTGAGTGAGAAGTGTAGCATTAGTAATCTTTCAGCAAAAAGAACATATTAGCAAGCTGATTCTGTTCTCTCTAAAGACGTAGCCGAGGAGACAGAAAGTCCCAGCAGCAATGCTGACTGTCCTCTGTGCAGTTTGTGTTTTACACAGAACAATTGTTCTGTGGCAACAGCAAATGATTTAAAGAAATGTCTGTGACAGGAACCTGACAGAGTTTTCTTCCCTCCCTTGTCCCTAATTATAGTGTGGCTTTTCCATGGGGAGTCCAGGAGGCCTTGCATTATTCAGGGTGTTTTAAGGAACAAAAAAAGAGAGGAATTTGGCTACTGTTTCTTTGTTTGTAAATTATGCATCTATCAATGCTTCCATAAGAAACAAAGTTGTACTCAGAAAAACTGTAGAATCGTAAGCATTTAGGATTTGAATAGCTGTTCCTCAGTGTATGTAGCAACGAATTCGTTTCACTATTAACTTCAATAATAGTGGGTTTGAATCTTAGTGCAAATGCTTTCTAGCATGCGATTTCCCCAAAATCATATATTTCTGATTTTGAATGCATTCCTTCATGATGATCATAATGTTTTAATGCAAGTTTCCAACATTAGGCTTTTAATTTTGGTGAATCAAGCTTCTGTTTTTTCCTAGTCATTCATGAAAAGATTTTTGGCAATAGAGGGTGTGTCTACTTTTTCATAACACGAGGGCAGTTAAAGGGCTGCTGCTTCACTCTCTGAAACAGCATTTCACTATATTTCTTACAGACATTAGAGCTGGAAGTCTGATTTTTTTGCAGATTTAGCTCTGGAATTGTTTGGCTCAGGTGTCTAGTCAGACATGAGATGTAGTTAAAGCTCTTTTACCACTGATGAGACTTACAGAAAACTGTTTTCTCCTATGGAAATGCTATGGTGTCTTAGGCTTAAATTCACCTTGTCATAGCCATGCTTTTTCTTTGACTGGTCAGGCATTTTAGTGTCTTTCCAGCAAATTTGGTGGAACTTGGTCAACAAATTCAAGCACATAGTGACAAGAAATTTCTACTAGACGAATCCTGCTCAGGCACACATGCACACGTACTCCCCTTAGTCAAGCAATGCTTTATCCTTATTGGTTGCTTAAAAGATACACAACACAGGACAGGAAAAAAGGTGGAAAGATGAAAATTGTCCAGAGTTTGTTGCACTGATGACTGCAAACCTAAATGATCAGAACTGTGTTTTTTTTTCAATGCTGCAATTGCCTAAGCTCTATCTATCTTCTTACCCTTTCCAAAACTGAGAAGGTTTTAAGAAAAAAGCTTTGCAGAGAAAATTACCTGTCTTTCCAGGAAGGTTTGGTGAGCTGGCTACCAGAGAATATAGCCACTAGCTAGTGAGGGTCCATTTTGATTTTCTCACACAATTTAAAAGATGGCAGAAAGTTCTGCTGTAGGAAAAAGATGGTGTTAATTCAGGAGACCTTTATATTTTGCATGAAGAGAATTTTTAAATTCCTTCTGAGTAATAAATGTGGCACTTACTGCTGTGTGATAAAGGGGAATAATTAAAAAAGGAAGAAGAGAGTAATGAATAATGAGAGTAACCAGAGTTTGTCTTTCTTCACAGGCTATGGTGTCATGGCTGATGGAACTACTACCTATGTGAACGCATCTGTGTGCACTGTGAATTACCAGCCACTTAATCCACCTATAGTTATTGACTTACCTACTCCAAGGAACACATGATTATAATGAGGATTTAAAGTTGTACCCAACACATTAGCAACTTTATATTGCTGGCTGAGAATCCGAATAGGGATTCATTCAACAAAAAAAAAGCAAAACTCTTCCTTTTTCCCTGCTAGCTCTTAACAGATAAATTTTGAGTGACGAAAGTGGATGAGGAGCGAAGACATTTTGGTGCCAGAAACAGATTAAAGACTCTAAACATTTCACCATTAAAATATTTGTGAACACAGAAAAGTGAATGCATTCCACATATATAATATACATATACATATATATATATCTCAAGTAGGGACTTTTGTATATACCGTACATTATATTGGACGTATTAAAAGAACAATGTCTTTGAAAGTAATGTTTCTCTAAGAAAGTTTGCAGTTTAAACTTAAGTGTTTAGACTAGGATTTCCTCATTTCAGATGTTTCCCAGTGAGCTCTCGGTAAAAGAAGAATGATGGTAAAGATGTTTTCCCTTAATTAACAAGGCAAATATAAAAGATGGTGCACGACTGACCAGTCACAGGAGGAAAGCTGTTCAAGTCCTCCAGGTCTAAGTCTTTGCATCTATTCAAAACCAATGCAATAGAGGCCCTAATTCACTGTACTGAAATGAAGTTTTACTACATCTGGTGTTACAGATGGTAAGGGAAATAGTGCATATTGCCAGCATGCTGTAAACAGCTCAACATTCAAGAAGGGAGACTGTGTTAAGTGCAGTATAAACTCAGGAATTTGTAACCTGGCCTCATCTGTGAAAAAAAAGGATGACATTTCCCTTAAAAAAAAAACACCAAAAAAAAACACCAAAAACACAACAAAAGACAGAAAAGAAAAATATATAACTGTGTTTTCTTATGGTCAGGCGATAAGTGATTGTATGTTCATTAGTGGTATTTTAGATAAAATCCACTTGGGACTATTTAAAACCTGTTAATAGGACATGCAGCCAATAATGAGGTTACTGATTTGAATTTGGACCCAGTGAGAAAGTGATTAAATGTCATCATTTTGTCCTTGGAGAATGTTACAGATGTCAAGGGGAAGGGATCATCCCAAGGTGGAGATTGGGCATTCACTTTTGGGTACCTATGTAGTAGTGTAAGTACACACCAGTGGGTACAGAGACTCGTAAAATCTGTCATTGGTGTTCACTCAGTCATGGACACTGCTAAGAAAGGCCCAAGACAAAATTGTCAACTGAGTTGAAACCCATCTGTTGTTTTGCATGTGATGCCAGGTAAAGCAGGGCATGTGTCAGAAGCTCACTGGGGTGGCCAAGTGCCATGGTACTGCCCATGCGTCTTTCCTGCAGGTTAACAGAGGTGTTGAAGCTGCTGGGATTAAAACCTTTCTAGGCAGAAGGTTTGAGAATTGATTACAGACCTGCCAGAAAAAAATGTGTTTCAGATGCGCCCTACAAGAAATGGGTTTTTGTCTTGAACCAACAATGGTCAGTTCATCAATAACTGTGCGCAAAGAGGAGCTGTTTTAATTTAACTGTTGCATCCTGAATTTGGGGCTGATGGCATCTAGACATTAATCTTGTGCACATATATTGGGCAGACCATCATGCTACTAATACGGGCTTGTTTGCAGGTCTGTGCATAGTCCGCATATGCACACACGCATTGGATAATTGTGTATGTTACTTTTTGCTTGATCTATGGGTGTAAATGAGCTTCACGTAGCAGCTGCATGTACTTCATATGCATACACAATTTAAAATGCCTGTGTCACAAAACCAGGCTATGTCAGACTCAACTCTAAGCAAGGTGGGCAGAAACATTGTGTTTTGCTGGCTTCCCATGGACAGTAGCAGTTCCAGCTGCTGCTGGGAGCTGTGGCCTTCGAGCCCTGTAACTGACTCATGCTGTGGACCCACCAGAAGCCAACAGAAAACATGAGAAGTTGCAGGTCTGTCGTTCTTTGTAAGCTTTTGGGTGATTTGGGGTCTAAACTAACATGCTGCTTTTTCCTGAACAAACCCCAAACCAACCAGTGATGCCCACAACTGGTTGTTGAGTGAATAGTTCACAAGTGCATGAGTAGCCTGCCATGAATTCAGATGAGTCCTTTTGTCAAAACTATTGGTATAGAAACTGCAGGATCAGCTCCTAAATCAGCAAGCACTGAAATTCATAGTTGAATATGAACTCCAGCCATCACTGGGAAGATGAGCAATAGCGCGTAATTAGAATAAAAGTGTCTTAGCTAGTCACAATTCAAGCGATTTGCCACAAATGTGGCAGGGAATTGGCTGTATGTTAAAAGTCTGAAATGTTTACATTCGCTCACAGCACTTAAGAGATTAAAAAGTGTTAAAGTTGGGGAAGAGGTCCTTTTATTAGGCTCAACAAAATTTGTATGTTGACCGTAAACTATGCTCTTAAAAATAATTTTTCCCAAGGCATCTTCAAAATACTGTGTATTTTTATGCGGAAAGGATACAAAAGCAGCTGTTCCTTCAGAATATCATTTAAAGTACTTGAGGTATGAAAGCTTAAAGATTATTTAATCATTTTGGCATAACTTGATTGTTGTTGTACTTTTTGGTCAAGCATGTTGGACAAATAAAATCTTAAAAATACCCAAAACAAACAAGAAAGCCTCTTTATGTCCACGTCATGCATTCTGTGGGAAAGGCTGCCTGTCTGCTCCAGGAGTAGGAGCCAGGCTGCAGGACATGAAAGTTGTTATCAGGAGGGGTTGAGGGGCATCTGGCAGAGGGGCTCGGGTGATAGGCAGAAGGTGCCCTGCTCCACCTGCCAGCTTCTTCTGGCCACCACATCTGCAGAAAGCAGCAGATTGGAAGTCGGGGTTGCAGATAGGGGAAAGCCACAGCTGTGACCTGTAACCGATGTATTTTGGTGGGGGAATACACCAGATGTGTCTGTGAGGCTGGGCAAAGCTAATGTGAGAAAGTGCTGCAACGGGGCTGTGAAGCAGTAAGGAACTGGGGTGCCATGCTTCAGGAATGGGCAGCAGTCAGGGGAAGGATGGTTTGTGCTCTGAGTGTAAGGACATGAAACAGGGAGATCAAAGTGAGGTAACATTTTTAACTTTGTGGGCACAGTCAAGGCCTGGGCTTCTTGCCTTAAATCTGGTGTACCTCGGACCAGGGAGGCTGTGGAAAGGAAGGTTTCCACAAACACGGTTTTCAGTTGTCAGCTCTATTTAAATTCAGGGATGCTTTATCAAATCATTCTCTCATACCACCTCCCCATTGCTGACCTTCACTGATATTTATCCAGGCAGCATTGCTCCCAAAAGTGTGCTGGTGTGTATTGCTAGTAAGTGTATAGAATCATAGAATGGTTTGGTTTGGAAAGGATCTTAAGATTATCTAATTCCAGCCCACCTGCCATGGGCAGGGATACCTCTCACCTTCCACAATTCCAACACTCTGCAGTTTGGAAACTTAATTTCAGTTCGTTTTGACCATGAATAGGGGAGATAGCCCTGCATGTCAATGAAAAAAAAAACGTTATTTTCACCTCCCTTAGTCACATATGGCTGAGGATGTGAAATGTTCCTTGGCTACAAGCAATGAGCAAGCTGGGACTCAGTTGCCTTTTCCCAGGCAGCCCCACCCCACTACAACTGTACCCCAGCCTGTGGAACTGGGTTTAGGCTTCCACATGATGCTATGTGTTGGGCCCTACAGCCAGTCTCCAAAACTACAGCAGTCTTCAAGGAAGTTGCTGCAGGGAGCAAGGCCTGTGGGAGCAGCTCGCCTGCCTGGCCCTGAAGGGTGCTTCATAGACCAGGTAGCTGTGGGCAGGGAAGGGGAAAAGCTCTGTTCTCTGGGTGATCATGGGGACAGAGTGGGGGCAAAGTGCTCTGGCCTTGCTGCAGGAGGGAGTCTGTGGGGATAAGAAGTGGTTTGTCTTCTCCAGTCACTGACAGCTGCTAATAGAATCCTAGAATGGTTTGGGCTGGAAGGGACCTTAAAGACCATCTAGTTCTACCTCCCCTGCTATGGGCCGGGACACCTCACACTAGACCAGGTTGTTCAAAGCCCTGCCCAACCTGACCTTGAACACTGCCAGGGATGGGGCAGCCACGACTTCTCTGGGCAGCCTGTGTAAGGGCCTCACCACCCTCACAGGGAAGAATTTCTTCCTAATACCTAGTCTAAATCTACCCTCTGTCAGTTTAAAGCCATAATAGCCAATGTAAATGCTTCAGAGAAAGGAGAAACACAACATTCCGTAGAAGGCAATATTTGAAATAATCTGCCCGTGGGGATCTTTGCCCCACTCCCATTTATTCCTGTTTGTACAATTTCTCTCTTAAAACCCCATATTATTGCTCACTGCTGATATAACTCACACATCGTGAATATAACTCCAAATGTTCTTTTCTTTCAGGTACATTCCTGTCCCTTTTCTGCAAGTCTCTCTGCATCTGGGATTTTAACGATATTGTGGAACAGCGAGCTCCCCGGGTGATTATGCACAGCGCATTAGAACAACACTATTTAGCTTATCCTTGTACATGTGCTGCTGTTTGGGTTTATTGACTGTCCCTTTCTTCTCCTTTTATGTGAAAAGTGTAAATAGGAGTACTTATATGTACCTTCTTTGTGCCATTCATTATTTTGTAAACTGCCATTATGTTGCATTTTACTCACTTTGTTTAGAAATTAAAATCATTTCAATTCTAGCTAGATTCTATTTCTAACTCTCTTAACTTTCCCATCTCTGAAATGTTCCCCTCCTCTCTTTCTGATGTGTCCTTTGGGAATCAGTGAGAGGCAGTGATGCCAGAAGAGAACCTCCTCTTCCTTCCTATCCAAGCATTTCGACACAGTTCCCTGCTACTTTCTCTCCTGATCTTTATCCAACTCTGTTCTTCATTTGTTTAGGATTTCTGGGGGTAATACCATATATTTGCACTCCCCAGTGCAGAACTATGGTGAGCTATCTATGGCCCTAGTTGGGTTTTCTGAAGAGGTGACAGCTCCTCTGGACTGGACTTACCTGGTTTTCACAACCATCACGCCCTTCCTCTCAGGGAGCCTTTCCAGGGGCACCTCCTCTGCTGTGTGTGGTGAGCAGCCCTGGGGCTGGAGGTGCTGCTGGGTGGAGTATGGAGCCAAGTGGCATTTGCACAGTTCTCATCTTGCTTTTTGGGTTTTCCTTTCTTGGCTTGTGCCCAGCCCACAACCCCTTTTTGCCTCCCACAAATAGCTCTTTCATAAAGGTCTTTATCAAAACCTTTGCAAGTGTCCACACCAATTATATCAGAGATATCTCTTCTTGCCAGGACTTTGATGTCCCAAAAGCTTTCAAACAGATTAAAGGAGCAGGGTTTTTTTTTTTTGCACGAACCGGTTGTCTTTGTTCCTCACTTCCCTACCCAGTGAAGTGCATTCATCCTTTAGAGCACAATGGGCTAAAACTGAGCAGAGCAATTAACCTCACTACCTGCAGACAGGTAGTGCACACAACATGCCCTGGCACTCCTCCCACTCATTTGCTCCAATTCAGCACAGTCTGGGCCCAGTTAGTGGACAAATCCATTCCCACCACTGGAGAAGAGGCTGTTTGCTTGCTTGGACTGATGCCAGTGATGTGGATGCTTCTCCCCTGGTTTTGCCAGAGGGGCACAGCTACACGGTGAGGTGATGCTAGGGGCTTGCAGCAAGCCTTGGGGAGAGGGGCCAGCCGTTAGAAACAGTGATCTGGACAGGTTTGCCCTTTCAGTCACTCTCAAACGTTTTTCTTGTAATGTTTCCTGCCTTGTGGAAGGGAAGAGCAGCCTGGGGAGGCCTGGATGAGAAAACACTGGATGTAATAAGCACGCTGCAATGGTTTACAGCAGCGTTAGGCTTCAAAATCAGGATAAGGAAAATTCTCTGCCCATCAGCTGAGCTATCCAATACCCAGGAAAAGCTCAGGAGAGTCAGAGGTGACGTTGAAGCACCGTCCTGCCAGCCAAGCCCCGGCTGCCCCTTCCCTGCTGTACCTAGATTCCAGCTGCAGGTACTGGGGCTGCCCCAGTCTCCTGAGTGCAGATTGGGAATATGAGAAGATACTGAGGTTGGTGGCACAGACCTTTCCACGGAGACCACTATAGCAGTGGGAAGGGGTCATAAAAGGTCCTGGGATGCCTCCCCTTAAAAAGTGTCCACTTGTTCATGGGGGGACAACTGGGGATGCCACGGCGTGCATCCTGGCAGTGACCCTGCCTGCGGGTCTGTTGGGCACTGGGGTAAGTAATTCCGTCTGCGCCCCTGCATGGTGCAGAGTAAGGCAGCCCTGCTGTTGTGTGCTGTGGTTTCAGAGAAAGCCTTCCCTTCCCCATGGCAGTTCAGGTTTCCATTTCAGGCTGGTGGTGCTGCCTCTCCACCAAGACACAAGGGACATGGAGAAGTGATGGTTGGGTTCCCAGCTGCACAGCACGGTGCCTCGCTTCCAGCGTGCTGATGGAGGGCTTCGTGCAGACAGAAATATTCCCATCTGCATGGTGTAATATCCTGCTCTGGCAGGCTGCTGCTGCTGCAGTGGGAAATTTCATAGCCTCCTGCAAAACTTTGCCTCCCACCGTAATTGCTTAGGACAAATTTTCTAGAAATACTGAAGTAACAGAGGATAAAGCAATTTAAGTGGAGTGAGCAATTAAACCCGTATTTATATTTCTTCTACTGTTTTATAAGGCTGTTGCATGGCGCAGCCGTTCTAATTGCATCTGTTACCTGATATGTTAAAATGAACAGAGAGCTGCTTCACGCAGACGTGTGTCGGCTGCAGATTACCTTTCCTTTGTCACTGACTCCTCTGCTTCCCACAGCCAGTCCTGTCAGTCCTCGCCGCCTCATGACACTCATGGTGGGGCTCCCCAAGCAGCTTCTCATCATGGGCACCCCATTCTAGATGCCTCTATAGCCTCCCCAACAGTGGCGTGCAAGCCTTAACCGTGCTCTTGCTTTTGAGCCCACAAACTGGCCACCTTCCCCAGTAGCACCAGCTTGAAGGACCTGCAACAAGCTGAGAGTACTGTAGGGCAAGGGGGCAGGTCCTCCTGCTTGTGGTGAGCCTGGGGACCCCTCTCAGCATCACCCTGAGCCTCTCTGGGTGGGTGACTACCCTCATATGGGGTAGATCCCCTCTATGAGGAGGGAAGAGCTCTGCTCTGGCAGGAGCAAATGCCAACATCAGCCAGAGCAAAGGCAGCTCTTCACCGGGGTGGCCAAGCCAAGCAGAAGCATGACAGGACAAGCCTCTAGAAAGAAGTGCCCAGCAGGGTCCCTCAGCAACCCAGCATCGGAATTTGTCCCATCTGTTTGTGGTGTGCAAACATTTGACACCTCAATAACCTCATGGCCTGCCTGCAACACACTGACCAGGACTTCCACCCCTCATTCATGTGCCAGGTGATGCAGCACCTCATTTGCAGTTCTCTGTAGCCATGTACATAGGAAAGGAAAAGCTGCTGTGAAGGAGTCAAGAGAAGTAACTGCCTTCCAACTCGCTGCTCTATTGTTTCAGCCTGTGCCCTCTGGGTACCCATTGCTGGGGAGGGATGTTTTACCTGCACACCTTCAAAAGCACCTTGTTTCCCCACCTGTTATAACATAGAGTGTTTATTGCTTGTTCAGAAAGAAATCATAGCTCTAAAGTGTTACCTATCCACTTTGCTTCTGCAGATGCCCGTAACAATAATTAATCATACGTACTAACATGCGGTCAAGAGACTTGTCAAAATTGGAGCTCTTGAGCAGTAAGTAGAGCTCACACAATTAGCAGTCCCTCCTCTGAAAACGCTTGGATTGATTCATTGCTCCTCCCAACACCTAAGAAAGTCAAGGAAGTAATAAATCATGAAAATATAGACAAGGCATTCAGCAAACCATGATGAAGACACTTCCTCAGCTGCCTTTAGCTCCACATCGGTGTGTTACACTGGAGTTGACACTGGCTGAGCTAGTTGCGTGACAGATGTAACCAGCCAGCACTCACTAATGCTGCAGTAAACCTGGAAATAACTGTGCTCTCTTCTAAGTTAAAAGTAAAGTGTTTCTTAATTGCAATTAATTCACCTGCTACTGAGCACATGCCATCCGTTAAAATGAAGGCATATGAACTTATAGAGCAAAGACTTTAACCTGTACAGTAGAACTCTCTGCCAAGGCCACAAGATTGGGTAGACCAAAGGGGCAAAGGGTGCAGTTGCATTTGCTGGTCAGGAAAGTGTCCTTTCACCCTTCCATGAGCTCAGGATGCTGCAGTGCGAGACACCCAGCTCTCCTGGATCCTGGGTGTGCTTTGTTAAAGCAGCTCCTTTTAACTTGCAAAGAAATCAACATTTGCTAAAGGAATAAAAGAAAAAAAAGGACAAGAGCGGCAGAAGGGGAACGGTTCCTCCAAACTTTGAAGCTGGTGTTATCTGTAAGAAACAACAAAAGAAACTCAATGCTGAGAGATGGAAAGCAACAAAATGTATGAAAGCAAATGACTTCAATGGGGCTTTCAGAAGTGATGATGACGTTTTGTGCTCCCTGTTGGCTTCATTTCTGTTTCTGAGTGAAAAGGGAGAGTGTCCTTTAAAGAACAGTGTTGAATCAGTAGTCTCCGCACCGGCGCTATCACCAGCGGTTGTGTTTAGCAATTGTGGTGTTGGTCTAAAAATCATCAAGAACTCACAGCCCACACGAAGAGTTGAAATAGGAAGGAGGTATATGGGGGTTTTATTTTTTAATAAATAAAATTCTTTAAAACTTCATTATAGATGTAAAAAAGGCAGTTACTTCTCTTGACTCCACAGTGGCTCCACAGCAGCTTTTACTTTCCTGTGTGCATGGCTACAGAGGATGGCAAAGTTCTTCACTCAAGATGGTGCTGATATCAGTGGGAGGGCAAAACCGAGCTGAATTTGTGCAAGACTCTCAGAAAACCACAGTCCATTGAACCTGGAAACCAATTTACTCCCTGAAGAGTAAATGTCCCAAGTCTGGTTTCCGAGTTGCTCAGGTTGGAACACCTCTGGTGGTACCCAGCCCAACCTCCCACTCCAAGCACATGTATCTGGCCTCCTCCAGCTGAGTTTTGAGTATCTCCAAAGATGGAGAGCTCATCACCCTCTGGACATCTGTGTGAGGGTGTTTGAGCACCCTCATGGTGTAAAATGCTTCTCCTTGTAGAAGGGAAAGCTTTATGTCCTGCATTACCAAGGGAAGCCGCCTGCTGACCCAACTGCTCCAAAACTTCATGTGTGCAAGAAGGCACATTAAAATCCTGGAGCCTGCTGCATTTCTTTCTTTTGCTCTGATGTCTTCAGTGCAACAACTTTATTTCCTTCAGTTGTCGGAGAGCAGAAAGAAAACCTACTCTGAAGAAGCGTGATGAAAATTGGTCATGTTGGAATCAGCAGAAGTATGAGCACTGACCTCAGCAAAATGAGCATCCTCATCTGTGACTGTACCCTAAAGCTTATGCAATTTTTCACCATGTTTCAAAAGTAGTTGAGTTTATCTCTGCACTGTGCCCTTTTGTAGCTGAGCTGGAGTAGTCAAGAGGGACACCCACTATGCTGGACCTTCACTTTGCCTGGCCACGTAAGAGCAGCCTCCTTTCCAGGAGAAACACTCTGATCATGTTTTAATGGAAGACTGTGCTCATTATGTCTGAAATTATGATCCACGTGCACTTTATTTTTGTGACTGTTTTCCAAGGGACATTTCAGCTTTTCAAGTCATTTCATCTTCAAAGTGGAATGATTCTTCTGGTGTGTGCCCTTGTGTCACCAGGGTTTTATCCCTGTATGTCAGATGCTCAGAGTGCTGGACTATGCAGTATTTTGCAAACCATGGCAGTTTGGTTCAGGTTTAGCTGGGATATGACAGTTCAAATGCAGGAACCTGAGTTATAGCAAGCAAAAAGATTCATTCTTTGGGGAAAAATAATTGCTTTAGAAGCTGTTCGACTGATGGTTGCCTTTGATAAGTAAATACGGTGCACAGGCTTGTCTATTTCCACAAGACAAGTCTAAGAAATTTTGTGTACTGGGAGAGTGAAATGCAGAGAGCATCCCTTGAAGAAGCAGAAAAAGTTGGGGAGGCAGTTGATCTGCATGGAGGCAAATCAATTCCTGTGGCATGGATAAGTGGGGGAAGAAATATTCTCCAAGGGACACGCTGGCACCAGTGATGAACTGACACAAAGAGTCACAGCACAAGGGATGGCACATCATGAAATCAGAAGACACCGCTGCACTGATTCATGATGCAGTTTCATAAACATTACACTCCAAAAGAATTTGAAGGAGAGGGATGTTCAATGTATCCTCATGGAAGTAAACGAAGGAAATCAGAAGTTGCGAGGACCTGACAGTGAAAATGCTTCTTAAGTAGGAGATATAAGTTAAAGAATATGGGGTTCTGCAGAAGACTTGGCTGTCTGGAGCTGCAAGGATGGTTTACAGTTAACAGAAGAGTGTGAAAAGGCAGCACCACCAAACCCTCAGACTGTACAAAATCTGTGTGCTGGCAACATATAACAGAGACAAAGACTGTGCTGTGCGGAAATTCATCAAGATTAAAAGCCCAGGTAATAAATGCAAGGAATAGAAATTGCTTGTTTAGAAACATGCATTAGAACTAGCTGATATTAATGAAACCTAATAGGATGACACATGACAGGAATGTTGATTAAGTTGTTAGAAAATATCAACTTGGCAAAAGGGAAATAAAACTGACTCACAGTATAAAATGGTGATGCTGGCAACGATGAAGTCAGTCAACTGGAATATTTTTTCATCCACTGGACCTAAGAAGTAAAGCTGGTGGTGTCCCTCCAGACAGTATGCACTTGACACTATTAAACTGAATTAAGCTTTATGGAGTCTTCCTTATAGAGGATGACCACCTTAAACACAGATCAAAAATGGTTGCGACACACCCCACACTCGGCATCACGAGGCAGTTTGTTCTGAATGGTGTGAAGTGGAGATTACAGTCTGCCAGAATTTCTACAAACCCCAGATGACAATTTTCTGATGAAAAGGCTACTTCCAGCTGGAAGTCACCACGTCTCTTCTTGATGGACAAGAACTGGTTCAGAGAATGAGGACGTTGATGCAGCTTGTGGTATCCGCAGCCATGACTTTGATCACATCCACTGTGTGAATGTAAAATAAGGAGATAGAACAAGTCAGATAAGCTTTTTTGTCTTTCAAAAAGGGGAATTTCAGAAAGCCAAAAACTAACAAATCAATGGGGAGAAAAAACACTTAAACAGGAAAACATAGATGGTATTTGAAAACTATTTAAGAAAGTTTGCCAGAGAACAGTCCCAGAATCCAGGAATACCCAAACTGGGTAAAAAACCCCAACAATCAAGAAAGCCAAAAAAAAACCAAACAAACAATCTCAACCCAACCTAAACCCCCATTTTTCAGGGTAAATAAATGCAAAATGAATGAAAAATAAAGATGTATACCAAACTGGTCAAGGAAGAAAATGGTGTTAAAAATGATGAGGAAAGCAAACATGCAGAGGGAGTACCAATGGCTTGGAATAGTGATGATAAGAATAAAAAATCAAATGGGAATGATGGAAATGGGAGATTCATCAACAGGATTATTAAAAGGTATAATTTTAAAATAAATCTCCCTGCAGTGGGCAGACAAAAAGGCCAGGTGGTAGTGAGACATTACCCAGTGCTGGTGGCTTTTCAGGCCAGTAGTCCTTGAACAGCATGTTAAATAGCAATTATCAAATGCTATGAATTGGGAACTTTATATCTGAAAAGCTGAGGAGCTTTTTAAACTGTTAATAATGAATTTTCAGACACTTTAGGACATGAGAGAAATCCCAGCAGTCCATAGAAAGCTGAAACAGTGCCAATATTATAAAAAAGGGAAATAGGATGGTCAAAGTCAGAGAGTGTTAGCCTGACTTTGATCCTTGGAAAAAAGCGGTGACGGGATTGATTGTACAAGACTGAAGTAATAAAGAATTAAAAGGGGCTAATAAAATTAAATGCTAATCAAGGTGGGTTTAAGTAAAATGGATCTTCTTAAACTAATTTGATATCTTTCTATGAGATTACAAGTTTGGATGACAAATGAAATAGTGTTAAGGTAATAGACTTCTGTAAGGCACATGACTTGGCACCATTGCCTAGTATTTTGTGGAGGAAACGGGAATGATATAATTTCAGCATGGCACATGTTAAATGAGTTAGAAACCACCTAACCGATGTAATTACATGAGGAATTATCTTTAAGAGGCTGTACCTTTTGTAGGGTCCTCCAGGTGGTGGATTCTGTCCCAACATGATTTAGCTGCTAGAACTTGACCAGGAAACCTGCTCCTTCGCCCTGCCAAAAAAGGTGCTACTGAAACTTTTTACAGATGAACCAAGTGTTGGACCACAGGGAATACTGAATACAAGGGCTCACAGGTACACTCCGATCTATATGTTTTTATTTTAGAAAATGAGGTACAGCAAATGAGTCTACATTTCAGTATGGCCACATCTGAAGCTGTATCACTGAACACAAGAACATGGGCCAGAGTCACTTTGCCTCAGGGAGAAGAACTCTAAGAACAGGACTTGAAGATGGGCCTGGTTGGCAGAAAGTGCCTGGTGTGCTCAGATGGTGCTACGGCCAGAAGAGCAAATGCAGCAGTTGAGTGGACAAAGCTGGCAGAAAAGGTTACATGTCCTCTGTACTTGGCATCCCTATGGTTAAGATTTGAAAACTTCCCAGTTCATACATCACTGACTCTAGCATGATTTTGAGAAGTTGGAATCAACACCAGAAGGACCTGTGGAAATGGGAAAAGAACTGGAAAATTTGCTCTAAGAGGTGAAAATCTAGGGAGCTCAGTTTCTCGTGCTGTTGAAAGAAGAGGTTCATTAGATTAGATATTAAGCAAAAAATTCTTCCCTGTGAGAGTGGTGATGCACTGGCACAGGTTGCCCAGAGAACCTGTGGCTGCCTCAACCCTGGCAGTGTTCAAGGGCAGGTTGGACGGGGCTTTGACCAGCCTGGTCTAATGAGAGGTATTCCTGCCTATGGAAGAGGGGTTGGAACTAGATGGTCTTTAAGGTCCCTTCCAACCCAAACCAGTCTGTGATTCTATGATTTCACCATGACCTTTATGTCAAGCTGAAAGCTGCACAGAAGCACATTCTTATCTAAAAGAACATCATCTTAAAAATACCTATATATGTATTCATATGTATGTACATGGTGTTTTCTTCATAAAGAAGAGAGTAATTAGCCACTAAAACAACCTTCAAATGATTGCGCTGATTCTTTGCAACTGGCAATTTTAAAATCAAGATCTGATGTGTATCTTCAGACAAAAATTAATTATGGGAGTCCCATTCATTAAAAATAAATAAACAAACAAACACACACCCATGTGAACTCTTTCAGCTTAACTCACTGGGCTTTGGATCAGGCTCTGCCTTAATTAGGAGGAACGCTGCAAAAGGACCATTGGCCAGGGTGCTTCCGCCCCATCGCCTCGCTGGGACTGTGCAAACCACTGGAACTAAGGAGAACGCTCCTTTTACCCAGACATGTCATTTCACACCCTGGCACGCAATTAAAATGCAAATTATAAATGTTAATTAGAACTGTTTCAACATCTATTCTAATGCACAAGATGGGAATTCTGCACAGTGTACAGAGAAAGATGCATTGTTCCTCAGGCAAAACCCTTCCGCCACTCTCGCTCTGGAGTGAGCAGAAATAGCTGCTACTTTTTTAAAAACCTGACTACAGAAAAAGAAAAAAAAAAAAAGAAAAAAAAGAAAATAAAGTGCCAAGGTCGGATGCTGATCTCAGATGCTGGAGTAAATCCACTGAAGTCAAAGCAGTCATGGTAGGCTGTTGATTTAACAAGATCAAAATCAAGCCCTGTATAAACACACTGAAAGCAGGAGCGGAAAGGTATTCACCCCACAAGGAAACGTCTATGTTATACTAGTTTTGCTATCGCGCCCTTTCCTTTATTAAATCACAGCCAATTTACATGCAGTGGTAAAGCCAGATGCTAGCTAACCACTACCTAACCTAAGACTCAAACATACTGGACAGCAGCCTGGGGCTAACCTTGTTCCGGTGGGGACTCAGGAGGGGAGGAGGAGGCTGTGCCACAGCACTCAGCCCCTGTAGCTCTGCAGACACAGTACCAGAACTGGGGTTTTGTAACAACAGCAGCTCTGTAAATGAATGCCAGCAGATCTCCTTTCCCTGTTGAATATACAATTGCTCCACTACAGCTCATCCCTGTACATCTTGACGTTTAAGACAACTTTCTTTGCTTTCCCACTTAAAATCTATCTACATCAAAGATGAAATCTGGATGCTCCCAGAGCTGTGATGAGGTTATTTTTACAGCTATTTGAGCAGCATGTTATACCTGCTTATTTGAAGATGATGATATTTGTATTGTTGCTAAGAACTCATGCCAAGCATAATTTTGGGGCGTTGTGAAGATATCATATTTGCATATTTTAAGTATTGATATAATACAAAATTCTCTTTATGATTCTTTTCACAGCATAATAATATTCTTCCATTGCATGGCAGCCTTTAGCATGGAAAAATAGAAAACCAGAATAAAATTATTTTTTAGGAAACAGATTTTTTTTAAACCTGGTTTTCATTTTCCCCTATTTGGAGCATCCCTTTAGTACTCATGACCTGCTGCATATCACCCAGATAAAACCAGTAACTGCAGAGATATAGGCACTTCACACAGTAATGCCTTAATCAAATAACTGTATTCTGAAGAAGTTCGACTTGTTTTTCCTGAAGCACACTTTATTTTTGCCCTTGCAGGCTTTATGCCAGTTGCCAGTATAGAAGATGGCCCATATGAATCTCTTCTTTCTTTCCTTTCTCTTCTGTCCCTTTTCCTAGCCTTAGCCCTCTTTCTGCCCTTCCCTACTTCTTCATTCTTTGAGCACACTCTGCTCCCTCACTTGCAGGCTCCACACCAAGTCCTAGGGCAGAAATAGCTGGTACAGAGTCTACAAACCTCTTCTTCCTTCCACTCCTATGACTGATTCTCATCTTTCATTTCCTTTGTCCTGCTTCCTCATGCTTCTAGCAAACAGCATTTGTGCCATGCCTTTCTACTCTGCTCCAAAAGGGCTCTTGTGAAGTTGTTCCTTTCCTTAAGCCAACCCCTGTTTCTTGGCAACAGCAGCAGGCTGGCCTCAGGGCAGGGGATTTGAAGAGGCCAAGTAGCTCAGGTGGGCTTGGGGATGTGCTAATGAGCAGCAAATGTTTCTGATGAGCATCCATACTTACTGGGGCTTTGAAGTGAGAAAAACCTGAAAGGAATGATGGGGGAGAAGAAAATTTAGGGACAGACACTGTCTTCTTCTATAGTCTGCTTCTACCTGATAATCACTTTCTGTGTGGTGATGGGTACTTACATTGTATGCTAAGTCCCCGGAACCATTATGGTGCTTGTCTGGTGTGAGCTTTCTTGCAGTACACCCCTAAGTCAGAGGTGCCATATGTGAGTGTCTGGCTGTTTTGCTGAGGGATGTATCAATGGGCAAAACTTGGCTGTGCAGGTGGGGTAACGATGGGTCTAGCAGGTCCGTGGGTGACCTGGCAGTGACATGAGGCTCCTGTGCAGCAGCAGATCTGTTAATGTCTTCAGTCTCAATCAATGAGCTTATTCTGCTCTGGAGTGAAGGAAATGAAACTTAAAACAATGTTAGAGCACTGCAGAAGGACCCATTTTCCTCCAGCCTTAGGAAGCCCTTTGTCTCCAGCTCAGAAGAGGCAAATAAGCAGTCACAGAGACTGCTAGTTTTGGGGGCAGAGCAGCAGGGAAGCACTAAGGCAGGTCTGGCAATGCAGGTTGTTGTCCACAGTTGAGTTAACCCCTGGGGATCCATGTCTGCTGTTCTCCAGGTTTTGCTGGAGAGGCTGCTGAAGGCAGACGTCCCCCCTGACTATGGGGTGTGCTTGGCCTCCTTCACGCCTCACAAGATACGTGGCAGCATTAATCGTGATCAGCCCAGTCAGATGCTTGATGGCCACCTGCCGCTAAGCCAAGTGCGAGGGCTGGGCTGCAACCAGGAGGCCATGCCCTGACTCTGGTGTGTGAGGGTCAGCGCCGTCTCCTCCCAGCACCGGCAGCAGGACCCCTGGGGAGGGAGGTGAGAGACCTTGCCTAAGGGCTTTTCTCCGCTGAGCCCAGAAGGGGCATGTCTGGAAGGAACAGCCAGCAATGGGCTGTCACCTGCTGCTGTGTTTCAGTGGCAGCAGATGCTGCCTCGCAGGGAGGGCTGGCAGAGACCCGTGCTGCCAAAATCCCTCCCTTTGCTCCCCCTTTCCAAGTTTCCAAACCAGCAGTCCATGTGCCTGTGCTGCTGCCCCCAGGGATAACAGGGCAAACGCCTGTCCTGCTGGAGCAGACACAGGACTGCTGTCCTCCACATTTCTGAGCTTTGCATTGATGCTTTTATTTTCATAACCACCTTGGCTTTGCTGCGGTGTTTACATACAGCAGCGGGAGACCATTACCCTGGGATAATGCTCAATCCCACTGACATTATCCGCCTCACAGTGGAAACACGGGATCTCTGCCAGCCCTCTGTAGCTGGGTGGCTGACCCTTGGTTAGGTGGAGCGGCTGCAAAACAAATAAGCCCTCTTCCATTACAAAGTTTATCCATCCATCAGTTTGCAATTTTAATATGAAGAATTACCTTAGTTATTTCAAAACACTGGCAGTTGAAATTCAGTTTGTTTTGGGTTTGGCTTGATTTTGAGGTTGGAGAAATAGCTGATAAGAACTCACTAAAAAAAAACCCAGCATGATTTGATTTGTTTGTACAGCAAAAAGATTGTTCTTTAATCCCTTCGGAGTTGTTGGATTTGATACTCCTGCCAGTCGAACTAATGAAAAATCCTCTGTCAGGATGTGTCAGGAAACCCGGAGACATCCATCCCCTTGCCACATCGCCTCTCCTGATGGCGGTGGGTATCCTGAAAATGGCAGGGCAAGGGACACAACTCCTGCATCCCTTTGTGAAACACAGTAGCCGTGCTCTGTGCCAGAAAGCAGCACAAGGATGGCAGTCTGTATTTGATATAAAATTAGACCCAATTGTCAAACAGGAGGTACAGGAGAAGACTTTTTTGGGAAAAAACAAAATAAGCTACCAAAACCGGCAACAACACTACTGGATAATCACTTGCGTGGTTTGTTTTTATCTCCTCACTTAGATCAGTGCAGTGAAATCCACTATTTTTAAAATAATTAATGTTGTATTTGTGTTTTAGTCCTAGGTATTCCAAATAGCAATTATTTCTTTAACTGATATGAATGAGTAATTCAGTACATGAACTGTATGAAATACTTACAGAAATTAAATTAGGAATGACTGGGGAGGAGGGAAGAAGTTGGCGTTAGAGCACAGAGCAGTGTGAGGCTCCGCACCAGTTACCAGGGTAAAATTAAACAAAGATGGCCCAATTAGATCATAAGTGGGGCTAAGCCAACCCCCTCTTGGGCTCAGGTCAGTTGCTGAAGCATGGTTACCTATTGCTGTCTGAGAAGTCCTTCGACACTGGAGACATCCCTGTGGGGCTAGCTGGGGTTAACATACGACCTGCCAGGGTAGCCAGGTGGGAGTAGCTAAATCGTGCCTGTGTTCCTGCAACTGAACCAGGACCAGCTCTTTTTAGTCACTTGCTATATATGTACGTGTATTCTTAAACCCTACCGTTTTCTATTAATTGAACTAGGATTTTTTGTATTGATTTAGCATGGGAGAACATCCTTTAACACCAGTAATTTCAGTCTCCTCTGTTAATCAAATATCTAAGCAGCAATTTTGGTGGCTTACAGACAGCGATCAGTTTTGGAAAAAAGAAAAAAATTATAGGAAGCATTTTTTTATGTTATTATTTCAAATATATTAAACTCCAAATGTATTTCTCTTAGAGTACAAATTACATGAATCTTGGAAGCTAAACGATAAACAATACAGAACATTCAACCTGAAACCTCCCCAATGCTTTTTACTCAAAATCTTCAAAATATCTCCTGAAAAGCTCCAAATGCAAAGAAACATTTTTTCAGAAGAAACATGCAGTAAAGTGCTCTGCACTGGGAATCTTTCAGATTCATTGCAATGGTTCACACTTTCACGAGAAGTAATAAGATAAACAAATTATGTTCTACTACCCTTTCCCATTCCAAAGACTTCCCTTGAGATATATGTGTGTGTGTGTGTGCATGTGTGTTTGTACACCCATAACTTGCTCCCTTTTTTAAAAATTATTTTTTATTGACTTATCTTTATATGTTACTTGGGAGAAAGGAAGATACCAAATCAGTTCAGGTGGTGAGGACAAGGTTCTTTCGTTACCGATGAAAACTAATTCAGGAACCAGAAAGTGAAACATTTATCTGACAGTTCTTCAGAGCAGGTATGTGTTTAATTGTTGATATAATCTTAGGAAGCAGGCTCTGATGATAATATTACCCTTTAATTATCAGAAGAGTTCAACAGTCAGATATCTTTTAATTTTCTCACCAAGATCGAACTACTTCACAAGATATTAAACCAGAGTATTTCTAAAATTGGGAAATCCAACCACAGATTTTATTTGCAGTTTACTGCTTGCTGTATAAATATATATGTAGTATCCTTAAAAAATAAACCTCATGGCTGGCACTGGGAATATTTTGCTGCAGTTAAGAAGCCAATGTTTATTGGTAAAGTAGCTTCTTTTCCAAACTGTGCTGATGGATGTAGAAGAATAGTTTTAACAGAGAAAGGTGTGGTATCCACACACAGTTGGCATCTGCTCAGATTTCAGTGGCTGGTCCCTATGAACGTGTTCTTTGACAATGCACATATGGCACTGCAAGGAGAGGAAAATGATGCTTCAAGAAATAGGATGATTTTTTTGGGATAATGAAGGCTAATGTATTAAAAGTAATAAATCTGGAAAATGACAATTGAGGAAATTCAATAATATGTCTTATAAACCTTTTTACTGAAGTTAAGAGTATGTCATTAATAAAATGCCTACAATTAAATGAATTACTTTTGGAGACATCTTCGGAAGCATTATTTTGACAATGTTAATTGTTGTCTTTTTTTTTGCTAAAAGGATTATGCAAAATTAATTATCTCACTATGTAGATTTAATCCACAACACAAGACCACTGTCAGAATTTAGAAGTATTTTGAGTTTTCTAATGAAAAGATAAAAAAAAAAGCTATAGTCAAATAATTTATTAGTTTGAAATTTGAAATTGTAAATCAGTTACTGTCTTTATCTGGATTTTTTTGCTTTTGACCAAATCCTACTGTATGAATGCTTGGAGAAAATCATTATAGGATATTTTTGAAGTCACATTTTTATCATAGTATTCCAATATGTTGAATAACTCTTCAGCTAGGTCAATGCTGTAGTCATGAAAAACCTGCAAAAGACATAGACAACTTTAAAATTTATTTCAGTGCTTTGGGTGAGCAAGAAGTAAAAACTTTTGTTTATCTTGCTATAATTTCATTACAAAGTATCTTGATGGTTCAGCTCCACTCTGTCTTAGGTTTCTCAGAGTTAGAAAATCAAACCTTCCTTCATTATCCCTTACACTTCCTGTGCCAATACTGGCTCCCTCGGATGTGTGTCTGAAAACCTGCATACACAGGGGTTTTGTCCACTAGCCCAACTAGCACTTGTCTGAGGACACACTGGGAAATGCGTAGCACTTATATGCATAAAAGCTAATTTACAGAAAGCACATATTTAAAAGGCATCCACTGCTATTTGGAGATGAGATGAAGGGGTGGAATCTTCCTTTCTATCCTTCTTGGGTGATCTGAAGCCTTTCGTCCATAGAAACAGAAGTCCCTCAAACTGTACAAACCCTGATGTATATGATAATGCTCTTGATGCACTCAGTGCTTTTCATTTCCATGGAACAAATGCTCAGCCTGAAAGGTTCCTAGCACTTCAGTGAGAACCCATCTTGAGCAGGATGCATCTGTTTCACCTGATGGTAAAAGCCGGTTTAGATACCTGCATCTTTCAAATATTTGACCCAGTGTGTTTTTCAGCACTTCAGTGGTTTGAAGTGTTCTCAGTGCCCTGACGTAAAAGAAAATAATTCATTAATTTCTGGGGATTACTTCTGGGTTTAGAGGCACTTCAGAATTTAAACCCTGAAAGTGACAAGCAACATGGTGTGTCCTTGTGTGCTATGCCAGTTGTCATTAGTTTTTTGGCAATCTCAGATTAGTCTGCCTGTTTCCCTCTTAACAGCTCAGCATCAGAAATCACTAATGACCCCTTGCAAGATAGTACAGCCATAAATAGTGGTACTGAAGTTAGTAGGGAGCTAATTTCCCCATTTCAGTAAATTAAGTTACTTAGGAGATAAAGGGATCTGTACCTCCATAAATCACTTGATATCTTGTCAAACAGCAGATTAACACCTTTGTAGTAGGACTGTGTAATCAGGGATTGCTTCTTCGGGGGTCTAGATCCACAAAGAGTTAATTTTTTGGTGTGGGTTTGTTGGTTGGGGTTTTTGTTGTTGTTGTTTCTTTTGCTTAGCTTATATCATGTTAGGAAGCTTGGTATGAAAGCCGTTGACATTGCTTTAACTACAAATAGTAATCATCATATGTCCTAGAGGAACATAACAAATTAAAATCAAATGCAATGGAGCCTGATCTTCACTCCTCTTCCTCTGAGCCTAGTCTGCTGAGGCAGTGCCCAAGCAGTCAGAAAGCAGCAGCGATAGACAGGGAGCCTCGGGCAAGAATTTGATATGGCCTCATTGACACATCTAGCTCCTCAGCCTTTGCAGAGTAGCAGGCAGGGACTCGGGTTTCAGTTATGTGGCAGTGCCAGAACATATCACATTCCCACCTGTCCTAAATGAGTAAAGATTTGACATTTCTGTGACCAGTAGTACCAGACACCAAGGGGTGTCCTAATGCACACAGCATTTAATGGGTTCAGGCCCCACTCTATTCTTTTTGTTTTTTTTTGTTTTTCCTTACACCTGGATAGAAAGTAGTCAGAATTACTTCAGAACAGTGATTATTAGTATTAGTTAAAACAGTGTCAAAGATTTTTAAATCAGTAAAGCTAAGCAAAAATCAAACTACCCATTGATCTTGATGAAGAATCACTGATATCCAGAATGCACGGGTGTGTATTTGCTGTTTGAGGAGATATGAGATGCCTAAATACTTGCAGAGGATATGGATCCCTTACCTAATACAGAATTATGCTGCATACAGAAGAGAAAGGATTCCAGAAACAAAAAAACAGAAACAGAGGCTTTCAAATCAGAATTACTTGAGCCCATTTTAAATTTAGAAGTGGCCACAGCAGTCAGAGGGTCACAGGATCCTGCAGCTATAGCAGTGCCTGTACAGAGATCTATGGGCAAGTATGCTTGTGTTTTGTTGCCATGTGTTTGTAAAAGATGATACCCATTTAAACTTGGTATAAGGGCTAAGGTAGGTTTTTCTCTGTTTTATCTGGTCAGGATCCCACCAAGACCTCAGACCTCAAGGAATTGTAATTACATGTACAGAAAGATTACTGTGAGTGATGTTCAGAGCTAAAGTCACAGACAGGATCCAGAATGAAATTATATGCTCTAGTTCAGTACCATTTTCCAGAAAAAAAATCAATCTGGAAGCTTAGATTAGACAGCTGTAATTTTCTGACCATTATTTGGTAAACACAACCTACTTGTTTGAAATCTGAAACATTTAACAGACCGCTACAAGTTTCATCATGGGATTTAAAAGTTCGCTCCATTGGTCTCCAGCAGTGCAGGATCTTGGGCTGAATTCTCAGCATTGCACTGAAAAATGACGTGGTTTGTGGTCCAGGACTCAGCTAGTGAAGTTGGATGAGAAAGACTCACATTTAGTAACAGATCATGGACACAGCTGGGAAGAAGAACTATAGTGCAGAGAGAAAAGATGCTGGACTGTAATACTGTCTTAATACTGTAAACAATAATTTGTTTACAAATTATTGCAAGATACTGTTTACACAAGATCATTTTAACCTATAACATTTTGATATTCTTGGGAAGTGCAGATGGTATATTTACTTAATCACTGTCAAAGCCTTAACTTTTTGTTATTTGAAACTGATTCCGAAGTCAGTGTTACTTCTGCTCAGATCTCAGTGTTTTCACATGTATTCAGCTTGCCTTTTCTCGACTCCTTCTTTCAGTCATTTTTAATTCTCTGCACTGTTCATTTTTCAAAGTGACTGCATAAGCCAACTGTGGGAGCAGTACAGTATTTAACAAAACCCAAAACCTTACTATACACTTTTCCCAGTTTAAAAATAACTTATAACCAGTTTTTGAACCTTTGTTTTCACAAGTCCATAAGGTTAATTTTCACTAGGACGTGCTGTGACCTGCTGCTTTTAGCCTGGCTAAACTCATTACACTGGTGTACCCTGAACACCCAAGAAGTGCAGAACTATTCATTAAGGCAAAATTAATTCCACTTGTACAAAGCTTTAACACTGGTGTGATAAGGGACTTTTCCCAAAGCCAGCAAGCCCCAGTCCACCTGCAGGCTCTGGACCTGCTCTACTACCTTTTTCTAAAAATTAAACCAAACCAAACCAAACCATCTCCATCTCACTTTCCTGGTATTTATTATTGTAACTGGGTGCCAGTTGCACGTGCCACTGCAGCCTCCACAAGCATCTGCGTGTGAAGGAAGCACACAGTTGACTTTATACATCTGCTTTGTGAACGCACAGAGGCTGTGCTGCACCTCCATGTGTTATAAGAGGCCTGGGAGGCAGCTGCACCATCTTTCTGTGCTCTTGGGGTATTACTCTGACAGACTATATAGCTAAGGAATGAGTGGGTACATGAATAATGCAGTTTCCAACCCAAAGTACTGAGCCCCCCTTGTGGGCTGAAGGAAGGGAAAGAGCGCTTTATGGTGACTACAACATAGGTTATTTTCATTGCTCAGAGCCTGGATGCTTCCATGAAGCCCTAGGCCATTGATTCTCTCAGGCTTTTGAGAAAGAGAAGGAATTGTGCCTGCCACTGAAAGAAAAATGGTTTATTTGTGGGTTTTATGATTCCTTTTGATGTGTATCTGTACACTTATTAGGTGAAATGGACTGAACAGTTTATGAGGAAATTTTGCTTTGCATATTACCTTATATAAAGGTGCTCAGAACATGGACTGAGACCTTCATTATTTTTTTCTGAATAGAATAAATAAAATAAAAATTATTTGAGACAACTACATAAGGATTTAATAATTACTGCTTTATCCACCCCAGAACACTGGGATGGAATTTTACAACATCAAGTTTGTGTATAAAGGAAGATCTTATGGAAGGTAATGAAGTTCTTTAATGCAAAACTTAATGGTTTTACCTTACTGTCCCTCCTGGTAGTGAATACTTGGTAATTCCTAATGATACTCTCTTCATACCTTGGTAGCAATCTGTTCATTCCACATGTGAAAACAGTTCAGTAATGTGATTTCTCTATAAAATGCTGCTACTAACCATATCTAAACTAATTAGGCACAGTCAGAAACAGCCTAAAAATGTAGCAGGCTCGCTGAATGAGCAGATTTGGAATTTGGCACCGTTCCTACTACATAACTTGATTGGGATGCTATTACCAACGCCTTCCTTTCTGGCCCACCAGAGCCAGATTTCAGTGTCTCTTCTGATCTTTTCTGCCCTAAAGCAGTACTGCAGGCAGAGGAAAACAGCCTGTGTGTAGCCATTTTGCTGGGGCTCTTTTGCCTCTTCATTGTAGCTTAGGGAGATGGTATATGTGGCAGGGAGAGCTGCAAGGGCGCAATATGTGTGACCAGTCCTGGATAACAGATATTTTTAATGTCCATTAACAGCACTGCAAGTGAGAGCTTCTTCTGGGCTTTTCTTAGGGTGCTGGGTGTGGAGCAGAGGCATACTGATGACAAATTGGAGTCATCCTAAGACACATCCCATGCATTTTTGATTTCTAGCTTGATTTCATTTAGTTCAGCAAAAGCTCTTAAACTGTCAGCTCCCATGTTTTCTATTTGGAATTAGTATTCAAATTTTAGCAAATTTGGCCAATTTACCTTATAACCTGGATACACCGAGTATGTTCCCAAGGAGCTCTAACTGAAAGAGATACCAAATGAATACTAGGCAATTAGTACCATGGTATTAAATAAGAGAAAGGAAAATCACTGTTTAAAAGTGACTGTAAAAATGGGCCATGAAATAACTTTTCAGTATAGCAGAAACTGAAAAAAAGGAATTTTGCTTTGATTTTTATGAGCTGTGTACCTACCGGCTCTTGTGGCTTCTGTATAATCACCCTCTTCAGCAGCGAGGTTTCCTTTGGTTTTAAGAACAAGACACAACTCTGAAGAAAGTCATAGTATGCAAATGTTCCATTTTTCTTGGAATCATATTTTGCTGTTTTTGGTTAATCTCCCCTTCACTTAAATCCAAATTGAATTTCCCTGCTACATCAGAAATGCAAAGAAAGAATATTAATTTTGTCATTCTTAAAAATAGCCAGTCATTGTCCTATCTTCACAAGTTTTACCTGGGATATGCTACCAGGTCATCAGTTGCAGTGACTGCTGTGTGTTATGCAGCTCTTGCTACATGCAGGTATATGCATATGCATATACCTATGGGGCAGTAGTTCACTTTTTACATGGTTTCAGCGGACTGATAACATGTCATTTTGATTTTAAATGCGCAAGAAGTATTCCTTGATGTTAACTGAGATAAAAGATTTGATAAGCTAACATGTTCTTATAGCCATGACTTTACATTTGATTATACAGG
The DNA here is from genome assembly GCF_034315485.1 of Pezoporus occidentalis. Taxonomy (NCBI): domain Eukaryota; kingdom Metazoa; phylum Chordata; class Aves; order Psittaciformes; family Psittacidae; genus Pezoporus; species Pezoporus occidentalis. The sequence continues at coordinate 1,969,827 of NW_026915769.1, forward strand.
TGTGCAATCGTCACACACACACACACACAAATGTGTGTGCTTCTAAGAGTAAAATCCAGGGTCCTCTCAAATCAGCAGGTGTTGAGCATTGAAACCAGTGCAACCAGAAACACACACAACCTCACAAGGAAAGGTCTGGCGAATCTATTTACTGACATATCCCCAGGCACAGAAAGTATAGTGAATTGGGAAGGTAATGAGGAACTTGTATGCATGCTAACGTACCCACAAGCAAAGCCATGCACTCCTTTTTTAAGGAGTAGCTAATTCTGAATAGGAATGTGAATGTATTGCACCCAAGTCTATTCTGCTCTGCAATAGAAAGGTGGAGAAATCATGCAGTGGGTGGCACTTACTTCAGGCCAGATGTTCCTATGGCTGGGACACCAGAAAGGCAACAGAACACACCTGAGAATGAATAAAGCACTTTTCAGATGGTAACAAACCTAGGAAGTCTGACAGTGGGATTTCTCCTACATTGCTGATATACTTCTCTTTGCACACTTTCAGTATCCCTTTCCAGGAATGTTTCATTTTCTTTCTTATCCTATTTTCTATTGTTTTGCAGTTAAGGCCATGTGCAGAACAAGTTTTCTGAGGACAACTGGATGCTGGTTTCTAAAAGCAAAAGATAATGCTGTTTGGGTTTTTTTCTATTGAGTTTTACTGGTTGTGTAGACAAATCACCAGATGACAAATCCATTTTCTGGTCTTCCAGGCTTGAGATTAATGTACCATTTGGGACACTTCTAAGTCTGGTTTGAATTTGGTCTGCAAAACTGTAGGTGAAAATGTGAGAACACTCTTAGTGTCAAAATGACACTGTACATTTAGCGGGCCTTGATCATTTTTTCTTAATTTGTCTTGATGTTTTGTATTAAACAACAGATACCATAGTCAAAAAAAGCTGTGTAGAACCATCTTAGACCAAACACAAACCAATGACAGTCACTGAATTATGAAATAACATTGCTTTGATTTGCTACTGGGAGGACTCAGTTCTGCAGTGGTCCTACGCAGAACCACAGAAGGAGTATGAGAGGATCTTGGTGAACAGTGTCTTTTTGACTGCTGCCTCAGAAGTACTGTAGGTGAGCTGGGAGCAAAGTCTCAGCCTGTGAGACGTGCATAATTGGTATTTATGCTTCCAGATCCAGTGTATAATCTCATATTTAGTGAGACTTCAGGGTCTCATTGGTGCAGACTTGCTGAGGCTTCACACATATACCCATGCAATGAATGCTGCAGGAACATTCATCTTGATTGGTGTTCAGGCTGGCTGGGGTCTTTCCAACAGCTGTAAGTTTGGGAAGAATTAAGTTCTGTTCCTACTGCCCAATCTAACATTCACAGGCAGTAACAAGGAATTTTCTGTTGCTTTCACTGGGAACTGGATAAAAGCTTAAAGGATGCATGTAAGCAATTGTCTGGGCTTTTCAAGAAAGAACCTATAGTTAATGCAATAATTGAGCCAGAGATGGGACAACGTTTAGTTTTACCAGCCCTGACAAGTTGTTTGCATCTTTAATTTGCTCAATCTGTTATTTTTTTTTCAGTAGCTAAACATCTCCATGTAGCAGTAGTCAGAAAATCCAAGCATGTTCCAGGCACTGAATAATTCTAAATATTTTATTTTTCTGTTGTAGGTTTGGTTGTAGCTGAAGAACTAGAATAAATAGGTGCAGCTCCGCAAGTGGGATATTTCAATTCCTGTAGTGATTTCCCCATCTTTCTGTGAATTCTAACACTTGGGTAAGAGGCCAGCATGGCAGTGGAGAGAACCAAATTGCATTATTGACAGGAAGTACAGGTTTGGATGCAAAAATGAAGCAAAACTATTGCATTCCTAATCCATTTCTCCTACCTCCCTTGGATCACTGTCCTTCATGGTAAGTCCATCAGTCAGACCATCAGGCATTAACAGCTATTGTTTGGTAACTACCAGAAAGCAGGCAAGACCACCAGAATGTTTTAGGACAGGCCAGCAAACACTTTAGGAAAACTGCAACTGCCAATCCTGCCTAGCTTTGTCAGATGATCACAGATAAGCTGTCTACATTTTTGTATGCTGCTTTTGCAGCTATTGGGCACTTGGAGTTTGGATTGTCTTTGTTTTCAGAAATCTGATTGTGCTTAAAGACAGAAATTTTATTAGCTGCACAGCACTGATGGATATGCATATGCTAACAGCAGGGAATGCTATTAGTAAACATTGCCACATATCCTTTGACTTCAGTAGAGTTACTGCCTAGCCCAATTTTCGTCATTGTAACACAGTTTTGCAAATTACCTTGTTTGCTAATTGGCAGGTGCTTGTGTCTGATTTCATGGGAAATCAATAAGAATACTTTCACTGAGTTCCACAGATATTATTTTCAACCTATTCACAATCCAGAAAATCCAGAAAATTCACAGAAAAAACACATGCTGTTTTGCACTGGAGAAGATGATGTCTTGGGACGTTCAGCCTGAGAAGAGATGTGTGGATCATGCACTGCACAGGTAGTAGCTGACTTGGTAGAAGCTGCAGGGAGTGCTTGATGATACTGTTAGAAGTTCAGAGCTGAACTTCTTCAAAAAAGTCCTGTTATTTCAACTGTCCACTACCACAGACATCCAAGGTGTTCCAAAGATTCTCAAACTAATAATGAAGAAAAAGATGGCTTTTGTAAATTCTAGTTTTACAAAACCAGAATCCCTTTATGTGCTAATAATATGACAAAACATGTATTAAAAAAGTGTGAGGATGCTTCGGAATATAAGGAATCCTAGGGCTCATCTTATTAAAAAAAAAATAAAATCAAAGCTTCTCTGCAGAAGCCTGCACAATGCTGGAAAAACAATGAAAAAAAAAAGGATTTCTGCAGGACATTTTTTAATTGAATTGGGCCCTTAGTGTGCTGTTTCAACTACTAAACCCTGTGATTAGACACAGTGATTGAGCTGCAGTATAGAAGGATAGCGCTTTAACATGAGATGTAAATCAAATACATGATGCACCTATATCCTGGTTAAGTACCACTGAGGCAAATTTCTCACTCTATCAGGTACACCTAAGTTTATATCACCATCTCAGGAGGCCATTAAGGTTCCTCAGTTATTGTATTTGCATCAACAAATTATTCCACCCTGAGGGAAAAAATGAATCAGCATGAAAGAACATAGCAGGAAATCTTTACAGCCTTGAGAATCACATATAGTTATGATGTACAGCCAGCCTACAGAAGACCTGGGGGCAGCTGCTGATACCCTTGTTTCTGCTGCCCATGGAGGTTCATGTGGCTACTTGGCCTGGCACAGGGCAGGTAGCCCACCTTCTGGGTTTTGTATGGAATCCTATGGAATCAACTGAGTTGATTTCCTGCTGAACAGCAATTTATTCAGTAAGTAGCTGCACTGAATTAAATGGGACTACTCATGATATAAGCTACTAATCAAAGCAAGGATTAGCACAGCCTGCCCTTAAATAAGTTGCACTCATTTTGTGTTTCAAGAGTCATCAGTATGCCTTTATAGGGTCTTCATTATTGATTTTTAATATAAATCTAATTGGGAACCTCAGATTCCTTTTGATTTGATCTTTTTTGGCAAAGACTTAAACCCTAAAGGAAACTAGTCACCTCTTTGATGCATGTGCCAAGTTGCAGTCAAACTTCAAAGGGCAAAGGATACATTTTGAATTTCCTTTCAACTTTCCCCCATTGGCCTGGCTGCTACCACATTATGAATTATAAACAATTCTATTTTGCGCTTCTGATTATACTTTGCACTTCATACGGGGATCTCAAAGTGTATTACAAACTTCAATTAAATAGAACAATACCCTGATGAGCTGGATTAGCTAGAGAAATGATTTTAACACCCAACAAAGTTTAGCCATTTGGGGGATTGCCGATAGTTCAAGCAAGTCAAGGGAGTTCAAGCAAAAAAAGCGCCTGTGATAAAAAGGGGCTGCCAGCTGGTGAGATATTAATCAACACCTTGCTTGCAGAGTTTTTACCATCCTTAGCCTTTTATGAAAAAGGTCACAGTATCAGAAATTCTGAAAGACCAAGAAGACCAAGAACCCAGACTTCAGGAAAAAATTCTTCACTCACTGCTCGATGCAGACTGCAGCTGAGCCTTGCTAATAGCAAACAGTAAGTGGCGATCATCCAGGAAAGAATAAAGGAAGATGTTTTCTGTGAAGTCATCCAGGCTGTGACTTTAGAAACACTTTTGTAACAACTCTAAGCAGTGACAACAGCCAGAATGGCAGGGGTTTGGATTAGCAGTGGCGAAACCTGTACCCAGATTGGAAGGCGCTCCTGGGGCATCTTCATATAGATATACGTAGGCATATCTTTGAGAAGCCTGTCAAAATCAAAATATCTCTGGAAATACAGGGCTTGAGTCTCACTCACACAAAGGCTGCTGTTTATATAAATGAAGCTCCTCAGGCCTGTTTCTCGTTGCTATTACGGATGACAGTTTCTATCGAGATTTTTTTTTATTCACTTGCCTGAGGTTCTTTAAAGTATAAAATAGCTCCTGTGTCCCTTTGCTGCTTCTTGAGTGTAGACAGGATCTAGTCTGGAGGACTTTTCAGCTGGAGATGCCTGCCTTATGCTTCCAAAAAAAAAAAGCAAATAAGAAAAAACGAAGATATTTTTCACATCCCAGGAAGGTGTGTGCTCTCCTGCCTTGGCCAGGGCTCAGCTGCGAGCTCACCCCAGTACTTCTGGTCAGTGGTTCACAGGGATGAGGAAAGAGTATCACCACATTTTCACTTCTGCTTTCAACTGGTGTTGAGGCTTCAGGTTCAAATAAAGCACTTGCACTTAGTTGCTCACGAGAAGTGTGGTGAGGAATAGAGTATGCAGGAATAGAGCACATAGGACATTTGGGGTTTTCTGTTATTTTCAAGAAGGAAATGGAAGATATATTTTAATTTTTAGAGTGCTTTCATCTGCAACTTTACACATGTGCAGCAGCACCTGATAACATGGAAGACTGTGCAATCTCTCTGTTGCAATCACAAGCAGGCCCTGCTCCTGTCTGCAATTTATAGTAAAAAATGCTGGGCTAGAGGGTATACCTGTAATGAGCAAAGTACCAAAATATCTTTCTGTAGTGCAGACATGCATATGAGTTTGGAGGCTCTGTGTCTTGTCTTTCAGTTTGTTGCCAAATGGCATTGATGCAATCATGAGCATGAAGGTTAGAATGCTGCTAAGTAAAATCTGAAATCTTTTAGTCAAGGTTCCCTCTGTTTTATTACTCACCTCATCTTTGGACTAGGAAAAAACACACTGAACCAGCATTAACAAAGATAAAAATATGGTTCTTTTCATTCTAAATTCAGCAGAAGCAGAATGTTATGAAAGACTGGCCTCTCAGGTTGCCCTGAGACTAGCATTAGGCTAATAAGACAATTTGTACTGGCAGATTCATGCCATGACTTCAGTCATTCAAGCTAAATTCAGGGTTACATAAACTCTGCTAACACTAATCTGGTGGAATCTTTTACCCAGAAAAGTGGCTGAAAGGTGGCCAGGAAATGTCAAATGCTTGTCTCTTTCTTTGTCCAAGCAGTTCAAAATAGCTACTGAGAAAAAAGGAATTTGCATTAAAGGAATGAGCTCCCCATGGAAATACCTTTTATTCCATACTGAGAAGGCTTTTTTCCCCCATCAACTGGAAGTATATTAATTTAAATTTTTTTTTTTAAAGAAACTTTTGAAATAGCAAATATACAGATACAGACCTAGTGAAAGAGAACTACTGTGCTTTAAATTCACACCTTTGTTATTAGCAGTAGCATCTTCCTGACTTTGCTTTAGAAAGCCTGCGATTATTATAGTACATAGCCATACTCAGAGATAAGGAAAAAATAATCTCCCACAAATGTAGCAACAAATGTTCCTGGAATGATAGCCTTAAAACATTTTCATTTCATGCAAAATTTTAAACTACTTGCCTATACACAACAGTATACAAACACATGTCTCTAGCCACAGCCAATTTACCCAGTTGTACACTTAAATTAACAAGACAAAATAATATAGGTTTCTTACTTGTTCTTCAGTCAGCTGCTGAAAATGTTGGTTACATATAGCCCAGAACTCCTTTTTTGATATACTGTAGTATCTTTTGAAGAGTAAATATCTTTAAACTCCTGTGCAATTGTGTTAAAGCCAGCAGTCACTACTTGTATCTGTGAGAAGATGCCTCTCTCTGACAGCTCCCAAGCAGATTAAGGAGGAGTGACTTTTTGCCCTTCCTCAGTCTAGACAAAAAACATACACAGAGAATCACTAATGGATCCACTGAATAAATTATAAATTGTGGTGTGGCATTCAGCCAGTCAAAGAGCCCATGGAGAAGGCGGCCTTCGAGATCCTGCAGGCAGTAAAAACTGCTTCCAGGAATTCTGGCTTGCACCAGAAAAAAGAAAGAGGGCTATGCAAATAGTTAAGGGGAAAAATAGACTACAAATGTGATCCAGCTGGTGACAGGCCAACAAAAGCACAGGATTCCAAGACTGACCTAAACTTTTACAAGGGTCTAGAAAAATTGGGTGATCATACAAAGAGGGTTATTCTGTTAATACAGAAAAAAGGGAAGTGAGGGCTAACTAGCCCAAATATCCCAAACGTATTCTTCTCATCTGAATAGTCTTTAGCAAGCAGTGGAAATCTCTTTGATTGAAAAGGCACTTCAGTCCTGAGATGAAAGAGAGGGCAATTATGTTCCTTTCCTTTTTAAGTTCTAGGAATATTTATGGCGGTACTTTTTAATCTGGTCATCCACAGTAGGGGTACTACAGCTAAATGATGCAGTTGAAGGCTGCAAAGGCACAGAATGTGTGAGAGAAAAGCAGGGAAAGGGCTGGGTGTAACAGTGTTAATGCTAGCACAAGGTGTGTGCAAACCCTTTTTTTCAGTGTCTTGATTTCAAATCTAACAGCAGTGTATGTTTTTTAAACTTTACCACTGGAGCTTATTACTGATTAAATTTCCATAATTCATTCTGCACGGGGAAAAGCACACTTTGGGTAAATACAGGAGAAAGTCATATGGCAAGCAGAAATAAAAATGACAAAACACAGTTGGTTGGAAAAAAATGCAGAGTAAAATGCTGCTAGGCTTTGGTATGGACATACCTGAGAATGTCAAAAGCCTAGCCGTGCATGCAAAAGGCTACATTTAATAAAGTTAAATATCAGCAAAGTCTATTCAGCATTTACATTCTAACTCCAGAATTAGCAGTAAACTGCAGTTTTTAAAGTCAAACCAAGTTTTACTTATAAAATTAGTCTAAAGAATGGCACAGTGCATAATAATAATAATAATAATAATAATAGGCAGTTTCAGAATTTTGAAGATGAAACTACTTATTTTCAGGAGTGGAAGCTGGCTTTCCACCCACTGCACTGCCTAAACTAAATATGTAAAATATCTTGAAAGCAAAGTTTTCACAAGCACAAGTAGCAGCCAGTTTTACTATAGCTGTGGTAAGATGTCGTGGTAAAACCAACCAAAAAAGAAAATCTGGTTTTGGTTCAGACATTTCTTTACAGCCTGTTAAATGTTACTATCATGTTTTATACCGCCATGTTTAAGCATTTAAGCTTTGCCACTTTCTTGCTCCATGCAATATGAAATACCAAAAAAGAAACAGATGGCTTTTGGTCCTGCACTCCTGTTCTGTTGTCACGTCTCACATGATCATTATAACTGGATGGAAAAGAGAATATGTTTCTTACAGAACTGCAAGAAACCTGCCTCCTAGTCAGAAAAGACTCCACTATCTTGAGATGCAAATAACACTTTCAATATTAACCATGCTTTACATAAAACATACGTGTGGGACAGGCATTTCGGCTGCATTATTACTAAGGGAAGAAATATGAGAAGTAGAATTGTGGCTGCAGAGGCAGAAGCCAGACTGTGCCATAGTCAGGAAATGAAGACTGCCAGGCATAGTCCAGTGCAGGGCACACCTTCTGCCTGCCTAATGTTACTGCAACTAGAAAGCACTGTACTGCTGGTTTTAATTATCCTAATGAAGCCAAAGGCTCAGGGAAAGTTTCACTACCCTGCAACCTTTTAAAGAAACATATTTTGTAAGTGCAAGCTTTCCTAATTTATTTAATTTCAAGAGCTTTTTGTTTATTTCATAAGACCTAATGCTCTTTGATCTTAGAATGGTTAGAGAGCCAATAAAAAAATAAATCACTTGTTCTTCTTGCAAACCACACATTGAAAAACAGGAAAGCTTTTATATTCAGTTATTGTATTACATTCATCTACCACATGCAGTTAGTACATCCAGTGTGTATCTATGACACTATCATCTGCTGTTAAAAGAATCACCTTTAGCTGAAATAATGGAGCTGGAACCTAAAATCTCACACTCTGGACTGGGCATCTGGACATTTAAGTGTTATTTCTTCATTTGAAATTAACTGTATACACAGTGAGGGTACATTTCTTAGCTTTGCTGTGTCTGACTTAACCTCCCGAGTGAAAGGGACCTGGAATGAAGCTGCCTCAGAGCTGTGTAGCACATGCCCTAGCATACACTTACAGATCATTTATAGAAGACTTTCTGTTGCATAGAAAAGTGGTTATTTCTCTTTTAGTGGTTTCCTGATACTTGGTTCCATGTGCTCCACCCATGGAACTCCCATCCAGCTCTGTACGTATATCACTTTAGAATTCAAGGGCCAGGACTCTGGTCCTGCTTCACAGCTTCTCAGACTACCACATGGCCTCTGAGCAGTACCTGTCCCACGCTATGGCCAAATGTCAGCTGCTGCCCTAGGCTGTGAAGTCTGGATTACAGGGCTGTCCTGCTCAGCTCTGTACAGGCTTTCTTCCTCTTCCTAACAGAATTTGAGATGCCTTGGGAGGACCATGTAAATCTACTTTCACCTCCTGCTTTCACCAAGAAAGAGGAGGCATTATTAGGAGGCTTTTCTTATGGGCTAGTCTATGTCGCTCGTTTGCTTTTCAAAGCAGGGCTGTATTTTTGTTCTTTAGAAAGTTCCTTCAGAGCCTCATGTCCTTTTCTATAAATGGTATAACTATGCTGATTAGTAATAAAAGAAGGCTCTGCCACCCACACCTGCTTAGTGAAGCTCCATTCCTGCAGCTCCTTCCTGTTTCTGGAAGATTTTTCTATTAAGAGGAATTCTTAATTAGAAAGTAAATCAGTACATCAAGAAAAATTACAGTTTCTCTAGTCCTTCTCCCTGCCTGCCACAAGTCTGACCTCCATCCCTTTCTGTGGAGGCTCAGAGAGGAAAGGTCTTGGGAAATAGCTTACACAAGAAAGCCCTTGTATCTTTCCCTGAAAAAGGGGACATGCACATTTCCCTTTTGGTAGGCAGGAATGACCTTTGCCAGAAGTAATCATCCTTTTGACAGTTTACACAGTTTTAGAGGCTTCTGAGCTTGGCCCATGGGTCTTTATCCTAACAATATATATCTTCAAGTTGTTTTCCATAAATGCTCTTCCCTAAAGATGTGTGGAAGAAGCAGTTAGTTGTTGGAGCATGGACTGGGGTGGAAATGCACTGGTGAATTCCTGGTTATAACCAGTAATAACCAGCCAGCCTGTTCTAGCTCTCAGCACTATAGAAAAGCTTATATTTTATCCCTGGGTTACAAGTAGAACTGTATCCTCATCTGGCAGTGATCAGTCTAGCTCCATTAACCTGAGTGCTGATTTATGCCTGCTGAAGATTTGATAGCTGGTGTGTAACAGGAGCTTGCAACAATAGACCCAATTATAAACAAAATATGAAAACTCCATCGAGGGTCATGCTGTAGTGTACCATTTTCCTTTTGACCAGGTGTTTACAACAAACAGATTCAAGTTTTGGGGTCACATTTGTAGGATAAAATACACTTGGTAGTGTTTAGAATACATAATGGTATAAAATGGTTTGACAATATGATTTGACACAAGTCAAAGGTGGCCCACATACCAATCTCTGCCTTGTCTAGAAAAAAAGAAAAGCCACATTCCTCTAAATGTAATTAAAATAACTATTGTATTAAATGAGTATAATATATTAAGCCTAGATAGAACTTATTAAAGAAGCAGTAGCCACAGTGAGGCTTCTCTGCTCCTCTGTCTTCCCAACAGTGTTTAGCTCATCAGCAGTACAGCTGATGGTCTAATAGTACTTTCCCTATTTTCCATTATTCCTTCTTTCCCCTTTTCCTCTACTTTTAGTAAATATAGAGCAAAAGGCTTCCCAAAGAAGACTCTGCCATTTTAAGATTCCATTAGAATCTTTTCTTCACTCGTCATTGAGGAAAGAGTCCAAATCAGATACCCTAGCACAATAAGGGACAGCATGCTATAGTCTTGGGCAGGGCACTGCACAGGAGAGCAGGGCAAGGAAGGTGAATTTTCAAACCAGTTTTGCTATGGATAAAGAGGAACATGAAGTTAAATCATGGTGTAAGGAAAGCTTTAATGTTTCTCAGCCTGAAGCAAGTGTAATATTCAGAAATAGATGCAAACATGCAGGCATCCTAGAGGGGATATTTCTCTGGAGCACAGCTGTTCTATATGAGCTCAGACAAAGTCTGTGGCACTGCTGACTGAGAGTAGGGACATAATCAGCAGGCCTGCAATCTCTGATGCTGGTGCAGTGGATCATGATGGATGACAGTCAGTTGTCTGATTATATCAGTGGCCCAGCACAGGAAGGCCAAGAGGTTCAATATATGAGGACAATGAGTAATGAATAAACCTGTAAAATACCCACTCTCAAGACAAGGAAAAGCACCACCTCTGTAGAGGAGGTCATTATGTAGTCCTGCTGCAATTTCACAGGTAGATTGTGGCAGCAAAGTGAACTTCAACTGCCTGAACACAGGGCACAAGGGCTGGCTTAGTAACACTGTTGGATCTAGGAAACAGGGTTGTGGAAAGACCAAGGATGTAACTTTTCTGTTGCATAGGGTTTTTGAGCTCTAAAACTTTATGGTTACAACAGATATACTACAGAGCTGCACTGTGCATTCCATCACTTGCAAACAAATCCTTGCTTGGGGAGCCACAGTGCAGCCACTCTCCATTTGTGGAACTGGCAAACTGTGTCAGTGCTGTCCCCTCTGTAGATATAAGAATAGTTTCCAAGATCACAAGGAACCTGTTTTTATAAGGAAGGGGTTGTAGCAACTACTGCTGAGAGCAATGTGAAAGAAAGTGGCTTTAGCTCTGTAGAGAGATATATGAACTTGCCATACTTGGGGGAATCCTCTCATGGGTACTGGTCCAAGGAGAAGCAGGATGCTCTCTCTGGCAGGAAGAACACCAAGGATGAACAAACAAGCCTGCAGTTTTGCAGGCAGGTTGATTAGATGGAAGTGGCTGGAAACAAAATGCACTCAGCTGGTGATGAAAGCACTCGGCTCGGCAGCATGAGACTGCAGAGGAACTCAAAAGAGGAAGTACAAACAAAAATGGAGAATTTAGTTTGAAAACAAAAAGTTCAGGATGAAGCTAAACCAAATGCCTGATTTGATACTGAAATGTTCTGCAAATTTTTCTGCAAAGAATCTGATTTCCAAATTTCATAATTTCAGATTAAATCACTTTTAAAAAAATACAAAAAAAAAAAAAACCAAGAAAAAAACTTTGCTAAATACGTTTCTACTCATTCCCTTTGTCAGCTGAGACACACGTGTCAGCAAACCCCTAGTTAGCTCAGTTTCTGCTCTTAAACAGGTGCAAGTGGTAATCTGTCTCTTCTCCTTGCCATCACCTCAACCTGCCTTGCCCTCTTTCTCCTCCCTACTGGACTTGACAGGTAAAGGTTTCCTAAGCTTGCAGCAAATCACTCAGTGGCCTCAGCTCCAGGAAGGCTAAACAACAAATTGTTTGACATTGATTATAATCCATCCTTTCCCCATATATTCCCCCCTACAGGCAGCTGTGCTGATGCTATATGAATATCTTGCTGTTCTAGACCTGACCAGCATGACCTGAGCTATTGCTTTTTACACATTCTCTACTTTTTCCCTTTCTGCATCTGAAATAGCTCACAGTGGGGAAGGACAGATAACTACATTTTCTTTTGGGGGAGTCTGATTCCCATCTGCGGCTTTCAGCAGGCCAGAATGCATTAGCCACTTACTTTAATGGAGAAGAGCACCATTCAGGCCTTATTAATCACAAGACTGGCAGGCCAGCCAAAAGTTCACAATGCATATTCCTAGCTCTGGGGTCTGGGCTTTTACAAACATCCTCATAGAGTCCACCTGTGGTTAGTAGCATCCCATCTAAGACAATGTCCTCTCTGTCTCCTTCCTTTGCTCTTCTGCAGTTGGTTAGCAACATCCAAGCTAAGTGCCATAACTGTGGGATTTTTCTTATTTGAATATTAAGCTGCAGTCATATTGCTTAAAATACTTTGCATCTTTAATTCTATTTTTGTACAGTGGAGCCCTAAAGCTCTATAGAGCCGTATTGCAGTGAACATCCTGCTCATATACAGATGCTGTAGTGTGTATTTTAGAGAGTTAATCAGAATGTAAAGCTCATCAACATATGTCAAAGCCATCAAAAGATCCACATGATGCATAAAACATCCAGAAATAATTTCCACAAGAATTTTTTCATGTCCCCTTATTCAGCTGTTTTCTAGGAAAAATACAACTTAAACCTATGTAGCTTTTGGGTATGTGAATGTTTGCCTCTGTGGTTGTGGGTTTTATTTATGAGGTGCCATTTGAGACAAAAGTCATCCCAGGCTCATACTTTACTAGTTCAGTAAATTTTCCATACTTTAATGATCAAGCTTCATACTTTACTTGTTACTTTTTAATATAGTTCAGTGATCAAATTGTATAGCGTAATGATCAGTTTTCCTAATGTGCCTGGATGAGTTGCATACCTCATTAATTCAGATACATACTTTACAGGCCAAAATTGCAGTGTGTTTGAATGAAGTGAATAATTTAACAACCACCCTTCTCTCGCAACCTGCACAGGAGCCCAGGAATATGTGTGAACCCAGGGTGGGATGAAATTGCAAAGGCGTGGGAAATTTTGGGTTGAACCCAAAATGAAAACATGAGATTTGAGAGCATCTGGAAGCTGAACCAGCACTGTGAACCTGGTTCGTATTTGTTTTGTCTTTTAAAAAATGTTCCCTTGTGGATTAATTTAGGATTTTAATGATGGATTTATCCCTTCTACCTCTAAACCAGCACAGAAAACTGCTCAAGATGAATGCTTGATACTGAAAAAGCAGTACAGGCTCCAGGCCTGTCATGGATCAAGCATCTAATTTTTTTGCTAAGTTGAGTTGGAAGGTATTTGGGGTCTTGGAGGACTAACTGTTAAAGAGACTTCATGTTAAACATACACTCTTGCAGAACTTGATCCTAGGAACTGTGCAGCTTGACAAGTTATTAAGGAGGCTTAGCACCTACTTGGAGGATAAGAAGATGTTACAGCAAACCCTTCCCTAACAAAAGCAGCTACTTATTCTAAAGTTAACATTGAAGCTTCCTGGCAGGTCAATATTACAGCACACAAATACATTCTTAGAATAATTATATAGATATTTTATACAATTGGTCTTTGTGCTGATATGACTCAGTTGAAACTTACTGAATTTGTACCAGCATAAAAGCAAGAAAGGGGGAAATGCTGCATTTTCTAACCTATACAAAGTAATCCGCTGTTTCACACTTCAGAACCATGTAATCTATTATATCTGTTAAGACTGCATTTTAATTTTAATAAGCTGAAAATATAAATGTTTAAAAATCCCCCCCAACTATTTTTTAAATAACTATAATTAAATGTAGCCCTGCCACTAAGGACAAAGTAACAGTTGCACTACTATAAATATTAATGCTAAATTTACAGAGAATAAAATCCATTTAAGCACCCTTATAAAATTTTTACTGAAGCTACACTTATAATAAGCACTTTGGTGAAGCTATGCCTATTGGTAACTGACATGTATAGATAAAGTCTCTAACCAGCTACAGAAACCTATAACACATTACATACATTTGGAGCTGTTCATGGTTCCTCCTCTTTATTCGAAATCTGTGGTCCTTCCTCCTCCTTCTTCTCCTCACATGAGTCACTCAAGTCCTGCAATTATTTGAAGCCTGACAGACTTGGACTTGGGACATGAAGAGGCTGCAGCAGATCTCACTGGTTTTCCAGCTTCTACTTTATGACACAAGACTTAATCACCATACAGCTCCATACAGATTTGTTTAGCACAACATTCTATTATCGCCATGGCAATAAAGTGGTAGGCTTTTTATACGGTTTTCCATTGGATGATGATTATTATTTTTCTCATTTTATTTGTGCTTTGAGCATATACTTTTGAAAATGAAACATAGTTACTTCTCACAATATAAGATGCAAATTAATGTGGGTTTTGGTTTTCGTTTTTTTTTTTTTTTTTTTTTTTTTTTTATTAGAAGTGGTTTTTATCCAGCTAGCAACCAGTTTTCACATCCTTAGCCAAGTTCAGATATGAGCTGTAAGGTAATATCGTTTGGGCTCCTGCACCCTCAGATGTACTTACACCCTCTTGCCACTGGTAAGCCAGACTAAGAGGGGAAAAGCCAGAGGGAAAGGAAGGACTATGAAATTAAAATTGGACAGAGAAGTTTATTTACGCTTTTGATAATGTTCCTGGTATTTACAGATACAGTAAGGATTGCTGCACTGATAAAAGGATACAGTTATGGACTGAAGGATATGTCCGTGCAGTCTGTACCAAGTGAATGACTCCAAGATAGGCATTGTGGACACAAACCTCTGCCACAGAGAAACAGCAACTCCAATTTGAGTTGTTGCAACATGCATATTCAGAGCATCAGAAGACTCCCCATGACTGAAGTCAAGGTTTGCTCTGTACTTGACTAATCTCTGTATTTGACCTTCCTGCTACATCTACACTGCTATTATTATTTGCACCAAGAACCTGGTGGGCTTCCTACTCTACTCATGTTTCTATCCTGCCACTGCCAGTCCATCTAGTCAGTTCAGGGATAACTGGGCATATTTGGATATCTCATGTCCTGCACTGTTCAGCTGGGGCAGTATGGCTGCGTACTTTCAGCTTGCCCCATGTACAGACCTAAATCTACCTGAGTGTAAGATATAACTCCTTAGAGCAGTTTGTTAGGAGATAAGGGCTTCATGGAGTTTAACAGAAATATATATGAATTGTGCATGCTTAGTTAGTCAGTTTTTTAAATCTATATTTTAAAGAAATATATTATAGCTTGATAGCTCTTCTTATCTCTGTGAGGCGGTTCATATTTTTTAGGAAAACTTTCCAGTCTACTATGAAGTCCTCACAAAAGTAAGGTACTTGAGAAGGTGCCTGAACTGCTGTGTCTGATAATTTAAAACAGAAATGGTCAAGTACTTGCTGAAATTCTAGTGTTTTAATTACTTCAGTACCTTCTTTATCAAATAGAGGAAATG
Source organism: Pezoporus occidentalis (assembly GCF_034315485.1). NCBI lineage: Eukaryota > Metazoa > Chordata > Aves > Psittaciformes > Psittacidae > Pezoporus > Pezoporus occidentalis. The sequence goes on from NW_026915769.1 coordinate 1,985,304, forward strand.
CCTGAGAAGCAAGAATTCAAATTATTTAAGCAAACGTAGACATTTCAGAAGAGAAGTCTTTTTTAGCAACTACTTGGCACTTCACATGGAAATACCTGAGACCCACATGCCCTTTACTTGCAGGTATTTTATACACGGAGAAATAAAACACATTTCTCAGAGCCTTACTTAGTTTGAAGCTTTCCTTTCGTTAAAAATTGAGATGCAATTGTTCAAATAAGACAAAAATAGCCTGTATTTCTGTGCCACATGTAAATATAAATATGGAAATGAACAACAACCTGCAGTAAAAGCAAAAAGGCATTCTAACAAGTACACAAACTTTTCAGAAAAGGCAGTGGTTAAGACAAGAAAGGAAAGAAAGAAAAACAAGAGGACTGCCTTAAATAATTTAAATTAAGGTATTTTTAATTAATCACCTGAGCATGTTCAATTTGCCTTTTGTTCTCCCCTCAGTTCATTGTCCCTGGTGGGACAAGTTTGTTTTCTACTCTGTAAAGAACTGGATAGGCCTTCATTCTTATCAGTTTCACCTCATCCTGAAAGATCACTTGCTCTATTCTTGTCCTTCCTTGCTCAGAACATCCAACCTATTCTTCACAGGGGTTTTCCAAAGGTTTCTCAGGGGAAACAGACTTGGTTTAGCACAGTTGCAGCAGGAGGCATACAAAAGAGTAGTTCAAATAAGTGGCAGAAATACAAATGTCTAGAAAAGGTGTGGGTCATATCCCCTCGCATTCTGCTACTGACTCACTGTGCCCCCTTGTTTTATTCTGCCCCTTATGATGCTGCACATATAAATCACTGATTCCATAAATGAAAAGGAATATTATACCTTTCTAAACTTCAGGTAAAAGTCCTATTAGTTTGCTAATACTATTGCACATTGGTGTAATACAGCAATTTCTGTTTTACCATTAGAACTATTTTAAATAATGGGTTTAAAAACGTGTATTTATTGAACCTGAACTGTGTCTATTGGCAAAACAAATGCTACCATATCCAAAGGTCATTGGAAAGGAATCCTTTGGATACTAAAGAGGATTCTGTAACTTCTTAACATGAAAGCTTGATCTTCGCTTACTTACTGAAAGTCTTATAGGAAAACAGAAGCATATAGCATGCACTGCGCCAAGTGTGGTGAAACTGTGTGGGAAATTATTATACTGACAGAGACACACCTGAATTCTTAAACTTCAAAGTAGAAGGACTTTCATTTATAGAATGTCATGGATGGGATGTGATGTTCTGGGTTATTTTATTCAACTAGCTGGACTCTGGGAACAGTGCTTTCAGGTCTGCCTCTTCTTAACAAATTATAACTTTGTGTCGTTAGAGTCCCCCACCACAGAGATGGCAGCAACTATTACTCAAAAAATAGCTCAGGAGAAAATTGAGAACTTCCTTATTTTTTTCTTGTAGGGGAAATGAGAAAGAGTTCTGCTTTTCCATAGTACCATAGACAAAGCCCTGATCTCCATGAAGAAAATCCCTTGACCCCTAAAATTATATTAACTATCAACTGGTATCCTAAAAACTTAATGGACAACTTGTTCATGCTGAAGGCCATTTTTAAATCATACCCTCAGCAGACAAAACTATGACCTTTAAAATTTCCAGGCATCCCTGCCCATGGCAAATGGGTTGGAAATAGGTATCTTAAGGTCCTTTCCAACTCTAATCATTCTATGATTCCCACGACACCCAGGGATGACAGGACAGATATTATCTTCCATTACCTGTAGCTAACACTAACCTGGGCTATTGAATTTATCTATTTCTTATTTCAATAACATGGAGCACAGGAAGGCTTCCCCCCCCTCCCCCACTTACTGTGAAAAATGTAAAGTGATTATATAAATATTTCAATATCCTGTTTAACAGTTAATCTATCTGGCCGAAATAGGAATGTGGTTCCAGCAAATTTACAAACATCACAGAAGTCTCCAAATAGTGTGAAAAAAAGATTTCTGTAAAAAAACAGCATCACCCATGGTACTACTATTTTGGGTGTTTGTATATGTGACTTCACTAGTGATGTCTTTGCTGGAAGCCTGTATTATCTTTAACTGCAGGACAGAGTTTACAGGTTGAGATTTAGGAAATGCAGCCACTGATGGCAGGGAATTTCTACCCCCAGCCGCTGTTCCCTTCCACTCTCCTGTGCAGGCAGCAACTCCCCCATGGCCACACACAACTGATCAGGCTTTTGTCAGGTTGAAGTTCCCTGGCCCAGGCCATTGGGCAGGAAGACAAGCGCTGGTTTTGACACAAGGCAGGCAGGAAGACCACACTGTTGGAGATACAGGGGTAGTGAGACCACTTTTGCAGGCACAAGCCTGCCTCTAAATCCATAAGCTTAAACTGGACCTGAGACTGCAAGTGCACATGAGATGGCTCTACAGTTCTTTGCAATAGCAATGTTTCCTTCGAGGTATTTTTGATTCTTCTTTCCTATGCTTGAAAACAATCTTGCTGTGGCATCAAGAATTATTTACTCTAGAGGCTGCTGCATTTCAGTAGACTCCAACACAACAGCCTAAGACTACTTAATATACAGCATTTTTTCATTCAGGGCTTTCAAAATTCTGCAGAGAAGTGGTTATATTTGTTGCTCTCATTTTACAGGTGGGAAAACCAGGAAACTTGCTGCTCGACAGCTAATACACCTTATCTGTCTGTGTCAGAATCAGAAGTGGCCCAGAGCATAAATGCAGACAGCTACAGAGCCCCAGCTGACAGGTGCTAACTTCTGCAGCCACTATAATGCGCTCACATCTGATCGTTTGTCTTTGCCCTCAGTTGCTACATGATCCTTTTGTCTGATAAAACCATAATGCCTGTCTGCAGTAGCACATTATATCTACTTATAATAAGTCTCAGCTTAGGAAACTTAACAGAGCTGTTTGAAAGACGTGATAATTTACATGCTTGGAACACAACTTAGAGGCAACTGAAAGAGTAAAAGAGGTTTGGGGAATAGATGAAGGTCCTGATAATGTGCTATTCATTTTTCATTTCGAATCCTCACCTTCACAAAATCTCTAGGCATGATTTGATATGCCTGTTTTGTGGAGTTACTACAATACAATCAAGAAGTCTGCAGTTGTCAGAAGATGCTATTTCTACATAGGCTGAGGGTGCTGGTAGCACTCAATTAATAGCAGAAAAGTTTTGAAGTCTTTGTGTTAGTCCCCAGCCAGGCAGGAAAAAATAGACATTAAATAAGATGTGGTGACCACATGAAACTTACCTTGTACAACAAATCATGAGATGATGCAACTATTTCTTTTATCTTAATTAGGGTCTGTTCTAAGCTGAGCACTGCAAAACTTGCAGGTGGTGTATCCTGCTTTTGTCTCTGTTGGTTTTTAGATGCTCTGCCATCATCAATTGCACTTAGGAAATCAAAATAAGAAAGCTTGCTGTCATGAATGCTGATTCCTAAGCTAAAGAAAAAACACAGAATGAGGTATCAATGATTTTGAATAATTATCTCACTGTTGTCTGTGCTGATTAATTATTATGAAGTATTATTTGTACTGCAGCAGCACTTCAGGATATGCTTGTGCTGTCAGTGTATAAATCCTGTTAGTTACAACCCAAGTTCTTTCTCAGGTCTAAGACACCAATCCTGTAATTTAAATGCAGCCATACTCTCACATGCAGCTCCAGGCTAATCTCCAGATGCTCAAGAGGAGCCCTGCTTTAGCCTGGACCCAACCTTCCAGTCCATCAGCATTAACTTGGTGGTTTTTAAACACAGCACAGTTCTTTGATCACAATCTGCTGAGGAACTTACCGTTCCAAATGTGGCTGGAGGTCACGGTAGGCTCTCAACCTTGCCCTTGAATCTCCTTTTCACGTCACAGTGTAAACAGTCTAACGGACTCTGTTAAGGAGTATACGTTCATTATGCCAAGTCCTGGTATTTTCCCTTGACTTTCTGGGCATTGACTTTACGAAAATACTTCGACTCACGGATGCTGAAGTGCTACCTAAGCCTCCCAATACGTTGTGGTTGTTACAATTCGGACAGAAAGAAGCCAAACCGCATTCTATGTCTGGTAAGCTGTTACCAGACACAAACTAAGACATCCAGTGCCACTTCATGGTATGTTTCATGGATGTTCCAGCACAGGTCTATGCTCACTCACAATTTCTCTACCACATGGAGGGAAACCAAACCAGCCCCCATTCAATACTTCTCTTTATGTTTGCGATGGAAAGCCTTTCCTTCCCTCTCACCCATCCACTGAGCCGCATAAGGGGCTGCTACATTTGGCCCATCAGCTGCTGCCACCATTGACCTGTGGCACACAGTGTCCTGGGAGGGTTTCTCCTCTGATAGCTCATGGTCCGGCTGTACCTGGGAGCCCAGCCCACAGGCATTGCAGGCTGCAGTCACAACTTGAATTTCTGCCTGTCAGCTGAAACATCTGCTGGATCAAAGACGCTGGGGAATTTCATGTTCTCTCACACTGGAAATTCAGGGGGCTGCAGAGCTGACTATGGATAGCTCCAGGTAAAAACAGTGAATATATTTTTGCATCAAATATCGGTGTGGGGAATGATGAGCTCTTGCATATGATTTGGGAAATTGTTTTTGCAAAGGACTTTGTTACCAAACTGAATTATTTTAATTCAAAGATGTTTTACCATAAAAAGACTAGAATTAAGGCGAGTTTCACATATACAGAAAATACAATGTTATTAAAGTTATTCAGGATGAAACACTAAAAGATGAGTAGCACTAACCATTATATGAAAAGCTACTTTCCTCCAATGTCCTGTGACTTGTGACCGCTTCATGAGAAGACATCTGGTATATTTTAAACAAGGACTTCAAACTTGCCTAAAGGGCCTGTAGAGTTCATCACCACAAGGGATTCAATAGCAGGGGCTTGCCCTGCTCTTGCTTATAAAGCCAGTATAAAGCTAGTGCAAGTCAGTCTGGGGAATTTTCTATCACTGAACAACAGTGTCTCCAGAGCACAGTATATATTAGGTTTTTTTTTGGTACAGAACCATTGAATCCTGTGGAATTATTCCCGGTTGACCTTAGAGTTACCATCTATGTAGAGGTTTCTAATAGACTTTAATAATTTCATAGTCAATGGCAAGAACTGTAGATTGCTTTCACACATGTACTACATAAACAATTCCTATGCTGCAGGGGAAAGGCTGGACATTTTTAGTCTTGTATTCAGGTTTTATTAGAATTATGGTCAAAGCAAGTCCTAGTAACCCAAGACTTGACAGAGGAGATGGCCCCACTACACAACCTCGATTTTCTTGTTTAAATCTGAGTTACTGTAACGTACTTTTATCATCTGTTTCCACAGTAAATCACTGGGGACCAATGCCTCAGCTACCAATCACCAACATATCCAGTTACAAGAATGCCTAATTAATGGGGAGAGCCAGTAAAACAAAGGAGAAGCTTTATAAAACAGGCTGGAAAATAAATTAACTATAGACCCCATATCTGCTAGTAAGAAAAAAAATATTCAAGAGCCCTGATTTTGCATCTTGCAGCTGCACAGCACTCCCACATACTACCCGTGTCAAGCTGGCTCCAATATTGGAGACTGTGTGGAAAAGGAAATAATCAACACCATTTCAGCAGAGAAATAAATTGCCAAGTGGGCATTAAAATTTTAGTAATAAAACTAAATGCATATGCTAATCTACTCTGCATTATTTAGAAAAGACTATTTTGGATCAAGAAAGGAATAATCTGCACAAAATTACAATGAATGGAGGTGTTTATCATCAAGAGGTCTTTGAGAAAGAAACAAGCAGCGGATTCTTATTAAGGTTTCAATTCATAAAAAGTTGATCACCCAATTAAAGGTGAACTGTGAAAAGACTTTGCTAATTTTATGTCAGAAAAAGAGTCTGGTCTCATAGGCTCTGGAGAACAAAACCCAGTGCTGCCAGGCATATAACCTTCGGGGGGGCTTTTTGGTGCAAAGAACCACAGTACCTAATGTTAGAGCAGGCCCCTTTTGCTCTTCAGCCTCTACAAAAGATTTTTCTTCTTACTCATGTTAACACAGACAATTAAAAGCATAGTCTTGCATAGCAACAGCATTGGATTATTTGATTATTGCGATTTTATAACCTGAATTAATTCTGATTCTGTGTTGAACAGGATATGTCTCACACACCTGCTCTACTAAATTGAAATTAAATAAATAGAACAAACCAGCAAACACATACAAGTACTCAAAGCATACTTCTTATGAAAGAAGCCATTCCACTCCTGTTACGTGCAGAATTAATCAAGATTTTCCATGCCTGTGCAGTTTGACACATATTGATATCTCCATTGGTTTTAACAGAGCTTCTTATATGCTTAACACTAAATAGAAGCTTGGTTCTGCCAAGGCTTTGCTGTGCGTGACCAAAGAGGTGCTTAGGAGATAATCATACCAACCTGTTTAGGATACTGTTGAATTGATTGTGATCAAGGTAATAGTTGAATTTTTGTAGTATCCTGTGCAGGTCATATAGTGTGCCATAGCCATCTCTATTTCTATCTACTTTATGAAAGGCCTTCTTGAAATCTTGGAAGTAATCCCTAAATTTATCCCTGAAAGAGAGCAGATGTTTATTTTAGCTTCTTTGTTAAATCAGGGAAAAAGGATACAAATATACAAAATAGGGGTGGAGGGGCAGAGAAAGAGTTTGAGCTTATTTGTGTGTGATAAGTTTGTATAATTTATTCAAAGACTGCCAAATTGTTCACAAATAAACCTCAAACCCAACTCCCTCCCCCTCCCATTTAATTTGCACATAGAATTGTATGGCTCAAGCGCCTGTTGTAAAGAAATGCTTCTTGGGAGATTAACTGCCCACTCTCCCAGCTCAGAACTGCAGGTGCAACCCATTGCTCTCTCTCTTAAAGTCTGGCCTGAGCAGAGTTACAAAATGTTTAATACAGCCATTAAAATGGTAAAGGTTCAGCTGCTTACTTTCTGCAGTTTGAGGCTCCTGAAACTTTGATGTAGCAAGAACAAGTATTTCAACAAAACCGGTTAGATCTGACCAAAACCTGAACTAGCACAGGGCCTGATCCCTGCCCAAGGGAACAAGTGCAGAGCTTCTGTGGACTCACGGACTTTGGATCAGCACCTTACAAGTAATTGAATTATGTTTCTTATGCATAATTGAATTCAGGCCTATTGTGATTTAGCCCTGGCCCACAGCTAAGTACAAAAATCTTGAGTCTTCTTCCCACTTCATTTTGTCACTTATATTTCACTGACATCAGGGGTCTCTTGATCAAACCTTAGAAACCCAAGCAATACACCTCTTTGCCTCTTGATTCAACCAAGTTTCTCCACGTTGTGGCTCAAGAAGACAAAGCAGGCACAAGCATCTCTCATTACTGCATGTCTTCAACTAGCAAAGGGGCCTAAGATTGATGTAAATGAGAATAGTTGTGAATTATGTCTTGATGTAGAGTACCAAGTATACATAAATTATCTACATATATTCATCACTTACAAGATGCTACTCTTATGGCAAAAATAACAAGTTTGGATCTGGGTTAATACCTACAGCCACACTCCATTTGCTTTGGGATTGCTCTTTCTGACAGCTCTAGGGTTCAGAGTGTGGAGGTTGGGTTCTTTAGAGAGTCAGCATTTGTAGTATAAAAGGCTTATTACAGTGATAGCACAGTTCAACAGTGTAACCCAGATAATCATAATTCATTGCCTCAGCCTCTCATCGAGCCTATCTGTGGATCTAACAGCTCAGACCAGTTCACTTCACTCCCTGTTAAGCCACTATCAATCAGTCAGTATCTGAGCCTTACATTTTCTCCATTGCATGAATATGTGCAATCAGTTGTTATAAGACCAACATGGGACAGAATAAATTTCATATGCCTTTTAGCAATACTCAGTCTTTTCAGAGCTTTACAAACTCTCACGGATCTCCTCAGAGGTGTCTGTTCTCAGCTCCAGTTATTGATGCTGTCTTTCCTCTCAGATCATTGCAGAATCCTTGGTTTTCCACTTGTTTTCAAGAAGCTTGAAGTTCAGTATAGCCTTTACAAGAACAATACATTTTCCATGTCAATGTTTCTCCTAAGAATCTGTCTTTTTGGACTTTGTACCTCATATGAATGAAGAGTAATTTCCCCACAGCCCTCAGGGTCCAGAAAACACCACTGTGTGTGCAAACATCATCACCTACATTAAAAAAAAAATATGAATTGTGATATGACTTAGAAGGATTCTTTGCAATTTATTATATGCTTCAGACCCTTTATACTGTTATGGACTAGATTGGGAGTACCAGAATCTCTGCTTAAGAAAGTTTCAGGTGGCAAGAAACCATTTTTCAATGATATTTCTTTCAAGTTCAGTGACAGTATGGATCACTTCTCAGCTGCACAGGTTGCTTGAATTGCCTTTTAACAGTTTTAACTCAGCTTACCATTGTATTCATAATATCAGGCTATCCATTCCTTACAAATCATTTCATGTCTGAGCTGCTGACCAGGGCACTACTGCTAAACAGAAGTTCTGGGACTCAATATCCAAACAAATAGAGCATTAATGTGTGCCATAACAAGTTCTGATGTTAAATTCAATCCAAATGCAATTTCAGGCTAATGCCCTGGTCAGATACTTACAACAGGTTCAGATGAGCCAACATACGGTCGGTCTTTCACATTTTTCAGCAGCTTTGTGAGTGTCCTGTTCTCTGTGAGACTTGTCAGGTCTTAACACATTGACACTACTATGCTCTTGCCTTTGAAGTGTGTGCTGCTAAACACAGAAGACTGATCTGATTGGTATATATAGGCTTGGTATGCAATGCCCTCACTACCCACAGGTGGTAACCTTCATGACTTTCTCCACTGTGTCATCTTCTGTACAGCTTTACAAACCTTTCTTTCACCACTTTCTTCTAAAATAGGATATTACTTTTTTTATAATTGTATTTCCAAGAGTTCTGTCATTCTCTGTGTTGTTTTCAAGAGAAGACTCCTTGAATGTTCTAGAAAATATGTTTTTGATTAGTTGTTTTTGATTAGTAATTATTTCTTCAACATTATTGTCAAATTGAATGGTTTTACCTAAAAAACCCCACTAAAAGTCACACTATTTTTATGTTCTAGAAGCTGTTTCTTCTTTTGCCTACAAAGTGGTTCATCTCATCTCTGACCATAACAGATCAATAGACAAATATGCAATATTTCTTACAATCGAGTGCAGAGCTAGAGCTCTGCTCTTTGGGTTTATGCCTTGAATCATGGTGTCAACAAGTGCCCTAGAAACACAGGACACATATTTCCATTGATGATTTTTTTAAATAATACTGCCTATAAGCCATCTTTTGAAGTCTTTGCCTTCTAGTGTCAATATACCTAAGGTCAAGAGCTGTCTTTATTAATGCCTTTAATTTGGGAATTCTTTTTCCAGGTTTACTGCCCAGTATGTTCGTTTTGTGTAGCAACTCAAAAGTGGCTTGTACATATTGCCCATGTGGTATGAATTCTCATAGAGCATTTACATGCTAACAGGACTCTGGACACTCTTGTTACCTTTGTGGATGGCATATTTGCAATGACTCTGGTTTATCTTGTTGGCAGTTAGTCTTTTATGTTAATTTTCTCCCCTTACATTTGCATTTCTGTCTAATCCTACTTCCCAGGCCCTCTCGGATACTTTTTTTCCAGATTTCCTTCTGTTTTTTTTCTCTGCTTGATATCTTCAGCATCTGTTTAAACAGCCACAGCTGCTTCAAGCGAATGGCTTTTCCTACACTTTACTGTGAAAACTCAAGAATGGGCTTTAAGCCTATATGAAGTCTTTGAAGGCAAAATCTCCTGTACAGTGGTCTAAAAATGCTTGGTCTTAACTTCTCTCATGAAAGGAAGTTTTGCTGGATACAGCAGAAGAACTTGAATTTGCAATTTTTGTAAAAAATATTAATATTTGTAAAAACATATGCAGTCCTTTTGCCTAAAAATATCCTTTATAAGACAGTGTCTGTCTGAAACATATATTTAGACACATTGGATGTAAGAACAATATCAGTGACTTGTCTTTTCATCTTGCTGTTGCTAAATGGCTCTTCCATTTTTAAACTTCCCACCATTACTCCTACATAATCTAGCTCCTTTATGAGATTCTCTCTCAAAATCAGTGGAATACTTCTAGTAGCACACATTGCTGTGAAAATACAGCTCTATATTCTGTGGCTACTTTATCTCTGACACTGCTGGGTACTGATCTTCCGTATGTTCCTTCATCAGACTCACTGCTTTAACCAAGCCCAGGGCTAGGCATATTTTAGACCAAATATTAGCTCTTTCTGCTTATAAACTTAAATTGCAGTATTTATCTTCACTTTGCAATTTAAATCCATACAATCCTTTAGTAGGATTTAAATTCTCAGTAGATGCCCCCAGTTTCAGCAGTCTTTCTTCATATGTAGATATTCCTAAGACAAAATTTTTACAGTGTGTTTGGAGGTAACGTTGACCGAGCACCAGTTTTGTCCTAGCTTGACTAAACAGCAGTCTGTGTGTTTGGATCTTTGATCATAGAATCATAGAATTGTCTAGGTTGGAAAAGACCTTTAAGGTCACTAAACCCAACCATAAACCTAACACTGCCAAGTCCACCCCTAAACCATATCCTAACCACATCTGCATGTCTTATCTGATCCCTTAAAATGGAATCTCTGAAAATGCATACCTACTTGACTGATCCATTATTTTAAGATCAGCTAAAAATTCTTCAAAGGACTCTCCTTCTGCATTCTCATATGAAACCTTTCAAAAGTTCAAGGTTCCTTAGGAGTGCAATACTCCTTCAACTTACTTTTCGTACCTGCATGGATTGCCCTCTCACCCTGGCTTGGTTTCATGCCATTAAAAACTTTGATAGCTCCTACTCCTGTAATATTCCAGAAAATAGTTGTGAGCTTCTTTATGATTAATCTAGCCACTGTATATAGGTTTTGAAGCATGATGTGAATCTTTTCAGGGAAACTGCAATATTGCCAGTGTGTTTTAGAGTCTCTAAAAGCCCCTAAAGAGCTATTACCTTTTCTCTTACTTTCAAATATCTTTTTTTTCTAGTTAATTCCTTCCTCCTTTTCACGTTATTCTCCTGTTACCGTGTGGTACTTGGTTTACACTTAAAGCAAGGCTTGTATTGGAAAGAGCATAGAACTGTTCTGCAGAGGGTGCACATCAGACAAAGAGCACTTCCATTGCACTGAAGCTGCCTTTGCTGTCTTCAGTCTCTATGTATCTAATTACTAACCAGCTTAGACTCATTCAACCTCCTCTTAGATGTGAGACCCTAGAGATCCAACATCTGCTAATTACATCTCTGAGTTTTAACTTTTATTATGTTCAGAAGCCTACAGACTTTCCAGCAGAGACACAAATCTAAAATCCCCTGACAGAGGGTTTTCTCTTATTCTGAGTTACTGTAATGTGCCACAGTTTAAAAATCATGGCTTTGCAGTTGCAATAGTGGGGGAAGATGTGTGCTGAGGCTCAGCAAGAGGCTAAGACAGTCACACCGAAGAAGCAGGATACAGCAGCCAAAAAACCCCCAAACCAGCTGAAAACACTAGAGGTAGTTTTGTGATTTCAGTGAGAGACCTATCTCCTCCAGCACCAGAAGACTATTGAGCACTGTTCCTTTCATCTTTCAAGGGTGTGCCTTGAAGGTGTGATATGGTCCACATCGTATCCTCACAGCAGAAAAATTCTGGAACCCTTCTCAACTGTATATTACCTTTAGTGTCACTCTTCATCACTACTATCATATTCTGCTTAAATCTTCCCAAAGAAAGTAAAGTCTTAAGTATAATAACAGTTTTTGAAATTCATATTTTTGGAAAACTGAGGCATTCAACATTTTTGGATTGATACAAGGTTTCAAAGCATTAATTATTCCACTCACAGCAGTAAATATGTGCATGGAGAAAATGAGGATTAAAACCATATATCAAGCTACAAGGCTAAAAAAATGCTATTTTCTTGCAAATGTTTTGTATTTTTCTTGAAGAGCTGGAGAGCTACTGTTCAATGTCTGTTTCTAATTTGGGCAATTTGTTCCTGTGAGTTACAACAAAAGCAAAAGGAAACAAAAAAAAAAGGAAGTGCACAGCAGTATGTTTTGAATTGTAAGATGTCCGGAGCTTTTGTCTGGCTCACAGTGTGTAATCACAGGGCACTGAAACTGCTCTAAAGCTTTTAGGGTGAGGTTCACAGCCCTTGCAGAAAGCCAGAAGAAAGGATACAGGCTGGATGCAGCCACTGTGTAAATAGGGCTTAAGCAAGATCACAGAAGGGGGAGTGTGCGCTGTTCACAGTGCTGCTGAAGTGGATCTTATAACCACCAAATTCACACCTCAGGTGAATACCTCCTCTCAGTTCAAATTTAACAGGTGGAAGGAGTCAGTTTTCCAACTCATTGAGAATGAAATGGGGGCCAAGACCCAGGTAGATCACCATGCTTAGGTTCTGCAGCCACTGCATCCATTTTCCTGATCAAGAGAAGCTCTCCTTACACTGACCTTTACAGTAGGAGGGTATGGTGCTCACATGTGCTTCCTGTATCTCAGCTGTCCTGATGTGGTGACGGCCAACTGGATCTCTGCCTTCACAGCCACCACGTGGACAATGACTACGGCTTAAGAGTCATTTATGTCTTTCCAGGGCCTTATGTGAAATCTGAGGAGTCACGAGGCCTGGATTCAACTCTTCTTGCACTTCCAGCTTTCCAAGAGAGAAAAACAGACAGGAACTGCTACCATAGGACTGCTCCCACCAGCCAGGAGGTGGGTGAGGAAGTGTGGGAGACAAAACCAGAACATTCAGCAGAACTGAGAGGTGGCAATAATCGATAACAAGACATAGTTTTGCAGACCACGAGCTATTGCTGTGAACTCATTCCCAGGAGAAGCTGCAGATGCCAGAAATTTCATTAGATTAAGAAGAGAACTGGATGTCCTATATATTAATCACGAAAAGCAGAATCTAATGAATAATTAGAACATAATTTTTGAAAGGGATATAAGTCCTAACTGCACAGTTAAGCCAAATGCTATCATTGCCCAGGATGAGACAGCCCCAGTGCAGGGGGTAGAATATTCCACACTATTCCTATTAGAAGGCTGCTCCACCTCTACCAGAAACATTTGGTTCTGGCTGCTAGCAGGTAACTGAATTGTTATACTTGACTCAGTCTGATAATTTCTGTTTTCCTCCAAATTATCGTTAAGCAATTGCTATGCACTTGCATGTATGTACTTGTGTGTATAGTTGTCATATACATAGTTCTATACATAGTGGTTGCTGTGATAGGTTCTCAAAAGTAAGTAATTCTAAAGGATGTGGACCTGCCAGCATGCCATATCATGACTATTTTATTTTTACCCAGCATGTCTTCTCCATTTGTTTAATTACCCTCCAGCTGCTTCAGGATGAGTATTTGCATCTTTGAGCCACACCGCATAATTTCTGCTTGCAGCACAGCATCTTCCCAACTTGCAGAGCTGCTTCTTATTTATAGCATTGCCTTGTACTTGGCCTTGCACTAAAAAAGAAAGTTTCTAGGAAAGAAATAGAAGGTTCCTGACCAAAAGAGCTCTTCATCCAAGTGTAAGTCTAGAGATAACTGGTTGGTACAACAAATGGAGCAGAAGGACCCAGTATGAGACAGGCCTAAGTTTCACATCAGGCAGTTACAAATACAGGAATAAGCAATGCCTACAACACAGCAGCTGCCTAAACATCTCTGTTGTGGAAAGCTTGTTGGTACCTGTGGGTGTCATAAGTGCATCTTTATGCCAGAGAGATGCAATGCAGGTGGGTGAGTTGTGATGCAGAAAAGACAGTCTTGCTCTTGATTCCTTCAGCCTATTTGGGATACTGAAAACCAGAATTTAAAGAAGCAGGGTAAAAAAGCAAAAGCAGTAGCTCACAGGCTTCTCCCTGTGTTTCGTGAGGGTTTTTTTTTGTGTAATGATTTCCCAAGCTGCCTCTTTATCTGCAAGACAAGGCTGCTCTTTGTTTATGAGTGTATCACCTTTACCAACAATGTCATGGGGAATTACAATTTTTATCAATAATAATTTATTAGTTCCTACAACTTCCAGACACTTCCCAAGCACAAAAGAAAGCAAATCTGTGCTCTTGGGGGTACATTCGTACATGTTTTTTTTCTCATGAGGATTTATATTCCTAAATAAACAAACAAGCAAATAAATAAAGACACTGTTCAGGAGAAGAGCGAAAGCACAAGCAGAAAACATAAGGAACCAGGTGGTGTCTATCCATAGCCTGGAAAAATAGTTTAAACAGCACTGTGCTGGGGCAGAGGATTCTCCTGCTGCTTCAGTCTGCTGGCAGGTACAGGAATCCTATAGCAGCAGTGGGCTAATCACTACTAACTCACAAAGGCAAGCATGGATCATTAGACTTCACTCTGAGTGGGATATAATTTTGTCATATGTTTGTCAAATACTTTTCTCAGAAGCAGTGACCTATTAATCTTGTGAGTGTTGGTTTTGTTTGAGGTAGAGAGTCCTCTTGCCTGGAAACAACATGATTATTTCTGTCATGTGAAGCCAGGGTCCACCCTTGTTAAGGCTTGTTTTTGCTGCATCTACAAAGCCATTTACTAACAATTTAACTAGCTGCTAGAGGGATGTGAAACCAACTGTGGTTGCTACTTAGCCTTCATCCAAGTGACAGCGTAGGATATAGGACCAAGGTGTCCTACACACCCACCCAACCCAGCTGCAGGAAAAGCCCCTGTAATTAGGTAGGTCTAAGTCTACATTGCCTGGAGCAGTCTGAGAAGAAATCTGCGGGTGACAAAACTCCTTTTGCTCTTGTCCTTCAATCTGAGCTGATAGCAGTGTTAGGTCTGGAACCACAAGCTGAGATGGTATCATTAAACAGGTCAGGGATTGCTCCGGGCACAGAGGCCAGCTGGCACATCTCTGCTTGTGAACCTTCCTAGATGCTGAAAGAGAGCAGGTGCCTGCAAACTGCCTATTGGGAACAGTTCTTGAAATACTCTTGCTCCCAAACTGTGCTCGGAGTGATCAGGGAAAACATGAGCTGAGACAGGGCAAAGCATGACAATGATTGTTTTGGCAGTCTAGCAGCATAGATGACTGAGTCTGGGAATGTCTCTGTATGTTCTGATTTGTCAGTATAGATGCTGCCATAAAGTCTGTAAAATAAGTCATATGAGCCATGGAGAATATCTGTGAAAAAGTCTTACAGTACACACTGAGCTAGGTCTACCTGGCCAAAATCAAGAGAGTTACACTATGAATAAGCTTGGTCCAGTACCTCCTGAGACTGCTTTTCAGAGTCTTTTTTGTTTTTATTTACAGTTGTAGCATAGTAATCTTGTGTCATCTTAGCAAACTGAACACAAACACGGAAAGTTATATGCTAAGCTCATAAATAAATTACTTGATCTGCTTTTTGATTTATTTTACATGCAGAGCTTTAGTTTGCTATTTCTGCTTTGAGTGCTTCTTCTGTTGATTAGTATACTGGGCTTGTAAATGTCCATAGATGTCTGCTGTGCTGTCTGCTGACAACACGTCATAGTTGTCTGCTGAGCCCTGTGTCAGTGGGTGCAAACTCTGTCCCCAGATTCTGTAAAAATCCTTGGTAAGACATCCTTTTGCATCTGTATCACACCTTGAAAGAAAAAAATATTCCTTTTAAATATTCATGTGTTCCTCACAGAGAAGCATTACAGATGTCCTTAAGTGACTTAACAGCTTAAATCTCACTGTCTTCCCTTCCTTATGGAGGCCCCATACCACACCAAAAATGAGTATATCAATGAGTATGTCTCTTTATATGAGACTTGAAAGATAGAGCATATGCATTGTGGTCACAGAGTTGATTCTGAAAATACTACCCTGACGACCAAATTGTCGGGACTATTCTCCAGCTCTCAGTACTGCTGCCTTTCAGTGTCTGGCTTGAGATACAGAGAACTGGGCTCCTAAAAATACAGTCTCGAGTGTCTCAAACTGGTTACACAAGTCTGAGACACTCAGAACTGTAATCATACTTCAGAAATATAGGTTTAGTTTCATAAACACTTTTCATATTTTCTTGGGTATAAACTCTTCCATAAGCTCTTTACATTGCAGTTTCTCCCCCAGTAGTGCTCTGATGCATGGTAATGCCTAATTTAGACACAGCTTCACTCTAATTCCTTTATTCAAGTTACAGACATATCAGGCATGTAAGAGATTTTTAGCTATACTATAAAAGGAGTGGCTGATGGGAGTGAAGTTGTGCAGCAGAAAACTGCATAAAAAAGGATACTCTTCAATGTGCCATGGCATCCATCAGGAATAAGAAAAAAAAAAAAAAGTAAAATCTAATGGGGTAGAAAATAATTCGGAGATGAATCTATGCTAAAATATCTTCGTAGTTAATGCAGTTTGGAACCCCAATGAAATACACTCAGGTTCTGTATGTTTGAGAGAGTGATTATTTTTTTAAACAGACCTGTAATGAAGGTAGCTTTTCATATAATGTCACAAACAGCTGACATTTATGCCATTTCAAACACAGTTTATAGCACAGCTCCTCTGTTGTAGGCAGACAAGTATTTTCCCCCACTTCACAAAAAATTACTTGTCTATAAAAACATTTCATGATATTACTTGCCATCTTTACACAGCATGAAATTACCTTTCTTTTGTTATGTATTTTGGTATGTAGCATTTTTCTTTTGACTGAATCATTTTTATTTATGTTGAAAATATTGGAAGTAAATTTAGTGCTCTGAAGAGGAGAAGCTGGTAGCACTGCCTTAAGACAGGTATGCAATGTGGACTGTCCACACCTCCTTGATGGAAGAAGCTTTGTCTGCAGTTCCAGCCTGACCCAAGACACCTGGAACTGACTTTCCCCCATCACAAACTCAGGTAAGCATTTTTGTGTATAAGCAAAATTGATGAAAAACAAGTTAATTTAACCAGTGACCTAAAGTGCCATCCAAGAATAAAATATGTGTTGAATTAAAAGGATCAGTAACACTGAAGCAGAGAGAAAGACCTAGGTTTGGATTAATTGGAAACTGGTGGATCTAACTGTATCCTTGAGCTTAGTATGATAAAACATAGCTTTCTGTAACAGTGTCATGACCTGAGGTCACAATCGTAACAAAAGATTTCTCATGCAGTGTAATCCATTGTCATTCTCTGCACTACCAAAGGCTCTGTAATCCTATAAAAGATGCATTATTGCAAGAGCTAATAATTTAGAGTTGTCATACCTTGCCCAAAGCTGCTTAAATTCTTCCCGGGTGATTGGAATGCCAAATCTGAGCACGACTTTCTTCAAGTCCCTCGGCTATATAATGCCATTTCCTTCACTGTCAAATTCCTGGAAACTCTGGAATGTAAAATAAATCATCACTAATAACAACCAACAAGTTTGACAAAATGTTTGATCTCTCTATAAGCTTAATGAATAATGGGAATTGAGAAAGATACAGAAACTCATGCATGTCTGAGTTTAATCTTTTAATGTGTTTTCATTTGATTTTTACTGTTTCCTGCTTTCTGCTATGGATGTGCAATTAACAAAAGCTTGAATAGGGATTGTCATCACAGATGTTTACGTGATGTGCTTGCCACACAAAGTTTCTTACTGATGACAAACACCGGGGATATGATCGTGAGAAGCTTGCATGCAGCTGTGGGTATGCCCACTACTGAAGCATGACAGTGGAGGATGAAGGCACTGGTAAATAGCAGACCTTCAGATTTTTTCCTCAGCTTGTTCTATACGTAACATGAATTCAACTGGCTTTAGTTTCTAGCTGGTTGGCTGGGTTTATTGTTTTTCTTAACACTCCTCTTGCAAACTGAGACTACCGGGCCTACCTCATAGTAGCTTTTCAGTAACCAAAGGGGGCCTACAAGAAATCTGGAGAGGGACGTTTTAGAAGGGCATGCAGTGATAAGACAAAGGGGAATGGCTTTAAGCTGACAGAGGGGAGATTTAGATTACATATTAGGGAGACATTCCTTACTGTGAGGGTAGTGAGGCACTGGAAGAGGTTTCCCAAAGAAGGTGTGGCTGCCCCATTCCTGGCAGTGTTCAAGGCTTTGAGCAACTTGGTCTAGTAGAAAGTGTCCCTGCCCATGGCAGGGCATGACGATGATCTTTAAGGTCCCTTCCAACCAAAACCATTCCATGATTCTGTGATTCTATAAAAACAGCATCCCCACTCTAGGATTCTATGATTCTAAGATTTACACAAACATTTAATGAAAATTATATTCCTTTTCCCTTGTGCTACTCTTTTGTCCAAATATTGCAACTATTCAACAAGTTGAAGAAGATAAAAAGGTGGATATAATTTTTATAGGACAATTTAGTGAGAGTCTTTTTTGGATGGTGTAAGCATTGCAGTCGATGATTCACAGTACTGGACAGCACTGGGTGTCAGCTCAAGAGTAGGTGTGTGTGTACAGCACATAGTCAAACTGGCCTCAGATGAAGCCCATTATCACTACTTCTACAATAGAAACATTAAATAAACCCAACAATAGTAAAATATGAAGAAAGTTTTAGAAATATACATCTACAACAGAATCGTTAACAAAACTTGAATATTATTCAAACTGTTGAATTTTTTTTAATCACATAGTAAGTTTTTATCATTAATGAGCTATTTTGCAAGGGTTTGAATATTTATAGAATCTGAAGATCAACATTGCATAATGTTCTGAAAACTATTAGTGTTGCTTATTTATATAAAGAAAACATTCTTCTTACCCTTGCTAGGTCATGCCATCTGGTTCTTGCTTTGATAACAAGGTAGTAATGAGCGTGATCACAAGCTAGCTCTGCATCCGTTATCATCTAGCTTTTTCTCAGAAAAGAAAAAATATAATAACAACTAACTATGTTTTACTTTAGTGGGATCTTTAATCTCCACAAGTTTTCTTCCCTTTTGTTCTTCACAGTAGTGGTGGTTTTGTTTCCTAGTTTCTAAGATACCCATTAAAGACTGTTACTTCACATCTGTGTAAACTTAATTCTTTAAATACTGCCTTATTTCCCTAGCTGCAGGTTAGCGAAGATGTTTTAAATTTTGTAATTCCCTATTTATTTTCAAATCAATGTTGTTCAATTCTCCCTCAAACTCAAGAGCCAGCACGGATCATTTATACGCATAGAAGGAAATGTTAATTATCTCTGAAACAATTATATTCTGGAGTGACTCCAGCAAGATTATCCTTGATTTACGTCAATAATGTAGATCAAAACTATCTTTATGAGTCACCAAGGCATGGCTTGAGTCTGGGGAGTACGACCTACATTTTCAAATCCAGCCACCATTACAAGTGCCTAATTTTTGGTGCCCTTGTGCTTCTGATTGAGCGCAAGCATGCAGAGGAATATGGGTGCCTCAAATGAGGAGCCAGCATAGCTGTTGCAGTACACGGAAAGCTGACTAAAACCGTGTGCTATTTAAGGACACTCCTTCTTGAGAATCAAGGGGACCTTACGTCTCAATGGTGCACCTACGTTCACCTGAGAAGAGCAGCCCTTCTTTTGGTGCCCGATTCTCTTTAGCTTTTCAAAGCACTTCCAGCTAGAAAACTGAGGAAAGGCTGGTTATTTCTCTTAACACACAGCTGCCCTCATCATGCTACATCCTAGTATCTGTTTCTACTCCAGCTATTGATTTGCAAGGAAACAGTGCAGACATAATGGCTTCAAAGCCTGGTTCAGACACCCTCCAGGAATATGCTTCCTTGACAAAGATTGTCACATAAGAGGCAGAGGAATATTGGGTCTGCAGACCAGGCGAAATGTGGTAACTACATTTGACCTACCCATTGAGCTCCTGTACCACCCATGGCATGTGCAGAGAGGAACTTAAGTCCTGGAGAACTTCAGCACTGCAAAATCATGCACTTCTGAGCTCCTAGGGCTCCGGGCCTTGAAAGCTTTTGCTGAAGGCTCCCTCTGGATTTAGAAACATGAATGCCATACTGTTCTTTCGTAGGTGCCTGGGAACGTTCTGAGTTTTCCCCACTCCCACTGCTGGAGAGAAGATTCCATAAGCCTAAACAACTGATCAACAAAAATAGTCTAAAAACTTTGCAGGGAAATGCAATCACTCTTAAGGCATCAATCACTTTTTTCTTTGCTGGACTTCTGAAAAAGTAATAGTATTTGAAATGAGGAAATTCTGGAACTGTATTCAGAATGTTTCAATTTTTTGCTAAGTCCAAATCGAAACACAAGTAAGAGTGCAACAGTAATTGGTCTCAGATTCCAAGTGTTAGCAGGACTCAATCATCATCAGTTTCCTTTCTTATTTTGGATTGATGTCCTTGATTCACCAACTTGTCCAATTTAGGAAAAAGGAAAAACAAACCAATCAGATAAATGTTACCAACATCAGAACCAACAGCAATGCTGTAAAAGACTAATAAAAACTGGGAAATAATCCTATGTATATTGTCCTGGGTTCAGCAGTAGCAGTCATTTTTCTCCTTCTTGGTAGCTGGTGCAATGCAGTGTTTTGACTTTCAGCTCGGGAATAAAGCTGATAACAATGATATTTTGGTTTGGCCAAGGACTTTGTGAGCCTCATGCTCTGCCAGGGAGGAAGCAGAGACAGGACACCTGACCCACGCTAGCCAAAGAGGTATTCCATACCACAGCACGTTATGCCCGGGGTGAGGGGTAACTGGGGTTACCCGGAAGGACACGGGCTTCCGGGTGGGACTCGTTTCTTGGCCGGTGGTATCGTATTCTCTTCCCTTTTTATTTTCTCTTATCATTGTTGTCGTTGGTAGTAGCGGTGGTGATTTGTGTTGTACATTGGTTGCTGGACTGTTCTTGTCTCAACCCGTAGGAGTTGCACTCTTTCTATCCTTCTCCCCATTCCTCTGG
Organism: Pezoporus occidentalis; assembly: GCF_034315485.1. Taxonomy (NCBI): domain Eukaryota; kingdom Metazoa; phylum Chordata; class Aves; order Psittaciformes; family Psittacidae; genus Pezoporus; species Pezoporus occidentalis. The sequence continues at coordinate 2,006,269 of NW_026915769.1, forward strand.
GAGCAGGGAAGGGAAGAGCCCTGGGGGGGCGCGGGCCTCGGTTGCTCTCAGCCCAGCACCACTCACTGGGAGTCAGTGAACAAACTGTCTGGCTAGGGTTTAAACCACGACAATATATATCACATCTTCACTGACACAGCAGAGATGAGTTGCTGATCGGGAGCTTTTTGCAGTCCTGCTGTATCTTGTCATTGTTTTTATGAATTTATCTCTGCATAGTTAAACAGAATTTCACACTGAGTTTTTATAATGAATTTTTTAGTGCCTAAACACTGTTTATCATTAAAGTTGAGCTCAAACTTTAAAGTTCCAGACATTTTAAGCAGGATTACTTTTCACAGGAAGGGAGGCTGCAGCACTTTTCTTCTATCCTCCACCCAATTCACTGTATCTTGGTGCTTCTATGCACCCCCCCCCGAGCCTGTCTGCTCTCAGTGCCCTGGCAGTATAAAGGTCTGGACGATGAGGCTTGGGGATACTCTAATGTACACCGATAACATTAGTCTCAGATTTGACAGACATTGTGCTAGACACCTAATACCCTGGCTACTCCTCGATCCAAAAAGTCATCTGATTCCGAAACCATGTCCCCAGTTCTGCTACTTGGAAGATGCTGCTAAGTTGTCCAGTTTGGAGGCTAACTCAGCTCCAACTCCAGAACCAGTATCCATGTTTGACCTTACAGACTTAAACAGTCCCCAGAGGTAGTTCAGGCATTATAACCCAGTAGTGGATTCAATATCTGGCTTAATGGAGTCATAAATCACTGAGAGCTTGGTAAAGCCACCCAACTTCAGCTTAATAAAGACATATTTTAATACTATCTTTTTTTCAGTTATACCCAAATAGAAATTTTCATACAGTATATTAATTTCTCAGATTACTTTAATTACGACACAACTTTATCTTACTTGTGAGGTGGCATGAGCTGAAGAGGCTCCTCCACAGTTTCTTGGGTGTGGAACAGTTGACAGCATTCTTGGTAATTTAACATGGAGGTCAGGTTCGTTCCTGACACACCAAGGAGGCAAAGGAATTCCTCATCTGTAAAATGAAGCAGAAAGCTGCCCAAGAGTTGCTGAAAGTCAGGCATGTTGATATCATCGTGAGTACTGTCTGTCTTATGGAAGGCAGAATAGGTGTCCTAACAAGGAATATTTAACTAAATATATTTAACATGTAAACTACATGGTTTTAAACATAAATAACAAATGTTTGCTCTAGACTTGTTTTGACAACAGGCAAATATTTTAATGCCATTTGAGAATACAAAGCATTTATAATACTGCCTTACTAAACACTTGGGAAAGTCCATGTTAAACTGCAGTCTTTCTGCTTTCATCTCAAGCACGTACAGAACTAAGCAAAAGTAAGAGCATCAAAAAGCCACCCTCATGCAAACTTGCAAATTAACCTCCACTTTCCATCAGTACTATACTGAGAAGTACTTCATTTCAACCTGTGCGCACCCTTAGAAAACCTGTAATGAAGAGAGAGTTCACAGCTATCGATGCACCAGCTGCAAAGTTTCTTCCATTAAATAGTTGCAAAGTGATCAAAAAAAAAAAAAAAAAGATGTAGTCCTTCAGAAATCTGAAGTAGTATTGCTCAATATGATCAGCTTCGCTAGGGGTGTCCAAGCTGGTTTGCACAAAGGATCCCATTCCTGAATGCTGATCTTTCCACTTCTCCCAGGAAATAGGGATGGGATAGACTGAGCAAAAGGGTAAGGACTGCGTCTTCTCTCCTTTTTAAAATGTGATCTCTCTTACTCTGTACGTATCCATGATGGGAATTCAAGGAGTACAATCTAATGGTAATTGCAGAAACTAATGAGCAAACTTAGAAAAACTGCAAAAAAACCCCACCTTGATTAATATCACTGTGTGGCAAAATTTAGGGACTAAGAACTTCTTGAAAGATCATTCTCATGAACAGATGGATCATTCCATGATTGAGTAGAACACAGTTATTCTTTTCTAATTGTGGAAGCTTTAATAGTTATGCTCGCAAAAGGATGGAAAAAATAACTCAGGTCTTATTTTCCTGGTGAAGGCTATAGAGAAGACAATTAGTGAAAAAAAAACAACCCAAAACAAACCAAACTTTTTGCCTTGAAAATTGAACAGATTTGAACTGGAAGTTTCTGAGAAAACAGAAGACAAGATATCCAGCATAATTTTAGAGGAACTTTCCTGACAGCTCCTCCAAACCAACAAATGTTTGTATCAAAATGACAACCAGCTTCACTGCCAAAAGCAAACTGTGGCTCAATGTATTTACTTCATAGACTTCCATCAGCTTACCATTAAGTTGACCAAGACATTCTTCAGCACTCATGTAGTGAATTTAACATCATTTACTCTGTGGTTTGGGCTGTTATATAGCGCAGCTCCTGCCCCATTCAAACCGGCATCTGCAATAATGAAATCAAAGTATAGCAAACATCAAAAAGATGATATTAACAATATTTGAAAATAGCACAGTAGTATAACATAAATAAAACAAAAAAACCTGCATTTGTATTCTTTACAGCCCAAACACGATGAAGTCCAATAGCTGTATGCAGTATTAGTGATGTCCTCAGAATTTACAATAATGGCCTCAGCTGCAATAGTTTTCTCAGCACAAGGTAAAGAAGGTAATCTCAACTGAAGAAATCACAGCTTAAGACATGGCCTTTTTGTTTTGCTTTAGCCTTCTCTGGTGCCTGACTGCTTTGAGTAAGGGAGGTATTAGACTGGAGGAAGAGAAAAAGAGCCCTGTGAAAGCCATGACTTGCTGTCATATCTCCCCTCTGTCTCAGGGAACACAGGAATTGCAGACAGTGTCAGCAAAAGTAATTTGTTACATCTTTGACTCTACAGCACAACTGCTGCACACTAGACCATATTCTCTGGAGCAATTCTATCCTGGCTAAGCCCTCCTCCAGTCTGAACCGATGAGAGTTATTTCAGGAGATCTGCCATCAAAACACACTGACTTCACAGAGCGTCATCCCTGAACCTGTTTTGCCTGATGTTCTGTTCTGGCAACACTCAGCCCTGCACAAACAGCAGCTTCATATTGTCACAAGTTTCTTACCCCAAAGGCCAGCAGGATCAGGGAAGGGAGATAGTCAGCTTCCCAGCAGGGCAATTATATACTTCCAGTCCTGAAGGGCTAAGTTACTTTTAGGCCATAGAAAAGCTATTTTGGTCACTGTTACAGATCTGATTCCTTCTGCTCATTGTGCAGTGATACTCTAGGAACCTATTTTGTCTTGCTTCTGGGGGAAAAGAGACTAAGCATCTTTTGTAGCCTCTTGAGCATTTTAGATTTTTTTCTGTAACATATGAGCCATAGAGAACTGAAGAAATTCACATCAGATTTTAAAATGGGAAAAAACTTGCAAGGAAAAATGTACACACTGACATTTTAGTACACCTTACTGCTGATTGATAAAAAAAAAAAAGCTAATGGCCTGTTCTAAAGAAAAAATTATTCTCTTTTTAAGATTTACATAGCGACACACAAGAGCCTTTGCAACTACTGTGAAGAATCACTAAATAGTATTCACTGCATCATTTCAATCTCTCCTGATTTTACCCTTTAAGTCCTACTCCCCCCTACAGACATGCACTGTCCTTCCCTTTTTTAAATTTCAATTTCTATTGAAGTCTAGTCAAGAAAATTTGCACTCGTGTTGCCTTCCCACTAAAGCTTTTAAGAAGAAAATCAGGTCTCAGACCACCCTCCACCCCAGTGAACCACAAATCACTGGAAATAGAAGTCAAGGGTTTTTCTTTGCCTTCTGATTTTGGAGACTTGCTTTATGTTAAATGTGGGTCACACTTCCTTTTACAGCTATGAGATATAGTAATGTGTCAAAAGAAAAGCTGTGATTCTCATAATTGGCAAAAGCAAAAACTTTAAATACAGTCAAAATACTGTTGATTCTTGATTTAAATCAAAGAGCTGGCACAGTCATTTCTCCTGAGGTTAACCTGTTTTAAACATCTTTTATTAGGCCATTGGATGAAGGCACACATATTTTGGTGGACAGATGATTAGCTGACTATATTCACAAACTTCTAAGCTTCTAGGATTGAATACAGAAAAAAATGAATATTATGTCAGCCAGGCACAAGTCAGCTCTCCCTCTTGTCTTAGTTCTAAAAGAAATAATGGCAGCAGAAAATAATAGGAACAGTGTGAGAAAGGTAAATGTGCACCTCTGAGTCAAAATAAGAGGCATAATATAGAAGTTAAAATAGGCCTTGAAGCCAATGGCAAAACTGCCACTGTCTTCAGTGGCATCAGAATTTTACCCGTAAAATCTGGACTTAAAACATGAGTATAAAAGAAAGGAGAAATGAATAATTACTTACTAGCTTTAGTCTGCACTCAGGGCTCCCCCCTATGCAATCAGTTCATATTCCATCAGCTTCATTTTTAAGAGTTGAAAATCAAACCCCTTACAGTGCCTTGAAATCAGTGAAATTACAAATAGGGTAAGGCAAGTAGCTGAGTAAAAATTGTACTCCCAAATTATGAATATATTCCTTTGGTATTCATTCCTCAACAATAGTAAATCACTGAAGACCACATCCTCATTATGTGGGTGGACATGGAAACAGTAAACCTTGCTCTCTCACTGGGATTCTTGATACTCTAATAAAAATGTCAATTACATTATAGATAACAACATTTCAGTGTTCTCTAGTAGCAATGTCCCTTAACAGCTTTAACATTCAAAAGCAGTAATTTAAATTAAACCCACAAACCAATAAGTAACCAGACCACACCACAGAGCTCCCGTTGTATATACTGCCACTAAAACTCATCACTAATGTCTTACTAACATATCTATCTTTCCTGAAAGGATTAATTGCTGTCTTCTGGCTTTTTACTCACAACAGAAAAAGTTGCTGGACACCACTACTATAAAATCATCCACTGTAATCTAGGATACAGCATAATTCCAAGAGTGCGAATAAGAGTTAGAAACGCTGAGGACAAGGATCTACTCAAGACAGAGCAATCAGTAAATTACATTTTGCAATCTTTCCTTGGAAGAGAAAAGTTCTGGATCTTCCAGGAAAGGTTTTTTTTCATGCTTTAATGCTGTTAAAAATCCTTCATGTTCCAGTATTGCCACAAAATCCAGATAACTCAACCCTCCACCTGGTAACCCTAGCTTTTCTGTTAGTAGATTAAATTGACTGTCATCCACTGGCATGTCATGATCTTCCAACACCTGTTAGAAGAGAAATAAAATAAGTTATAAAATAGCATATTTTCTTGCTTAATATACCATTTTGAATAGTTAATATCTGGGTGTTCTATCCTATGGCTGAACTTGAAATTACGCTGAAAATAGATCTCTCTTCCTTACGTTTATAGTAAGCCATCTATTCCGTACAACTTCAATTCTGTACTGAAAGAGGGAATAAAATTTGACTATATTTTGAGACATTTTAAGCAAAACCACCGAATGGCAGGCTAAGATTAAACTTCACCTGGAGAGTAAAAAGTGACATTAGCTCATTTAGCACACTGGAGGAAAACTGTCATTTGTAGAATTTGCTGCTAACACTTTTCCCCAGAAGCCTGCCACAACTACCCTCTGGACAACAAATGCCGCAGAATGGATTCAGGCCCATGAACCACATACAGCTGCAGTAAGGTGGAGGCACAATTCATTCTTCATTGCTGTTCTTCAAAACAGATTTGGGGATCCATTTTAGGTAATCTATTTTGGCAAGGAACTTTCTGATCTTCCCACATGGGAGCTCCCATGTTCCCTTCTGGGTTTTTTTTAGCAGACCCTCTAACCTCACTGTATCTAAGAGGTGGAGCACCACAGAGTACCAGCAGTCTTCCATTGTGTCCTCTTACCATTACCTGGCAGTCAACTGAGGAGGGGTTCCTTGTTTTCTTCTACTCCCACCTCCTGTTTCCCTGAACAGTTGTAGTTGCAGCCCCTGCTGCTTCTGAGGGCCCTCTTCAAACCTTTCATTTCCTTCAGCTGCTTTGTAACTCCTGATTTGGGTGTATTTCTTTGTAACTATTCTACACCACTCTGTCCTGACTTTCCAAGTGCTCCTACAACTATTCCTCTTGCCATTATATTTAATTGTACAGATTAAAAGAAAAAATCATTAAATAGCTGAACAGCATAAGGAGTGTTAAAAAAGTGAGAATAATTAGGAAATTATTATTCCTTTGTCTGAATGTAAAGCTTCTGAATAAGCAAGTACATTTTATGTTCTGTTGAACAAGTATTTACCATCAGATCAAATGCTTAATAGTAGCGATAAGGAAATCTGGCTGCACAAATCTATCAAAGCTGGAGAGAATTAGTCATAATACTAATTTTGGTGGCTAAAGTCTCAATTATTAGCACTTTCATCTAGAGAAAAAAGTGATAAAACTCTGTGAAAACTGCATTCAAGATTAAGTCATATTAAATTGAACAACTAGGTCACTGACCTGTGCTGAATGGCTCACAAAAGTCATAGTTTCTAAGTCTTATTTAAAGGATGAGGATTGATGACAACCTTACATGGAGGAGATACTGTAATCCTTCACAAAAGCCAAGGCACACACTCAAATTGTGGATATTACCTCTGGACCCCTGACAGAGCTTCAGTTACCATATTCCTGATTTTGAACTATCATAAAAATTAGTCCAAAAGTGCAAAGGCAGGGTCTGTGCCTACTCTCCCTGCTCCAGACAGTGAAGCCAGAGTACTATGTTACTCTTTGGTAAAGGAGGTGGAGTTCAGCATCCCCCTTCACTCACCTGCCTCACACCTTTGGTATTCCACATGCAAGCAGCTAAAAGGTGTCCTTATGCTGTAAGCTGTAAAGAAAAACACAGAGAACCAACAGTGTTAGTATAACCCTGCAAAGGTTCGCTGGTGATTTTATGTTTTCATTTTTTGGTTATTCAGGAGCAGCAAGATCAATTAGCCTTCACAGGAATGAAAGGGTGCATTCTGCCCAGCCCTTAATGCTGTTGTAACATAATGTTTTACAAATAAACAGAGCTTATCCAGTTCCAAGTTGGACAGACAGATTTTCCCACTTCTATGGATTGTCCTGAAATAACAAATCAGAAATCAAGTATGCTTTTATGTTTATTGCTGGCACACTACACTACTACTGTTTGAGTAACCTATTCCACCTCTAAGGACAAGCAACTCTGCCCAGTTGTACAGTAGCTGCCTGGCTGCTATAAATGAAGCTGTAGATCAGAGTAGCAGTTCCAAAAGTCGCAATAAGGAGCTCAATGACATTGCCTACAGCTACAAAGTCAGGATCCAAAGAACAGCCTAACACTGTAGATCACTTTAACTTCAGTGGCACCTCAGTACACCTCACAACCTACCCACCTAAATGCATTTGGACATGTCATATTGCCTGCATCATTTGCGATAACCTAATATATCCGAAACTTCTATATGCAGCTGGCAGATGTGATACAGAGAATCCTACTTCCTTCTGAGACAACAGTTGGAAGACAATGTAGATTCTCCACAGTGCCTGTCACGTTTCTAAATATTCTTTATAGACCACTGAGACTCCATAAAATCTGGGATGAAAAGCAGCTATTCTCCCAGGGCAGTGATTGATGTACATCTTTGTAGAATTTTCACAGAAATTAAAGCAGGAAGAATATGAAAACTCCCACTTGGAATTCTACCTATATGATGATGAGGAAAAACCCTTTCTTTAGCAAAAGGTGCAGAGATCTTTACAGACTATGAGTGATGGAGACTCAGTTTCAGTCTGCAAACATATATGCCCATCAGTTCCCAGAGACATAGGTTGTCTGTCAGCTCAGTTCTGATGAAGAATTCCTTTTAATCCTCCTTATCTGCAAAGAGCTCTCATCCTCAGTCATGCCAGGTTAGGCTTATTTCACTCGGCACAAGGCAGAGCAGAAGAAGACTGTAGCAGGGTAGCATGCCCTTTATGAATGATCATAAGCTGCAGCAGCAGGGCAATATTCCACCCAGCTGGACTCTGCTGAGCTTGCAGGGTCCAAGAACATCACAATGCAGTGATGCATATACCTGGCTGCAGATACATGGTGATTATTTTATCTTTTGTGCATTGCCAAAACTTGAGAAATGCATCATCTGTAGTGTAATAAAAGAACAATGAAGTCACAAAGACTAACTGTTCAATAGCTTCTGGTGCTATACAAATACCTTAAATGTGAGTTGTACACAGACAGCCAATGCAGAAGAAAAAGCAGCAGGTAGAATGAGTTTATTCTGCCTAACGCTGACAAAATGCATGTTAGTGCATTAGCTGCAGGCAACATATAAGCCTCTTAGGTATCACACTGTAGTGTGAATTGCAGCAACCAAAGCTAATGTCCCAAAGGTAAGTGCCACAGATGTCAGATCTATATAGGAAGATGGGTTGCAGCTTTACACATTCTTAATAAGAATATTGTTAACAAGAAAATACTAAGAAAAATGGAAAATTTTGTATGTGCTTTGTCCTCTGTCTTTCCCTCCCCTTCATTTCAAAGCAATTTCACTTCCTGCACCAGCTGCAGAAAGATATCCACCTGAGGGTAAAAAGATGTGTGCCTGAATGCAGCTATAGTGTTTGTAGAAGGCTCTATAGTAAAGGCGTTCGTCCTGTCATGTGATGTGGAGTGCATACATCATGGGTCTATGTTGAGAAGGGGAGAATAGAAGACAACAGCTTGTCATCTCCTTAGTCAGTTCATTTGGCCCCTCAGTTGTAGCTGGTGACAACTTGTACAGTCCATGGTACATGGAAGGGAGATTATGTCTATTACTGAACCAAAGTGAAAACAGATTAGGACAAACTTTCTCAAGGCACTATGCAGGCCACTTTCAGAGGTACAGTTCTGATTTAATCCTTGCTGACTCTTACTTTATTTCAGCACCATATGACAGTATGCATTACTGTCATAACACTATTCAGCAGCAGCTCTCACACTGAGGAAGACTAGGGAAATATTACTGCCATTATGTCTGTTTTTCTGCCCAGTCTCAACTTTCAGCAAAGAATTTTTCTTGAAATGTGAAAAGAAACAAATGTACTCTTGAGTGCCATCAGCATCACAGCTACAATCCCAAATCCGTGACCTCACAAGTGCATCCAAAGCACAACATGCACTGAGATAAGCCATCAAGTCTGCAATGTGCTCTGGGAATACCTCAGAAAACCCTACCTCAAAAAAGGCACCTACAAAATTCAATTGGAAGTCTTGGCAAGTAAAAACTATACAATTTCAATACATTTGTATTATTGTGGATCGTCTCAGCACTGAGATGCTGTACCCAAATCAGTTAAGTCAGTTTCAAAAACTACCCAACATCAAATAATTGTGTTGGAAATTTGCAACATGATCAAATCCACTGAATTCAAGTAAGAGCTACAGAAAGTTTCTCTCTCCTGTTGGGGACCAGTCTATGCCCTGAAATGCTACTGGATGTCTGGAGGATATTTCCCTGTAACAATCACTGTAGGTTTCTTTGAAAGTAGAGCAAGAGTGATCAAGGAAGAGAGCAGGGGACCCCAAGGGGTACCCCCTAGACCCAGCGTGATTACGAGCCACACTGCAGTCCAAGAGCAGTTCAGAGGAAGCTGAGGCTCAGCATTCTAAAAGATGGTATAAAATTAGCTTCAGTCATTCTCCCTGAAGTATCATGCTGTATCTATTAAGAATCTTATTCTTCACCTACCTATACCCAGTTCCTACCAGCTACCACTCCAGAGGTTCAAAGTCAGTTTACCGGCTCTGAGTTAAGGCTTAGGTGATTCTTTAAGGTATGCCCACTCACTTCACATAAGAGGTGTGTTGTTGGTTGATATTAAACCAAGTCCCAGCTGTGTCTTGCAAGTCCCGACTCATACGTGTTCTTTTTAACGACTAGAAGCAGTTGAAGCTTTCATGGTGTAGTGCTGCTGCAGGATGACAATTTTATATCTTTAAAGACAAGTTGAGATTCTTTCTCATACAATAACTTGTACAAGACTTGTTTAGCTCATCAGTGACTGATGATGAGTTCTGGAGGATTCAACCTGCATGATACTTGTTTAGCTCATCAGTAACAGAAACAATCCGAGAGGATTCAACTCCAGCTGTGTGAGCAAGCACATTGCCAAGACAAAAAGTATCTTTCTGGGAAACTATGGGAGAGGAAAGTAGCTAACACTTTCCTTACCTTCTGCAAGCCAGTGTTATTAATTTTCCCATGTAATTGCTTGTTACAGGCAAAAAAATTGTCTTTAATAGTTGCTGCTTGTTGTATCACTCTGTCCTTCAGCCTTCTAATTACTTCATCAACAGTTCTATTCTGGGCGCATTGTTTAGCTTAATCTTCAATCTGCTTGATTCTAAAATTGAAAGATTGTACATGAAGACAAGTCACTTATTTTTTGTAGTTTCAAACATTTGATTCAGCAGTAATGAGGACTGCTTTAATGACAAACAAGAGACATTGAAGAAACTCCTTTGCCATAAAACAAAGTGAAAGGCTGGTCAAGTTAGAAATAGTGATTCCAAGGCTTATATATATTATTATATGTATATACTATTATATATATATAATATTTATTATTATGTATATAACATATTATATAATATATATAATGAATTACATGTAGAGAGAGATATATTCCAAGGCCTGCGCAGAAGGACTTGGGGGTGCTGGTCAGTGAGAAAATGAACATGAGCCAGCAGTGTGTGCTTGCAGCCCAGAAAGCCAACTGTATCCTGGGCTGCATCCAAAGGAGTGTGAACAGCAGGTTGAAGGAGGTGATCCTGCCCCTCTACTCTGCTCTTGTGAGACCACACTTGGGGTATTGTGTGCAGTTCTGGTGTCCTCAACATAGAAAGGACATGGAACTGTTGGAACAAGTCCAGAGGAAAGGCACAAGGATGATCAAGGGATTGGAGCACCTCCCGTATGAAGACAGGCTGAGAAAGTTGGGGCTGTTCAGCCTGGAGAAGAGAAGGCTGCATGGAGACCTCATAGCAGCCTTCCAGTATCTGAAGGGCTGCTATAGGAATGCCAGGGAGGGACTCTTCATTAGGGACTGTAGTGATAGGACAAGGGGTAATGAGTTAAACAGGGGAAGTTTAGATTGGATATAAGGAAGAAGTTCTTTCCTATAAGGGTGGCGAGGCACTGGAATGGGTTGCCCAGGGAGGTTGCGAATGCTCCATCCCTGGCAGTGTTCAAGGCCAGGTTGGACAGAGCCTTGGGTGAGAGGTTTAGTGTAAGGTGTCCCTGCCCATGGCAGGGGGTTGGAATTAGAAGATCTTAAGGTCCCTTCCAACCCTAACTATTCTATGATTCTATATATTGTGCAAACCTTTCTTAGGTATTGCTTGCTTTACAGAAAAGGGAAAAACCCCTGGACAACCCAAAACTAAAAATTGACTGATACTGCTCTGAAGTATTTAGTTTGAAAATAGAGATCCTTGACCTCCAAATCACAGGCTTAGTTTCTAATGAGCCCAAGTTTCTACATCAGCTAAGGAGCCACCATTGTCTTTAATACCTCCTCAGTTAATGTGAGATGGCTAAGCTAAGATGAAAGAAGTTAATGAAAATCTTTCCATTGACTTTAAAAGGAAAAATATCTCTTAGATGTTTTCTCTCTTTCTGGATTCCAAATAAATTGCTTCCACAATTTTTCCCTTTGGAGGAATGGCAAAAATACCTTTCTTTCTTGGGCCCTATAAAAAGTCCATAGATATGGACTATATATTCATCTTGTTGAAATACCACAACCTTCATCAATAAGACATTAAAATAAATAAAAATTAAATATTTAATAATTTCTGAAGACAGAAAAGAATTTAAATTAAAGGGCATGTAATGTATCACACTTGTACCTATTTTATATCTGCTATGGATTTACTATAACCCATGAAAATGAAAGTTAGAACAATTATTTTCATTAAATTTTACAGGATGTATTTCCATATATGCAAAATGCAGAAATACTCAGCAGTCTTACTTTATAGATTTACTAAGTGTGTTTTACAGTTCTCCCTAAACTTGAAGATAATCTTAGCATTTTAACTCTTATTCTAAAAATATGCTAATGAAAGGAGTTTTACTTTGATCTGAGCAGCACACAGAATATTAAGCCTTCCCAAAAGGATCAAAAGATGACAATGACTGGTAACTCCCTTCTGAGGCTCTTAGATTGACTCATCTGCTGAAGGCACATGGTCTTCTGATATCTGTTATCTTGCCTGAATGCAAGAGGTTGTCAAAACTTCACCAACTTTACCTGTCCCATCGCACTGATTATTGTGTTCTCCTGCCTATCAGCACTGGGCTTGCCATGAATGACCCTTTGAAAATGAAAAAGTAATTACAGGACAGGTGATGAAGATAAACTCAAATGTTCTTTGTATCCTTCCTCATTGAAGTTCAAGACTGAAGCAAAGGCTGGATGTGTCCTGGAAATGAATGGTTACTTGAAGGATGTCATCTAAAAGACCATCTTCCCTGTCAGGCGTTTATTCACAAAAAGCTCTCCTTATCTACTAGCTTTATAAAATACTAGGGAAGCCTTAGACTAGATTGAAGGAAGGAGCTTACATAAAAGCTCACAGGAATGTATTAACAGCCACTCAGCTGAGGACCTAAAATTACTTGATATAGGGTTATACATTACAGGGCCATAGAATAGACAAAGCCAAACAGAATGGATCAAGTGCTGGTTGTCAGTACATGAATATAATAAACATGGTATAGAAAGAGGGACCTGGACATCCTTATGGTTCTTGGAAGATCCTGGATTTTTACACTTCAATAAATTCAGCCCTATTTGAGTTCTATTGATAAAACCCCTTGAGAATATGTGCTGCAATGGTAAGGTGCCTAATATACATCCCAACAGGGAAAACAGGATTTGGATTTGAAGTTCTTGGAGATTTGGAGTTTTTTGCCTGCAGAAAAAAACAACAAAACAAAGTGCAAAATCATCCAGGGTAAAAGAGAAAGCTGGTTGTAATTGTTTGGGTAATGATTGCAGCAGAACATAGGCTGTCCAGCAGATTATCAGAATGTGTCATCCTGTTGATGCTGCAAAATCTAGTGAAGGGAAAGTCTTTCTAAATTTTATCCTAATTAACACAGAGAAACTTCTTGAAAAGGTGAAATACAGCTTAGGCAGGAATGTTGATGGAATGACAGTGTTTATGACACTTGTAAAAGAAATGTAGTAGAATAGTGAAAAAAGGTAGATTTCTACCTTTTCAAGGAACTAAAGTCTTATGGGAAATGGATCTAAAAGGGAAAATAACTTAAGTAGAGCTGGCAGTGCATCAGTGAAACATGCTGTCACAGTAGAAGAGAGAAGTGTGAGTATATACATCCAAAATCTGAAAGGCCACAGCACAATGTGAGATTCGGTATAGAAAATATTAAGAGTAGTGAGAAATCACTCAAGAGATGCTTCAGTAACAGAAGAGGGATCAAGAAAAAAATTATCTTTCTGTTGAACAGAAAAGGAAATATATTAACAGATTTCAATTAGGATGATGAAGCACCTAAAGCCTCTTTTTGTATTGGTCTTGGATGAACAGTAACATACAACATATATATATATTTATATATATATAACATATATATATTAGTATTATCATATATATATAACATATATATATAGACAGTGGGACTGAGTGCACCCTCAGCAAGTTTGCTGGTAACACCAAGCTGTGTGGTTCGGTTGATATGCTGGAGGGAAGGAATGCCATCCAGAGGGACCTTGACACGCTTGGAGGTGGGCTGATGCCAACCTCATGAAGTTTAACCATGCCAAGTGCAAGGTCCTACACCTGGGTCAGAGCAATCCCAGGCACAGCTACAGGTTGGGCAGAGAAGAGATTCAGAGCAGCCCTGCAGAGAAGGACTTGGGGGTGCTGGTCGATGAGAAAATGAACGTGAGCAGGTAGTGTGCACTTGCAGCCCAGAAAGCCAACTGTATCCTGGGCTGCATCAAAAGGAGCGTGACCAGCAGGTCGAAGGAGGTGATCCTGCCCCTCTACTCTGCTCTACTCTGGAGTATTGTGTGCAGTTCTGGTGTCCTCAACATAAAAAGGACATGGAACTGTTGGAACAAGTTGAGAGAAGGGCCACAGGGATGATCAAGGGATTGGAGCACCTCCCGTATGAAGACAGGCTGAGAAAGTTGGGGCTGTTCAGCCTGGAGAAGAGAAGGCTGCATGGAGACCTCATAGCAGCCTTCCAGTATCTGAAGGGCTGCTATAGGAATGCCAGGGAGGGACTCTTCATTAGGGACTGTAGTGATAGGACAAGGGGTAATGAGTTAAAACTTAAACAGGGGAAGTTTAGACTGGATATAAGGAAGAAGTTCTTTACTGTAAGGGTGGTGAGGCACTGGAATGGGTTGCCCAGGGAGGTTGTGAATGCTCCATCCCTGGCAGTGTTCAAGGCCAGGCTGGACAGGGCCTTGGGTGACAAGGTTTAGTGTGAGGTGTCCCTGCTCATGGCAGGGGGCTTGGAACTAGATGATCTTAAGGTCCTTTCCAACCCTAACTGTTCTATGATTCTGTATGTATATAATGCATATAATACATAATATATTAGTATTCATTGCTTAAACAATGAATGCTAATAAAAAATAAAGGAAGAACAAACTACAGAATATCACAATGTGTTCGTATTGGTTCTTAAATAACTGCCTAAAATTGTCTCCCAAATTTATGCAGAAAAGCAAACACACTACCTAGCTTTAGAAAGAGGGAAGGAAAAGAACGGGAGAGTTACTGACATATTTCTAAGAAATCTATTCCTACTTTCAGGCAGTAATTACAGAGTCACAAAGAGTTCAAAGCCTGCTGAGAGAAACTGGAGCCACGAGGGATCCTCAAGATCTACCCTTATTTCAGGCAAGCTTATATTTTAAATTATACTTCCCTCCAACCAGCACCACTTTTAACTTGGTTTCTTAGGGAAAGAAGAGTAATGCACTCTGCCTTTTCATCCACATCTGTCAGCCTTCCCCCTAAATTTGGAGTCCATCTACCAATTTCAGTCAAACTTGAGAGGGGTGGGGGGTCTTCAGATAGAGCCCTTACAAGTTCTGTGAAATTGACAGTCATGCAAAGGAGAGAGACTCTTCATTCTCCTAGCTAGGAAGGGAGGGACATTATCTTTTCTATCCATTCCCAGCTAGCCAGGTAATCAGCATATGCTCTTCACTGAGCTAGCCATGTACTGTCTCTTACCCAGCTGCCAGCTTGAAGTACTCAGTGAGAATTATGTTATTTTTCTACCTTCAGGTAATAAGCCACAGTACATTTACCAACTATGTGACACACTCCCTGCACATTCCCATCTCACTGGATCTGGGTGGCAAAGTTCTTCATTCAGGCCTGACAAACCTTACCTGTCTACTTCAACAGCCAGGATGCTTGCTGAAGGTATGGATAAAGCTCCAGATGGTGTCTCAGCAGATGTTAGGGACAGAGATATATTTATTAGCAAGACCACTGATTTATCTTGAGTTCAGAGTAATGTCCCCTGTGGACAGGACTCTATTCCATGCTGGTGGATCATCTACATTTTTTTCATCTTGCCAGCTCTCTGCTTTGATAGTCTGTCAGTAGAAATGGAATTGAACCTCAGTAAAAATAAGTCTTAGATAATTCCTTGTGTCTTACAAAGCAAATTAGGAAAATGTTTCAGAGACAGATGCAGTCTGCTAGAAGTCCAGAGGATTAAGATGAATGCCATTGTGGAACAGGATCTTTCACATGTAGCAACGCTTTAACCACCCCAACCTGTTAAATTGCTTACAGGATTCCATCTGCAGATCACTGGTCCAAAATCATAACTTTGGTAAGAAAGAGACCAGGCTTGCTTTCCTAGAGACTTATTTTCGTCTTCATTACTAATCGCAAATTCTCGCTAGAGAATGAGAGCCACACGGCCATTATATAACCAGGAAAGCGGTAACAATAAGTTTCATTAGGATACTGAAGTGTCATTTCAGCAATTTCAGGAGGGGCAGAAGTCTTGAACTCTGGACTAGAAGGCTTGGAAAGCGTTAGTACCAGAACTGACTTGGCCAACACAGAACATCACTGGGACAAGAGGAACTGGGGAGATGTAAACCACTGATTATAGCTACAGAAGGAGCAATTAATCTCACATAGCTCGAAAATACTAACCAATTCAGGAGCTGAACATCCAAAAGCTCTGTTTTAAGCTTGTCAGAATGCCGAAAACGATAGCTCTTGTAGTAAATAAATGGCATAAATGAAAGGTCAGATTTGGTATGTTTGCAGCTTTCTGCAACAAGGGATTGTCTCCCTCCTGTGTGGGCCTGACATAGTAAAGTAACTCAAGCCATATGCTGAGAACTTGTCCCACATGAATTGCTGGCAGGTAGCCAGGTAACGTTTCCAAACAGTTGAGTTCCTTCTAATAGATACAAACTGGCCACTAGCAACTGACCACAGTGCATAAAGCGGTTTAAAGGCCTTATAGCCAATAGTCACCTTGGCAAGAAGGTAAAGGAGATTGTAGTCTTTTATAAAATGTCCCAGCAGGTTATATCTCCCCAGGATCTCACTAAGAGAGACAGAAAGATGTTGCAGTGCCTGAGAGGCCTTCAGAAGATGGATAGCATCCTCCTCCTCTGTTTTGCCTATTTAAAGCAGGGCTTGGATAGAGTGGTAAGTGAATTTTGGTGAATGCAAGCTGTCCTTCATCAGGGTCCTTCGGCAGGCATTTTATGCCTCATATTGCTGATTCAGATGCCAAATATCCACTGGCAATTTCTCTGTGTTCATGACAGAATCATGAAGGTCCTGGTAGGCCTACAAATTATTTTTGTGAGAGCTTTGCTGCAGGTTGTATTAAGAGCAGTTCTGAAATTGATACTCAGCATCAGAGCTCAGGGTTCATTGTTTATATCTATGTTTGGTGTCCCTGCAACATCTGCCCTCTTTTGAGAGGTGTGTGGAGAGCCTGTGGCAATGCTCTGAGGCAACAGAAGAGAGACAAAAGAAATGGGCTTTCTGAGCCATAGGAATAAGCTGCCAGTTCTGACATGTGAATGCACAGACAAGGCAATCCCTAGAGTTGCTCTGGAGGGGATTCAGATGAGAACTTAAGAAACACAAAAAGATGAGATCACCGAAGAGGAAACAAAGAGGTCTGAGGAGGCTCTGGGGCAAGACAGGGCATGCTCCTGTCTTGAGAGCTGTTAACAGAAATGTGAGCTTTGCATAGGGCATTCTGTTTCATGGAACAGAACACCAGCCTAAAAGTGGAGGAGGACAGGCAGTGAGCATGGACATACTAGACTAAAGCATTATCTAGGTTCAAGTGAAAGGAAACGTGTCCCATGTGTGACCACAAATGTAGTTTGTAGTTTATCATGCAAATACAAGAAAAAAATATTTTTTAAGAGAAACGCCTCACATTACAAAGGAAAGTTTGGAGTTCCCCCCCCCCCCCCCCAATTATGCATGCATTTACATATATTCAAAAGTAAAAAGTGAGGAGAATCAGTAAATCATACATCTTCATAACCTGGGTGCCACTATCAATGATACTGGTTCAGTTGGAGGCAGTAGCTGTGGCCTGCAGTAGTCACAGCCATCAGATGTGTCTGAGTTCCTGATCCTCTGAGAATAGTCAAATTAGGCTCCGAGTAATGAGCCCCACTGATTTTACAGAGGGTCACAAGCTTACTCTTCAGATGTTATCTAGAGGGCAAAACCCCAGTTTTTGAATGGTGCAGTGAGATATAATCCTTGTGGAGCCTGTAATATGAGCTCAACCATTTTTACCTGCATCCTAGATTCTTTGATGAATGATCCATGTGTGTTTGCTCTCCTGATGCAATGCTTTGATTGTTGTACGATTTTGAATATATCTCTCTGAAAGGAGAGATCAGCCCAGAACAGTGCTTACCATTAGAAAACCAGCATGTATCCTCAGTCTATCTGAAAGTCTTTCTATACATATTTTTTCTTTGCATTAAATAGAAAATTGTCTGTAATAACAGTACTTTTTTGAAGATTCTGTTTGTCTTTTTTCTTCTCTTTGTTTTTTATTCCTTTGATATATGTGAGCTGCTACCATTTAAGTCACCAGAAAGAGCAGCAGCTTTTAAGTTATCAAAAAGCATTTTGTGAAAGATTCCATCAGAAGAGTTATCCTTGTAATTTATAGCATAACCTGGATAAAATAAGAATTTGAAATAATATGGGGGGGTTGAGAACAACGCTTAATACAAATGTCTTAAGGCAATGACAATCAAAGTAATACAGTTCCTTTCCATATATAGTTAAGGGCATTGTTCTGAAGGCTATCCTTAGGCACTGAAAACTAGTTTTCCCAGGCTCCTTTGTAGCTTACAGAAAAGCAGGAAACTAACTTAAACCCACTATCATTCTGGAAGAGCTCCATTGACTCTAGAAGGAGTCTAAGGACACAAACCTCTCCCTACATACAGTCAGCCTTTGTGAATACCTTATGTAATCAATGCTTGAACTATATCGTGGACACTTGGAAGAAACTTGGCTCATCTGACACTGACCTGTCAAATTCAGCTGGACTGATGGAAGAGGGAACTAGAATCACAGCCACTGCACAGTGAAATCTGTCAGAAATCATGAATGAAGGCTCTTAAGTTGCTACCTGGCAGATGAATATAACTGAATATAACATGAAGTCACTAGCAACCTAAGTTATTACTTGCGAATGTGCACCTTAGCAGCCCAGGAGCAAACACACTGTTCAACCCTTTCTTTTACTCTGAGAGTAACTTCCAGTGAAGAGGTGACTTAGTAGTTCCCTGGGCCTGTTAAAATACCCTCTTAAATCATTCCTGTATAAATTACCAGAGCTCATGAATCAGAGCCCTTGTCATCACTATATTGCTACCTCATTGAGCTGATCAGCCTTACAGGATTTCATTCATGTTCATAAAGCTTTGGGGCATTCCTGGATGAAAGCAGAAGGCTCCTGTCCTTGTGCTAGGGATGCATGCCATTCTCTGCACTCTACTTATTCCAAGTTCCTGTTCTATTTAGAATGACACTAAAAAAATACCTGTAGTAAAAAAGCACTTGCAGCTTAACATATCAAATGCCTCAATGTCTTCCTTCTTAGGAAAAGAAAAACAAATCAAAGCTTTCATTTCTTTTGAAAAATCTAATGCACACCATGTCACCACATGCTGCAGGGGAGAAAGTGTCAGGAGGGGGTGAGAGGGAGGGGAAAGTGTCTCCATTTTCTAGTAATTGTGAAGCTTTGCTCAGCTAAAACAAGTGTAGCGTTCACACAGAAGGTGGCTGTGAACACAAGAGAGCAACATCTGCTTTGTGAGTCTAAACCATAAAAGGCTTCCAAATGCCCTTAAAAATTGTTCCCTCTTTTCCCCAGTCTGAATGTCATCTCACAGGAAGCCATCTGGGACAAGCATGCCAGCTATTCTGCTGCAGCGATAGCCGTATTGTCCTCAAGTGCCTCAGGATGAGTCACATCAATGCAAAAGTCCTATTATAGTAGAAACCCCCAAAACAGAAGTATCATTTCAAATAAATAAGACTGATGTAGCTGAACCACTGGAATTCAGAATGTAATTCAATCGCTTCATCACCTTTTGCTCAAAAACCCTACATCCCTTAAAGCACCTGTTCTAAAAACCCAATCTGGTTATGACATTGCCAGCACAGATGTAATAGTCTTAAGCCCAGTGTATATGCATTTGGAGGAGTCAATTACTTCTTTCTTCTTTTTTTTTCTTATTATTTTAAAAGGCAGCCTTTTAAAAGCTGGTGTTTCTTACCACTTTAAAGCAGCGAATGAACAGTGCCATCCACTGTTTCTCTGAATAATCCACAACATTTCCCTAGAATAGTCTTAAATAAGATTAAATATAAATATTAATACCAAATTTGAAACAAAGAAATGTAGATCGGTAAACAGATGCAGGTCAAAACGTGTTTTTAAGGAGTCAGTCTAAATCATTGAATGGCAACTCTAAAAGTAGGTTACAACAAAGGATTTTTCAAATTATCTCTTCATCTGTGGATGAGCCATTCTAACTTAATTAGCTATATTGTTGCTCATTTTTCCTAAACCCAAATACCTCTCCAATCAAGTGGGCCATCTATTGCCCGGTTGAGTATAAATTCTCTCTTCATCTTACTATAAGAATTAATTTCCTCTCCACTGTGGTCATCAACTCTCTAGAACACGACCCTGATGAAAGATACTGCTGAAAACAGGTGCCTTTAAGAAATGTTTGCTTGAGAAGGATTAATAACACGGTGTGAGTGAAACTGTTTTCATGGACTGAACATGGCCAATGCAAGACTCTGTATCCCTGAATGTCTTTGAAAGTGGAATACAAATCTTACCATTTAGATATATATTTTAGATGCTATTCCCATGAAAGAATTCCAAACTTAACCCATCTGTGCTGTTGCACATCTCTCTTTGCTAAACACAGTTACCTGCATGTTTCAACAATGCCACAATTCAATAATGCAAATATACAGTGCTCAGTGTTCACTGTAACAGAAACCCTAGAAGTATTCTTCCTAGGCTTTGCTAGAATACAGCCTCAGTGTTCAGCATTTCACTAGACTAATCCACGAGGTTTATCTTGTATCCTTTCAAAACAAAAGCAAAGCAGCCATTGACCACAATGATGAATGACTGAAATTTAAACAGTTTGCCTCTCATTACCTTGTTCTATATTATTTTTATAGGGAATTTTTAGAATTTCAAGTAAAGATCACTTTCAATTCAAAGTGGCTATAATTCCTGACTTTTCTTAGAGTACAGATATTTCATTGACACAAATAATGGTGGAAACATTATTTAGAAAGTTGTACAATTGCTGTGTCCCAGGTAATTCAAAGGATAATGACTTGTTTATGATCAATGACCACTAATTATATACTACACAACACAGAGCTATAAAACTGACAGATGATGAAAGCATGTAGTTATAACATACTGTGCTGGGAACATGACTTTTATGAACCCAATATACAGCACCCAAAGTTTTCTCTAAGACATTTATAGAAAAAAAAATGCATACAGTAGAATTGGTTTTACTGATCATGCTCATGCTCATTCATATTTCAGGATCAAAGATTATTTTCCAAAAGCCATTTCCTATTGATGCTGTTGTGTTTGCTGCTCACACACAATGATCAGCAGAACACTGGGTTGTAAGGGTCAGACTGGACCTGATTTCTTTGATTTTCCTATTATGTTTTCAAAGGTAGGAAAGCATTCCCCTTCTTTCTGAAAGTCACTGGCTGTACGCAGAGAAAACTAGAGCTTCTGAGAGAGTAGATTAGACCTGATTATAACCTGACTGAAATGTTACTTCAGTAAAATGCTGATTACAATCCCCTCTTCTTTGGACATAGATATTTTGACCTAATGCTCCCCATGCTTGTAGCTCTTATGACTCCCCACTTTGGGGAGCCTGCTGCTATTGAAAATGAAATTTCATGTTGACAATATTAAATTTTAATTCCTTGCTCTTTATAACAATAGTCTACTGAGGAAAGACAAAATATTAATTTAAATTTTTTTTATTACATTGCGTTTGGAAATACTAAATAACATTTAATAATGTCTTGGATCTTCAGCACATCAGTTCTTCCTTTGTAAAAAAGGCTTGTTTCACCTTTGAAATGCTGAAGTACTGTCAAACTCCCAAGAGTTTCCAACATGGAATTGTTGTGAAAATAAATAAGGGATTTACAAGCTGATCATATGAGGAATAGTGATCTTTTCCACCAATCTTTTCTATATCCTTAAGGCAAACCAAAAGGTTTAATGCCTTCAGCTACAGCTGCTACATTAAAAGACAAGAAGAAAGATACGATAAGAAAAGAAATTACATTAAATCTGTTAGAACGCAGACATCATCAACTTACTTCATAAATTGTGGATCTGACAAAGAGGGACAACACAGGTCTAGGACTTTTCTTAGATGACTTCTGTTAATAGTGCCAGTACATTTAGGATCATAGGGCTGCAAAGCCTAATGGAAATCTTTCCAGTTTTCTGTGTTTTCATCTGAAAGGATTGTTCCCACCTAATGACCAAATGAATTAGTAATGCAGGAGAGAAAAAAGAAGGCCACTGAGGTTAAACTATGATAGCATTACCACATGAAAAAATTTACTGAGATGATAAATCTAATGTTGGAAGACCAACAGTTACTGAAAATGAATATGATACCACTTACAGTATTACAAGCAACAAGAAGAGTGTGCTTCTTTGCTTGGTTTGTTTCATTAAACTATTCATGAACCATACAATTTAAAACAAAATTATGTTCAACTAAAATAATTTTAGTGTACTAATTTCAAAGCATAATGCAGCATTAGGCCCAAAATTTACCCTTGAAAATATTTGTTCTGAAAACTGACTGAAAACTGATGTCAAGAAAACATATCTCACTTCATATATCTTGCTTCTTTAAGTTACTGAAGAGTCATGTATACTGACTGACACTAACGCAGAGCTTTTTCTGTTTCTCCCCTCAGTCCTCTAAAATGAAATCCACAAGGATCGAATAAATTGCAAGCGGCACTCAGCTTATTCAGGGCATAATTTGAAGTCAATGGGCTTGTGCAGGGGGAAAATAATGACAAAATCTGGCTTACAGAACTCACTTTAGGATGTCTGTAGCACTAGCAGATAGCATAAAAGTGTCTTTCGCTTGCAAATTGAGTATATTAAAAACAGAAGCTTCTGAGAAGAAACAAAACCAGGATCCCATTTTGACAAAAAATCTCAGCATAACTGAAGTTTTGACCAAACACTGTACTATGCAAGCTTTCAGGTGAAAGGAAGAACATTGAGATGCCCCTTGGGTTGTCTTAGGTGACTGGGGACCTAGGCTGATTCGAGGTTCTGGCTCTGCCTGTTGCTGCTTTTAAGATTCCTCTGACCGAAAAATTTCCTAGAGAAATGATAAAAATGAAGATATTTCTTGAAAAAGTTGTCCTCTTTTATTAATACAATCTGTAATCTGCCATTTCTACAGGATGAGCCATATTGGTGGAGCTGGCATCACTACTCAGTCACACACCAAAAGAATTCCCAGACACTCAGGCTTATTCGTAGCTACTTTTCATAAAGAGCAGGGTACAAACCCAGCCACAGAGCCCAGAACAGACCTACTCCTCTGGGCAGAATCACTTCCCATGTGTGAAACCACAATGACCAAGATCATGTGTGGCTACTGTGCCATCACTGGTGGTATTTCATCCCAATGTGACAATGTTCTGTGATGCTTAATGCTTCCTTTACCTGCCTTCCATCATGCTAGCATTTACATCATCTGGGATGCTTATTTTCCATGAGAAAATGACTAATAATCTGTGTACATCTCTAATTAGAGTCTAACCAGCTTAATTTGTAAATCCCACTTAGTGTGCACATCAGTTGCACGTGTAGGCACTGTCAGCATTTGCATTTTCTCCAGCATGCTAATTTTACAGCTACTGAAGTTTGTCCCAGAATTTCAGCCATACCATTATTCTTCTCATAACCAGCTGGAAGTGACTTGAGCTTGCTACATCAAATGTTGTTATTGCTGATAAATCAGAGTGGAAAGCAGCTTATTTCAGCTCCTGACATCAAAGTGTTTCAAAGCAATGAACACCATTCAGGGCTGTTTAATGGGACCTTCTTTTTGTGCATCTAATATCTCTTTTGACATTAATGTGCTCCTTTGGTATCTCTCATAAACACTATCCAGACTACCTAAGACAAAGCAAAATATGAAGTTAGTCAGTTGACATACTAATGCAAACCTAAAAGTTGATATTGAAAATTATGAGCAGCTTCTTAATATTAGGAAGTAGATTTGCAAACTGGAGATTGACCTGCTTCTTATGATAATTCAGTAAGCAAAAAAATATTGATTTATTTCTGTCAAAAGAAATGGACAATGCACAGCATAAATCCACTCTGTACCTCCAGTGAATGGTTCTAAAGAAAAAAAATTGCAAGATGACTGCAAATTCAGAAGGTGTCAGAGCTGTACCCAGATTATATGCAATGTCTGTGTAGTATAGCATATGTTTTGAACCAAGATGTATTATAAAAAAAACAGATAAAACAAGAAACAGCAAAATACTGGCAAAACAGATCTGACAACTGAAAGCTGAGAGGTGCTACTACTGTTCTTCCTCTGCTATATGCACAGGTGTGGGCTAGTGATTCTGCTGGAGTAAAAGTATGAGATTGCTTTCCAGTTGATGCTTCAGAAAAAAAAACAACCAAACTTGAAGTGCTGGTTATGATTATTCCATTGTTGGAATAAATGTGACCTTACTAATGTTGACAACAACTGTATGCAGAGCATAAAAATTTACGAAAACATAATCCAGCTTTGCCACAGATATTATAAAAGAAGTTATGATTACAGCATTAAAAGTAAACGCTTTCTACTAATTCTTTTTCTTCAAACAAGCCTAAAAATTCATGGTAGTCAAGGTATCTGTTCTGGATCTATTATCTCAATTAAGTCCTAGAAGTCTTTGTTTTTCATTTGAAACACCAAGTTACATAAAACATGACGAAGGTAATTTCTTATGATCTTTCCATCTCATTTCTAAGACAAAAAAAGAAAGCATACATAAAAAATACCTAGCATTTACTAAAGCAATACTGATTCCAACATGTCATTCAACACTCACAGGTCATCCTGGCCTACAATAACTGACAACCCTATAGTCTTTTCAATAGCCTGAATATACTCCAGTTCCCAGTGAACATACAAGTGGAATACTTGTTGGATGCAAGGCTAAAATTATGGGAATGAAACTAAAATGATCTTTCCATTACCTTGGGTTAGATTATTTAGTTTGTTGATAACTGTGCTACAAGCAAATGGATATGTAAACTTGCTTTGCACAGACCAGCTCACATTCAGGTCAGTTTATGAGCTGCGTTTCATGCCTTATCTGGTCTCTAACCAGAGTTCACACAAAGTTGTGTCTGACTGAATACAGTGGTGGGTCTGAGTAAACTTGACTCAGCTGACTCAGCTGAGTCAAGTTGAGTCTAAGTTGCTGTTAGCATGTACTTCAGCCATTGCCTTAAGTTCACACAAAAGTCCATCAAGTAATGTCTGTTATTAGATCCTGATACAGCTCTCAGCATATTCATAGATGGCACATGAGCCTAAATTTATTAGGCGGATGTGCTCTCACATCTGTGGCAGGATTTTTTTCATTATTAACTTCAGAACAACAACCAAAATCTCAACTAAACATTTTATATTCTGAGCACAGCTTTTTCTAAGGTTGCAGTTGTCAGATGTAATCCGTAAGTGTGTAAGGCCAGAGTAAATGCAAACACTTGGAGAGGTTTCAGTTAAAGATGCAATTATAAGTACATGGTGAGCACTGAGAAATTCTGACTGTTGACGGTTAATCTGAAATGCTTGAGACCTACTGTTCTTGGATCTCCTTTCTTTTCTTATGCTCCCTTGAACCTGTTTGTGCATCCTTTAAATCAGGTATGGTGCTAGACTAGGTCTGTTGACATTCTTGACCTGGCTTCTGAGGGTCAGTTAGCTCTCAGAAAGAATCTTTATGCAGGGCCGGGTACCCAGTCACACTGTCATGCCAATGGATACTCGTTTGGACTGTAAGGTAATGGGCAATGGATGTTTCATGCAGGAGAAACAGGCTACTGTTATTTTACTACACTTAAGGCATAGTTTTTTTTCTCAATTCCCATGCAAGAAATATCCAGAGATTATGTGAGAAAGTTTTAAATATGGGTTTGTACCAACTCTTTTCTTCAACTGTCAATTGCATTTTATAATTTTAATTTTGTTCCTGAACTTTTCTTTTTTTCTTTTTTTTTCTTTTTATTGTTTCTTTGTTTTCTCTAAAGAAACCTGAGGAAAGATAATGCAGAGAAAAGAAGAAAGTGGAATAAAGGCTTTGTAACAATAACAGAAAAATTAGGAGTAAATAGTTCCTTCAGTGATTCAGTTTTCTTGGCTAAGCACTAGACAAATATCTTTCTGTTCATAAAATTCACCCTAAGAAAATTCTTTTTCCCTTTAGTCCCCCACAGAGATCCAGGGTGGCAGTAATAATATAGAGGATAAGCAATTATTTACTTCATCAGTCGGTCTGGGAAACACTTTAAAGTTTGGCAATCAAAAGATAATGGTCTTGTGAAACTACTATCTGGTATTTGAATTTTCTTTAGAGACTGTTCTCACTGCATTAAATCATATGGAAGCAAAACCTGATAATATACCTACCTCCCCCAGTAAATAAGTTAGGGAATCTGAGAGCTTGTACTTTACAAGAAACAATTGTACAAAATGTCTAGGTCTTACCCATGAAGAAGAAATATCTGTTTTGATAAAAATATATTACATCTGTTTAAAGCTCAGATAATATGGGAAACTTAAGATATGCAACATCAGGATTTATTAAGCAGGTTGCATTTGCTTATTTGGCTACCATGCAAGTTCAGTTTTATTTACCAAAAAAGATTTAATTTTATTGCCCAGGCAATTACCTACGTCAGTCATTCAAGTATCAGTGATGTGACGGGGGTGTACTGGTCTATTCCAACAAAAAAATCATGATGTTATGTATAATTATAAACCATTCTCACAAGTATTTATTTCACTGTGAGAGGCTCCAGATGCTGGGATTAAATAATTCCTTTTTTCTGCCTGTCTTTCCACCATTTCCAGTACCTCTATCTTTGTAAACAATTTCATTCAGTAATGCTCCAGTCCAATAAATGAATTAAAATAATGTAGTAAAGTGCATTACTGAATCATGTCCTGAATGCTGTAGCTGTAATTATTATCTACTGCAATGTATTAAACTGATTTCTTTTCCAATAAATTGCTAGGTGAATTCTTTCTTTTTGTGGTCATATATGTATGTATATAGATGAAATACTGCAGAGCTTAAAGGAACAGTCTTTATGTAATTATATTAGAAAGGGATTGTGATATATCATCTATATAAAAACATCTAATAAAAAATGCCAATAGTACTTCTGAAGATGTGCCCAGTGCTCCTTTTGCTTCTGTCAACCAGACTGAGCGTTTTAATTTTTTACTCTATTATTTGCTCAGTCAATTTAGAAGTACAGAGTCACAATTTTGGAAGAGCAATATGTAGCAAATCAAAGTAATAATAAAAATCCATCTTGTCCACTAAAGAGATGATCACGCAATCCAGTGTATGGGACATACATATGATGACATTCCATCAAAACTGACAGAAAGGCATTTTAGTATAGTTCTGTACATCGTGAGGGACCCCGAACTGGTAAGGATAGACAGTTCTTATCAAAAGCTCATAACCAGAACTAAACATGAAAAGGCAATCCCAAGTCTAGAAAAAGTCAGATGAAGGTACTTTTGAAACTAGAGTGAACACAGTAGGCTCAACATTGTCAATACCATATTTAAGTTCCAGTCTACCTGTCAGATGAACAACCTTTTACAAATACATGATAGCATTCTCTGTTTATATTATGTAATACGAGTTTATAATAATTACTACACGGTTCTGATTCTCATTAACTTTATCTATCACACTGATTTTATCCCTTTATCAGAAGATATGTGCCTCAGCTCTAATTTCTCTTGGGTGGACAGGGACCATGGGGATATATACTTATTGCTAAGCAGTATAGTTGGATGTAGACACTTAGGACACCTCTCTTCTTTTTCAAAATGCTGTATCTCAGATTAAGGTGTAGCCTTATCCTGCACATATTAATGCCTATCTTTAATTTAAATGTCAATCACAACCAATCAGTCGCCTTCACCATGTAACGTTAAATAAGTATTTATGTCCTGTAGTATTTAGATAAAATATTAAAAACACTAGGTATGTTCCTTTAAGCATTTTATAATGCTAGGAACACTAAAGTTTGCCTGATGCCACATTTCAGTACAAGAGAGAAACAGCTTAATTTCTTTTATGAATCTGATGCATTTAAAGACTTGAGTTAGGAGACTTTCCAGTACTTGAATTCCTTGCCCTGAGGTGAGAAACCTCCTTTTAAAAGAGACAAAAAAAAAACCCAAACCCCCAAACCAACCCCCAAACCAATCAATTAAATAATGCAGGTAAAAAATTGCAACTTGATACTGTAATTTTAAATTTCTAAATTTGCAAGAGATGCAACAGTATGAAATTTATAATAAAAATTGATGTCACATCTTCAAATGACACAAATGACAATGCCTCAGGTGACTGTGACATGACATTTTGATCAATAACAAGAACAATCAAAAAATTCACTCCATATAATGGTATGTATAAAAATGACATACAGTAATGATATTTCTTATTTTTAAAAAGCTCAACTAATTTACATTGAATATTGCCCATTGAAATAATTTTTAATTTTTCATTTCTGTGTTTCAAAATATATGAAGAAATTTTCTGAAAACATTCTAGAATGATAGAGAAGTTGTTTAATTATTAATTCTTTAGTGTTGAAACACTTGTATAACTATCTTTTTCTAGGATCTGAGTTTTAAAGTAAATCGCAAACTGCTGCAAGACTCATGAAAGAACATCAAAGGGTGCTTCATTCATCCTTTTATAAAACATCAATCTAGTTCAACATTTTAAAGTCAAATTTGTAGTATAGGTACAAGGAACATCGCATTTCTCACGTGCACATTAGAAAACACTGCTACTAGGTTGGGATTTTGTTTTCAGAATATGGCTTAACAGGTCAGGACCGGTAGCATTTTAGACTCCAACACACCAAGAACAATTCCGAAGAAACCACCAGTTAGAAGAAAAAGGGAGCAGGCAGTTGCTTGTGGGCTGGGCAGTGATGTGATGAAGAATCAAGAGCATGCTGCATGAATCTATTAAAAACTTTTAGATAAGAACATGGATATATTTAAGTCCTGGAACAGAAGACATTCAAGTTCAAATCTATTTCTACCTCCTGAGAAAAACAAAAGAGGAAGAATCTTGTTAACTCTAAGACGTACTTGGTTTACACGGGTTTTGCACAAGAGCTGAATACCCACTCACACAGTTACAAAAATATTTAGGAATGTTACAAATTCACATATGTTTAGACATTAATAATGGGTTCACTGGTGAGGTCACTGCTCTATTGAAGTATCGCATAGAGCAGCCTAGCAGGAGAATAGTATTTGCTAAATATTGCTATGCAGATCTTAGTGTGAAAAGGAAATATGACATCCAAGAAGAATTTTCTTGTGTTGATCATGTGAGAATGAACATTTTTCATCTCATTCCCTCTTCATTAAGTGTCAAAGCCAATAGTTATCACATTTCATTTTACCAATAAGGAACCCAGCTTTTCCGGGAGCTACCACACTTCATGACAGACTGCTGTAGGCATGGAGAGGAGGAGATCCACTTAGGCCTAGAGACAGCCCTGAGCAGGAGGAATGGTGGGGAGAGGAAACACAGAGCCAGTTTTGGAGATTAACCCTGCATAATCAGGATATAATGCCTAACATGAAATAACCAGTGGTACCAGTCAACATAGGGATGCCAACAGCTGCAAATTAACACACCTAGATCACTCTCTTGGAAGTAGCAGCTAATAGGGCTGTCCAGGACTCTAGCAGAGGTAAAACAGGCACTGAGGCCCTGCCTGCACTACTGTCGTGGGGCAGTCTGCTGCCTAAGGCAATGGTACACCTTACTTATGCCTAGTGGCATGCCATTTTGACTTAGAAATAAGAGCACTGTGGATGCAAATGACAGATATCAAACAGGTGTGATAGAGAACAGAACCAGATAACAGAAACTTTCAAATGGAATTGTAGATAATAATTCATTCTCAAGCAGGCCTGTTTCAAATGCAGTCTTATAGGGGCTGATTTTTAGCCTTGTGCTGTATGTCCTTTTTATGCACGCATGCACATACGCATGTGTCTCTAACAGAGTAAACATGTCTCTTCCTTTCTATATATATAGTTATATACATATATATACATAGACACATGTACAAATAACCTGAAAAAAAAAAACAACAAACCAACCCAGAAACTTTAAAACATGAGACAAGCACAGATAACTAAAAGACAAATGGAATGGTAAAATGATGAAGAGAACAAATGACAAAGAGAACAACATGACTGGGCAGAATAAGCACAAGGAAAGAATAAGCTTTCTAATGAATTCTTACAATGAGAAATGGAGAAAATATGCCAGAAGAGAAGAGGGATCTTAACTATGAGGAGCACTTACTCTTAAAGATTTGCAGGTCATAATGTATAATCGAAGCATAAGTAAATTGCCACTATGATGTTAGGCACAAGGGACTCGAGCAATCCTTGGATATAGAAGCAGGGGAACACTTAACAGTGTCTGAGAAGTTATATTACTTATTTTGTCTGGTACCAGTGCAACTTCTATGAAAGCACCAATTCTCATTTCTGTCATAACATTTCATGAAATATACAGAAAAACTAGCAGGGGTTCAAAGGCAGCCACAGGGATGATTAAAGAACTGGCCAACATGACTTCCAGTGAAATTGTAGGAGGTCAATAATTTTTGTTTATCAGAGAGGTTGTTACAGATTATTTAGTCCCCAGTTGCACATATATATGTTAAGGAAACTTGAAAACCAGACACTGCTTGCTGCGGTAACAGAAAACAAAGACTGGCAACCACCAGATTACTTTGAAGCAGATATAAGATGCAAATGTTCAGTTGTAAGAGTAATTAACTGAGGAAACACCTAAAACTAATTGCTCTTACTTCACTGAGCATAAGGAATCCCTGCTTTAAAGAAGGATGAGCATCTTGGATGTATCTGCCCAGCTTCTGAAGAACAGTGTCACTCACTGGAGAAAGCTTCATCTCCTCTAGCTGGATTTAATCTGAAAGAGGAAAAAAGACAGTCCTTGCAATGCTTTCATGTCTCACCCTCTTTTGCTCATCATTTTCTTCTCAGAGCAGGAAGAACAAATCAACTCATTAAGGCTCAGAGTTTGATAGGATTTAAAATAAGAGTGCACCTAGAGAAAACATTGCCAAAAGATTTTTTTTAACTGAATTTAATGAAGGGTGACCATTGAATGGATACACTGCTTATTATATATACATATATATGTATTCCACAGGTTACTTGCATAAAAAAGGAACTTCCTACTTCCTCATGTGTTTTTTTTTTTCTCATAGGAATTGTCTGCCTGTTTTCAAAGGTTCTCCCAGGACCCTGGAATTTTTCTAATTGTTGCCAAGCAATTTTACCTGTGGCCTTCAGTCCAAGCCTGATTTCTAAAAAAGAAAACTGGTTTAAAATGTTTTCTTATAAAACACTCTATGTTCCAAGAAGAATTTTGAATTAGAAAATCACATCATCATTATAATATCAATGTGTCCAACGTTCATAATTAGAGTTAGCTTGCATAGCTTTTCTCTGTTACTAAATCTGCGAACTGAGCCAACTTATTTTTTTCAGTTCCAAATATCTAGCTGCGGAAGAGCTAGACCCCAAGTGAGAATTCACCTAACCAAATGTATGTGCCTGCACCTGAGTGAATGACTCTAAGTTCTCTTTATAGTCACTGGGGAGAGACAGGCACTTTCAGGACAGGATTCATCTCACCCTAAAGTAGGCATCTAAAACTGATTAGATGATTCCTACCCGTTGTTTCTCTCCAGTGACTATAAAATGGAGTCTAGGAGGAGCAGTTCAGGCATAGACATTACAGATGTCTAGAATGAGATCGTATTTAATGCATCCCTTCTCATTATTTACACATAACTGTAGAAAAACTAAGGGGAATAGTATGTTGGGTTTTTTAAATGTTATGATGTTCATTGTATCCAAATTTGAAAACATTGAAAGTACTGGAAGTGCTAAACTATATTGAAAATCATGAGAAGTTAACTAGTATCGTATTGCATGAATAACTACTTTAAAATCAAGAAGGACCTGATCCTATGACCCCTCCCAACCACTGATATATCTCCTATTCAGTTTGAATGGTACTGTAGAAAGCTCTAATGAGCATGGGTAAATGCGCTGCTATTTCAGATGGTGTTTTGTAGGCAATTACACCCCTCACATATTATCAGAAACGTGCTGACTTGCTACTCTAATCATCTCAGATAAGCTTTTAAAACTCCTAATGCTCCTTAAAATGGTGGCAGATGGTGTTTAGAGCATTTGCTAATCCAGGATGCATAGGACAAAGTTAAAAAATTACCAAGAGGTATGCAAGACTTCCTGGATCTTTTACAAAAAACCTCCAGTTTTTGGACTACACAGCAGTTTCTTGAGCTCAGCCGACAAAGCTAAAAAGCAAGTTACAACAATCACAGAATTCAGGCTTTGGTTGACTGCAACCTGACAGCATGGGGTATTTAATGGGTGGGGAGATACCCTGACTTTTTACAGTGGTCCTGCCTGTTAGTAGTGTGCATGCACCGTGGCTCAGTGGCTCAAGGGGCTGAGCATCTCCTATTGCACAAGCAGCACAATTGCACCAGAGACCAGAAGAGGGGCTGGGAAGGGCTAAGCACCAAAGACTCAAGGTAAATTAAGACAGAGGCAGTGATAGCATTCAGATTTCACCAGAGGAGCCATTTCATTTTCTGCAGGGAAGGGCTTTGCCAACAATGCTATTGAGGGACGGGTTATTAAAAAAAGCTGTGGGAAGAATGGGTATTTCATATCCGATTTTTGTCTTGGATACATAAATATGAAACAAACAGTATGAAATAACAGATGATCTTTAAAATTAAGGCCAAGGTAACAACTGTTATTTTGACCCCCCAACAGAGATCTCTTCACACTCAAATATCTATGGTCTACTAAATCACTCAAATCACACTGTAGAGAGCAATTCTGAAACCGAAAATGAGCAATCAGCCAAAGCTGTGTCAATCAGAGCAACAGACCTCTCAATTTCCACCTTCTTGCTCGGACGCCCTACAATTGCCTCTCAGACACTGATAGTGACAATTGCCAAAATCCTGGGAGCTGAAGGAAACTTAGGAAGAAATACTAATGCAGATGTGTGAAGGTCTGGCATTACGTTTGTGGTGCCATTGATCAGTCCACAAGGTGCAGTGATTATCCCCTATTCTACAGACAGGTAAAGGATTGTAGAGCTCTTCCAGTTCTGCCTGTGGCTAATCAGTGCAGCACATTAATCTTGCAGGTTTTATCATGGAAAGGGATGAATCAGGCCTTCACAGGGGCTGGGGTAGGGGAGGTGGGGAGGAGCTCCCCAGCATTAAGTTTCATGGATCAAACTGAAGAAACCCCCATTTAGATAAAGCTAAATCAGTCTGAATAAAACCCGAGGAAGGACTTTGGAGTGCTTTTATTATTTTTTAATTTCAAAATAATCCCTCTTTATAGTTAAACTACTGGCTCTCAGATTTCAAGCTGTGCTAGAAGGGCAATAAATGCAATATTTAGATGCTGTAGGTAGATATAACTGAGGCATAGGAAGATCTAGTGCCAGAAAAAAATGCTTTTCTTTTGTAAGTGATAATCCATCATTTTATCTACTATAGTAAGCCAGCTAATTTATTAAAGTAATATAAATAAATTCTTCGTGGCTTTTTGGAAGTATGCTTATGGTTATGTCCAAATACAAAAGATTTGAATGATTAGAGCTGTAACATAATGAATACCTAGTAAGACCATGTGATGTATCATCACGTAGGGATCCTTTACAAAATACTACCCATTGAGAAATTTTTAGCCATCAATGCCTTAGCATCTGATACTTTTATACAAATCATAAATTAAAGAAGCATGAGGATAACACATAAAGTTTACAAATACCTCTGCTGCTGAAAATTCTTTGTGCGTTTAGCTGGCATTATGTTCACCGAAGTCCTGACAAACTGAACAAATTTATTTACCTCATATCATAAATAACAGTCACCAATTAGAAATCCCAGAAGCCATCAGAAAACAGTCTTAGAAGTTAGGCCTTCCATCAGCAAAGCCTTCACATTGGTCAAGTATGATTTGCTCACAGTTGTCAACAAAAATTCCCTTCACTCATGCCCCTCAGCCTTGTGAAGGGACACAGTCCACAGGAAAGCTCCAAAACATCACCAAAATATTTCTCACATGGGAACACTGAAATACTGTGAGATTAATTCCTTCAGTTTCTGCAACTCTAATATAACCTCAAGCTCACAATGTTTTAGTTCTGAGTGAAAAAATTTTCAAGCACAGGAGTGATGGAAATCAGGGAATTTGGGACGATGAGTGGTGTCCTTTGAATGAAGTACACCTCAGTGGTCTGCCTCTGCTGTATTTGATCTTCCTGCAGTGGGGACATACACTGAGAGATAAGTATATAAGTAATCTGGTCCTAAACCAGTCAACGATGAAGTCCTAGCTGAAGTCTAAGGCAAAATTGCATCATTCAATGGACCATGAATTTTATATCAGGAACCCATGAGATGTAAATACCTCAAACAACCATAAAATGCTGTCATGTATTATTTCTTATAAACAGCTCCCTGGCACATCTCATGTCGTATTATTTAAATGGAATCTTAAAAACCTTCAAATCATATCCCTTGCCCATCAATTACTCCTACATTTATTATCAGCTACACAATGAAATTACTTCATTATTAGAATTAGATGCCTAAGACAAACTTTTGCTGTTGCTCCATTCACCTGATGGAGCTTTTGAATGACATCTGAGAAACATCACCTAAGAGATATGGCATACATAGGCTGGAACATTTCTGTTTACTGCATCGTTAAAATGTCACTATATTTTTCAAAAGGTGGAAAAAGCTCAAGTGAAAAAATGCATGCAGAAATCCTTCACTTATGCAACTGCTCTTAAGAGCAAGATTTACTTTAAGATTTACACTAGCAAGTGGCATTAATTGAAAAAAACCCTATAGCAGCAATTTTTTTACAAAGTAATAGTTGATCCTTGTTATATCACACTGTAAATGACTAGAAGCAAATCAGATTTATCTGCTGAATGCACAAAGCAATATGGTTACTGCAGATGACACTCTCGTACAGCACCTGCTGCTATAAAACGTATATCTGCACTGAGCTCTTTACAGCTAACTAGTGCATATAAAGAAAAAAAATAACTCAACTGGTTATTTACATGGATGATTCAATTGTTCCAACAATTTAAATAGATAAACTATAAATTACGGAATCATTAAGCAGTAATGCATGATCTAGTTACTGGCCTCCTCATACTGTAGGATTTGGGTGCCTTGCACTGCTACTGTAAGCTTAAGCAATATTTTGGAGTACAAATGTTATGCAAGAGTTAAGTTGTTCTTCCTTTTTCTTTGACTGCCCATATGCCCTTGGCACTGTTGCCAACAAGTATAAAGTATATTCTGGCAATTTTCTTCTCACACTTTATGGTTTTTGAGTGCAAAAGATTAATAATGAGAGATCCTGGTCTAGATTTAACCAAAAGCCACAAAAACATCCACTCCTGTGATATTTTGGCTTTAAAGAGGAAATGTGAGTTTGGGAAGCTAGTCAGCATGTGCTGAAGTAATCATGGCCAGGAAAGTGTATTTTGGAAAATGTCTCATGGCCTAAACTCTGTCTGCTTAGATCCTTGAGGCTGGGCCGGAAAATGTTTTCTGTCCATTTATCTTCTGTACACTATACTGCCCATGGGATGATTTGAGTTTTGGTCATAATACTAAAAAGATGGCTGGTTAAGATAAAAAAAAAAGTACATTGAATTGAATCCAGTAGTTGGCATGATTTCTCAACCTTCGCAGCAGCTGTAATAAAAATATTTACCATGTCAAAACCTCAGTTCAAAAGATTATTGCCTCATTTTAGTTAAAATTTAAGTTTCCAAGTATAAAATTGCTTTGTTATGTGGCACAGAATTGTTCCTTCAGTTATCTTTTTCAGTGACTGACAATGAGCAGTGCAGAGTGAAAGCTTTCAGCATTGCTTCATTCATCCACTTCAGTTTCACTTCTTCCTTTCTTTCACTTACTCACCAGCATATTTAAAAAAGAGAGGCTTGTAGAGTCACACTATCACCATGTGAACACGGTGCTAACAGTCTTGAAGCTGCTTTTCTAGCAAATTCACACCATCCCACATCACTAGTCATTTGAATGCAAGAGAGGAATGCTCCCTTTAGGAAACTAAATACAAATTTGTGAGCAAATAGAAGTAAGAAAGCAGTAACTTAAAGCTTTTACTCCATTAAAACTACATACCTGACTGAAAAAAACCCTGATTTTATACCTAACTGTATCAGCTTTTACGTGCTGTGCCATACATACTGCGATACAGGCACAAGTAAGATGAATTAATGATGGTAGTCACAAAAAACAATAATAAAGTTATAAGGCAGCACTGCTAAAAAATGTCCCCTAAGAAAATAATATGATTCTTACCCATTCATTAGCTCTTGAAAAGTTTCATTTGGCAAAGGAAATATAAAGCCATTTATGACTGACTTCAAGCAATCCAGAGACACAAATCCACTCTGACTGACATCAATTCCTCTGAAGGCTTTTTCAACGTCCTGATAGACTGAACACAGCTGTAATGAATACAATTTATAGTATTTTGCTCAGAAAAATCAAGTTCATGAAGCTTTTAAAACAATAATGCATTTTTTACAAGACCTTTCTGAATGTTCGCCTCTGTGAACTGATCAAAAGGGTTACACTGGCATGCTCTGGACGTCAGATGTTTAATTAATAAGCTCACTACAAAACAGTATTCCCAATCACACACTCTCAAATGACAAGTCAGACAAGTTTCTCAAATAATAACTCTGCCTCAAAATTCAGAGCTAAAAACACTTGGTGGATCTGACCGCTTCATAACACCTGTTTTAATATAACTTTAAAACCATCCATGGTATAACCTAGTAAAAAGTTCCCTTTATTAAAAATAGGTCATTAGCACACTGAATACTGGAAAATGTTAGAAGACATGGAACAGTTAACATAGCTGTGGTATAAACATATCACACATTTCTTTCGTTTTTTTCTAATTCATGGGCTGTTGCAAAGGAGCTATGTGGATGTGTTATTGCTTATGGGACTTGTAAAATGCCTGAAAGTTGACTTACTGCAGATTTTGATAAGGCTCATGAAACAATAGGAAGACTGGTTTGTTTTTCTGCAATGTTAGCTCACACTGGGTTGTTGAATACTGCAAGCATCCCTGAGGCTTTTCTCCCCCTGCCATTTTTTGCAAGTACCCCATCTGCTTCTAAGCTGATTACTGTTCATTCAAAACTGCTGAAATCACAGTGTAAAGATAATGTATTGAGAGACTTTAGGAGGTCCAAAATAAAAATAAAGGACTAGAAGGTCTTGTCAGGTGAGATGTAATGTGCTTCCAGTCCCAGCCTCAACCTCCACATCAAAGATAACCAAGATGAAAAAGGGTTAAGTTGTTGAATATCCCTATAGCCTTGTTTGTCCCTCCTCTGTCTTTTCAAGGCTGAGGAAACACAGCTACGGGTCTTTGTAATTGAGTTTGTAGTAGAATATGCAGTCTTAATGCACAGTATCAGCTTCTCCTTTTTTTTAGAGAGTCAGGATTTTCATGGCATGAAAGCACATGAGTGAATGTTGGAAAACTATTTTTCTCTTCACCTTCCCAGAAAGCAGGTGGAACACAGTTACATTCCACCATCACACTCCGCAACCCTCTTAAGATCACAGTTAAGGGCATGTGGAGAGGTGATTTGCCATGTCTATTTCCATCTCCGCTCTCTATTCTAGTCCTGCAATCTCACATAAAAAAACGTGTTTCTGTAGTAGCACCTATTCACTAATAATTTATTTCATGCAGGTCAGAAAATAATTGTCAGACAATAACAACTAGTCATTATACAGTATAAGTCATTACTTACTTTGAACTGACAGAGTGATCTAGCAATTCACATTATGAAGCACTTTATACATCAAGCCTTGATGTACTCTCATTTTGTTTTAGCCTAAGGAATCTGGAGTTCTAATACATACATTTTTAATGCTGTTATTCTAATAAGCAAGACCGGAATGCACAAAATGAAACAGAACTGGTGCTTCTGCTAACCAGCTGTAAAAGCAAACAAGAAGCCCTGTGCATGGAATTTGTTTATAAAAGAAGCTGATATAGTTAACTGGCCCCAAAGCTTGGCAGTTTTCTTTTCCAGTGATGCCTGGCTCAGCTTTTCCACCTGTTGATGTACTCTGAAGTACCAATGATGCTCCATTACCTTTTTCTTAAATGCCTTCTTAGTGCTATCCAGACTGCAGTCTGTCACAGCACACAGCTAGTGAAGACTGTAGAAAAAGTTACTTCTGCTTCTGTTCCTTCTTTTTATTTTATGGCATATTAGTGCTGTTAAGAAAACTGATTTAGTGAAGTCCACAGCTTTGTCAGCTTCAAAGAAATAAAGCCATCTAAAACTCTTAAAGAATGTTTCTGTTAACTTGATGAATCTTTATGTACAAACAGACTAAACCAAGCCTGAAATACAACTTTCTTGTGTTTCAAGAAAGCTACTTGATCAGTATTTCAAAATTATGTTCTCTAATCAGTGCATTTGTTGTAGTTTCTTTCATTTCATATTTCTTTGAAATCATAATACACAGCACTTATAATCCTTACAGGTATCACAGTATCACAGTATCACAGTATGCTAGAGATTGGAAGGGACCTCGAAAGAACATCTAGTCCAATCCCCCTGCCGGAGCAGGAACACCTAGATAATGTTACACAGGAATGTGTCCAGGCGGGTTTTGAATGTCTCCAGGGAAGGAGACTCCACAACCTCCCTGGGCAGCCTGTTCCAGTGTTCCGTCACCCTCACTGAGAAGAAGTTTCTTCTCAAGTTTAAGTGGAACCGCTTGTGTTCCAGTTTGCACCCATTACCCCTTGTCCTATCATTGTTTGCCACTGAGTAGAGCCTGGCTCCATCCTCGTGACACTCCCCCTTTATATATTTATAGACACTTATAAGGTCACCCCTCAGTCTCCTCTTCTCTAAACTATAGAGACCCAGCTCCCTCAGCCTTTCCTCATAAGGGAGATGCTCCACTCCCTTAATCATCTTAGTTGCCCTGCACTGGACTCTCTCCAGCAGCTCCCTGTCCTTCTTGAACTGAGGGGCCCAGAACTGGACGCAATATTCCAGATGGGGTCTCACCAAGGCCAAGTAGAGGGGGAGGAGTACCTCTCTTGACCTACTAACCACCCCCCTTCTAATACACCCCAGGATGCC
This sequence comes from Pezoporus occidentalis, assembly GCF_034315485.1. Lineage (NCBI taxonomy): Eukaryota > Metazoa > Chordata > Aves > Psittaciformes > Psittacidae > Pezoporus > Pezoporus occidentalis. The sequence goes on from NW_026915769.1 coordinate 2,045,531, forward strand.
ATTGGCCTTCTTAGCCACAAGGGCACAGTGTTGGCTCATGGTCATCCTGTCCTCCACTAGGACCCCCAGGTCCCTCTCCCCTACACTGCTCTCTAACAGGTCGCTTCCCAACCTATACTGGAACCTGGGGTTGTTCCTGCCCAGATGCAGGACTCTACACTTTCCCTTGTTATATTTCATCAAGTTATTCCCTGCCCAACTCTCCAGCCTGTCCAGGTCTCACTGGATGGCAGCACAGCCTTCTGGCATGTCAGCCACTCCTCCCAGCTTAGTGTCATCAGCAAACTTGCTGATAGTACACTCAATTCCCTCATCTACATCATTGATGAATATATTAAATAATACCGGTCCCAGTACTGACCCTTGAGGCACTCCACTAGTTACAGGCCTCCAACTAGACTCCGCCCCACAGACTACAACTCTCTGGCTTCTCACCTTCAGCCAGTTCGCAGTCCACCTCACTACTTGATCATCCAGTCCACACTTCCTATATAACTTTATTACATCTCATATCAGAAAGTACTACTAGAAACTGACTCCCTCTGTTTGTCAATATGTTTCCAGAATGATCCATCACCAAAAATATATCTGCAGGAAGTGGAGGACAATGTCCTTATACACTCTGGGTAATAAACATGACTATTGACCTTGAAAAGGCTCTTTTCCATTGGCTTCACATACTCCCATTTCACTGTCTCATCTTAGCTCCCATGATATTTGGAAGAGCTTCCAGTTGCTGTAAGGCAAACAGCTCTCTTCAATGATTCCCCATCAAATAAACCACGACCAAACCGGTTCTGTGGAATATTTATTGTAGATGGGCTTTAATGGTAGTTTGCTGTATACTGCTCTGCTTAATGTGCTGTTGGCATGTACGCTCTTTGGGATAATGATTCTCCTACGGATCTGTTATACTCGATTCAGAGCACAACAGCAATCACTGTGACAGACAAGGCACAAGCATTTTGAAAATGTTATATACTAAGAGTATGTGCTTAGGGTATACTCTCCACTGTTCTCTCTGCCCACTCAGTGGCCTGCTAAACACAGATTTTCTTTCCTGTTTAAATAAAGCTATACTTTTTATTACTCAAAACATTTGAAAAGTATTTGTGTGAATGCTTAATTCCATTTAGAACTGCTCTATTTCAATTTAGCTTTGCTTGTGTATTAATATTTATTAAACAAATATCGCTCAGTTATGCACAACAGAAATGAACCACAGAGGTTATTACTAATTTCTCTGGATGATTTTAGAATCTATTTTTAGATCAATGTTCATTGGTAATTTTTTCATAAGTGTTTTTCATGGACAAAGGTCTGCTTCTTAAAGTAGGTAGATGAAAGATTGTCCTGGCTTCAGCATTTTTCTCCTTCTTAGTAGCTGGTGCAGTGCTGTGTTTTTGACTTTCAGCCTGGGAACAGTGCTGATAACACCAATGTTTTTAGTTGTTGCTAAGTCATGTGTTTACTCTGACCAAAGACTCTGTGAGTCTCATGCTCTGCCAGGGAGCAGGCCAAGCCGGGAGGAAGCAGAGACAGGACACCTGACCCAAACTAGCCAAAGAGGTATTCCATACCACAGCACATCATGCCCAGGATGTAGAACTAGGGGCAGTTACCTGGAAGGGCTAGATCACTGCTTGGTTGGGCTGGGTATCAGTCGGTGGGTGGTGAGCGGTTGTATTCTCTGCCCTTGTTATTTCCCTTATCATTATTATTATTGATGGTAGCAGTAGTGGTTTGTGTTATGCCTTAGTTACTGGATTGCTCTTATCTCAACCTGTGGGAGTTACATTCTTTCGATTCTAGTCCCCATCCCTCCAGGAGCGGGTAGGGGAAGGGAGGGAGTGAAACAGAGACTGCGTGGTTCTGATTTATGGCTGGGCTTAAACCATGACAAAGATGCAACTGGGAATCAGAGGGCAAGAGGGGAATTCAAGACACTGTGAGTACAGTAGGGCTGCAGGAGCACCCCACAAGCTAGGTCTTTGAACGTCTGAGGCATCCTATGGTGGAACGAGTGGGAAGTTGTGTCCCAGGCCCCGTTAACTAGATGGGTTAATTAAGAGGCTTAGTCATGCACAATGCGAGGTACAGCAAGTACTAGAAAGTAGTAGGAGTCTTAATTCATAAAATTATTTCCCACAGTTTCAGTACCCTACATGAGAGAAAAAAACAAAAAACCTCTATTTTGGTACTTCTATTTACCTCTAGTAATAGTTTCAAAACAGTCTTTGATAGTACTGCACAAACCAACCTCTATATAGTGAACTATGGTTGTATTAAATGGTGAGATGAAAGAGTATTAGTAAAATAATAGGTATTCTGACTTAATGATTTCCAAAGGGTTCAGCTTCTTTGGATCCTACTGAAGCCAATGTGAGCTGCTGGTATTCAGGGCCTTTGAACACCAGGCCATCTATTCAAAATTGGTTCAAAAATAGCTCCTACCACCCAAGGAAAGACTTTTTGTCAGGAGAAGGATACTCATAATTCAGACTTCTGTACTTCTGGCTTCTCTTTTCTAGACCAGGATAGATTTTGTTTTATTCTTCTGTAATTCTCTTCATTAAGTGCTAAATTTTGAGTAGTAGAAATGAGAGACGGTCTTTGAAGCTACTGCTCTTTAGCTGCAAAGTACAGCTAAGTCTTTGCTGGCTTTCTTCAGCAAAAGTAAGTTTAAATGCTTCTTATTAAACAAAAATAAATGAAAAAGTAATTATCAGTAATGTATCAGCATTATTCTCAGACAAAAGCCAAAACACAGTAATGTACCAACTACTAGCAAGAAAAATAATTCTATCCTAGCAGAAATCAGGATGAAGGCTCACACTCCTGAAAAATCCTACTGCCAAAATATCATGTGTGTACATATGAGATGAAGAAAATGCCTTGTACTAAGTCTCTTCACTGCCTCCATTCATCCAGCAACTGAATTACTGAAACACACTTTTTCTGTCTTTGAGGAAAACAACCATATCCTGCTCTTACCAATGACACTTCCTCCCTAGACAAACAGGGAAAAGCTAATGATTTCCTTTTAAAGGTGATCATGGCCCATGTCCTCTATGCCAATCACCTTTCTCTAAAAAATGACCCATTGTGCCACCCTGGACTGGCTGGTTCTTGCAATTTCAAAGAAATTTTTTACATTTTGTATCTAATTCTATGTTGACCCTTACATTTGAGAGGACCTGTCCATACACATTCACAAACTGACTTAATTACTGACCGTCGAATCATAGAATAGTTAGGGTTGAAAAGGACCTTTTCAAGCATCCTTCTTTGAGCTGATGCCTATAAAGACATTCCCAACACCCCAGTAAGTTAGATTGCTGCCATGCTTGAAACTATAGTCATGCTGACAAAAAATGTCCTATGGTCACTGACCTTCCCAACCTAAGTTCGTCATTTTGTCACTGTCTTAGAGTGTAAGTCCTTTGTTACAAAGTTACTGAACCTGCAAAGTACTGTATGATTGAATACTGGGTGAAAACAGAGGTTGCCAAATGCTTTAAGATTCCAAAGTGCAGTAACAAGATCTTTATCTGGGGTTTATAAGCTTATAATGATGTTATTCCTTTTTTCTTGTCCCATGTAATGTGTAATGTTTTGATTTCAAGGGCAATTTTCACATACCATTGGTAGAATTTCTCAGGCCAAAGGCTTGGCTTTCTTTTCCTCCCTGTCCTAGTTGTTTCTTCTGAGAAACAGAGGCTATCAGTGTCCTACAAAATTGCAAACCAAATCCATCAAGGCCAACAGGAATGCTACTAATGATATAACTGGAAAGAGGGGAAGTACACAAGTTTCCACTTCTCTTCTGAGCACATACCTGGAACTTCATTTTGTATGCTTTTTTCTTTAACTGTGTCTGTACTTATGCCAAAATTCTTCAGAAATTCTTTATAATCCATCACATTAGAGTCTCTAACACAATAACGGTTCCAGAGCCCAGAGAAAAAGCCATTTTTTACAGAACACAGAACACAGCTATTACAGATCATACTGGTAGTGAACTGACGAAATAGGATATTTATTAAGTATTTAGGAATGCAATATTGTAAAAGATTGTGAAAAACAATCAGTGAATTACTTTTTTTAGCTTCCCACTCCATTTTTCTCTGTTCTTTTTCCTCTGCCAAATATTGTCTATAGTATACAAGTTGCCTGAATAATATAATTCAAATCCCACATACAGTGCCATTTTCTTGGCCATCTACATGAACATGAATTTTAATATATCTGCAAAGGGACATTTTTCTTCTACTAATATAAGAGTATTATGATATTCTTAAACAAATTCCAGTGTAACTTATGATAAGTCACACCTAATTTCTGCAACAAGTTGTCTGGATATTATAGAGGGCTGGAAAAATTGCAGCAGCTTCATCTGGATTAAACGGGAGCCTCACTCTGCAATTAGAACTCATTTACACATAGAATTAACTTCTACAGCTTGGAAATTAGTCTCTGAAGCATTCATTTCCTAGATATTTCCCCTGATCAGCAGAGAAGTTATTAATACTGTGTACCCTTGCCATCGTCAGTTTGTATCCAAATACTTTGAAAAAATAAGCAGTTTTCACCTTCCAGAATGACTGTTAGAGAAACCAGGGCCAGTTTATCACAAGTTACTATGAGATTAAATTCCAGTCACCTTCAGAAAATGCTGCTGTGACTCATGATCATGTTTCACCTTCCTAATCATGAAACCCAGAAAGATGTAGTTTTTAAAATGAGAATTATAATTCTGTTGTATAAAGACGACCAGTGAAGCCTAAAGCTAAAATGGTATCATTAGAACATCTCAACTTCCTTTGCATCAGTCCCATAGTCTCCAAATATAATAAAACTTGTGTTTGACTTCAGCATGTCTGAAAAGAAAAAAATCATCTACTTAGTCCTGATGATATTTTTTTTTTCCAAAACCAGAAACGGATTGTCTTATTTTTTCATTTGGTGCACCTATTTACTGAAGATACTACACCATGTGATGTAGTCACTTCTTAAACTCCTTTTTCAAAGGCTACAGATTGTATGCTAACATTAAGATCTAAAGCATCCGCACCACCCCTTGAATCACGACTGTGGCTTTTTTAGGGGTTTGGGCAGTTTTTTTGGCTTCACAATTTTCCAGCATCCTGGGAATGAGAGCACCTGCTGTGAATTTGTGCTCTGGTTTTGACTTTGACAATGTATGAAAGTAAAAGTCCTATTTCTGCTCAGTACTTTTTTCCAGACATCTTTTGGATATTAACCTTTTGGAGAGACTCATAGTAGAAGAAGAGATTTTACAAAAATAAAAGCCAGATCTCACCATTCATAACCCATTACTTGCATCAAAATGGTGAGGGGAGGAAATTCCATTTAGGTGATAAAAAGAATCTGATTAGCCATTTGGCAAGTTCCATTTGGGACAAGAAAAGAGAGCTGCACTGTAACACCCTGGTTTTCTCTATACTATTTGTTTTGCATGGCAAAGTGTGAAGGTACTATTAGCTTCACTTTTGTGGGACACAGAAAGACAGAAATGCCCAATTACAATATTAAATTTATTTAATAATCTTGGGAATTTATTGACTTGCCTCTTGCCTCGGTTTCTCATTTGTAACAATTGGATTATACTCCTGCCCAAAACATGAGGCTATCCTGGTTATCACAATAAACCACACACCTGTTTTTGATGCAGGTAAGCCATGGATATATGCATAATTAATGTAGGACTTCACTTCTTTTCTTCAGCTATTCCCTCACATCCTATGTCCCCTTGAGCCTTCTCTTTGTGTCTTGCTGGAGGGGGAGGTTTATCTTTGAACTTCTTTTCAAGGAAATTTTAAAGGGTTTAGGATTATTTTAGCTGTGAGTTGTACATATGGAAATACAGAATGAATATACAGACGTTGCTCTAACATGTGAAATGCAGTAGAAACATATCTAATAAAATTGATAGATTTTGATCCACTTTGAACAAACTTTTCACACATATTCAAAATAAAAGGAATACTTCAAAAACATTCATGTGATTGGATTATTTGGGGATTGACAGTTCTATTTTGGAAAATGTCATGAGAAAGATGAGGTTAATAGTAAATCTCAGTATCAGGAATGATACTTTGGCACATTTTAGGAGTATCTGAAATTCTCCCTTGCTTGCAGCTCAGTTTTTGATCTACGAAAAAACCCAACTTAAAATAAACAACAGATACATACACAAATTACCATGGTCTTACTTCAGAATAGGAACACTCTTCAGTCATTATCCTACATTACTGACTGCTTTCAAGCAATCCAGGCGGTACTCTGTTTTCTGTCACATGAAAACAGTTTCACTCCTCTCCCTAGGTACTTCCTACTGTTACTTTTAGGCAATTTCTGCTGATTTGAACCAAATGGTTTGTTATGGATCTGCATATATCAAGGCTGGAAAGCCAATACCATTTAATAAACAAATAGAAATACAATACTAATTACTGGTTCAAAATTGCACTTTCCCCTCTGTTCTTTACCCTCCAGTTCTGGAGTAGAAAGGATTTACAGGATCCCCATGAATAGGCAAGGATTACCATCATGCTTTGCACACCATATGCCACATCCTTATGGAAGGGATGGGATACAATGTGGACATGTAAATAATGGAGATTTGAGTTGGCCTTTGCAGCAGCCATTAAAATTGGGCTAGAGCCCATTTTCATGATAAAAATTAATAGGAGGCTTGGATCACCTTGCCCTTCCTGTCAGTAGGTGATTTTGCCATTTAGTACTATGACTTTCTTATTTATTTCCTCATTTTTATAAGCTAAACCAATTCATAGGTTATCATCTGAAAAAAATATTTTGGTACCTGCTTATGATCTATGCCTGCTTAAATTTGGTCATCATTTCCTATCTACACCCAAGATGGAAGGAGTGGATTGAAATCAGTTGAACACAGTGGAACTATGCTCATTACAGTCAAGGGGCACTGAATCAGACTCTCTCTAAAGCCCTGTCTTGCAAACACAAGGTCTTTCAGAGCACACAGATCCCAACTACATTAACTTTACTGCTAGTTTTGGCTGTGATAGGCTGAAGCATCCAGTCCTGTGCAGCCATGATATTCTTGAATCCTCAAATATTCTTGAATCCATGAATATAGCTGGACTGCCCAAATCCACAACGAGAGATCTTTACACAAGTTTTGCTTAAAGGCTAGCACATATCTTAGTGTTAAAACTATTACACAAGTGAGCTTATAAAAATCTGATGGATCTTATAAGAAAGATGGGGACAGACTTTTTAATGTTGTGATAGGATAAGGTGTAATGATTTTAAACCCAAACTACTCTATGATTCTAAACATTCTAAGATTTTAAAGCCTGGGTTTACTTTTAATTTCAGTATTTCTTAAGCAATGCTTCATCCAAAATTATTTTTTTAGTTAGCAATTTTCAAAAAATTGAACTTGACAATGCACATTTAATAAGCATAGAAATGGCTTCTAGTTTCCTAAGTATCAAAATATGCTAATTGTAAGTAAAACTATTCATTATTTTTCCTACTTTCTATTTTTACACACATACAAATACCTCCTGATTGTTAAAACTGAAAAACAAATAAACAAACATACCCATTATACTTTTTATGAATCCAGCCATTGTTCAAAGAAAAGAAATCACTCTTTACACAAAGATTTGCTCTGAAATCACTGCCAAAGAAAATAACCTTGAGTTATTTGCTGCATAACTGCCACATGAGTACATTAAAGGTGCCTAGGGACAGTTTCATCTTGAGCATGTGACTTTTAAGAAAAAGCTTTTAAGTTCAATATTGAAAAATTCCTGCCATATCCCTTTTCTTTCTCTGATTTTAAAATTAAATCCAGTTATCACATATAGGAAGAAGTCAGACTGGTTTTGTTTCTATGTTTCCAGTCATTTTTGTAATAATGAAAGTTTGTATTGCCTGGTTGCAATGAATTCAGGACATCATTGGGATCTTAAGGAAATAGGTCTATATATATATATACATATATGTAGTTCATGGTTGTTTTTTTTCCCACAAAACTGAAGAATTTAGCTTTGATATGAACCCTGAGTCACTTTCCTGACTGCTAGGCTTAGATGATCAAGACTGCCCAACTGTAAAAGCCTAAAAACTGAAGTCCTGAGATCTGGTCTTAAGAAGAGTTTCATTTTTCAGAGTCAAGTAAATCTTTAAATGGGAGGTCCATCCAGAAATGGTTTACTTCTCCCTAGCACAGAGTAGGTTTCAGGACTGTTAGAATTCTGGGTTGGTTAGTTTGGGTATTTTTTTCCAGGAAATTTTTAATATCCTTGTGGTGATGTAATACAATTGCTTTGTCTCTCTGGAGCTGGGCTGACCTATCTAAAAGAAATTCTACGAGCACAGACAGAGCTGCCTGACAGAGTGTGTGAATCCAAAACACATCTCCAGAAATTAATATTTTCCCCTAACTACAAAGTTAGTGTCCCCAGCCCAAAAGATACATATGGGCAATGCCTTATGTCAGGATCTTGACAGAAAAAGCCTTCTTAATAATTACAGGACCGGTCCAAAGTCCATTAAAGTTAATTGAGAGACTTGACAGAGTGTCCCAGAACAACCATAACAGTATTATGGGAAAAAAATGTTTGTTAATCAATCCAAGGCAAATATTCAGCATGCTCTGGCTTGAATCAGGAGGAGCTGCAGAGTCCAAGAGCAGAAATCAGTCAGGAAACCACACTGTGAAAGGACAGGAGGAAGAAAAGCGGCAGCAGTACTTGGTCCAAAGAACGATACTGGGTTAGAGGCTTTTTCTAGATCAATGCAGAAAGAGTGAATCATAAGTGGAGTATATTTCACTGTATTTCAAAAGTAGACACCTGAAGGACAACAGGAGCCCAGGGCTTATCAAATAAGACATTTTCTCCAAATGTCGCAGGCAGAGAACTATGCTATGAAAGGTATATAGTCCAGAGAAATGTGAGATAATTGTATCAAAGAAACATGGCCTAGCAGCTAGTTGAGCATCCAATGCCCTAGAATGTCACTGGACCCACGGGTTTGAACTGGATGCTACCTCACAGGAAACCTAAAAACAGAAGAAAATATCTTTCTAATGAAACCAACATTTTAGGGTGCTGGGTTTGGAGTATGACACTCCAATCTTTTGCCCAAGAAGGGGAACTGAGAAGGGAGAAAGAGGTATAGATGCATATAAATAGTCTAAAAATCCTGTTAGCATTTATTTTGCCTACCTGTTTATCTGCCCTCAACATGCTAAAAAATAGAAGCCCAAAAATTACCTTTTTTTTGACAAGGAATTTCACGAATGGTGATGTGGAGAACTTAAATATTCCATTGGAGATCATTTTAGTTAGATATTTTGCTGTTCATAACAGACAAAACAAGTACTGTGCGTGCTCAATTTATCAGGAATTTAGAGTGAGACATGGTTATACTTGAAATAGCAGAGGGCATTTAGATTCAAATATCTTGAGTTGCCTGTGCCTTCCCAGCCACCTGTGATACAGACAAAATAAACACAGCAAATATGACCTAAATCACTCAACTGGGCACTGTTCTTTTAGGGCATGATGATTACAGGATGTATAGCTTTTGTACAATAATAAGCGCGCAGACAGAGGAACTGAGTAGACTTAGCTGTTTTATGTTGTTCTTAAGATTTAACTGGATCAGTGCAAAATTACCAGCACAGAAGTGAATTTGACCCACGAATTTACCACACTTTCAAAAAAGGAGCCATTTCATTCTTTTGACTAGGATATTGATACCTTTCCATAAACATACTAACATTAACAGCATGCAGTTTGCACTTTGAGAAGAGAATACACTTTCATTTGCTTTAAGGTTTGCCCATAATAACAAATTCAGGTATAATCTGGGTATATTTAAACATTCTCAGATTTAATAGGCTTCTTCAAAGGATGTTTGTGTGATATTCCATCACTAGGAAAATAAAACAAATGTTACAAGTTTTCTCTCTATTATTTTTGATATTGTGTTGTTTCATACAGAGATGACTCAGTACCATTATTTTTACTTGTTAAGTTTCAGAAGCTTTTCAACAAAACTTCATCTTTTTAAAGCCATAAACCCCAAAATGAAAATTTGTGGGTTTTTTTATTATTCAGCACTTATGTAGTAAAATTTTTATAAATTTATTACCTTTCAGATTGCAATGCCAAACACAAGGTTTATTGTCAAATAAAGCATCTTTTTGGGTTTTGATTGCTTGCTTTAGAAGAGTATTGCTTCTGTTCTATAATTGCCTGTACCAAATTATTTAATTGGTTTTGTTGATATCTAATTCTGGAAAGTGTCCCAACCAGAAAAAAATACACAAAGTGAAATAGTGTAGCCAGGCAATACGGACTGACAAAAATTATTTTGGAATCAGAGCATGGAGAATCATAGGATAGTTTGGGTTGGAAGGGAGCTGTAAACATCATCTAGTTCCAGCTCCTCTGCAGTGAGCAGGACATCTTTCACTAGAGCAGACTGGTCAGAGCCCAGTCCAACCTGGTACTGAGCACTGCCTACAGCTCTATGTGATTCTTTTGACCTAATGTTAGGGTGGCCAATATACTCCAGCAGGATGAGAGTCCACAAGCACAATGTCTCCTGTAGCTTTTTCAATAGGCTCCCCTTCATTGGGTGGCCTGTAATAGCCACCAACCACAAGGTTCCCTTTGTTGCCTCAGTATCTAATTCTTACCTATAAGCTTTCAACCTGCTTGTGGCTATTCTTCAGAGACAGGTCTTCACATTCTACACATTTCTTGTAGTAGAGGGTAACACCTCTGCCCCTCCTTTCTCACCTGTCCCTTCATAGCCTGTAGCCATCAATAGCTGCACTGGAGTCATGGGATTTGTCTCACCAAGTTTCAATAATGACACCTAGGTCTTAGCTTTCTAGCAACAGGCTGGCTTCCAGTTCCTCCTGTTTGTTGCCCATGCTGTGTGCGTTGGTGTAGAGGCACTTCAGCTGGGCTGTCATCTGTGTCACCTTCTTAGAAGAACATCCCTTAATTCCTTTCAGGTATTTCACTGGTATTTCCCTCATGGCTCCTGTCACCTAGGGAGGCCCTAGCTCATCTCCGTAAGATTTCAAGTGTGCTCTAGTGTGGCCATCATGTCCCAGACAACAGGCTTAGGGCCTTTGGTAGCACCTGTCCCTCTAACCGTGGTATGTCATCCTGCAGCTTCTCATGAGTAAGCCTCATATTATCCCCCTCCCCTCCAAAGTCATTTGTCAATGAGCCCTGCTGGCTCTTCCTGCTTTGAGAAAGGTGAATCCCTTCTGGTGCCAGCAAGCCTGATGCCATTGTAAGCCATCCCATTACAGAAAACCCCAGAACTGTGGTGGTGACGCCACCCATGGGGCCAAATGATAATAAAATCGGCCCATCTATTTCTTCCAGTGTTACTGCATGCAACTGGAAGGGCATTCCAAGGCTCTGAAGTCTCTTTAGCTTGCCCTTGGAGTACATGTTGCAGCTAACAGATTCACATTGGTTTAAAGCAGTTTGTAGCTGGTCTCCTAGCATGCATAGGCATCAATTCACAGGCAGTCATCACTTGATCTCTTTCAACATTTCCATCATAGTCCCTTATAAGCACTATTTCACAGCAACCCATCAGCAAAGATCCTACAGAAATATTCCACATGCTCTTTATATATGTACTTTCCTACCCCATCATGATTGGACCATCCCTCTTTGTGCAACCCCTACTGCAGTCAAAATTCCAGCTACTTCCCATCCCCACATCTCTGCTCTGTGAAAGCAGGATCTGCTGCAGCTTCATCCAGTACAAACTAATAGGGGCACTGGATCCATCATGTCTGAAGCACATATGGACTCCAAGTATTAATACTTAGCCATTGTTCTGCCATTGAAGAGCAGACCAATCTAGTTTCCAAATGCATATGTAGATATGCATACTACAGCTCTAAAAGGTTAAATGTTTCTTCTGAGGTTCCTGGTGAGCTAACTGCCAAGCGTAGATGGCTGACTCACTGAAGCAAGATGCTCCTTGCTTTCTGGCTTCACCCTGCTTGGAGGCAGTTTCTGAGTTTCCATTTCACCATATCACTTCACATGAAAACCGTGCAAAGATAGCAGGAAGCAGAGTATAGTATCCATGATATAACATTTTCCTGTTCACTGCCTCAAGTTGCACAGGATGTGAAGATGTGCCATGCAACATCTTATTTCAAATAACTGTGTTCCTCTACCCCATGGGCAAAAAACCCAGTCATACTTAAAACACTTGCAGGAATTCAGCAAAAGCATGAAATAGCTGATGGGAGCTGTTGGCTTTTTCAAAGGCAAGATTTCACCAGTCAGCTGGTTATTAGGATCTTTTCTCCAGTGAGAGGCAATGGCTCTCATCTTTCCCCACTCACTGGTCTCAAAAGGAGTGGGGAGCCATTTTCTTGTTTGGCAGTAAACATTTTCAAATCAGCTGTGAAAGGGAGGGCTCCTGGGTCCAGCAGGTATGTTATGCATGCACACTTTGTCCTCTTGATACATTGGTTTTACTGATTAATCATAGAATCAAATATACATATTTATATATAATCATATCATATATATATATAATAGAATCATAGAATATTTAAAACAGATCTTATGTATATCCTATGTCAGCCAAACAAAGAAAGTGGTCAAGCAACAGGCTGACCTAACACCTCTTATAAACAGCTTTCAGCTGTTCAGCTTTCAGACAGAAGCAGGCACGAGCATCTCCATGCAGGCTACTCAATTCTGTCCTAGATCTGAGGCCAAGGACATGCAGCACCAATGTCGCTTTGTGAGACTGCAGGCAAGGGGAGTCCCACATTGTCACTTTAGTATCTTAGTATCTGAAAATCAAGCTGATTGAGATGAATTTTAATGCAGGACTCACCCCTTTGGAGTGAATTACCAACATATTTATCTTTGCATACTGTTGCATCCATTTAGTCAGAGAAAGGCTGAAGGCTGTAACTTGCATACAGAAGATAAACTGGCAAATTAGCCTGCTGCTAGCAGCTCCCAGCCACTGTCATTCAGCAAATCACAAAGTCCCCATTATTTATTGTATTATTAGTCTTACAGAAAAATCATGCTGTTTCTTTACTTACTTCTCAAGTTTTGAGTTCTTCATCCTAAAACAGGTCATCTCAAGAATTTGCCTTATTGTGTGCCTCTGTACCCATCCTGCGTGGCTGTACTCAAAAAGTCTGCAGCACCTGGTAATGTTTTTCACATTCTTTGCAATCTACAAATTACAGGTGATTTCACTGAACAAGAAACTAATACTGATACAACTGACACTATTGCAAGCAGTGGAAAGCTTCCCTAACATACAATACAAAATGACATTTTATACCCATTTTGATAATACAGTAGAGTAATTCTGTGGCACAATAGAAAGTGTTACAGTAACACTCCAAGAGAAATGAATATTTTGCATTTACTCAATGTCTAAGGCAATTTCCTCTTCAAACGGCACTAGTAAACTTCAAAACACTTTCCGGCAAAGCAATGAATTTCAGATACAATTCATATATTTTAAACAGTAGAATGATCTTCCTTCAACGACTGAAACCTAGAGATTTGATAGAAACCAGATATCAAAGATCAAGGCAGGTATACATTTTGTATCAGTGAACTCCAGAATATCAGCGAATTATTTGTTCTACATATACCAAAGCATTCTTTTTTTTTTACTTCACTTCAAAAATTGCCAAAATCAAGAAGATTTAGGAGTTGAAAGAGGATGTATACATGGGACAAACTGACAAATATATTAACATTCTAGAAATTGCAACTGTTTTCTCTACGTCTGTAAATAATCTCAGCAGCCTGGACCTTAAAGTAAGCTTAAAACCTGAAAACTGACAGTAAAAGTAGTATCGAAGGCTTACATGCTTATTCTGTTCTGTGTTGAATTGTTCAGCTTACAAGAATAAAGCCTTGCTCAAAAATAATCACTCTTTTTAACTGCTATTTCTGCAAATGTGACTGGGGAATTGAATCAGGCTATGTGCTTTCTGGCTCACACAATAGCAGCAATAATAAAGATTCTGCCTCTGCTCCTTACTCACTTATTTGAATGCGGCTGCCTGAGACCAAATTAAATCCAGCTCTGTTGCATATACTCTGCAGTGCTACCAGGAGTAAGCAGGAAAATCATTGGAGGGAGTCCTGATCATAGTGAAGTCAGTACTTCAGTGGAGCCAAGACTTTGTATCTTGTTTGTTTTCACCAAAAGGGTCAAGGTTCCAAGTCCAGTACTCGTACTGCAGAGCATTTATGCACAGTAAATAGGCCTATTTGTGGCTACAACCATCCACTGATACAAGCAAAGGTAGCCCAAAGTAAGTAGCTATAGATCAGGTGGATTTGACTACTGCTTGGCAACTCTACCTGGCAAAAAAAGGTGGAAGAGGATAAAGCTTCTCATCTGGCTGAAGTCATGAAGAAGGAAAAACAGTTTTTATTAATTAAAAGTGTATTTTCCTATGGTAATACATATAAAACAACAAAGGGAATTCAAATTCAAAGAAAGGATTAATTTCATCAGAGTAGGCTAGGATTTCTCTTCCTTGCCTTGACTGGCAAAACATTTCCACCACAACTCCCAGACTTTCATAGAGAATGAAATGCAGAAATCTTCATTCATTTCCCCTGTAATCAGATTTAACTGAAATGTATTATTTAATGAGTGAAGCACAGGTTTGGATACTGTGGTGCCTGGCACCAGTGGTACATTTTCCTGCCAGCTTGATGTGACCATTTGTGCTTACAGGTTAGATAAGCTACATAGCAATCAGTTTATGCTATCAGAATCACTCAGCAGAGACACTAGAAGCAATGTTCTTGTTTGTTCTCTGGAGTGTTAGTGATACCACAGCACTTTTAGCAACCACAGGGCCTTGCCATAGTGTCTTTGGCACAACATGCTCTGTTGTCACTGACACATGCCAGCTGGCTGCTTCTCCCCACCCCAGCAGTGACTGCATTTCAGCAGCATTTACACATGTAAAGCACTTGGGGATCCCTTGGGAAGAAGGAAGACAATGAATATTTGAAATATTTTCTTATGCTTCAGGAGCACAAAGGATAGCCATTGAAAACAATTCCTCCACATGCATTGCAAACAGGAGGAGCTTCCAGGCACACCCTTACGCAGGCTGCAACTTACTGAGCAAAAAATTCCTGCCACAAATCACTGAACTTCATTTTGCTACCCACACAAGTGTTACCAGTCACTGTATATCCAGGCATTTTCCTCAGCAGCTGTGTGCCCCATGGATCTGGGCTTGTAAGGTACCACCTGTGTCATGTGTTATTTCCCTCTCCTGGCCTTTATGGAACTTGTTTGGTGGCTCAGCGTATTTGTCAAGGGTGGGAAGGAGATCTGGAGAGGGGCTTTCATGCATTCCCATTACCTCAAGGTCCTGAATTCTGCCTACGATACTATGTACCTTCTTTCTGTTGTTGAACAGTTCTGAGAGAGGTCTTAGGAAATCCCTGAGACCAACAGACCCCTAGTGTTATAGTTAGGAAAAGAATTGTGCTTTGCTGTCTGGATGAAGAGGCAGAGAAGTTCTGCGCAGATGCGCTACCATGGCTTGCGTATCTAGGGAGATAGGCATAGAGGAGAGTGGGACAGACCCAGTGTTTCTCCTGCAGGAAACAAAAGCTGCTTGACCCCGACATGAAGATCAGAAGCAAAATCTGTGTTCAAATTTGTGGCTGCTGCCCCTCATTAGAGACATACAATCACCCTAATAAACAACATATGGGAAATCTGGGGTTATTATTTGCCAAGAAAGCAAAATTAGCAAAATTTTAATGGCAGCATTAAGAAATATACTGCAAGGAATAAGTTGGGGACAGAGTGGTAAAACATGCTGCCTTCTTCCACTTTTGTGAAAATGTGTCAAAAATGCATAAATTAGTAAAGAAAAACCCATACTATAACACCTGGCAAAAAGACTAGAACTCAGATATGCTTTCAAAGGCAAACCCTACAATATAGGACAGCTTGGAAGCTTACCACCCCAGTAACTGTCTCTGAATAGACCATGCATCAGATCCACGGTCTTCAAAATACCCTTCTTGAGAGTGGAAGAGGTACATATGAGGCAAGCTGGCCAGGGAATGGAAAGGAAGACTCTCAGTCACTTTGCTTCCAGTGTGTCTCTGGACAGTCTGACAGCAGTCTGTAGCAGTGTCCCCTTCTCTTTGGCCAGCACATCCACGCAGAGATTTACGATTATATTTCCTGCCCTTCATGACATCCTTCTGTAACAGGTACCAGGGAAGAAACAGGATGTTGGGGAAGCTCTTAGAGGTATGGTTATATACCTTATCACCAAATAGAAGATTTCCACTTGTGAAGATCTATCAATCTAGCATATAATACACAGAGAGATACATCAGATTTTTTTTTGTTAAAAAAGAAAGAAAGAAAATAAATGCCTGAAAAATATTCTTCTTTTGCTATAAACACATCAGTTCTCATTTTCGCTATATTCTACTTTGGGCCATTCTGTGTAAAATCTTTAATTAAAGTTTTTCTTTGAAATTGTCATCATCAAACCAGAAGAAAGAAAGTAAAAAAGGGAAGGACACAGCTGTGCATATATGAAGTGCTATTCAGTACCAAATGAATTGGAACAAAATAAGTATCGTGACTGTTATGCTCTTAGTTTTGGCTCTGTATTCTCAGTAGCACAGTCTAACTTGTCACTTTATATTGATTCCATCTGTTTACACTCTGCAGAGTATTGGCTTCCTACAGTGAACATTTCCTATTTACCAGCTGGTAAAGATAGGCCCAAACCAGATAGAAAAGAATTAGACTATTTTCAGATACTCATAAACATAAAATCAAAAATTAATGGGGGAGGGGAGATAAGGGTAGGGGAAGTCAGGAAAATACATGGGCTTGACACTTGTTCATATTGATAGCCCTTTGCAACTCATTAGCAATTTTTAGAGACCTTGAAATTTGTGCAATCAGTACACAAAATAAATAAATTTTCAGTCCTCTTTACATTCTGCTTTACAGGAACAGCCTTATTGCAAATGCAAATCAATCACAATACTTCAGTAATCTTTAAAGAGAAACAAACAGTTAGGTTTTGAATTTAGCTAAAACAATATTCCTACAACAACAGGCCTCTGCTGCACCAGGGCAGTAGTGAGCAGTCAGGGAATCACCTGGCCAGGAGCATGAAAAAGACTCTAGGCTTCCGGTATGGTATCAAAGATCTGGTTCTTGTTACCCACAGCACATAAAGAAATGCTTAAGTAGCCTAACTACGTTGCTGCCTACTACCTTGAGCTCTCACTGAGTCAATAGAAAAGAGCTTTTTCCTGTACCGTCATTTATATTCCCAGGCACAGGGTTCAGCATTTGGCCCTCCTTCCAGGCTTTTCTTTTTTTCTTAGGAGACAACACTGTGGCCATTTTTCCTACAATTTGCTGTTACTTTTCTTTCTTGATCAGTTGTTGGTTTGTTTTTGTTTTATTTGTTTTATTTTTTTTCCTTTCCTTATCTCTGCTTTTGCCAAGACTGTGAGCTTCAGGAGTAACATTTTCCTATATTTGACTAGAAATGATGGAAGGACTCCTATAGTCAAAACTAAACATAGAGCTTTGAAATACCAGCATTTGAAATACTCAAAATTGTTACTTAGCTTATCTATACTTTTTTTGAGCAAGTAAGAATGACTACAGAGGCAGTAAGGCTTACTTCCAACAAACACAACATATAACTTTAGTGTCATAAAACCAGGCAAGGGTAGCCTTGAATCATTTGGTTGAGTGAACCACCAGCATGGCAAGAGTTTCTAAGTGCAGGATAGTGATGACAAATCCAAGGCTGCCTGTTCTCCTATGTCTTTTCACTGACTAGAAGATGCTCTGAACCACTTGCCACTTTTCTTTATGGTATTGGGTTTGCATGGCAAGATTTTGGTAGCAGGGGGGCTACACATGTGGCTTGTGTGAGAAGCTGCTGGAAGCTTCAGCTACATCCAAGAGAGCCAATTCCAGCCAGCTCCAAGACACACCTGCTGCTGGCCAAGGCTGAGCCCATCAGCAACGGTGGTAGTGCCTCTGGGATAATGTATTTAAGAAGAGGGGAAAAAAAAAACAAACAAAGCAAAACCCCAACTTCACAGGAGTAATTGCAGCTGGAAGAGATGGGTGAGAATGTGTGAGAGGAACACCCCTGCAAACAGCAAGGCCAGTGCAGAAGGAGGGGAGGAGGTGCTCCAGGTACTAGAGCAGAGATTCCCCTGCAGTCCCTGGTGCAGACCACGGTGAGGCAGGCTGTGACCCTGCAGCCCATGGAGGTCCATGGTGGAGTAGATATCCACCCACAGCTTGTGGAGGACCCCTCTGGAGGAGGGAGATGCCTGAAGGCTGTGACCCTGTGGAAAGCCCATGCCATCAATTGTATTTTCTCTTCCCTGTCCAGCTGAGATGGGGGAGTGATAGAGCAGCTTTGGTGGGCCCTTGGCATCCATCCAGAGTAAACCACCACACTCATCTTGACCAGTATGCTAGCTATGATGGCTAGACACAGATATATGTAGTAGATTGTCCAAATGTGTCTTTCTGCCTATGAAAGGAAAAAAACACTATTCCATGTTTTACTGAGGACATTAGAAGCTTTATCTTTTGGGCTTGCTAAATCTTCTTTTTCTTTTTTTTTCTTTTACTTGTACATGGAAATTCAAAACCTTGTCCTTGGCTGATTATGTGCATCCAAACAGAAGCAGAATAATGTTTGGCTTGGGAATAACCACTATGATATGTTACAGATAAATATTTAAACGAGTATATGAACTCTTAAGTGTATCTGAATAATTACCTGTGTACATCATGCATTTACATATTTTGCAGTACTTCTTTAACTGAATTGTTCCTGGGTTATATATGTAGCAGTAACCTTGCCTTCAGTTAATGGTATTTCCTGTTAACGTACTAAAATATACATAACAGCTCTGTTTAACAATGCTGTTAAAAAAATGACATATAACCTTGTAAATCAAATGTACCTCTAATTAAGACTTTGGAGGATATTTTCAATTAATAAATTCTGTAATAAGAAGATATTTCAGCAGTTTCTTTTGTGATAGGAAACAACATGAAAACATAAATGTTACTCTTTAGTTAGCTGTATACAGCCAAATGAATAAAAGCTATGACACTAATAACAACTATACTAAGTTATGATTGATAGGCTTTTCTACAGCGAGAAAAGATTGTCTTGGATACAATCTGTCCTAGCAGCCTTTGCGATATGTTAACATTTTATTCAGACTACAGTGAGGATCTATTCAGATGTCCTACTCAGTAGAAAAGAAGCGAATGGGTTGCAAATACTACTGCAGGCCTGAGGTGCAGTAGCAGCTGTGAAATCAGAAAGATTTTATTTCTCCCTCCCAAACTACAGGCCAAGCCCATGCTAAGAACAGCGGGAGATTGGATTTTCCTTGGCATTTACATCAGGTTATGTTTAATGTATTTCTTCTTCTATGAGCAGTCTTAGGGTAGAACCAACAGATTGTTACACAGTGCTCTCAAAAGCATGGAATACTGTTCTGTGTCCTTGTAAATAATAACTATTATTAGGCATGATAAGTGACATCAGGTTAACTTGCAAGTGCTGCAATATAATAAAAAGTCAGGATGTTATAAACAAATTTTCATGGCTCAGTTTGTACAAAATAAAAATCTAGCTTTCCCATAGAAACACCACCACTTCATCCTGGAGTTTAAAAAGTGGTTTTTGTGCTGTTAAAATGTGAGTTGAGATTTAAACTGACTGAGCTCTCAAGTGGCTGCATACTTCTGAAAAAAAGGAGTACAAAATGCCTGAAATCTTGCTCTTCTGATGTGACAGAATGTTTTACATCAGCCTTGCAAAGGGCTAAACAATTACAAAAAAACATACTGCCATGGACAATCTAGTTTCTTAAATAAGTCAAGTGTTGTTACTCAAGCCACAAGCATCTAGTAACTAGGAAATAAATGCACAGTGGGACTATGCCAACCCTACGCCAGAGATTTGTTGAAAGACTGCTTGAAAGAAAAAAAGTATTTAGGTATTGGATGCTAAAAAATGTGGTTTAGAGAGGCTTTTAAAATGTTATTTTGTACTTTAGCATAATAAACCAAAAACAAACAAACCCCCAACAAACCAGAAAACCCTAAGCATACAAGAGTGACCAGATCTTCATAATCCAACAGGGTGATATACTTTTAAACTTGTTACTAAATTTTATATCAGGATATCAAGAGCAACATCTACTTCTCTGAAAGGAATTACTACCCCAGCATGTGGTTTCTGCTATTAGCCTCATCAACATACTTTCTCCTTGAGCAGGGATTCTAGCTGACTTAACATCATTATTTGGAGATTGTGACTGTTCGTCCTGAAAATAAAGATAATAAAAAAGATTAAATGAACATAAAACACAAGTACATCAGGAAATATAAATCACAAATATATCATATACTGTGGAAGACCACTGTAGGGACACCAGTGGGAAAAGATTTTTTTTTTTGCATGTGAACAAAAGCAAGAAAGTAGCCTTCATTGAGGCTGTTCTTCACACCTCTACACTGCTCTTGGAGAAAATCACCACAAATCTGAGTCCCTAAGCAGAACAGAGATCACAAAATGGTTTGGGTGCTCTAGTTCCAACCTGCCTGCCACAGGCAGGCACACCTTTCACTAGACCAGGTTGCTCAAAGACCCATCCAACCTGGCCTTGAACACTACCAGGGATGGGGCAGCCACAACTTCTCTGGGCAGCTTGTGCCATTGCCTCACCACCCTCACAGTAAAGGATTTCTTCCCAATATCTAATCTAAATCTCCCCTCTGCCAGTTTAAAGCCATTCCCCTTTGTTATGTCATTACATGCCCTTGTAAAAAGTCCCTCTCCAGATTTCCTGTAGGCCCCTATAGGTACTGGAAGGCTGCTCTAAGGTCTCCCTGGAGCCTTCTCTTCTCCAGGCTGAAGAAGTCCAGGTCTCTCAGCCTGTCTTCATGGGAGAGGTGCTTCAGCCCTCTGAGCATCTTCACGGCCTCCTCTGGACTCATGTAAGCAGTTCCACATCCCTCTTGTGTTGGGGCCCCAGGGCTGAACACAGAACTCCAGGCGGGGTCTCACAAGAGTTGAGTAGGTGGGGAGCAGTCTCTCCTTCCACCTGCTGGTCATGCTCCTTTTGATGCAGCCCAGCATACAGTTGGCTTTCTAGGCTGCAAGTATGAGCTGTCATGTTGAGCTTCTCATCAGCCAACACCCCCAAGGCCTTCTCCTGAGAGCTGCTCTCAATCCATTCCTTGCCCAGCCCGTATTTGTGCTTGGGATTGCCCTGACCCAGGTCCAGGACCTTTTGAACAAAAGATCTTGAACTTTATGAGGTTTGCTCGGGCAACTGCTGCTTTACCACAAGTAGAGTGAGCAGTAACAGTGATGGCTGTTAGTGTAAAAAACTTTGTCTTGAAGTACTTTTCTGGCTGGAAACAGCACATAAAGCAATGATCTAGCCCTTGGGATCAGGGTACTCAGGAGTCCCAAGTACTGGACAGAGTACTCAGGAGTCCCAAGGTCAAGAAGGTTATAGTGCCAGTTCTCCCCTGTTCTCTGCTCCCATCAAGTGTTCTTCAGATTACAACTGTCTCTCTTCCTATTCTCATCCAGCACAAACCTGAAATCTATTTGTCACCAGTAACTTTTAATTTTCTTGTAAAAATTAAAAACATATCACCTTGGTTTTGTTTCCACATCCTATTGACTTGCACCAAGCACCAGAGCAGGTCATTTCAGGAGTTAGCTACCAGCAGCCACGTTTTCTTTCCCTAGTGGGTTCTGCAGGTGCCAAAATCTGCTCTCTGCACATCCTTCTCTGATTTCAGACTTAACTAACTGTTTCTAAAAGGCCTTGTGCAATTTTATTTATATCTTTATTTGTGGGATGAGGTCCTAGAAGACAAGCTCAGTCATCATTTCAGCCTCTGAATTTAGTGGAATTGGTTGAGTTTTAACTAGAGAGGCAAATAAGCTGTGGTAATGCTCCCCAGAAAAATTCCTGGAAAACAGCACCTGTAGTGCCCTCTAGTGGTAAGATTACATCTCTATGCCTGGCAGCTCTAGCAAACCTACCATTAATTTTGCTTGCACGCTTTGCAGTCTCAGAGAAGTTCTCTAGCAAACTAGTTGGCCAAAAGACAAGATCGTCTAAGCATGATCCTTACTTCTCACATTTTACTGAGTTTAAAAGGAAGTCAAGAATAGCATCTTATTCTCCATAAACACTGGAAGAAAATCCAACCCTAAGCATACAAAAACCTTTAACGCTTTATTATATTGTATGTAATAAAGAAAAGATTAACCTTTTATTCCAGGAAAGATCCCTCATTTGTTATTTAATTAGTTTTCTCTAATTAATTAGAATTTTTTAAGCTCCCCTGTCTCTCTGGGAGAAAGTGGCTTAGGTCCCTCCCTTTTTCTTCTTTTCTTTTGCTGCTCCTCTTCTTCCTCCTGCTTCCTTTCAAAGTCCTAATCCCATTTTTGTATCCTCAGTATTACATTCCCCCATTCTTTCTTTGTCTGAGATTTTTTTTAGCTTTGCACTGGGAACAAAGTTGGGCTGGAATTTACAGAATATTTTTTGAGGGAACTCTTTATTGAAGGCAAGATCATAGAAAACCAGAGGACAAACTGAAGGAAAAGGAATTTCCCCACAGATCTCCTTGCGGAATTTCACCCTTTAATGTCACTGGGGGAGGGGATGAGGTATGAAAAATATTTAGTGCTCCACTAAAAAAGCTCCACTAAAAGCTACTGTGAGAACACAGATTTGGGTTTGGGGGTTGTGGGGTTGTTTTGTTTTGGTTTTTAATTATTTCTGGTTTTACACAGAGTGTGGCTTTAATTTCCATTTTACTTCATTGAAGGTAAGAATCTAAACTTAATCCCAGTTCACACACAGCTGGTGTGTTCTCAACTTTGTTATTGAAAAATTACTTACACTGGCAACAAAGATCGCTGTGAGTTGTTCACTCCTAAACGATTGAACCCTGAAACCTTGTAACTTTCCCACTGCTTTAGCGTTTGTTTTTCACCTAAAGACACATCAAGCAGAAAGGCACATTTTCAAATCTCTATTAAACTGAATCAGTTACAGTTTCTTTCATACACAGCTTTCACTGTTAATTTAGAGAACAGACTAATTAATCTTAAAGGTTCATATTTTTAAAGTAGCAGACCAGTGGCTTAGCAGACCATTCCCTTCTCTTTGGCAATCAGGAAACATTCCTATGGCAACTCCTCCAGGTATAAGTGCAGGAAAAGCAATTTAGGAAAACTTGTATCCTGTCACTATGTCACTTGAGGCTCACATTAACAGCTAGATTCTGCTTTCAGAGCTAGACAACTCGCAAGTGATTCACGACTATGAGTTTTGAGCAATTTTACTGCATAGTATAGAAAACTTTTTAAGTGAGTTAATATTTCTGGCAATTTTAGTGAACTTTGACAGGAATTATTTGGGATTTGTATTTCAATATACCTGGATAAGTTCTACAGTGATATCAGATTTTTTAAATACTTCATTTGCATTACTCATTCTTTTCTTAAACAACAAAAAATATAAATCTATCTCACAATTTTGTTTTGTGTATTATGCATTACTAATTCTCAGCAACTTGTCTAGAATTAAGCAGAACATAAACTTAATATGTGGAAAATCCCTCCTCAAAAAGTTACAACCTACAAGTATTTCCCTCATATAAGATAGATTTCTCAGCTCTCTAGCTCTATGATCTTTCACATGTGTATATGGAAGTATATTCATTCTCAGTCTCACTGATGCATCCTTCTCTTGTTTTAAAAGACTGTTCAATATGTTTCAGCTGTATACGTGTCCCCCTAATGATGATTTAGCATTAGCAAAGAACTTAGCACCCATCTTTGCTGAAATGGGCTTAACCCGTTACAGACTGATTAGTTTAAAATGCAAATGCAATAGATCAGTTCACCAAATTAAAGAAAAAAACAAGAGTCAAATACATTAGGAAAAAAAAATATAAAACTTAGTCAGCCACACTTTCAGGACAGAAACAGAAATGTACAATAATGCTGGTGAAGATTTGCATGAGATTCGCCCCCTGTTTTTGATAAGTGCCAGTCTCAGTATCATATATACACCCAATGTTCCTTCAAGTCCAATCTGACAATGGTTTATAAGGTAGCAAATACCAAAAGTGAGTTGAGAAATTCCCTGTGCAGACAAAAAACAGCTGGTCTCTGACTCAGGGTTCACAATGTTATCTATGCATATTCATAACCCCGCATGTATATGAATTTAATCTGTGAGTTGGCTTTTTTAATCAAAAAATCTACTAGTAAATTTCGCTTCTTTCTAATAGTGAGACACACCACACAGACAAAATCCTCATATAAACAGACCAATCATCAAATTTAGCTCCCATTATTTTTGCAAGTTTTCTGTGACTTTCACTTGAACAAAGCTTTTGACCATGTCTAGCATCTTTTTGGTAACACTGGTCTGGAACCTGTTCCCACTGAAGCTTTGCTCTTGACATAAATAGGAACAGCCTCTCAATGATCATGAACATCAATGACATAGCATACGTCTGCCAGCACAGCGTCAAATTAAGCTTCTGTTAGAAGGAAGAGAAAGGTTTCGATCACTCTCCTGAACTCACTCTTTGTGATTGTCAGGGTCAGATCAACATTAAGCATCCAAAATGCTTTTTTCAGTTTCTCTTCTATTTCAGCTGTCTCATGAAGTAAGTGCTGCCCCATGTCCCGGGAGAAGAATGTGGGATCTGGGACAGAGCTCACAGAGAGCTGTAAAATGTACTAGGCAGTCATCAGATATTCCTAAGTCTGGAAAATCTCTCATTTTTTTTTCTGAGAATTCAATACAAATCTGTTCATTTATAGAAATATATAAGTAAATCAGTTATTTTTTTGTCCACTGATTTGAAAGCAATAGATAACCAAACACATTTGCAAGTATTTAAATTAAAGATTACAGAGTATCTTTTTTTGCTACTATGGCCAAAAGAGTAAGTTGGAATATACACATAAATTTTCAAAGTTCTAAACCAATAAAGTTATAGCACATAGATGTGTTCTATGAAAGCAGCCCTTCCACTTCAAACTGCAGAGAGGATCTCTTTGACCTGTAAAATATAGAGGCTTTATTCAGTTATTGGGCTTTGAGTAGAAATTTCACATAGCAGTGGAGTCAACATCCATTGTCTGTATATGGAGTCTATGGCTGGTATTTTAGCTCATGCCAGCCCCATTCCCACAATGTGTGAAAACGCAACCAGCAATGGAAGTAGCTGACAGTGGAATATGGTGCACAGGGATGCCTTATATTACTTAAGACACCTCTGGCCCTCGTTAGACTTCAATAAGAATTAAACAACACCAAAAGATTTGGCCTGATGGGTTGTTTTTTTTTTTATTCATAATGAGCCAAATTCAGCCACAGCTATGAGCGTTTAATTACCTTCTGCTTGAATCAAAGGAGGTTTTGTACACAAATCTGAACACTGTGGCTAGTTCATAGGCATTTCTGGTTTTTCCAAACTTTAATCCAGGATCTGCTCTTAAACAAAATGTAACTGCCTTCAGAAGAAGCTTTGTTTATAGAAAGCAAGACGGCAAAATACAGCTTTTTGTTATTTACAGCTTTGCTTCAATTTTATAAAAGCCAATTTTTTTCTTATGTTCATCCCTTCCTTACAAGGAAAGTATACAATCACGGATGCCTTGAACATTTCATTTCAACTTTAAGCCATTCCAACAAAAGAAAGCATTCAAATTCACAGCTGGATACAGCTTCAGTGAAATCAATAGAGCTGTCACAGCTTCCTTCTACAATGAATCTGACCCTAAATCTAAAACTATGTGTCAAAGAGAGGAGGAAAAGTGACATGAACCGTGATGGAGGAAGCCTCACATGATAATAATTAAAAATTACTTGCAAAATGAATCCCACATTGGGGCAGCAAAATCTTACTTGATTTTAGCAAACTATAAATCTTACTGCTCCAGTATGATGAGCTTTCTGTGGCAAATGCATAGTCATTTCAAATGAGTTCCCAAAGAATAGGATGTATATCAAATCTGGTAATGTGTTATAATGAAACAGTGGTCTTGTAGTGACTTCAGAACAGAAGTCTGTTCTGAGACAGTGGTCCAATAAGTGGCATCTCTCTTAAGTTCCAATGGACTTCAGAGAAGCAAAAAAAAAGAAATACTCTGGTTCCTCACATACAAGTAGGAGTAACAAGAAGTAGGTGAAAAGGGCCATGGCTTCCTCTTTTACCCTCTCTCCATGATTAAAACCAGACTGATTTTGTTCATGTCCACAGGATCCAGCAAACATGGTGTATTTGTGGCAGACAACGTCTCTCAAAGTATTGAGGGAAATATGCCCCGAAACCTAAATAGCACAAGGGTTTCTTGGTCACTGCAACTTGCTATATTGAAAGGCACCACTGAAACCCAAACACTAGGACAGAAGGACTGAGAGGGTGATGCTGTCTGCAAGTCACACAGTGTTTGTCCGCTGAGCAATGGAAGGATTTTGAATTAAAGTCCCAAGACTGTGAACACTTAGACTTTGCTACAAAACTGCAGCCAATTTAATTGAGTGCCACCTGCTGCCACACAATGATGTTCTGGTTTGTGTAGAAGGAGGTCCTGGGGTAAATCTGATGCCCCGAGTGAAGGGGTGCAAGGCGTTGAGGTCTTCTGCGGTTGTCACTCTGGCCATGGTGTCCCTTAAGTTGAAAACAGGATTATGAGAACACACCAGAATGAAGGACACAAAAAGAAGCAGTGTGGCTGCCAACAGCAACAAGAGCGATAAAACCTGGTTTCTTAATACAAGATCTGATTTGACGACAAAAGTATGGACTGAGATAGTTCTTGCTGAGCAGCAGTGGCCAGATGAGAGGAGTTCACCGTTTCTGTGGTTGAGCTGGATACTATCTCCCATGTTAGCACTTTCAGATATGCAGTTTAGGGTAGGAGACTGGAGTGGTAGACTAACTCCTTTACCAAATAACACAGAATTATCTCTGGAATTCTTTCTGGCCATTATTTTGAAGGCCTCTAAAAATATTTAAGAGCACAACCTTCTAGTTAAGAAAGCCTGCTATTTTATTAAGCAGTACAGTTCCTTAGATGTTTATTTAGATTTTCAGGCTTTCACAGGAGAAAAATGCATATACCAGATGCCAGCTCATTACACTAATTACTCTGTTTTATGAAGAGCTATTGTTAATTTTCTGCACCAGGAAACCTGAGGCAAACTATACTGTAAGTATAAACAGAAGAGCTAACTGGGAAAATAACAATCAGACAGAGATAGCATTGCACAGCATATGCAACAGTTTGGTGAGTGTGTCTCACGGGTGACCTGCTAGACAATGTTAAACCATCTGTATCTGCTCTGCACAGCCATACAACTTGAACAACACCTGTGACTGCACTGAGCTCTTGGTAGGAATGCTGACAGCCGACAATGCTCTACTGCTGAAAACACTGGGAGATGCCCTTCTGGGGCTTATGAGGCACTTGTCTTTGCCCACATGGAATGTGGTTTTAGTGCTAATAAAATAAGGGTGATCCAGGTGATGGCACTACCACACAATCTTTTCCATGCCATTTTACAGTCATCAGTCACAAAAGTACTTTCCAATATCAGCAGTCTGATGCACTGGATCCCAGAGTAATTCTATTGATACTTTCATAGTTAACACAATCAGAGACTTCAAAGGAAATATTTTAAAAGCCCCCATTTCCTCTGTTAAAAACATAATTTAAAATTAGAAATCTGGTTTCTTCCCAAACTTAGTAGCATTCGGGTTGTATAATATATTTCCTCCTCTCTGATTTGTGCCAATCAATTGCACCTTGCTCCTGTCATTCAATTACCACTGTATAGAGAGCAAATGTTAGCACAGTGAATTCTCTGAGTTCTGTAGCCTTCTGAAAATCCAGCTTGCTGTATACAAATGTCAAAAGCCATATAAGGAGGCTCAGTCAATTCTCTGTAAGGGAGATGAGAAGTGAAAATAAAGCAGATATTTCATGGCCAAGAGAAAAAACAGTGGGATGAGAGCAAGACTTACTACCTGTCTAGCAAAAATGCAGCACTGTGCAGCATTACACACAGGTAGAGAAGCTCTTCCTCCTCTTCCCTCCCCATCCAAATTGAATAAACAAATGAAACCACCACAGTTCAAATGCTTCAGGTCTTTAATACATAGCTCAGTGCTTTGGACTACTAGGGAGAACTGGGGGGGGGGGGGGGGGGGAGGGTGGGGAGGGGGTGAGGAGAAAAAGGGAAAGGGAAAGAAAACACCTTTCTGACAATGTAAGCAATCTTCAAATTATCAAACAGAAATTAAGTAGATCTGAGTAGATGTCCTCCACTGCTTAGCATGCAGCAAATGTGGGAGTTGTTGGGTTCTGTCGCTGGATGCTGCATCTTCATCGCTGGTACATTCAAATTGTTAGAATAATCTCTGGGTCAAGCAGCTTCCTGGGCACATTTCAGGAGTTAGCTGGGTCAGAAACCATTCCCAACAGGCAGTTTGCATGCAGCCATGCTGTTTCAAAGGATGAGAAGTGTTTAACAGTCTGGACGTGGGCTATTCCATGCCAGTTTGCCTCAGTGCCAAGAAACAGTCACAAGCTCACTGAATTTACTAGCATAGCCCACCTACAGCAGTAACCCCTGGCAGATGTCCTAGCTCTGTAGCCATCTATTAAAAGAAATGAGTCTCCAAGCACTCTTTCTCCACCATTCAGGTGGAAAACAACTTTTTCTTCTTCATCTGATATATGGCTAAGTGTCATCATTACTATAGTCACTTGGCTGATACACTTACAATGCAAGTTTGGCTCCCTAGAAACTGTGAACAGGGAAGGTCCGTTTCTCAGAGGCCAAGAGCTCTGATGAATGATTTCTGGCTGCAACACCTAACCCATCTTAAGTATGGACAGACAGTAAGCATATTTGAAACAAACAGAAGCAAGCCAGATCTGTCATTGCCTCCTCAGGCACCACCAAGCTCTATTGCAGGTACTGGGGGGGGGGGGATCATGCTGAAGACGCTGTGCCAGCTATTTGTACCATGTCCAAGCCAGAGGGAAACTCATGGACATTTCAGTACTACTGTGCCCTGGTTACAGGTTCAGCAGACATATTTAAATCAATTTGTTAGCAAAAGGACCATTCAAATAGCTAAGGCAGTAACAGCTATGTGGCTCAGTAACCTGGCTACAAGAAGAATACGGTGAGCAGAAGCACGTCCTGCTGCTGCTGAAGTCATTAGCAAAGCTTTCTTTCACTTAAGAAAATCAGGATGGAGCTTTGAAGTACTCTTATATAAACCAACTGCAACTGGTACTTTCCTGGACACTAGACATTTTCTGGTGGAAACATATATCCATCTGGTCTGCTAACACTCAGCTTGCATTTCTTCACTAACTTTCACAGACCCTTCAGGAATAGTTCAGCATCCACATGAA
The DNA here is from genome assembly GCF_034315485.1 of Pezoporus occidentalis. Classification (NCBI taxonomy): domain Eukaryota; kingdom Metazoa; phylum Chordata; class Aves; order Psittaciformes; family Psittacidae; genus Pezoporus; species Pezoporus occidentalis. The sequence continues at coordinate 2,075,154 of NW_026915769.1, forward strand.
GTCCATATACTGAAAGTCACAGATTACCGAAACAGAACAATCAAATTAAAAGTTTCATCAGATACTGAACCTGGTTCTCTTCTCCTTTACATTGCCTTTACACCTGCAAAGTGCCAGTCCCTGAATCAAAAATAACTTAACTGTACTGAATAGCTCCTGATTTATATGTTACTTGAAATTCATGCTGGTACATAAAAAGTCATAAATCAGACCCATTGCTTATATTTTTAAGTACATTCCTACCAGTACAAGGGCAAGATCCTCAGTTACCATAAATCAGAATAGCTCTGCTTGCTTTCCTATCTTCAGAAGAATTATAGCATCTGTAGCCACTAAGGGACTTGGCCCTCATTTCTTCTTATTTCAATAATTTAATTGATAAGAGTTTCCCAAGTGTCTATATACCAAGTTCCTGCATCTGAGGCATGTTTCACTTTAGTTACAAGATAGATGAGTCTTTCAAATGATATATTTCTGGACAGTTAGATAGACATGGAGAAGGCAGTTTCTAACTAACAGAATAATGAGGATCTGTTACAGTGCTTCAGTTAGAACCATGGGACTACATAGTTTTCTTGGAAGAATAAATGAAGATTTAGAATAGAATGCTTTATTCTATTTGTGTCTGAAAGCTTCACTACTTTAAATTGTATTTGTCAAGACAGATAGCAAATCTCACCTTCATTTTCTTAGCCTTTTTTTTTTGGGGGGGGGGGTTGTTGTTTGTGGGGTTTTTTGTTTTAAGTCTACGACATTTTATCCTATATAACCTAAAGGATTGCTACAATATTATCTTTTATTTTGCTTTATTCCCCCTAAAAGTGTGCCAGTCTCTGCAACTGTCAGAGAACAATTAGGGCTATGAAATCCCCCATGCAGATCAAGGGTGAACAGTTTGTGGCTCTAGCTCTTCTTCTCGTGATGGGGTTATAGCAAACGACAGCCATCACAGCCATATCAGACTATAAGATCCTATGTAATCTGAAATGGGCTACCAGAGGCTTTCACAGTGTGGTGGGTTGACCTGGACTGGCTGCCAGAAGCCCACACAGCTGTTCTCTCAATCCTTCTCTTCAAAAAGACAGAGAAAAAAATAAGATGGAAAAGCTCATGGGTTGAAATAAAGACAGTAAAAACCACCCACCAATTACCATCACATGCAAGACAGACTTGATCTGGGGAAAAATAATTTATTATGAAATAAAAATAGAAACAATGGCAAAATAACTACAACACCTTTCCACCGCCCTCCTCTTCTTCCCAGGCTCAACTCTACTCCTTTATTCCCAGCTCTTCTGCTCCCTCCCTGGAAGCAGTGCCCATATATTGGTAAAGGAAGGCTGCAGTCAGTCCATAACAGTTCTTCTCTAATGTTCCTTCCGCCTCAAGCTTTTCCCCTGCTCCGTTTGTGGGTCCTTTCCCCCATTTACAGTCCTTTACAAACTGCTCCTGCATGGGCTCCTTTCCACAGGCCACAGCTCCTGCCAGAAGCCTGCTCCAGCAAGGGCTTTCCACAGGCTGCAGCTTCCCTCAGGGCACAGCAACCTGCTGTAATCTGGGGTGCTCTGTGGGCTCCAGTGTGGATACCTGCCCTGGTGTGGTCCTCTCTATAGGCTGCAGTGAAATACCTGCTTTACCCTGCCCTCCTCCAGAGGCTGTGGGGGAAATCTCTGCTCCAGTGACTGGAGCACTTCCTCCTCTTCTTCTCTGACTTTGATATATATAGGATGATTTCTCACACTTCTTTCTTTACCCTCACTCCTCTCTCTCTCAACACACATTTACAGCATTTTCAATTTTTATATTTTACTCTTTCTTAAATATACTTTCACAGATGTACCACAGCTGATGGGCTCACCTCTGAGATCTGGGCAGTGATCTAGGCCTTCTGGGTAACACTCCCCTATATACATATACTGGGCATCACATGCTGTGGTATGGAATACTGCTTTGGCTAGTCTGGGTCAGGTGTCCTGTCCCTGCTTCCTCCTGGCTTCTTGTGCCCCTCCTCAGAGGCAGAGCATGAGACTGAAAAATTCCTTGATCAGGATAAACATTACTTAGCAGCAACTAAAAACTTTGATGTGTTATCAGCATTAGCCTCAGACTGAAGCACTGCACCAGCTACTAAGAAGGAGAAAAATGAGCTGAACTCAGGACAGTATTCACCCCTTATTCCATACCACTGACATCATGCTTAGATACCACATTTTTCAATACACCTTGGCTTTTTGTGTTTTTATGTATATATATATATGTATACACACACACACACACGCACACACACAAAGAGGACCATATCTATAAAGTTTGCTGAGTTCATTCAGTCCATGCTGTCAGGCTCCATCTGTTGTAACAATCTTTCAGGGCAGCAGAGACAGTGTGCAGTGTTGGACTTTGGCCTTCTGATGATACCAATGAACTCACCTGGTCACTGCTCAGCTCGTTTGGTTTCACAAAAGTTCATTCTTTGCTGGGGTGATGACTGGAGGTCAGTTGGTGCTGACCTGAAGACAGCTGTGGAAGAATCCTGCTGCTGCTGTCGGATTTTCCCATGACTTTATTCTCTGCTGATTATCATGACAGCACATACCTTCTTTTCAAAGACAACAGTGGCAGAGACGAGCATTTAGCTGATGGGCTATAGAAGTGTCATATAGAGGGACAATCAGGTTTATGGGACAGTGTGGATCAGATGGCCTGGCACATCAGTCCCACAGGAGTATAAGGCTCTGGTTGATGCCAGTGCACAGTGTACCCTGATGTCATCAGGCTGTCAAGGGGTAGAATCCATTTATATTTCTGGAGTGACAGGAGGATCCCAAGAGCTGGCAGTACTGGGGGTGAAATCAACCTAACTGGGAAGAAGTGGCAAAAGCACCCTAATGTGACTGGTCAAGAGACTATATGCATTCTTGGCAAAGACTCAGGAGAGGGTACTTCAAAGTCCATAGCGGTGCAGATGGACATCTAGCTGATGGGATAAAAACTACACAAAGATGTTGGCAGGGATTTTGCTAGGGATTTTGCTAGGGATTTTGCTCTGGATTTTGACAAGATTTTCCCAGTGATTTTGGTAAGCTTTTCCATGGCTTTTCGGGCAATTCTCAGGGCTTTTTCCACTGATTTTCCAAGATATTCTCTGTCAAGGATTTTGCCATGGATTTTGTAAGGCGTTATGGAAAGGATTTTGCCAGGGATTCTATGAAGGGTTTTCCCAGGGGTTTTGTTAGGAAATTTGTCATGGCTTTGACAGGGCTTTTGCCAGGGCTATTTACATGGAAAGTTTCAGGGCTTATGACAGGAATTGTGACAGGAATTTTGTCATGGATTATGACAGGGCTTTTGACAGGGATTTGGCCTGGGCTTTTCCCAAGATTTTGTGGAGCATTTTACAAAAGATTTTACCAGGGATTTGCCACAGATTTGGCCTGGCATGTTGACTGGCTTTTCCCAGAGATTTCACCATTGTTTCCTCAAGGCTTCTGCAAACACTTTTTCAATTGGGCTTGTGAGAGTCTTTAGAAAGAGCTTTGAAAAAATCACTGGCAAAAGCCTCGGAAAATGTCCGGGTAATATCCATGGAAAATAACCTGGAAAAAGCACTGGAAAACACCCTGGAAAAAGCCCTGGCAAAGCCCTGGCAAATTCCTGTCAACATCCATGGCAAATGCCCTGGAAAATGTCCTGGTAAAACACCTGAGAAACGCCCTGCAAAAATCCCTCGGTAAAACCCTAGGAATAGCCCTGACAAAATCACTCTGAAAACCCTTGGCAAAATCCATGGCCAAACTCGTGGTAAAAGACTTGGTAAACTCCCTGTCAAAATCCATGGCAACAGCCATGGCAAAAAACCTTGCAAAAGCCCTGGCAAAATGCATGACAAAATTGCTGGCAAAATCACTGGCAAAAGCCCAAGCAAAAGCCATGTCAAACAGCACAACAAAATCCCTGACAAAAGAACTTGCAAAAGACTTTGAAAAAGCCCTGGCAAAACCCTTAGCAAATAACCTGGTTACACGTATGTCAAAATCTCTGGCAAAAGTCTTGGAAAAATCCTTACAAAACCCTTGTCAAATCCCTGTGAAAATCCCTGGCAAAATCCTTGGCAAAATACCTGATAAAAAGCATGGGAAAATCCCTGGCAAAATCCACAGCAAAATGCTGCAAAATCCCTGTAAAAATCCCATGTAAAAGCATCAGCAAAACGCCTGAAAAATCCCTTGGAAAAAGCCTTGAAAAAACATGTCAAAGCACTGGCACAATCCCTGGCAAAATAAATGGCAAAAACATTGGAATAAGCCTTGGAAAAAAACTCGGCGAAAAAAACTGGCAAAATCCTTGGCAAAATCCCTGGGAAAACATTGGTAAAATCATAGGCAAAAACCTGGCAAAAGCCTTGTCTTGGTTTTTTCCAGGGATTTTCTCAGGGCTTTTGCCAGTACTTTTGGCAGAGATTTTGGCAGAACCTTTGCAAGGTTTTTTCCCAGGAATTTCCCCAGCACTTTTCTAAAGGCTTTTACCAAGGCTTTTGACAGGAGTTGTCCTACTTTTGTCAAGGCTTTTGTCAGGCATTTTGTCAAGGTCTTTCCGCGGGATTTTGCCAAGGCTTTTAGAAGGAATTTTGCCAGGACTTTTGCAAAGGTTTTTTTTTCCAGGGTTGCATTAGGGATTTTGCCACGGATTCGGTGAAGGCTTTTGCCAGGGGTTTTGCCAAGCCTTCTGACGGGGCTTTTATCAGGATTTTCCTCTGTTTTCTTGCAGGGATTTGCCAGGGCTTTGACCAGGGCTATTTAATGGATATTTCCGGGCTTTTGACAGGAATTTTGACAGGGATTTTGTCAGGGATTATGGCGGGGCTTTTACCGTGGATTTTGCTCGGCCTTTTGACACAGATTTGGCCAGGCATATTGACTGGCTTTTCCCAGAGATTTTGCCAGTGTTTCCTCAAGTCTTCCGCACACGCTTTTACAATGAGCTTTGTGAGAGACTTTGGGAAGAGCTTTGATCAAAACACTGGCAAAAGCCTCGGAAAACGTCCTGGTAATATCCATGGAAAATAACCTGGAAAAAGCATTGGAAAATGCCCTGGAAAAAGCCCTGGAAAAAGCCCTGGCATATTGCCTGTCAACATCCATGGCAAATGCCTGGAAAATGTCCTGGTAAAACACCTGAAAAACGCCCTGCCAAAATCTCTCGGTAAAACCCTAGGAATAGCCCTGACAAAATCACTCTGAAAACCCTTGGCAAAATCCATGGCAAAAGTCATGGCAAAAGACTTGGCAAACTCCCGGTCAAAATCCATAGCAACAGCCACGGCAAAAGCCCTGGCAAAATAAATGGCAAAAACACTGCAGTAAGCCCTGGAAAAAAAACCTGGCAAAAGACTTGGCAAAAACCCTTGGAAATCTTTGGTAAATTCCCTGGCCAAACCTTGGCAAAAGCCTTGTCTTGTTTTTTTCCAGGGATTTTCTCAGGGCTTTTGCCAGTACTTTTGACAGAGATTTTGGCAGAACCTTTGGAAGTTTTTTTCCCAGGAATTTGCCCAGCACTTTTCTAAAGGCTTTTACCCAGGCTTTTGACAGGAGTTGTCCTACTTTTGTCAAAGCTTTTGTCAAGCATTTTGTCAAGGTCTTTCCGCGGGATTTTGCCAAGGCTTTTAGAAGAAATTTTGCCAGGACTTTTGGAAAAGCTTTTTGCAGGGTCGTGTTAGGGATTTTGCCAGGGATTCGGTGAAGGCTTTTGCCAGGGGTTTTGCCAAGCCTTCTGACGGGGCTTTTATCAGGATTTTCCCCCGTTTTCTTCCAGGGATTTGCCAGGGCTATTTACATGGCTACTTTCCGGGCTTTTGACAGGGATTTTGTCAGGGATTATGGCGGGGCTTTTACTATGGATTTTGCCCGGCCTTTAGACACAGATTTGGCCAGGCATATTGACTGGCTTTTCCCAGAGATTTTGCCAGTGTTTCCTCAAGTCTTCCGCACACGCTTTTACAATGAGCTTTGTGAGAGACTTGGGGATGTGCTTTGATCAAAACACTGGCAAAAGCCTCAGAAAACGTCCTGGTAATATCCATGGAACATAACCTGGAAAAAGCATTGGAAAAAGCCCTGGGAAAAGCCCTGGCATATTGCCTGTCAACTTCCATGGCAAATGCCCTGGAAAATGTCCTGGTAAAACACCTGAAAAACGCCCTGCAAAAATCCCTCGGTAAAACACTAGGAATAGCCCGGACAAAATCACTCTGAAAACCCTTGGCAAAATCCATGGCAAAAGTCATGGCAAAAGACTTGGCAAACTCCCGGTCAAAATCCATAGCAACAGCCACGGCAAAAGCCCTGGCAAAATAAATGGCAAAAACTCTGGAGTAGCCCTGGAAAAAAAAAAACTGGCAAAAGACTTGGCAAAATCCCTTGGAAATCTTTGGTAAATTCGCTGGCCAAACCTTGGCAAAAGCCTTGTCTTGTTTTTTTCCAGGGATTTTCTCAGGGCTTTTGCCAGTACTTTTGACAGAGATTTTGGCAGAACCTTTGCAAGGTTTTTTCCCAGGAATTTCCCCAGCACTTTTCTAAAGGCTTTTACCAAGGCTTTTGACAGGAGTTGTCCTACTTTTGTCAAGGCTTTTGTCAGGCATTTTGTCAAGCATTTTGTCAAGGTCTTTCCGCGGGATTTTGCCAAGGCTTTTAGAAGAAATTTTGCCAGGACTTTTGGAAAATCTTTTTGCAGGGTTGTGTTAGGGATTTTCCCAGGGATTCGGTGAAGGCTTTTGCCAGGGGTTTTGCCAAGCCTTCTGACGGGGCTTTTATCAGGATTTTCCCCCGTTTTCTTCCAGGGATTTGCCAGGGCTTTTGCCAGGGCTATTTACATGGCTACTTTCCGGGCTTTTGACAGGGATTTTGTCAGGGATTATGGCGGGGCTTTTACTGTGGATTTTGCCCGGCCTTTTGACACAGATTTGGCCAGGCATATTGACTGGCTTTTCCCAGAGATTTTGCCAGTGTTTCCTCAAGGCTTGCGCACACGCTTTTACAATGAGTTTTGTGAGAGACATTGGGAAGAGCTTTGATCAAAACACTGGCAAAAGCCTCAGAAAACGTCCTGGTAATATCCATGGAACATAACCTGGAAAAAGCATTGGAAAAAGCCCTGGAAAAAGCCCTGGCATATTGCCTGTCAACATCCATGGCAAATGCCCTGGAAAATGTCCTGGTAAAACACCTGAAAAACGCCCTGCAAAAATCCCTCGGTAAAACACAAGGAATAGCCTTGACAAAATCACTCTGAAAACCCATGCCAAAATCCATGGCAAAAGTCATGGCAAAAGACTTGGCAAACTCCCGGTCAAAATCCATAGCAACAGCCACGGCAAAAGCCCTGGCAAAATAAATGGCAAAAACACTGGAGTAAGCCCTGGAAAAAAAAAAAAAAACTGGCAAAAGACTTGGCAAAATCCTTTGGAAATCTTTGGTAAATTCCCTGGCCAAACCTTGGCAAAAGCCTTGTCTTGGTTTTTTCCAGGGATTTTCTCAGGGCTTTTGCCAGTACTTTTGACAGAGATTTTGGCAGAACCTTTGCAAGGTTTTTTCCCAGGAATTTCCCCAGCACTTTTCTAAAGGCTTTTACCAAGGCTTTTGACAGGAGTTGTCCTACTTTTGTCAAGGCTTTTGTCAGGCATTTTGTCAAGGTCTTTCCGCGGGATTTTGCCAAGGCTTTTAGAAGAAATTTTGCCAGGACTTTTGGAAAAGCTTTTTGCAGGGTCGTGTTAGGGATTTTGCCAGGGATTCGGTGAAGGCTTTTGCCAGGGGTTTTGCCAAGCCTTCTGACGGGGCTTTTATCAGGATTTTCCCCCGTTTTCTTCCAGGGATTTGCCAGGGCTTTTGCCAGGGCTATTTACATGGATATTTCCGGGCTTTTGACAGGGATTTTGTCAGGGATTATGGCGGGGCTTTTACTATGGATTTTGCCCGGCCTTTTGACACAGATTTGGCCAGGCATATTGACTGGCTTTTCCCAGAGATTTTGCCAGTGTTTCCTCAAGTCTTCCGCGCACGCTTTTACAATGAGTTTTGTGAGAGACATTGGGAAGAGCTTTGATGAAAACACTGGCAAAAGCCTCAGAAAACGTCCTGGTAATATCCATGGAACATAACCTGGAAAAAGCATTGGAAAAAGCCCTGGCAAAAGCCCTGGCATATTGCCTGTCAACATCCATGGCAAATGCCCTGGAAAATGTCCTGGTAAAACACCTGGAAAACGCCCTGCAAAAATCCCTCGGTAAAACACTAGGAATAGCCCTGACAAAATCACTCTGAAAACCCATGCCAAAATCCATGGCAAAAGTCATGGCAAAAGACTTGGCAAACTCCCGGTCAAAATCCATAGCAACAGCCATGACAAAAGCCCTGGCAAAATAAATGGCAAAAAGACTGGAGTAAACCCTGGAAAAAAAAAAAAAACTGGCAAAAGACTTGGCAAAAACCCTTGGAAATCTTTGGTAAATTCCCTGGCCAAACCTTGGCAAAAGCCTTGTCTTGTTTTTTTCCAGGGATTTTCTCAAGGCTTTTGCCAGTACTTTTGGCAGAGATTTTGGCAGAACCTTTGCAAGGTTTTTTCCCAGGAATTTCCCCAGCACTTTTCTAAAGGCTTTTACCAAGGCTTTTGACAGGAGTTGTCCTACTTTTGTCAAGGCTTTTGTCAGGCATTTTGTCAAGGTCTTTCTGCGGGATTTTGCCAAGGCTTTTAGAAGGAATTTTGCCAGGACTTTTGCAAAGGCTTTTTGCAGGGTTTTGTTAGGGATTTTGCCAAGGCTTTTATCCCAGGCTTTTGCCAGGGTTTTTGTCGAGGCGTTTAACAGCAATTTTGTCAGGGCTTTTCCCATAGGTTTTCCAGGCCATTCCTGGCCTTTCACAGGTTGGAGATCTTCATTGACTTTCACTGGGATTGGAGTAGCTGTAGTATCTGTCACTGGCACTAGACTGGCTGCACTGTCTGTCACTTGGTTTGGACTGGCTTCTGGGTCTGTTAGTCTGGTTTTGGAGTCGCTGCAGTATTTGTGAATGGTTTTGGAGTCGCTGCAGCATCTGTTGTCACGGTTTTGAGTAGCTGTTGTGTTTGGCATTTGATTCACTGTGTTTTCTGTTGCTTTTCCGTCAGACCAGAGACATCTTTTTCTTGCTTCTTGCAGAAGAGGGCTCTGAAGGTGTAAGCCCAGTCCCAGCACATTGTGGTGAGTTGTCCCTCTCTGGTATTGCTAGGATGACAGCACACATTGTCTACATGTTTTGCTAATATATACAGATTTCACATTTGTTTAGGAGTGAAGTTCCAAAGCACTGGAGGGGACAACTGGCCTGGAGGTTGCCCATAAAATCTTACACACCCTGCCACTCATGGCTCAGTCAAGGTCAGGAATTGAGAATTTACCTTTCTCTGATTCCAGTACTACTTCATCTCATTCACATGTCACCTCCTCTAGTTCTTGCAAAGGTGAAACAGAACTTTTTCAACTTTGTCCTCGCAAACAGAGCTATTGAATAAACCACATATATACCAGATTCTTTGTTACCAGGTGCAGGTAGGGATGGCCTTCCTCATGAGCTAGTTTGCTTTCTTACTTTACTCTTCTTTAAGTTAACAGCAGGTGATTTCAACAGCCACTGTCTTTTCTTCAGTGCAAACCTGCAGCCCTTACCCTGGCAGAGCTCGAAGCTCAGAGCCACCAGAGCCCAGTCTGTACCAGCAGTCCCTCACCCCAGCCTCCAGAGCAGTTTGGTACAAGCAAATCGTGCAGCACTTCTGCTTTGCTTCAGGCTGTGCTTATCAGTAGAGGACAGACAATTACAGCGCTTAATTGAAGTGGCTTACACAGGGAGACAGGTGCTCCACCGGCACTCACGAATAGATTCTCGACTCGGAGCTTTTCCTCCTCTGTGCCAGCTCCCACTCCGCGCTAGGGCGCTGCAAAGCGGCCGTTAGTCCCGGGCGTCCTCCGCTGCTCCCGGCCAATTCCCCGCACCGACCTGCAGAAGTCTCCAGGCTCCGCAGCCCCAGGTCTTTCCCTGCGACCCGCTCCGAGAGAGCGGGACCCGCTGCTGCCTGCACCGTTCAGCGCCGCTTCGAAATGCTCCTGTGGCCGGACGCCGTTGGCGTAGTAACAGCGTCCTGCGTACCTGATTGGGCAGAGGCGCCGCCGTTCGCATGGCAACAGAACTCAGGGCCCTGTTGCGTAGGGGTGTGCTGGGGCTCGCCCTGCCCTGCCCTGCCCTGCCCTGCCCAGGAGCTCTGCCGTCGGGGCCGGGCCGGGGCCTGCTGTGGGATGCCGGCGGAAGGGCAGCGGGAGGAGGAGGGCTGCGTTGTGCCACCCCTCGGAGCCCCAGCAGCCCTCACAACTACCTCCGGCTCCCGGGAGGTGGGCAGTAATAGCCCAGGGCCCACCGCAGCCGCCGGGAGGAGGCCCGTCCGGAGCCCGGAGCCACCGGGAAGTGGTATAGCCCCAGGCGCAGCTCTGGTGGTCGTGGCCGTGGTGTGTTGTCCCAGAAGCTGAATCGTTATCCGGTGTGCAAAACACCAATGTATGCACAGAGTCGAGGTGTTTTATTGTGAGCTGTTTCATAAATCAGACTGCTAGATGGAAGCTCCACAAAGCTGCATGCCTTAGAATCAGGTTGGAAGGGAACTCAAGGATCAGGTGGGCCAACCTTTCTTGGCAAAGCACAACCAAGACCAGATGTCCCAGCTCACTGTCCAGGCAAATCTTAAGTGTCCAGTGTTGGGGAGTCCACCACTTCACTGGGCAGATTATTCCAATGGCTGACTTTGTTGTGAAAAACTTCCTTGTATCCAGACAGGATTTCCCCAGGAGTAACTTGTGCCCATCACCCCTCATCTTTTCCATGTGATTCCTGTTAAAAAAAAAAAAAAAAATCTCCATCTTCTTTGTAGCCACCCTTTAAATACTGGGACATAGTGATAAGGTCTCCTCTGATCCCTCTTTTCTCTAGCCTGAACAAACCCAGCTCTCTCACCCTTTCCTCATACAGCAGGCTTCCCAGTCCTTTGATGATCCTTGTGGTCTTCTCTGGACTCTCTCCAGCCTGTCCAGAGGTTTTTTGTATAGCGGGGAGCAAAACTGAACACAGTATTGTCCAGGCGTGGCTGAACAAACACTGAGTGGGATAATGACATCTTTATGTCTACTGGTGAAGCCCTTGTTGATGGAACCCAGCATCCTGTTGGCTTTCTTTGCTGCAGCAGCACACTGTTCACTCATACCGAGTCTGGTGCCCACCACGCTCCCCAGGACCCTTTCTGCAGAGCTATTCCCCAGCCAGGTAGATCCCAGTCTGTGCTACATTCCTGGATTGTGTTTCCTCAGGTGCAAGACCTCTAGCTTGTCCTTGTTGAACTTCAAAAGGCTCTTGCTAGCCCACTCTTCCAGCCTATCCAGTCTTCCTACAGGGTTGCTCTCCCTTCCAAAGTGTCCACTTACCCACTCAGTTTGGTATCATCAGCAAGCTTGGGCAGGGTACATCATCCATATCGCTTATGGAGATATTAAACCGCATTGGGCCCAATATTGATCCCTGGGGGATCCCACAAGTGACAGATTGCCAGCGGGAGAAGGAGCTATTTACCACCGCCCTCTGGGTGTGACCTGTGAGCCTGTTCCTCACCCACCTCACAGAACACTCGTCAAGACTGTAACATGGCAATTTCTCTGGGAATCTGTATCAAAAGCCTTGGAGACATCCAGGTAGACAGTGTCCATCCTTGCCCCACATGAACCAAGCAGGTTACTTTGTTGTAGAAGGCAATCAGGTTGGTCAAACACGATTTGCACCTGGTGAATCCAGGCTGACTTTTCCCAATCACATGCTTCATTTGACTTGTGATAGCCCCCATATATGAGTTTTGTATGCACCAGATTTTATACATTTCAGAGAACAAAGAAATAACTTCTCATTGGTCAAAAGTTACTGAATATATGATCAGTTAGTACTCTATCTTCTACTAGGTAAACCCTTTTTGCTTGCCATGTAAATTAGCAGGCATGTCATGTAAATTAGCAGGCATGCCATGTAAATTAGCAGACATGCCCGGTGAAGGTGCGGGGAAGCAAGTTTATTCAGTCCTGAATTGAGCGGTTGTGATCTTCCTCTGCCACTTTCTCTCAGTTACTGCTGTTTCTTGTTGACTGCTTGTTTTTCTGATACTTATTTTGTCTTTGGCACCTTCTAGTGCAGATGTGCTCCATTATCAGTCCTTTTTTCTCTTCTTTCAAGGTTAAGGTAGTTAGTAAGGAATGTATTGCTTTTACAATGTCTTCTTTTCCTAAGTGATGTTGTTAATCAAGTCAGACACTGTTATCATCATGGCAAATTCTGTTCTTGCTGTACATCAGTGTGCCCACTGGCTAGGCCCAGAACTGAGGAGTAGCAGAGGAAGCATTAGTAGGGCATCTGCAACTTCTCTTTTCATTCTGTTTAGAATACAGAGGTTACACAGGTCTTTAATAGTAAAAATAGAGTCAGAACTAGTTTTAGTCTCTAATCTCACTGGGATTTACTGAGGGAACAATGAACATGTCCAAAAGTGCCTGGCTGTTAGGAGAGATCAACCTCTAAGCATGTGTGGCTGAAGGAGGGTGGTTAAAGGTGAACTGGATACCCACCATGGATCCTCTTCTGTAAGTTTAAATCCTACCAACTATGGAGTGGTGGCAATCCCAGGAAGTGAAAGTTTCCTGCAGCATTTCCAGGACTATCAGCTTCAGTAATGTTAGAACTGCCTTTCTTTTTTTTGGGGGGGAGAGGGGAAGGTGCAGCACCAGAAACAACTAAGGCACAGAAGCAAAGAAGAGTGGTACATGAATAACCTGGGAAAAGTTAAATCTGGAGTGGTGCAGGCTTTGAGTAGGGAATATTCATCATCACCTTTGTTTCCTCTGGTAAATTTTTATGTATTAAGCAGCAACCATTTGATGATGTAATATATGGGCAAAAATAAATTCCTGCCGTCCCAGTGGAGCTTGAAATCTAATAATTTCCCTTGGTTCTTGTTTTCTTCTAATTGGTTCACTTGTGCTGAGTTCTTGGAGCTCTCACATATTTTACAGGTGACTCTTTTCCAAAGCCGTAAGAAAGCAGATGTAAGGCCTGTGAGGGCTGACATCTTAGCACACTGTTACACCAGCTGTGTTACTGTTATCTGTGTGCAAGGATTAAATTGTCATCTTATGTTCAGTACTGGCAAAAGCTGAGTGTGTGACAGGGATGGTGACAGTGTATTTAATGTCTGGGTGGCAGTTACTTTGAATATCACTCATACCACACATATCAAGCAAATCAGCATATCAGTGATTGTGATTAGAATCAGTCTGAACAGTCAACTGCCGTTTCATTACGGTTCTCTCTGCATCTTGCATGCTGTCACACAGCATGTCTTGTTGCAATACGCCCTCCTACAAAAAAATATTCTTTCTAAAAGTAGGTTTTAGTTAATTCGCTCCATTTGGCAGCATGGAACTGTCTCCCCTTCTTGCTGAAGGACATGATTCCACCTTTATAGACCACCCTTCACAGGGGAAACTCAGTCCAACTGTTCACAAGCAGAGGCTGCATTCAGCTAGTTGCAGAGGTCTTGAGAAGAGCTCTGACAAGGCCCTGGGTGATCGTCTGTCATCCAGGGCAGCACCCAAGGACATGCTTTTGCTCCTTGCAGCTGCAGTTCACATATCAGCCCATTATCTAAAACCACCATCCACATCAGCTGAAGTTAATATGTCAGCCTGGAAATTACAGCAGCTGAGGAGCCAGCACACATTTGCTTCTGCTCTCCTCCATGGTGGCTGTTTCTGGCAGAGAGGCAGAGTGGACAGCTGGAGGTGGTAGCTGCTAAAACTACTCAGGCATGCATTGCTAGGGCTTGTCATCTGTGCACAATGAGAACTCCAGCAAAAGTTGTTGCATGGCTTTACAATTTTACCCATTGATGAAGTGGCAAAGCCCAGAAAAATGATACCAGTGCAGCACAGATTGCCAAAAGAACCTCATGTAGGTTCCTGCGTGAGCAGAGTGCAAAGGCTTCTCCTTTCTTTCCTCTATTTGATGGTGTCAACAGCTTCATTGTTTCTAAAACCAGTTTCTGGTAAGGAGTCCCACACTGCTAATAGTAATTCCCACATGCTGGAGTCCTAAGGCACAGAAAATTGCCCTGATATTTTGTGAACTTTCTTGCATTTGTTTTTAAAGACCACACAGCTCCAATGCTTTCAGAAGGACACCAGATGTTACATGCACAGAGGTTCAATTCAAGCCTGAGAGCTGGAAAGAGGCCTTGTCCCAGTCTGCCTGCAGGATTTGCACACTTGCCCGTTGAAGCCATCTTTTAGGTTAGAGGGGTGATTTATAAGCAGATAGGCCACGGCAGAGTGGCATTAGCATTGTTGACTTCCTCGCTGCTCTCTGAAGGCAGAACAGCAGTTTTCACTGAAGTCTAACCTGGCACTGAGGTCTAAACCTCACCGTGCCGAAATCTGGGTTTTATTTTTAACTGAAGATGCTCATTTTTGCACTTACCTTCCAGTGCCAGAATGAGCTGACTAGTGGCTGTAATTATTTCTGTTCTGTGTGGTATATACCATGACAGGTAGCAGAAAATGCTCATCTGCATACGTTTAATGATTCAGACACTAGAGGACACCAGTCTGCAGATCCAGCACTAAAGAACAAATGGATTATGTAGTGAGATTACTTGTCATTGTTTCTGTACTGTGTCCCTTCCACGGCTATGGTCATGGGGTTTGGGATATTTTTGTCACTGTTATTTGATTCAGCTGAATCTGTTTAACCTTTTTCTTTTGACTGAAGAGACAAATGCTGTTCCTCAATCCCCCCCTCTAAACCTTTGCTAGTAGCTACTAACTGGCATTGGTTTACAGCACAGCAGGACTGAATGGCTTATAATAATGGTGACTCAAGCCTATAAATCTTTATAATTATTGCCAGAACTACTGGTGCCATGTTGCGTTGTGATGCTTATACACAAGTGCTGAGAATCTTTAATGGTTACTTGTTTTCTTGTCTTTCCCCTTTACTGCCCAACTTCACTGAATCAACACTTAAACCTTTTGTATACAAAACCCTGCAAAACTTTCTTACCTAGATTAGTTTCCTCTCAGTTCCTCGATATTAACGCTTTGGGAGGCTCTTACTGAGGGAAGCAACTTAATGCAGCTAACATTTTTGAGACACCTCTCTGACTGAAGCTGCAGAGCCAGGAGCCACAGTGGTGCTTAGCACAGCCTTAGGGCTTTCCTGGGGCTTCATGGCTAAAGCCTTGACATGTACCTGGTTGATCCAGTTGTCCTGGGTTCGGTTATGTTATATTTCTTCTTCTTCATAGCTGCTGCAGTGCTGTGTTTTCAACTTTAGCCTGAGAACAATGCTGATAACACCGATATTTTTAGTTGTTGCTCAGTAATGTTTACACCGATTAAGGACTTTTCAGTCTTATGCTCTGCCAGTGAGGAGGAGCACGGGAAGCCAGGAGGAAGCCGAGACAGGACATCCGACCCAAACTAACCAAAGGGGTACTCCATATCACAGCACTTCATGCCCAGTATATAAACTGGGGGCAGTTACCCAAAAGGGCTACATCACTACTTTGGGTTGGGCTGGGTATCGGTCAGCAGGTGGTGAGCAGTTGTATTCTCTTGCTATTTCCCTTACCATTATTATTGTTGGTGGTAGCAGCAGTGGTTTTGTGTTATGCCTGAGTTACTGGACTGTTCTTATCTCAACCCATGGGAGTTACATTATTTTGATTCTCCTCCCCATCCCTCTGAGGATGAGGGCGTGGGAAAAGAGGGCAAGTGAGAGACTGGCTGCGTGGTTCTGAATTACCAGCCGGGCTTAAACCACAACCCTAGTGAAGACATGTATTTGGTATTTTCATGAAGATATATGGCCAGTGATGGCTGGTTTGAACCAACACTGAGGGTACTCAGTTCTTTACAGGAAAGGAGGATGCCTGTTGGTGATCTGAATTATCACTGCAATGAAGCCTCCAAATCCTCCCCGTGTCTTGCAGATTTGTATCACTAAATGGGCTACCAGCTGCATAACTATGATAAATCTCACTAGCATGCTAACTCTGCAGCAGTTACCTCAGCAGAAGCAGCTTAACAAATTTGAATGCTGACGGCAGAAAAGAATCATTCTGTTGGTTTTCTGGTATTTTTGCTTCTTGATTGGCAGTTCATTTGGATCAATGAGGCATTCTCTCCAGAGGTAATCTGGGGCATCTGGCCAAGGGGTGTCTGCATTTGTATAGAGTCATGGTGACATTTGGCTGAGTCCTGAAAGTTCAAGCTGCCAAAATAGGAAGGTGCTTACTACCTACGGATGTTAAGAAAGAATGAAATATTTTCAGGGACCAGACATGCAAAGACAGAGTATCAGCATGGCTTATCTAGGAATGAGCACTGACCAAACTTTGGACTCTTGGATGAATTTCATCTGATAGCACAGAAGGCACCACTCAGAGGGTAGGAAAGAACAGCTCTATTAAACACAAAGATGCTCATAGAGTCCCGTGCTCTCTATTGTAGTCTCGCACAGGCATTCATTATGGGCCACTGTCAGAGGCAGCTCATTGCATCTCAGTTGATGCTGTCTTTCTGCGGTTCTTCTGTCTTAAGTTAGGAGGCTGGGTAGGGGAGAGAATCTATGGCTTGTACAAAGGCTACCTGGCCTGAATAGGAGGTCTAGAAAATGAGCAAACCACAATGCATGGAACACATCTTTTATTCAATAAGCAAGCAAGCACGCACAGAAGTATAACGTGTAGTGCTTAATATTCATACAGTACTAAAAATATAAAAATAGAAATAAAATTTCACTGAAAGCATTTTCACTCACAAATATACAAGGAAAAGTGCTGTCAAGCCACATCATGCTACACCACTTGCCAGTTGCTGAACTGACAGTTTCCCAACAGAACTGAAACACTAAAAGTCTGCTAGTCCTTCCTCCCAGCTTTTGGCGTGCCTGAATATTTGACTAGCAAAAATGGGCCTCCTGCAGCCAAGAACCTAAAAAGCATAGATGTCATTATCTAACAGAACAATAAAGTAATTCTTGAGAGTTTAATAGTGATAGCAGCCTGCTTCAGGCTGTTTGTGTACCTGTCATAGAGAATAAAAAAACATTAAGCAGACTTGAATCCTGATCACAATCCGGACCAGTCATGGCTAACGATTACTGAAACTGTATTCTGCATGAAAATTTGTGCAATACTCCCACCTGGTGGCGTATTTTAAAACTATCTATCTTCCTTCAGTACTGCTCTTTGCCTGCTTACACTTGCACCTATATTTCACTTGGGTCAGAACAAACCCTAAACAGTGCTAAGTACCCTTAATTGTTAGTGGAACTAGAAGATATCCAGCACCTTATCTTCTCTTACTATAGCTAATGGGTGAAATTCACATCTATACAGAAAAGCAATACAGGTCAGAGACTGATTCCTCAAGAAAAAAACTGCACCAGAAGCCTTGCTTTTAAGTCCCGTTTTGAGGGACTGAATTAAGAATTGGGGGCTTCAGAAGCTTCTGTTTGCCGACCTTCAGCATGGAACTGAACTTCATCCATCAGGCAGACAGCTGTGTGCTGTCATCCTTGAAAGCAGAGGTGGGTTTAGGGATTACAGTGACAATCACAGCTATATTTCAGAACAAGGCCTGTCTTGCAGAGTATGCCAGTGCACAGGACCTACTCAAATTATAAAGATAAGGGTGTGCAGAACCTAACGTGAACCCCACTTTGATCAGTTGCTATTTTGGAATGGGATTTATTTATACTCGATATACCTGCTATAAAAATAAATGTGACAATTAACCCCTGAGATCATTCTAGCATACAGTTTTGGCCTGTTACTTGTTTTCCTCTGAAATAATTTTTTATTTGGTTTATGGCCATTTATTTAGGTCCTAGTGAAAAGTTTTTATAAAACACATTAAATAATCAATGTGGGGCTGAAAAGGTGTACATTCTAGTTGCATATATGATACATACCTTATACGTATATAATACATTCCATAACAGCTGAATATTCTAGTATTGTCTAGGAAATTCTTGCATGTGGACAAAGGATTAAAATACTAGAAAATAAACAGCTGTTCAGGATCAAAGATAATTGTATCTGATATGGTTTACTTTGATTGTTTTTCTTTCTTTAAATCTTGTTACACATAATAGCTACAGTAGTTTATCCAGCAGGTAATAAATGAATGCATAAAGCACTTCTAGCTATATTTGGATATCGCATGCATACATTTTTTTATAAATAAAAATCAAACGTGAGGTCACATTTTCCCATCTTCTGTTTATAAACTAAATCAAATTTCTCATTCATCGAAACAGTGAAGATGTCTTTCCATAGCCCAACTCGTCCTGAAATGGAGAGAAGGAACACAAGTCAGAGAGCAGACACAAAAGGACAACAAATATCTACAGTCCAATTGTGTAGGGCACTAAGTATCATCTATGAGATGCTAATCAGTCTTAGCTTCCATTGAAAGCTCAGTAAGACCTAAGTCTATTCACTGACTTACCCAACTGTCCCACTACAACCCTTACAAAGCCTTAAAACAGGCACTATACAACTCAGTATCTGCATCAGCTGAGTACTATACAGGAAGAATTCAGATTTTTGTGAGAGTTTACTCTAGCCTGAATCAGAAATGAATACAGATTTGGGGTTGGGTATTCATTTAAAAGTGCATTTCTGGTTTTAGTTCAAACTATGGTTGTCAATGAGACAATAATAATGTATCAATAAATCCAAAAGCTAAGAAGAATACATCTCAAAATGACTGTGCCTCCAGCATACACTGGTTAGAGAACTATCCAAAAAAGTACATGGAATGCGGAGTATTAAACTGATTATTGAATTCTGATTATTGAGATGTAGTATCATTACTAATTTCTATTATTTTATGTTTAAGGATCTTCTCAACAGATTAATTTATGTTTCTCAATATGGAGAGAATCACTTGTTAAATACAAGTGCCTACATTATACCTACAGAAGAGAACAAGTGCCATGCACCCAGCTTGTGCCACTTAAATTTTAATTTTGTACACAGGGAATAGGAAGCTTTTGGTGGATGCAGTACAGATGCTGAACACTTCTTCCTTGTATGGAGTATTCTTCTAATCTACTGAATCCAACTAGTAACAGAACCTGATGGCAAAGGCTGCAGCCTCCTTAATCACTGCTCCACTGCAGTCCAAAATTTATTTAACTCAAAGTCAGCTGTGGTTACTTGTTGGTGAATAAAGCCCATGGAGTAACCAGACTGAGAGGCCCAATTCTCTAGTCATTTATGTTGGATATAAATAAAGAAAAGACCCAGGCTTGTTCAACTGGAATAAATGAAAGGAGAATTGGGACTGTGCTACCAGAGAGTTTAATCATAACAGTTAGAACCAAAATACATGTAGGGAGCTTAATTATGCATTTGATGCATAAGAAGAATACCCATTTAATTTAATTACCATTGCTTTTACGCAGCAACTCTATAATTGAGTCCAAAGACAAAACTGTCTGAAGCATCTACAAATTACACACTAACGTGATGGTGTATGTATGCATGGCAAGGGCCATTTTAAAAAATCAGGGGTTTCCTATAACTCTGAAGGTATGATAAGTGTCCTGTTTTTTTTTTCAGGATCCAAAGATCAAAAGAACCTGAAACTGACTGAAAATGCATCATTTATTGTTTTCACCAAACAACTTCTGCATCAAAAAAAAACCCAAACCCACACACATTTAAGGAAACACTTGCAGTTGTAACACATCTGATACTGATTTCAGTTTTGCTCTGACAACTATAATTGCATAAAGTACAGCATGAAAAATAAAAGCTTGTTTTTCCCTTTCAATAATGATAATCAAACATTTTCTTCCTCTGCTTGAGAAAGAGAAGCCTTTTATTTCTGAATCTCCCTAACAACACATATGGACAAATGACAAGTTTTATACAGGACATAGACAGTGGATTATTTGTAACATCTTTTTTAACGATATGAATTGATAGCTCGTCAAAAAGTCACCCACCTGGTTTATGATTTGAATCATGCAACTGTGTAAATTATGATGTGATAAGAGTCAAATATAAGTAATATATCTAATCATTGTTCTGCTTTCACAGCAGCTCAGGCTTATCTTCAGAGTAAAGACCAATGTGCTAAAAGAAAAAAAACGAAGAACTAAAATAAAGCAAAATAATAAAGTAAATGTAACTAATGACAAATTAAAAATACTTGAAACAAATTACAATAAGCTGTCATGTTATTGCCACCATTCTTTGTCACAGAAACAAACAGAGAAGGAACAAAGCACTGTTAATGAAGCTGCATTCTGAAGCAACAAAATATTGTAAAAGCCAGAGACAGCGAACAAAAGAAATTCAAAATAAGGATATTTTTAATAAAAAGCACACAGTGAACAAATGACAAAATATTACATTAACTGCTGCAGCTCCCTTCCTTCTCTATTATAAAATGGAGGCTTCTTTTTGGAAGATTTGCAGACAGTACAAATAAGAGGCTCTGCCCCTTGACTGGGGGTTTGCAGGCTCCCCTACAGAACAACAAACACTAATGCCACGTACAGAACGGTGCATGCACCAAAAGTTGGCATTACCCCGTTTATCTGGGTGGAGATGAACTGGCCAGCAGAGACAAAAGCTGACCTTTCTGCCTGTGGAAGGTCTCACCAGCAGCTATGTCCTCTTTCATTACAACCTCACCTTTCTTTCACAACTGTCTTCCTGGCTTTCACTGGACAAGGAGGGGGGTTTGGGATAGGCATAGCATGGAGCTGTGCTGCTGCTCCACAGACTGTGGGGGTTAGGAACAAACCTAGGGGTCTGTGTCACATACAAGTCAATGGAGGAGAATGTGGCTCTATTATCTGTAAAATCTTGCACAGAGAGAGAACACTTTATTCAAGACCCTCAGGATGTCTTACCAGACTCATTATTTTGTGATCTTGTCTTTGTAGCAGAGAAGTGGGTTGATAATCAAATCAGTTAGGCAACGTGCCTTAAAATCCTACTGCAAATGAGATGGTCTGTTTTCACAAAAGACACAAGTTGTGTTACATGATGAATTTTCAGTTTTAAGTAGTAAGGGGAGGTTAGGATAGGAATTGAAAGCAAGGTAACTAAAAGCAGGAAAACACACCATATGGTGGAGACTGTAGCAGAAACTCTAGGGAATATATTAGGTCTTTCAGTGAAACTACAAACTACTTTGTCTTCACTGGAATTTTACCTCAAACTAGCAAACCTGAGATACTTGTTTCAAGAACTCATCATTACCATGAACTGGAGCAAAAAGAGGTGCCATCTCCCAGTTGTGACAGGGAATTAACTAGAGAGCAATTCAGCTGAGAGGTACCTGGGAGTATTAGTGGATGATAAACTATGAGCCAATGGCTGCCCTTGCAGCCAGGAGGGACAATAGTATCCTGGGATGCACTGGGAAGAGTGTGGCAGTAGGTCGAGGGAGCTGATCTTCCCCCTCTACTTGACCCTGGTGATGCCACATCTGGACTGCTATGTCCAGTGCTAGGCTCCTCAGTACATGAAAGACAAGGAGCTACTGAAGAGGGTCCAGTGGAGGACCACAAGGATGATCAGGGGTCTGGAGCATCTCTTCTGAGGAGAGATTGTGGAAGCTGTGCCTGTTTAGTCTAGAGAAGAGCAGACTGAGAGGGGATCTCATTAGTGCAGATCAGTATCTCAAAGGTGGGTGCCAGGAGGATGGTGCCAGACTCTTTTCAGTGATGCCGAGTGACAGTGAAGAGCAACAGCCATTAACTAAAACACAGGAAGTTTCACCTCAACATGAGGAAGAACTTCCCTGCATTGAGGGTGGCAGAGCACTGTAACAGGCTGACCGGGGAGTTATGGTGTTTCCCTCTGTAGAGACATTCAAAACCCATCTGGAAGCATTCCTGTGTAACCTGCTCTTGGTGGCAACACCTTGGTAGCAGGTTGGACCAGATGATCTCCAGAGGTCACTTCCAACACTAATGATTCTGTGACCTGCCCAGGAATCCACTATCTGGTTTCCAGGTCCTACTGTAATAACAAGAGTGTATAGCCCCTACAGAATGCACCAAGAGCCTTTCCATACCAGGTGTGAAAATCAACTGCTAGGAGGTGTGAGCAATGGCTTTCTTCCAAGTATGACATTCTGAAATATTTGTGCCAATGTGCAAACAGGACAAGTCATACAGGGTCAATAACTGACAAGTCTGAGCTGAGTAATGGAAAACTGGCATAAGGCTCTGCCAAGACAGACGCAAAGGCAGTACAGAATACAGTGAAGCTGTTTTCATGGGAAAGCAAACTTGCTCTCAAACAAACCTGAGTGGTGGTAAGATTACAGTTTGACTGATTGAAGGTAAATATGAAGATACAATAGAATTTTGTAAGGCAAGTAATTTTAGTGGTTTAAATAAAATATGTCGACAAAACACACAATAAATGCATAAACAACTGGCTAACTCAGAACTGGTAGTTACAAAGGACTGGAGATACTTTAAATTTTTGTCAGAGATCTGAAAACAATTGTAAACATTACAGCTGATATGATTTGCAGAGCACATGAAGAATGGCTCAGAGAGGTAGTATGGAAAGGGCTCCTACAGGTCAAAGTATTCAGATCATTATATCCCTCAGTAAGAGACAATAACCTGTAAATCAATTCCTCTGAAAAGATTTCGCAGCCATAATAAACATGCCTCACATATGATGCTGTAACAAGAATTGCTAACATGGCTAGGGATGGACAAACAAGGAAGACGGAGAAAGTTCCAATTAAAACTGGAGTAACTGAGTCAATAAAGTGATTTTATGTCTGAATAAAGCATATGTGAAGCTGACACAGGAATTGACCATCTTGATCTTATTCCCTCATATTGAAAAAGAGCTGTTAAGTGCTGTACAGAAAATAATTTGAGGGAGACTTACTGAGTTCACTCTTTTATGCTTGTCAGAAAGACAGCTGAGAGAAGGTTTGATTTCTTGATATTATCAAAGGATAGATGTATCAACAGATTAAAGGGCACTTCAGATTCCTAGAGAAAGACCTCACCAGAATAAGCATCTGGAAGCTGGACACATTTTAAACAGCTAAAGTAGGCAATGAAAAAAGCTTATGAACAAGGAAAGATACAGGTTTTTGTCATTTCATGCCTTCAAATTAGAATTATCTGCTTTTCTAGAAAATCTGATCTATTTAAAACCAAGGGCTTAGGGCAGGATGAACCATATGAAATTGTGTGGACTATGACATGCCAAAGTTCAGAAGGAGCGGTGCAGTCTTCCCAGCATGAATAGCTCAAGTCACTGAAGTAGGTCAAAGACTCTCCAACACAGTGTTTTGCATGGTGTTGAATATACACTGTCAGTCCTGGATTTTCGTCCTTTTTAGTCACTTCTACCTAAATTTCTTTCAAAACAAACAAACCCCCAAACTGCATTAACAGTCAGTTATCTCCCATAATTTCCATAGCAATATTTTGCCAACATCTTAACACATCCTGGAGGTCACTAAATTGTCAGTTGCTTCTTGCAACTTTCACAATAAGAGTTTTATTGTGGGTTTTAAACATACCCCTGCCAACGGGAAGTGCTTCTGCATTACAGCACTGGTCGATGAGTTGATGGCAGTGTTCCACCATGGATTCCAACTGTGCTTTGTCATAAGAAACTCCTAAGAACCTCACCAGTTGCTCAACCATCGTTGCTAGGTCCTGTAAGACAGTATTTAAAAAGTAGTTTATTTTACAATAGCTTAAGTGACCTTTTTAAATTAGTTTAAATATTTCAAAATAAGTTATATCCTGATGAGTGCAAGAAATAGAAATGCAGAAATGTAGAAACACCCCATCTTAAAATTTTGCCACCTTCCAATTTTCTGAAAATAAACATATTTAAGTAATTGGGGTAAGACAGGTTGGCAGAGAACATGGTCATGTAAGCTTGCCTTTTTGAATATTAGACCAGGGAACCGTGAAGTAATTCTGATGGTTCCTACTTCAGACACCTGTACCCCCTTAACTCATTACTTTGGAATACCAGTGTATTTTGGAGGAATATAAAAATTACTTTGATTTTGATCTTGGTAAAAATAAATGACTACAAATATTAGAACAGCCCTTCATTGTTAGCTTCTGGGACTGCATTCAGGTAGGTAGAAAGGATCTAGCAAGATGGCCTCTGAGAATAAGCAATCATTAATTCATATATCCATAACTCCAGGGTTCCTCAGTATGAGTAAGACTTCTGGAGTTGCAAGGGCAACATAGCAACGTTTATCAGGAAGCAGGAAGATACCGGGAGACCACCAGCTTTCAGCAGCACCCACCAGTGTGCATGGCTAGGCATTTACCATTATTCAAATGATAGATTTGAAATAAATCCTACTTAACCTTTTTAATTGTTCTGATTGTATTACATCTTCCTTTAGCATCCTGCTCTATCAGAAGGCTCTGTAAAGCTGACAAAATATACCCAACTTTATTGAGTTATACCCTTATTTTGCCTTTCTGTAGTTTAGAGATAGAAGCTGCGTTTTCCCTGTTTTAGTTTTCCAGTCAAATAAACATTTTGAAGTATTTTCATTAATTCTCAAAAATACATTATTGCAATAGGAAATGAAAACCAATGTTCTACGTAGTATATCTACGAAATTTCTGATTAAAAAATACAAGTGGATTTATTAGCCAGCATATTGTAAGGACCAAATAATTATGTTCACCTTATACTACACAATCATCTCTAATTGTTTTCAACATTGTTTCACAGAAGACAGTAACAACAACCAAATAAGCAGAATAAATGTCAAATATATAGGAAAAATACTAATGATACACTTTTTCCCCTCATTGATACAGCACACACTGCAAGACACTTCTTTTAAATGAATCCCAGGACTGAGCGTAGCAAGCACCGAGCAGTTACACATCTCTGCCTTCTCTGTGAGCAGTCTGGTGCCTATGGCTTCAGGTAGATTCCTGAGTAAACTGCTGTGTTTATTAAAGTGCTGGAAGTCCACAGAAGCTACTGAATGCCAGTGCTTAAAAAATGGCATCAGACATTAGGGAGCACAAATATGGACATAAAGTTGTACTTTATGTATTTTAAACACTCCGATGTTAAATGTAATAAAAATACTTTTTTGCTACATCTAACCTACCTTATGCATGTCTTCATACTTGAGAAAAAGTACATTGGCATCCATGTGATGTTCCCAAAACTCTTGCACATGTTCAAACCACGAACCATATCCTACTATAAAGACATTATGATTGGCATGAGGAAAATAAATTCTTTTGTTATTAAACCCTTTTCAAAAAAGAAAAAAAGGAAAAAAATAAATTGACTGGAATGGTTCATAGCCCCAGCAGAACATCTGGTTTTGACCCACTGCCATGCACGGCATGGAATTTAATTAAAACAGAGTTTTTCTCAGTTTGGAATATTCAAAATAACTAACTTACCATACAGATAAAATTTTCTGCTGAAAATGCCACCATATTTTATGATGGACTTCTTGTAGCTCAGTATTAATAACATCTGACTACTGAATGAAATTGAACCAAAATAAAAATTATACAGATAGCTTTGAAGGAGGCAAATTTCTAGTGGCTCCAACCTGTGTGAATTCCTGCAATTACCATATCACACTGCAGCTTCCTTCAATTAGAAGGAATGCTAGATACAGCATTCATGGAAAGTTCTACAGAGCACCCTCTGTTACAGACAAAGAATTGTTAACAACCATTGTCCTTTCTTAATTAAACACATATCGAGGACATAGGCCTGCAAAATGCTTCATGGTCATTCCCAAAAAACATAGGCTGTACTGACAGAATATTCTATTTATCATTACATCTTTTGTGTCAGCCTATCCTCCCCGCAGCTAAAATCTAAAACCTAGTCTCTTCTATTGTTATTTTCTGAACACTTCCACACACGCCAGAACACAGCTGAAGCTATGCTATCAGGTACCTCAATTACACAATAAATCCAGTCTTCAACAAGATGCCTATGAGGTGCTGAATGCTCCTAAAAGCTTTTAGAGTGATATGATTGGGTACTTCCAACGTATCATAAGATGTGAGCAGGCCCAGCATGCAGGGTTGCCAACGATGAAAAGCTTATGCCTCCTACCTCCTGCACACTACTAGCAGCTTGTCTTCAGTTCCCCCTGTCTGCTGTGTGCAGTTTAGGAGTTGAAGAGGAGCTGAGGTGCTATGCTAGGAGGCCTTGTGCTCCCAGCACTGCTGAGGCAGTGGTTACTGGAAACCTTAACTCCCCCCCTAAAACTTTCCTCCTTTGTTTTTCACTTCTCTGATAAAGTCCACATTTGCACTGATTTTAGTCAATTCATGTATGTCTAGCAGAGGTTCAGACAGTTGTATTTGTTATGTAGAGAATTCTTTTTGCTGAAAATATTACCAGAAAGACAACCCAAAGAGAAATGAATCTTGCATATTTGTTAACTGTGATAAATTCCCCCAAAGTACTTCAGATAATTAAGAAACGAGCTAAGCAAATATGGTGAGCAGTTTTTCATGTTCTTCCCCATTATTTTTTGGCCAAGTTTATATTTTCAGCAAAGGAGCTATAGAAAAATATTAAACTTTTTAGGTTTGTATATTGAGGCCACTTTTTTTACCCTTAAAAAAAAAACCAACTGTTTAATTTTGGTAACTGGAATATTTTCAATAGACAAAGAGGTCAGTTTCACGGGAAAATTATTTCAATCAGCTGAATAATTTTCAATTTTTATAAAGGTATTGGAAAAATTCCATTTTGTTATTCCCATTCCATACACCCCTAAAGAAATTCATGCATGAAGCTAACACAGTCAAGCAAAAGATGCTCCTAGCTGCTGTTAGAGGTACAAGGCAGGAATCTCCCTCAAGATGATGTTAGTAGAGTTTAACTACGGTTTATGTAAGAAATTCCCTTAAGCTTTCAAGGATAATAGGAAAGAACTAGCACATTTAAGACTAATCCCTATCCAAGTCATGTTTTCAAACAAGATAGTTAACATGTACTGAATTTGTTTCAAGGTTGTCAGTTATAAGGAGGGGTAAAAAGAGTGGGATTGTGTCATTTGGGCTCAGTGCTTCTCCATCTAGCAATATTTGGACTTCTTATGAAGGTTTGGTTGTTTGTTTTGGTGTCTTTTTTTTTTGCTGCTGTACTGCTTCCATGAGGTGCAAACATGAGCTAAATGCAAAACACTCCATTTGCACAATTATGGAGACAGAACACACTGCTATGTTGCACTGACTCTGGGAGGTTGTGATAAATCAGCTAACTGCTACAAGATGAAGATATAAATAACTCCTAGGAGACTTACATCAAAAAGTGTACAGAACCTTTCTCCTATCTTAGAAGACCTTCTAATGCATCCTTCACGTCTCCAGTCTAGAAGTTCCTGATCATGGGCTTCAGACAAACATTCCATTCTCGGAGAATGTAAAAATAAAAGCTGAAGGTGGGATGGAATGGAAGAACATTTACCCGCCCTGCACAAACTTGTAGAAAGGTTTTTAAGGCCTGTTAAATAACCTCCACTGATATGCTTTTACTTTTTTCTTCCATTTAGTATTATACAGTCTTCCCTTTAGTGTCATACAGCTCTTTTAGCATCAACTCCTCCAAATTCCAGGCTGAAGGGAAGTTCACTGCAGTGGATCTAGAGGAGATCCTGTTCTCAGAGCACAAGGTACCCAGTGAATTCTTAGTGTCATATTAAGATATCATAGAGAAGATTTTGTAGGGAAACAGAAGGCAGTAATTATTTTTTTCTATTCCTAGCTAGAAAGTGTGGCAACCCATTGGCAAAAAGCCCAATGGCAGCCAGTTACGTGAGAACACAGGGCTTGCCCTCCCTGTAAATTTATTGAGCTAGTGCCATGGAGCTCCTTAAGGCAGTGCAGCCTGAGTGGGAACACAGTGGGTGGGTGCGTCATGAAACAGCCCTTGCTCAAAGGAGTTACTGGGTGAGCAGCTGATGAGTTGCTGTAAAGCAGGTTAGTATATTCTTATTATAGAGGTGTATTTGTCAGCCAGTAGCAGACTGCAACTGCCTTCTTACAGGGGATCACTTCAACTTACTAATGTACTCCACAGCAATCTCATGCAAGCTAAAGATTTTTATGTGTTAACTGGTATCTTACACGGGACAAACACTGAGATTTCGGATGAAGTAAAAGTATTAAATGAATTACCAGAAAAAAAAAAAATCCTTGAGGATCAGAAGGACTCCTGAGAAGTACTTAACAATAAGGTACAACGGAAATAAAATGATGCTGGGAGTATTCACCACTTTTCACAAGGTACCTGGTACCTTGCAAACTGAATTTTAGAAGAGTAGATCAGAATTTTACCTGAGCTAAGTAGTACACTGCTTAGCCCATGGGGTCAAATGTTGTAAGACATTTACAAGGTATGGTCATATTTTGCATGGACAAATCTAAGTCCATGTGGCACTATCTGTAGCAACCTCCTGGCTGTATATGCAAAACAAATGCACCTTTATCCAGTTCATTTCTGTACTTGCAGAAGGAATGCAGAGATGAAAATAAATGTGTAACAGCATGTGCAGAGATAACAGCTCCTTACACTTGTCATTCATAAACCTTCTGCAGAACTCCTGAAACGTTCCTCTGTAGCTCATGGTCCTTAGGGAGCGGTGAAACTGGTAATAAGACACCACCAGGTCTTTGGGGTTGCGAGCCATGTATATTACCTATGACGGGGGGAAAAAAAAAACATCTTATTGAAAGCTTTTCCCCTCCAACCCTGCTTCCCATATCACTTACTGCTGGCAAAATAGTCAAACAAATATGACTTAATTTCATTTTTACCTTTGAATTGCCATTATGGAGGTCTGAAGGCAAAAACCGATACGGTAGGTGGCTTTTTATAAGGCGAGGAGATGTCAGTTCCTAAAATACAAGCAGATAAAAACATTTCTTACCATGCATTAGGTTTTGGCACATCCTGAGCTGTCCTGAACTATCATGCTTGAAGTCTTTTACTATAGTGAGTCTCATACACAAATTCACTTTGTAAATTAACAGGGGTCAAGGACTAGAAATTAGGTCAGGAAATTACATCTGTTTTTTTAATATTGAAGAGCCAGGTAATGTGTTGAGGTTTTTTTGTTGGTTTGGGGGTTTTCTCCCCCCCTTTTGTTTTCAAAATACTTTCATTTGTAGGACCTTCTCAGGAAAAGAGTGTCATAGTTGAAGATTCTTAGTAGGAAATTAACTTTGTTTCCAGTGATGCTTCCACTAAAATTCCTTGAAAAATATCAGCTCTCAAAACCCTACCTCTAACTTCTTAATTTCAAAATTTTACTTTTTCAATTTATTGATCTTCAGAAGTAGGCCCAGACAATCCAAATGTTTATCTGAATTTGTGAACATCTTTCAGAGCATAAATTCATACTGGATCAAGTTGCTAGCACATTGTATAGATAACAATGCATAATCTGAAACTAAACCTCTCACTATTGCCACCACTTACTTGCACCAACATAGCATTAAGGTCTCATTGGACTAGGTGTCACAGAGATGAAAAGAAAAGCAACCTCCAACCCCTAAATACCCTCAGCCTAAAACAGGCTGATGCCACAGTTGTCATTGACCAGAAGCAGCTAAAAATTTATCTGTGCTCAGTTCAACAAGCACTGTAGCTGTTACAGGATGGAATCCCATACTTTGCCTGATCATTCCAAGATATGCCTGTATCATTAGTAGTTGCAGCAGTGAAAAGATCACACTTACATGCCATGGCATTAGTGTCTGAGTGATTCTGAACACTGTGAGTGTCATTTCACGTGGAGTATTTCAAACTCCTCAAACTACATGTACAGAGTCTGTAGATCTACAAATCCTGGGACTCTGGGGATTTAGATGTGTAAATTCAGAGCAGTGAGTCTATACATCCATAGATCTCTGTATCTGTAGTTACTGTTTTGCAAATTCAGGGAAGTCATTAAAGAAGATTTGCCTCATTTGGGCAGCTTCTGTTTGCCTAAGCAAGGAAGGCCTAGAACTTCTATTCAGAAAACCCACTGCCAAGATATTTAGGACATGGAGAAACTTCTAAAGCATTACAGGATAACAAAGCTTAATAAAAGCAATTTTAAAATAACCTAGTAATACATGGAATCATTCCAACAAACTCTGCAAGTCCAGTGATGAAAAGGACAACACAGGATGAAATGAAGTGATAAACATGGAACAGAGGAAAAAGATACCCAAATGCTGAAAGACTTTCTTTGCAATAAATTGTACCTTGATGATGTCCAGACCAGGCTGAGGGTACTCTAAGACTGGAAGTTGTTCATCTATATTCATTAGTCCAATCTCATCTGGATCAGCTCCCTGACTCACTAGATATACCACTTCTTGTAGCAAGCCTGTGCCTGCATGAAAGAGAACATATTGTATTACAGTTCTTATCTAAACAGAAGCGTATGAATGGAGACCTAGACATAGTAATAATGGTAACTTTTGTCCTTAAAAGTCTGTTGTGAACTACATCTGTAACTACTGTTTTAATGTAGTATGTCCCTTAGTTTATTATAAATGCATGGAGATCTCCTTTCACATAGAAGACCTGAGATTTTTCTTCAAAAATAATTTCACTCTGTTTCTGTCTCCAGATCATTTAATCTGTGAATTAGAAAGCATTCAAAAATAAAAAATAAAAATAAAAAAAAGAAAAAAGGTAAGTTTTTTTTCCCCTGTGAATGTTAGGGGCTGGCAAAATACTACTGTTTCCATTTTAGAAATAAAAAAAATGATGCAGACAGAGATCATCCACGTTCATAAAATGCATTAGTGGCTGTACTGGGAGATTGACAGTGTCCTCTATTCTAAATTGTAGGCAATTGTTATGCAATGTTAGAAGAGCCTATTTATACCTCTGAGGACACTTACAAAGCAACCATTAGATATTACAGTCCTAATGACTGCACTTTGAAAAACTAATAGGTATTCCAAATATAAGTTTGAACAGAAAAACCATTTCAAACTACCTTCAGGCAGGTAGGAAATCCTCAAAACAGGCAAACAAAGGTTCAGCAATACTTGACAGAGGCTTATGAAGAGAAAGGCTCAGGCTTTTGGTGAGATGAAGGAACAGAATGAGGGGAGAACAAAGTGAGCTAGCAGGGAAGGGACCCCCCAGTTTAGACGACAAGTCACAGAGGCATGGGACATCCTGGATACTGTGATAAATAGACCAGTTATTCAGGAGTTGTGAGCAATAAGGAAAATGAGACTGGAATTTATTCTTTCTCTCATTTTGCCTAACAGAACAAGTAATTGTTCCAGAACCCTTTACAAAGCCCAAGCCCACTGTAACATGCCATGTCCTTGGAAAGATGAGCTGAAAACTCACAGATCATGACTTTAATTCCCATTTTAACTTGAAAGTAACTTGTAAGTGCAACACTCCCTAGTTAATTCATATTAACTAGCATGGATGTACAAACAAATAAACATGCTTTGTACGAGTTCTGTACATTGTTCCAAAGCAAAGAACACCAGTATGTCATTATTCATATATTTTTTTAATCTGACCTAGGAAAAGTTAAAAAAAGCTAGTCAGAGTGAACACTGTCTGGATACAACGTGAAAGAACACACGCCTCCAAGAACTGCTTTGGAGAGTAAGTACTTTAAGATGCCTCTGCTTCCTGACTGATTTGCACATAAATTAAAATGGCTAGGAAAAGAAGATACTTCTACATTATCATCACCCACAGAGACAGCTGTCACAGACTTAATGTGCACTTGCCCCTGAGGCTGTTCCCTCTGCATTTTTAAGTCCAACCATGTATTCTATACATTAAAATGAACATACATATAGTACTTCAGTATCAGTCCCCGTGACTCTGAATGAGTACAATCCTTGTTCTCATTAAATATTTATTCTGACAGGAAACACCCTGGATCTCCATAATTTATTTCTGTATTTCCAATTCCACCTGCAAAGAAAAATGCTATTCCAGCAAGGTTGTTCCATGAAAGGAAAAGGAGTAACTCTATGGGGAAAACAGTACCACTAGGACTTTGCAACGTTTTGCTGCTAGCTGCTCCGTAAGCAAAAAGTAGCCACCTCCATTGTGCCTCTGAATACAAAGAGTTGCAGGGTTGAGGCAGAACTACACTGAGCCTTCAGGAGAAAAGCATGTTCTGTACCAGCTCTCCACAAAGTCCACCAGATAGGAGGTGAGGGCCAGGGAGCACAGCCCCCATGGCCTTGCGCAGTTCTGCTCAGACCCGTGGCCATGTGCTAGGCTTGGCTTGATTGGCAGTAGATCCACAAAGTATTGCAGAGATAGGAAATGACATACTAATGTAGCAGGTGCGGGGAAGAAGGGTTCTGATTCAGAAAGAAGTGGGCCTTTGGAAACTCAGAAGTCTTGATCTAAATAGGCTTCCATCAAAACCAGTCATTCATTGAAAGAGTAATGCTGGTCACATGGTGGGTATTCAAGAAGGAAAAATAAATATCTCCAGTACAGGTTCTTTAAAATAGTGCTTTAAATCTGTAATCCTCAAGGCTAATTATTAGCACTCACATACACAAATTACTGTAGCCATGTATATAGTGCTGCTCATATTCCACCATCCTATTCCCGTTCACACAGCAAACAGTATTTCTGCAATCTCTCTTCTACAAAGGGGAGGACTGCAAGCTGTCAGTTCAGACATCTGGCTTCTGGCCATCCAGCAGGTTAGAATCTCTCCTCCCTGCACCTGCAGTAGGACCACTCGTCCTAATTTCTCCTACCCATGAATTCTGCGCTAGTTTTTGCTTCTGTCACCATATTAGCCTGATTTTTTCCCACATTAGCACTCAATTATTCTGCTTAGTATTTTCAGGGTCTTAATACAAATGAAAACTAGAGATTTAACTTTGGAGGGGACTGTTGTTTTTTTTTTTAACTTTTCACCCTTAGTCAATTATCATTTATCTCACACATTTCCATTTATCTCACACATTTATCTCTCGCATTCCCAATGATACATTAAAAAATTATCATTGACCTGATCTCCTCTATTTTAAAAAACCAAACAAACCATATGCTTGTTAAAAAAAAAAATTAGCTAAAAACCTTTATGGATGTAATCAGATATATATAACCTCCTCACATCTCTATGAGGATTAAAAACAACTCAAGATAAATTACAGACACCAGACCTGAATATTCTCTTAAGAAACGATGGCTTAACTTAGCAACAGACAAATGGCAGCCCAAATTCCAGACCTAGCTGCTAGGGCAAGATTTATTAGTCCCTGGGAACACCAGCTGGCTGGAAAGCCAAACAAACTGAGGTACTATACCTATGCATGTGATGAGAAGCCTAAACCTAGACTGGGGCTAGCATAATTTATTAAATTTGACACCCACAGGAGGTTTAATGTGAGTCTTCTGCTGTAGCCCTTAACTCCCCATCTGTGTATAAAGCATACAGATACTGGCCATTTGAACCAACTGATTTAAACTGATGTCTGCAGAGATGTGCAATAGCCACCATTTTATGGGTGGAACCCAGAGTAAATTGTAGAAACTGAGATTTTCAAAGGAGATGATGGGAATAACCTCCAATAATCCTGGTCTGTCTCAAAATTTGACTAGATCTAAATGTCACAGAAACTTTCTTAGTAAAAGAGAAAATTACAATACTTGTTGGCAAAAAGGAAGCTAAAAAAAATTTTCTGGCCTGGCTGCCAACAATGATTTATTTTCACTTGAGGGTTACTAATATTTAAGTGAAATTAAAGGATTAGGTCACTAAGTGAAAAGCTAGCATGTATGCGTATGAACTCAAGGCTCTTCCTGGAGACAATCAGTGGATCTTGTACATCTCTATCATTTTGCATCATTTTCTCCTTGTGTTGTTGGAAGTGCATGCAGGTACATGCATGCCTCACTTGGTATTGTACAGAGGAGTAATCAGTCACTGACAAACAGGATTAATCTGTCAGCCTTTGGGCATGAGGCACTAGATGCAACATTCAAAAGTACCCAGCAATTCTACTTTTCCTTTTTCTAACTGCAGCAGATCTACATTTCATCCTGGAGGAAGACTGCTGGCCCTGTTACCTCCAAGGTCATATCGCCAAAACAGATGTGTTATTCATTTACATTTATCTACTTCCAACTAAAATTGAGCCAGTCAGCATCTGAGGAACTTCAGTGCACTGTATGTACCCAAGAAATGCTCTTCCCTTACAAGTTCTTTTGTTGTATCAATACAATACCTCAGGATAAAACTGTTCTGGTTTATCACACAGTATCTGGTAAGAGACGGATGGGAAACAGCTGTGATGAGTGTCCTGGGTTCAGCAGTGGCAGTCGTTTTTCTCCTTCTTAGTACCTGGTGCAGTGCTGTGTTTTTGACTCTCAGCCGGAGAACAATACTGATAACACTGATGTTTTTACTTGTTGCTCAGTAATGTTTATTCTGACCAAGGACTTTCTGAGTCTCATGCTCTGCAGGGAGAAGGGGAAGCCAGGAAAAAGCACAGACAGGACACCTGACCCAAACTAGCCAACGAGGTATTCCATACCACAGCACATCATGCCCAGTATATAAACTGGGGGAAGTTACTCAGGTCAGGCTGGGTATCGGTTGGTGGGTGGTGAGTGGTTGTATTCTCTTCCCTTGTTATTTCCATTATCGTTATTATTATTGGTGGTAGCAGCAGTGATTTGTGTTATACCTTAGTTACTGGACTGTTCTTATCTCAACCTGTGGGAGTTACACTCTTTTGATTCTCCTCCCCATCCCTCCAGGAGCAGGGAGGAAGAAGGGGGGGAGGAGATGAGTGAGAGAACAGCTGCCTGGTTCTGGGTTGCTGGCTGGGCTTAAACCAGGACAATGAGCTACTGCTAGAATTTTCAGGTTTTTAGAAGATCCTTTCAAATTATCCTTGGAACCACACTTCTACTCTGCATAACAGCATGTCAAAAGCAGCTCCATAACAACAGTTTGAACGTGTGTTAGTTGGGCTGTACTTTCCTCTTCTGTGATGCCTAATGATACTCGGAACTCAGGACTCGTTAAGAATCCTATCATGCCTACAGCAGCCCCTGTGCTTAGTACTTTCTGGCCACTAGCACACTCCCAGACAGCCACTGAACCTCAGAGATTTGTTCGAAGTGAAGTGGTAGATATAAAACCATGCAATTTCCTGCAAAATTTTGCTTTCCTACATGGTTTCTAATGTAGCTTATTTCAGTTTTCTGCCCTGTGTATCAGCTAACATGGGACAAATCTGAAGTCTGAGGATGCAAAGGTCTTTGATATATTCCTTTTATTCCCCCCTTGTTTGGAAACCACATGGAAAAATAAAATAAAGAAATACTAATCTTAATACTAACACTCTTCTAGTACTCCTAATTAGTTTCACTTTGTTTATCTACCAATGTTTGATGAAGTGTCAGCTAATACAATACAATGGACCCAACGTAACTCATGGTTTTTCACAGCATTGGTAGATACAAGTGCTCATTAAAAATGAGGCTGCTAAAGCCATCAGATTGGCCTAGCAAGTGCTGTAAAGCAATTCCCCACATCATTGTTCTAATTGCCTGCAAGCTCATTTCACTTTCACCAATTTCAGTGTATACCTGCAGGCGAGTATGACAGTGTCATCTTCACCCACCAATAGTTTTCAATAATAAATCCAACAGGTTTTATTATTAGAAGTCACATATACACCATGATACCGCATTTTCCAATTCTGTTCTTAGATGAGACTCAGGATTCAGAATAAAGGCAGAAATTGCGATGTTACATTATCAGTACTTTTGATTGACCAACTAAACGTGTATTAGAGGGCGCAATTTTCAGAAAGTACTCAATACTCATCCTCTAAGATTAATGCCCCTTTTAATGGCCTAAATGCCCTAAATTCAACAGCAACCTGATAAGGGACTCTGTGGACCATGAAGAAACAGAATCCAGATCTTCTGAAACTGATGGTGACAGCATAAGTAAGATGGAATTTTAAACAAGTGCTCACTGCATGATTTCCAGTAACATTAAGTAAGCAGAATCCTGGATTTTTAGACTTATTACTCAGTTTATTCTTCCACTTGCAGTTACTGGCTTTTAAAACAAAACCAACAGGCTGAATTCTGTTTGTCTTTCACCAGACTTAGAGAATGCAGACTTAGGTCCATTAAGTCCAAGCTGTTTCAAATGTGTTTCACTACGGGCTGTAAACAACAAACTATGAATACCATATTCTATTTAGGACTAAAATGTACTTTCTGTTGGGTAAAAAAACTGTCATGGAACTGTTTAAATATATGTATTATCTACAGAATTATTGCTATTGTGTACAGTATCCTAAAGCACTGCTTTAATGAATTTACAAAACAGTGTTCTTTTCTGCTAATGCATTAGTACTATTTTTAAAAAATGGCCTGAGTCCTAATTCTCCCTTACATTAGCACACTAACTACTCAATAGATGGCAGGATAAAAAGCATAGTATTGACCACAGTGCATCTCAGACCAGGCAGTGATTGTAGAGATTATCTCCACTTCCATACAGCAAGGCAAGCAATGCAGTATGTTTCACACCTACCACCTCTCTGGGAGGACATATAGAAAAACTGAACCCACATCCAGAGAAATCCATTTCCCGAAACAAGGCAGCCTCATCCATAACTTTCCAGGAACAGTCCCTGGCTCCAGCTATCTCCCCCACCATGCTGGGAGAGCACACTGGGAGACCTCAAAGCCATCAGGGAATGTGCTAGCAAGGAAATAGCACAGATGACAACCAGCTGGAGACTCTGTTGAGTGTACTAGAGTAGCCACAGTGAAGCAGGTAACTGAATTGTCCAGGTTGCCTACTTTAGACTTTATATAAACAAAAGAATAGCTCAAGAGTCACATACTCTCTAATCACTACATCTAACCCATGCCTACCCCAATCTGTCCCAGCAGGGTAAGGTCCACAAGGCCTCTTGTCAAGGACAGCCAGGGCAAAAAATGTTTCTTTTCTATCCCTCTTAAGCTACAACATCCTCACATGCACTGCAGCAAGGGCTAAGTAATAAATACTCTAACAGCTATGAGTCAGGTGTGCAGATTGGTCAACAATTGGTCAAAAAAAAACAACCAACCAAAAAAGAAAAAAAAAACAACATACAAGTCACAGGTTTATCTTTATTTGTCTTCTGACTGAAGATTCATAGCTTCTGTCTTCATGCTTGTCTCTACATCCATGCTTCCATCATATCTAGACGTCTCAGATTTTTACAGGTCCTTCAACAACAGCTGGTATTTCTTGGTATCAGATATTCAAAGGGAAAAGTATTTTGCTTTTCTCTAGGCTTTACCTGGGTTGGTAAAATATGTCCATGTATATGGATGTTCACCACATCTGCACCAGATGTCATCACAAATGGAGCAGTTTGTGTGAAGTTACACGATTCACTTAAATCAGCCAAATTAGCTTAAAAAGTTTCCATTTTTGGCCTAAACTCACCTACCAAATTTTACCTGGTACAAACTAGAATGCATTCACACAAAATATTGCAGGTGGTTCTTTAAGAGAAATTACAAACAGCTGGCTAGGGACACTAATATCCTGCATTACCTCAGATGTTTCTAAAAGAGTGTATCTGCCCATATACTTAAATTATTTCTCTTTCAGTTTCTACTTGCCAATCAAACATGCTCCCATGGTATAAAAGCACACCACCTATCACGCTAAAACAACAAAAAAGAAATTATAGCATAACATCAAGAACATGAAAATAAGATAAGCTTGCTTGCTCCCTTACCAACTGACACAATGACATCCCTTTCCACCCTTCCCATACTTATTCAAGGTTGACCAGGTCCAAAGTCAACCCAGGACATTCAGCTGCGACCTTCTTTCCCCAAGCTCTTCCCTTTGATGGGCAACCTCATGACCCACTTCAGAAACACCATGCCTTTCATAACAGTGTGAGCAGTTTTACCAAAGGATTGGCTAACAGGACACTAATTCACAGGGGAAGAGTACTTTTATTGGCTAATACATGCCACAGGGCAGATTCTGTCTCAAACATCTGAAAATCATCTGGCAAATTCTGGCCACATAAACTAACAGTGGCACTTCCTCACAGTGATAAGCAAAATGTGTACTAGCAACTTTTCAAATCTCACTTCCTCTCTGAGCGTACATAAGAAAGTACATGCCTTTACTCCATCTTACTGCATCTGTATCCTGCCCTCCTGCTTCCTCTGGCAGTCTGTTCTCCCAGCCTTGTAGATCCTATATCAAAAACATGCCTAAATTGCATTGTACATTACGACAGCAGGAGCTCAATCTCCAACAGTTAAGTCCCCCCACTGTGTCTAATATCTCTTCATTTCCATACAGGTGATGCAACACTGCACCAAGGATAACAATTCAGAAAGTAACTTTGCGTAATGGCAAGTCATTGTTTTTTTAAAATCACTCTCAAGGACTTTATTATGTTGAAGAGAAGTGGACAGTTACTCTTAGGGCCACTGATTTCTAGGACAACTATGTGACTTTCTGTGTTTGGTTCTACAGAGTTGTAGCATGGTGCGTGGCTAAATGCATAGCCTCGCAGTGAGCTCTGCTGAGTGAAACAGGACCAGAAGGCAGGAGACAATAGGACATCCATGTTAGACACCTACGTTGAGGTAGTTGTCATACCTTTGCTGTGAACATGGTCCTCTCCCCACACCGTAAGCACATTTCAGAAGACATCTGTCACTACCCAAATGCAATTCTATGCTTCAGTTTCAATCCCTTCCAGGAAACCTGCCTACACATTAATGTGCATTTTCATACATTAGATGAAAGACACCAGCACACCAATAGTAAAATGTGAAACCATTGCACATAAGAGTTTTACACAGAAAAAAAAAAAAAAGCAACACGTTTGTTTCAGAATTTCAAGAAACATTGTTTACCCTTTATGCATGAAACTACTCAACCTGTTTCATCAGCTAGTGGTTGTCCCAGGTCAGGGAGTAAAGCATTTTGTCTCAAACAGAATCCTCCTCAAATCATAGGTGCCCTAAGCAAAACCATTCTTCGCAAGGTACCTATGACCCCACTCATATTTAGCACACAATCATTCATTCCCTCTCTCTGCTGAATTGTAGTTTTAGACAAACTACAGCTATTTATATTCTATTTCTATTCTGCTCTTCAGAATTAGAAATGGAAATAAATCTAACTGGAAACATAAAAGGGGATCAGCCAATCTATATCACCACAGGTTTTCTCAGTATTGTGGCAGAACACACTATTTCTGATAGAAAGCACTGGTGATCACTGAAGCATTGACACTGATCATTATTAATGTGCACTTCAGCTATACATGCATAAAGCAATCCAATTTTAGCAATACCTATAGCTGTTCTGTGATACTTTAGCAACCATGATCAGCAGTAAACAGGCATTTTACTGGATGATTAACCTGGGTTTACGATTCCTTTGCATCCACAGAACACTGCAAAGCAGCCAGCATACTGCTAGATCTGCTGCATTTCCCAGGGCAGCGGGATTGGAACTACATGGTCCTTTCCAACCCTAACTATTCAATGATTCTATGTCAGTGCGTCTTCTGAGCATGATTCTCATCTCACCAACTTCATGCTTGTCTCATTTTGTTGCTTTAGACGAATTTATTCTTCACACAGTGAATGCAGTGAAGAGCTAATTCAGCACCACTGTCTTATGTCCCATAAGGTGATCTAATGTCATTACACATCTAGGACTTGCAGCCTTATAAACAATGATGGCCTTCACATTATGCACTATAAAGAGCAGGTGGGTAACAGCATGTGAAATCAGCTTGGATTTTCTTTTATTATAGATCGATTCTGGCATTTAGTGACAAAAATCCATCCTCAGTTGTTTCTCCAGCGTTACTCGTTTTATCCTTTGTTATCTCAGCCACTGCCTCAGATGTACCCATCTAAACCTCTCCTACACATTCAGCCCCATGATATGCTTCCTTCCTGGTGTCCCTTCACTCCCCTCAGAGCACCTTTCCTAAGCTTATAGTCCAACTTGGCTGAGATGTCATAATGATGGACCGTTTCGTCTGACATGCACGTCTTGCCTGCATGCATACACAGCAAAGCACTTCTCTTGCTTCTGTTTTTACAATACAGTAAAGAATTAACACATGACACAAATGGTTTATTTCTTTTGTAAGAGTCCGTAAAAGACTTTGGTATACATAACCATAATTATTTCAGCTCTGGTGCCCCACCTTCCTGGATTCTCCAAGGTGTTACAAAAACTCTAAATAGGGTCAAAGTGATGAGATACTGTGTGATTCATAAGATCATAGAATAGTTAGGGTTGGAAAGGACCTTAAGATCATCTAGTTCCAAGCCCCCTGCCATGGGCAGGAACACCTCACACTAAACCATGTCACCCAAGGCTCTGTCCAACCTGGCCTTGAACACCGCCAGGGATGGAGCATTCACAACTTCCCTGGGCAACCCGTTCCATTGCCTCACCACCCTCACAGTAAAGAACTTCCTCCTTATATCCAATCTAAACTTCCCTTGTTTAAGTTTGAACCCATTACCCCTTGTCCTATCACTACAATCCCTAATGAAGGGATTGTATCCCCTCCCCAGCATCCTTATAGGCCCCCTTCAGATACTGGAAGGCTGCTATGAGGTCTCCACGCAGCCTTCCCATGTTATTCATGTTATCAATCCTCTGTTCTTTGCTCCCTCACGCTGCAGGGAAAAGCACATTCCTACATACTAGCATTATTACATGCTCAGCTTTAATACCCTAGATGCTTAATTCAATTTCAGAACCATAATTTGCTTGTTCCCCTACAAAAATATAGATGACACCTTTTGTCCAAGAGAATTTCTTTTCGTAATACATTCCAGTAGAGAAGAAATACATCCACATGCTTGCAGTGGAAAATGTAGACAAAAAGATTATGCAACTTCTCCAAAGTCACAGAATCTTCAGCCAAAAAGTCATATCAAATACCCAGTAGTACACCAAACCTTGCATCACTTCTGAAGGAGTACTGACAAGACAATACAGGGGGTAGTTCCACAGGGTATATGAATCCCTACTGTGCCCAAAAGGAGCAAAAACTCTTCCGACTGCATAATAAGAATGAAAAATGATGTCTGCTTAATCTAATTCAATCCAGTGTTCGAGCATTTTGCTTCCTTTCATTAACACCTTTGCTATGACTGGCTGTTGGGTTTTCTAATTCTTTAGTCTTTGAGGTGATTATCATCTATCTAATGCAGTCAACAGTAATTTCACATGTCCAGAACAGCTTTTTACACCCAGTAAAATCTTTTTTTTCCCTGAACCAGCTTTCAAAAAGTGTGAGTTCTGCACTACACAGCAGGGAAGCAATTACACTACATTTGCAAAAGACCGAGCAAAACCTGTTAGGTAGCTGGAGAACTCTTCCTCTTCGGAACCATTTGTTTTCTGTCTCTAATAACATCTCTTCACTGGTTTGATAAAAAGCTCAAGAGAAACACTTCTAGCAAGGTAACAAAAATGAGTTTTCCTCCACAACAATATTTTTCTTCTCCACCTTTATTTCCTGTTTGCAGCAGTAAGAACCTATTCAATTCTACTCCCACTGAAATCAAGTCAAATGCATCAGTGGCAAACTTGACATTGTCTTCAATTACTTATTTGATGCTTTTATTTATCATTTATTTGCCTAGCAGTATTTAAGACCAAGTCAATACCAGAAGGAATTTTGCACTATGAAAACAGAAGATAAACAAAAGATAGACCCATTTCAAAAGGACTTTTA
Source organism: Pezoporus occidentalis (assembly GCF_034315485.1). Lineage (NCBI taxonomy): Eukaryota > Metazoa > Chordata > Aves > Psittaciformes > Psittacidae > Pezoporus > Pezoporus occidentalis. The sequence continues at coordinate 2,117,093 of NW_026915769.1, forward strand.
AAGCACAGAAACCCAGTGGCCTTAACACCCAGAAACACTTGTCTACAGCTATTACTTCTGCACCTGAGCGATCCTCAACAGAATGATTTTAAGCTGCAGAGTATAAACTCTTCTAATTGGTGAAAGGAACGTGACTTCAGTCACCAAAAGCATGAAACCAGATTCAAATATGGACTCAATGCATCCATTCCTAAAAGGACAGCTTACAAAACTTCTCCATCGCTCAGTGCAGTTTGCTGTTCCCTTTCTGTTTGCATAAGAAGTCCATTCTTTCTGGCCAGCTAGTATAAGAACTAATACACATTCATATCACATTAAAACAGAATGACATCTGAGCTTTAAAATTTAAATAGATAAACCAAGTAACTGTGATGTTATTGTAAAAGAAAAAGTTAAATTCCATGTTTTGATTTTAACGACATTAACTTGTTTATCCACATTCATGAAACTAACAGAGGTTTCCTATCATTCCATGTCACAGGGAAGAGCTCAGGAGTGTGTATGTTTCCGAAAAGAAAAACAGAGGCCAAAGGGAAAGAATCCTAAACATATTCTGTGTAAAAACCTATTGATTTTTAAGCCAACCTCATGATATCTATGGCAGGGGGGTTGGAACTAGATGTTCTTAAGGTCCTTTCCAACCCTAACTATTCTATGATTCTCTGATTCTATGATCTAGCTCTTTGGCAACTGCAAAGCTTATTACAAAATAATACCAGCAAAACTCTTGGGAGGAGTTCCATATGAGAACTCTGGAAATTAAGGCAAGTCAACTAAGCTAACACACAAACATCCACTGGATGCTCGTGTTCCCTAGGGAGCTTCAGCTACAATGCTATACGGTCATCTCAGACTTGCCAGTACCAGGGTAAACCTCTGCAGTCCACCGCAGCTGCCTCATGTCACTATATCTGACAGCTCCACAGCTCTGAAACTCCCACACCCTGGGCACATTTTGGGCAACCTTTCAATCTGATTCTCCTCTCATTTATGACTGTGCAAATCAGGACAGATTGTAAGTAGTGTTGGATCTATGTATATCTGGGTAGGCCAGAAGAACTGGATTCCTTGTGTGGCTTATCCGTGTGTCACATCATGCAGAGGTCACTAGTCAATGTTAGCTAGTTAGGCAGCAAGCCAGGGCACTAAATAAGTACATCTTACCAAGGCATAACTGAGGTATATTTACAGGCAGGTAACAGAGGATACAGGCACAGTGATTCCCTGACATGCTATTTAATCCATGTAGGTCTGTGCAGACCCGTCACCTACTCACTGATTGCTGTGGCAGGTAACTGCAGGTATGTTAACTGATGGGTTAGATGTCCTCAGGCTGCAGGACACCCCTGCAAGCATAGGTCATGTGTAGCCATGTAATCTTAGTCAACCAATATTACTCTTTATATTGAATAATAAGAAAATTATTGTGCAGTACAACAATACCTAAAGAACCACAAAACAATCTTACTGGTACACATAACCTCATTGCCAAGAGGTACACAAACCTCATTTTAGAGTCTGCAGAAAATATGAAGGGCAGGATTGCACAAGTCAAACAAAGCAAGATCTCACTCAGGGCACAGCAGTTTGGTACATTTTCCTTATAGTATGTTTCTTAAATCAAGACATTTTACCTGTGTTTTTATAACTTGGTCCCACAGACAGCTAAGACTGATTGGAAAGTGAAGGAAACAGGACAATAGGCCAGAAATACTAATCTTTAAACCAATTTCACAGCCCAAAGAAAGCTAAATATGTCTACATGCCAGTAGTTCAAGACTCCCTTTGCCTGAAGTGCAGCAACATTTGAGTGCTGAGTCTGATTAAAGAATCTTCTAGATGCTGATGAGTGAAAGTCTATTATTTTAGTGGAAAATTAAACAAGAAAAGTGAGGTTTACGCTGTACTTTTTAGGTTTGGCTCACAACCCAGCAGCTGTAATAGTCACTAGTGTAATGGTCAATGGATCAAACTGTTTCCCCACAATAGAAGAAGACCCTGTGGCACACAGTGTCCCCGTCGTGGAAAGATTAACAGGGATGAACAGAGATCCTCCAATCAGCCAGGGAAGGGACAGGGGCATACCAGTATCCCAGCAAGAGGAAGTGTTTGATTCAGGAGTGCTGGAGATGGAAGAGGATAAAAGTGTAGTATGCATGCAGAACAGGAGACGGAAAGCCCACAATGCGTGCAATGCAGTTTACCAAGAGGTGAAATGAGAAGCGTGACCTTCTTCTACACATAAAAAATCTTTCAAACAAATAAACCAATGGGCAACTCAATTCAACTTTCTCTGGTTCGTTTCATATAAGACTGGAGGTAAGTGTTAAAGAATGTGAAAGAAGACAATGAATGTACGCACAGGCAAGCTGTCCTTGAACAGATCTGCAAATTCACTGTTGGCACTTCATTAAGCCAAAGGCCTAGAGTCAGCCATCATATTCCCTACAAATTAATGGGTAGATATAAAAATCCAGTGCTGCAAGGAAAATTCAAAATACTATCTATAAAAAAAAAAAACCAAACAAATGCACTTCCAGGTAAAGGCCATATCCAGTACTTGCTCTTCTGACCTGTTGTGTGGCACTAAATGGGAGAGTTCTCATGAACTGGCTGAACTTGAAGCTGGTATTTACGCAACAACTGACATTTTCCCACACTCCAGAAAGTTATTTGGCAAAATAATCAACGTGGGAGAGATAGCTTCATTTCTAATGTAAACAGCTTACTTTTTCAAATTACCAGTTTTACAAAAGGCATTAATTTGTGGGCTTTAACCCAAGAATGCAAAATGCACAATCATTCAGATACAAGATGGTATTAAGAGAGCTACTGTACACCACTTATGAGTAAAGCAAATGGACAGATCATGTACAGCATTGTAAGACACAGCAAAATACTAAGTGAACCTGGACTCAATACCATAATTTAGGGACTGAATTAATTCTACTGAAAAAATTGACCTTAACAGACAGCTAATCTTGTCATGGCGACTGATGGAATACCATGAAATAATTTGCTTATACATTAATTCTGTACTTCAATTTCGCAGAAGAGAATTTTAATTTTCAAGCAGGGTACAAAAAGCCCACTGTATGAGACGGTTCAAGAAAAGCTATGGGAGAGATGCAGTGTTTTCTCTGAATATTGCATCTGTACCTTATCTGTGAAGCAATCTGGTCTGTAAACTCCAATTATTTAATGCTATAGATAATGGTATTCCATTTTACACTTGCAGCTACTGTAAACCTCAGCGCGTCCCATTCAGCCTGCCCATTCTATACGAAAAAGTTACATGAAAGATGAAACTTGTGGCTGTATTTCTTCAAGAGAGAGGGGTAGCACACCTGACTTTATGCATCATCATAAAAAGGACTGCTGTAATTACAGCTCTACCATATGCATAAGCATGTACGCTCTTTCACATGTTTATATGACTAAATGAGTCCCTAGATTTTAGGCAGAAGCTTCTTCTAGGCCAGCAGCTCCCAAAAGCTGTTACCATTGACTGGACACAGGTGTTAAGAATAATTAAAGATATAATGAGTATCATGATTTAGCCATACATCAGTGGAAATCACATTAAAGCACAGTCATTTTCCATTAGGCTTATTACATTATTCCCAGTAAGGTCACTGTACATTCAATTTGCTACCATTATTGGACCAGCTTTTTCCTGGGTCAATCCCAATTTTCCAATATCTCTATTTCCAAGCACTATCTCCACTTCATATGTTTAGAGCTCTTTCATCTGGCCTTGCAGAGTTTAACATCTTCAAAATGACATACATACTACTGCATCAGTCCCTAGGATTACTAAGGCAGTCCTGACCCTGTACGCCACTTGTGTATTTTCATTGGCAGATAAACCAACATATATGGTCAACAGCTACTGATGAAGCCTTCTGCTATTAGACTATACCATAGGCCTCAGTAAGAGCTAGAAGCTCTGGCCTCTCACACATCTAGCAGACAAACTTGTGTATTTTCCACAGTCTGAGCAGATGAAGAGCTGATGAAAGACTGAACAAAACTGATTTCCTTAAGAACAACAAGAGTTTTTCTTTCAACCTGACATTGCTGCATTTTTCTTTTCCTAAAATTCCATTGTCAAAAATATTCCTGAAATTTTGTTTAAATGTAATTAATGGAATATAGATAACAACCATTTTTTATCTTCACAGATTATAAAAACCTTAAAGTATTTCACTACAAAAACCTATATTTTGTGCATTAGATCTGTTTCATAAACCTACTTTTTTGATTACAGCAACATTATGAAAATTCTAATTAGCTCCAGTGAAGAGAAAATCTTCGTCAATGCTACTGACAGGAAGATAAAGTTGTAGTTAAGGTAATGCAGAAGAGCTCAGGCTTCTGTATTTACATTCCAGCTTTGTGGTAGGCTTCCTGCATGACCTTGGCTAAATCAATGGGAACCATGTTAGGGCAGCCTAATTTCTACTAACATGCCTGTCCCTAGCCAGCAGACCCTTTGATAACTGATTCAGAAGCCCTAAATAAGGCACTAAGTTGTAAGCCACATAGGATCAGCTCAGAAAACAGGGGTCTCAGTAGACTTCAGGCTACCTAAAGGTCAAGCTTGCAGACATTATTGTATAGAGCCTATTGTCATGACAAGGATTCCTCAAGACTTAAGTATTTACTTTCCTGGAAAGTAAAACATGGCCCCTATTTTGATCCCATGACTGCTCCCCAGCTCCTCCACACAGCACTAACTTCAGTGCTGGGGCCCCAGTTGTCAGTCTTCCTTTTCCTTCTTCCACAGTAACTGTCAGTAAATCCTCTTGTAGTAAGCACTGCCACTAACTTTGTAAATGTTCTCCCTCAGCTGGGGCCCCAAGAGACCTAGTATGATGTTGCTATATTCACAAAATAGTAGCAAATTAAATATGATTATGCAATCTGGCTTTCCACAGCCAACTGTATAGCCATCAAAACTGAGCTGTTGCCAGCTGATGTATTAGCTATATTGTGCCCGACTGCTGGAAACTGAGGTTAGCTGAGGATGTTTAATGATCCGCCAGTATGGAGCTGGAGTGCTATACTCACATAAGAACACTGTAAGCACAGATTCATAAACTGAAATCTTAAATCTGAAAGAATTAAATAGTGTTCTTACTGCATGCTATAAAGCATCAGGAAAACAGTTTAAAAGAACAATAAAGATATAGCTGCCTGCTCCTAATCCTAGCATTTTGGGGGTCATCCATCTACAAACTATCCCTTATCTAATGTATGCATCTAACAAGCTCTAGACAGTCTTTAAAAGCATCATTAGTAATGAAATATCAAAGAGATTTGCAGACAAATATTTGAAACTGCTTGAGAAATGAACACATAATAGATAGTGCATTGCAGAACATATGAAACAGCACATTAAAAAATTGAAAAGCATTGGCCATTCATATAACAATGAGGTAAGTCAGAAGCCTATGATACTGAAACGTCATTTCAAGGGTATTAACAGAGCTAACATCTGTTATCACCAGTGAACTTTGAATTTTCTAGGAAGAGATCATCTTATTGTCAGGAAAAAAGTCACTTAATAAGGAAGAGTCTGTTTTTATCAGGTGGATTACAAAGCTACCATATTGTCTGCCTCTGCAGGCAGCACTATGTCCATTTTAGTTCTCTTTCCACATTTTTGCCTGGAAACTGAGAGGATAAGAAACGAAGAACTATGGTATTAAAAGCAGATACCGAATAGTATAAAACAGCCAAAGGATGTGCTCAATGGAGAAACACACACTTATGTTGCAAGCAGGAGATATTTCTGGTAATTCAGACAGCACAGCAAGAACGTACTTCGAGCACATGTACTCCCAGAACGATTTGGGCGGTCGCTTCGGGAGCACAATACGGAAGGATGGGGCACAGACAGTAAACCTGTATGCCACATCATAAGTCTGTATGTTGAAATACACACTTCTGCTTCAATACATACACGCTGAGCGAGGTTTCCCTTGCCTGGAGCAGCATCTTCACCCCCGAGTGCTACACCTGGCGGGCACCGGCACTGCCGAGGCGAGGACCACTGGCGGCAGCACGCAGCGCTGGCAGTGTACCCAAACTCGGCGGGTACCCCCAAGCGCTGGGACCCTCCACCCATGCCTAGGGCGCGGGACGGGGCCCAACTCGGAGGGGCTTCGGGGGCCGCCGGCCTGGCCGCACACGCAGGTGGCGGTGGGGCGCAGGCCTCGTCCCGGCCTTCCCGCGGGGACCCGCCGCCGCTGCGCACCGCTCGCCTGGAGGGGACAGCTGCCGCGGGCCCGGGAGGCGCCTCCCTGCGAGCGCAGGGCGCGGAGAGGACACACCACCCCGGGGGAGCCCCAGCCCAGCGGGGATGGGACGGGGCCCGCCTACCTGATTTGGGGTAGGTGACAATCCAGACGTCGCTGTCCCTCACCGGGAAATTGGCGATCTCCTCCATCTTCCCCCGGCAGAAGGGTGGCAGCCGCACCCCATTGTACTCAAAGTACTTGCTCTCGAACTCGCCGGGCGTGCTAGGGGTCTCGGCCTCGCTCTCCGCCATCCTTTTCCCTGCCGGCCGCGGTATGGGGGGGGTGTACCTGAGGTGTGGGGCGGGGGGTGGCTGCGGTGCGGGCTTGGCGCGGCAGCCCCAGCCCCCGGCACGCCCCCACGCACGCACCGGCAGGGGGCGCGAGGCCGGCGGCGCATGGGCCCCGCGCGCGGTGATGTCATGGTCGGCGCTAACGGCAGCAGCGTCTGAGGGGCTGGCTGTCCGCCCCTCCCTAGCCCTGCCCGACCCTCGGCACCTCTCGTCTGCGGCCGGGCCGCCTCACGTACATGGTCCCGCGTCCGCAGCCGGGTGGGCAGAGGCGGAAGGAGCTGGGGGGACCTGCTTTCACCTCTGCTGCGCCGTGGTGCGGCAGTGCCAGGGCCCGGCCGCACAAGAGGGCAGATAGCGGGCGGGGGGGTGAGCAGCCGGGGTCAGGTGCACTGAGTAGTCACAGAATCGTAGAATCGATTAGGTTGGAAAAGATCTGTAAGATCATCAAGTCCAACCATTACCCCAGGATTGCCAAGGCCACCACTAAACCATGTCACTGATGGCTCCATCTGCATGGTTTGTGAGCAGTTCCAGGGACTGTGACTCCACCACTCCCGTGGGCAGCCTGTTCCAATGCCTGAGCACCCTTTCTGTGAAGAGATGTTTCCTAATGTCCAGTCTAAACCTCCCCTGTACAGCTTGAGGCTGTTACCTCACTTGTTACTTGGGAGAACAGACCCACCACACCACAACCTGCTGTCAGGAAGTTGTAGAAAGCAGTAAGGTCCCCCAAGAGCCTTCTCCAGACTGAGCACCCCCAGTTCCCTCAGCCATTCCTCATAAGATATATTCTCCAGACCCTTCACCAGCTTTGCCGCCCTTTTCTGGACCTGCTTCAGCACCTCAATGTCTTTCTTGTCCTTATCCTTGCACCGAGCCAGGCACAATGCAGGTGTGTGTGTACAAGACAGTGAGGAAGGGGGTATGCACCCACTATTTTCAGCTACTAAGGTTGTTTGCACCTTTCAGTGTTCAGGTTTAAACCTACACTTGTTTTTAGCACTAAGCTTTTCTTCCTGGTCCCAATTTCTCTTTGTGTCTGATAGGGGAACAGCTTTCATTACACCATGAGGCAGGTGGACTTGAGCCTGAGCACCCAGCCCCTGACTGGGCAGGTGTCCAGCACATCCCCTGCCAATTCTGACTTGCTCCCTGGGCTTCCCAGGCAGTCATCAGAGCTGACCCATTAACTTATTGTCCTGGGTTCAGCAGTAGCAGTCATTTTTCTCCTTCTTAGTAGCTGATGCAGTGCTGTGTTTTGACTTTCAGCCTATTGCATATTGCTTTTCACTTTCTGAGTCTCATGCTCTGCCAGGGAGGAGGGGAAGCCGGGAGGAAGCACAGACAGGACACCTGACCCAAACTGACCAAAGAGGTATTCCATACCACAGCACATCATGCCCATTATATGAACTGGGGGAAGTTATCCGGAAGGACTAGATCACTGCTCGGATTGAGCTGGGTATCGGTCGGTGGGTGGTGAGCGGTTGTATTCTCTGCCCTTGTTATTTCCCTTATCATTATTATTATTGGTGGTAGCCGTAGTGGGTTTGTGTTATACCTTAGTTACTGGACTGGTCTTATCTCAACCGGTGGGAGTTACATTCTTTTGATTCTCCTCCCCATCCCCCGGGAGTGGGGGGAGGAAGGGGGGAAGTGAGCAAGTGGCTGCGTGGTTCTGGGTTGCCAGCTGGGCTTAAACGACACTTACTTTGTTCAGAGGCCATTAGCAGTAGAAACTATCCCTATCCCAACACTACTAGGGGCTGGTTACTGAGGGGATAGCCCTGCCTGCAGCACAGCTGCTGTCTGCCCATCCCTCATCCTTCCTATTACAGCAGCTCCAATCTCACTGCTCCTAGCAGCACAAATGATGCTTAGGGCAGAACTCAAACAGTACTCCCAAGCTTATGGGAGTACTATTTAAGTTGCCCAAATTACTTGCCCAAGCAGGTAACTACCCAGGTCTTGCAGTTCAGGGTATTTAAGGCCTATTGGTTCCTGATGGGAAGGTAAAAAAACTTTAGCTTCCATTAAGATGTTTTTAATACAGAAATTAAGACCATTTTAGCAGTTTGGTCTGGCATGAATGAAAAATTAATAGTAGTTAAACAAAAAGAAGACTTCTGTTAGTTCCAGAAAGGTCAGTGAGGAGTTTTGGCTTTGCTTATGCTTATTAGCCTTATAACAGCTGATTTATTTTGTGTTGAATTATGTATACTTCTGTAATGGTGCTGAAATGGAGCTCTTTGAAAGCTTCAAAATGTTTGTAGCAGATACATATTTGAAAGAAATAAAATAAGCAAAACAAAGGAAGATGGCATACTGACTTATAAAATAAATGTATCTTAGTACTAGTGAGTAAATTATAGCTCATTTCAACTGAGTTTACTAAACTGTGAACAGCAACCAGCTGGAGGTTGTGTCCTGTCAAACTGTTCTACAGGAGCAATCCCAGGAAAAGCAACAGTGCAGACAGCTGAGGGCAGTAACTGCTTTCAGCCTTTATAGTTCCATTTACCAGCATGCATAAATCAATGCTTTTTTTGTAGTTTACTGACATTTGTTCATATTAATAATAAACGACAGACATTGAAACTATGATGAGGCCAGGTAGGAAAAGTCCACCAGAAACTAGTATCAGAAGTATTGTTTCATTAAATGTAAATGGTTTGCAGGAAGGTGTTAGGTAAACAAAAAAAAAAAAAGAAAAACAAAAACCACACACACAACAAACAAAAAAACCAAAAAAGTAGAGAAAAAAATCATCGTACAGTCAGTGGTTGAATAGTCAGATTTACCCTAGGAGTTAATAATGCAGGTTCAAGTCCCTGTGGTGCTGTTCATTTTTGAGCCTGCTTCTTCCAGACACTGAAATCAGAATTATCTTTTCACATCTAAAATAATTTTTCCAATTAAAAAAAAAAATTGGGTTCACAAGAGTAACAGGCAGCTGGTCAATGCATGTTCTGTGTTTTAAGATAATGTTGCAAACTCAGCAGCAACTGGCATACTGGCACTGGGACCTGTTCCTTTCTTCCCTATGATATTTTAAATAATTTAATTTCTTCTTTTTCGTAATAAAATAATTCAAAATTGCAATTTTTCTATGGGAAGTAGAGTTGGGGGTGGTTTAGCCAACCTTTGAGGTAAAATTGATTTGTCTTTTCTGACAATTAAAAGCATTATGCTATGCTAGTAATTAATAACTTTAAAGTCCAACTAAGCAGGCTTGAATTCTAGTCTCTATTACCTTTTTTTTTAATTTTTTTTTAATCCAGACTTTGTCCTCAGGCATAGATATGATCTTTGCTCAATACATCAAGTGGAAAGAACCATACTGACAATATGAAAAATCTGTTTCTGTTTTCTCTTTAAGTTAATAGTAGTACAAAAGCAGCTTATGTAGAGCCAAAAGCCAGGCAGGCCTGACACAAGGGACACAACAATACTTGGAGCTATCTCTTCAGCAATGGCTGCTTTCATTTATCTTACAATGTTCTAAATGGAAGAGCAGTTGAGGCTCGGTGTGGCTGAGAAAGCAGGTGCCCTGGATTAACTGCGCTTGGAAAGCTCATCTCTGTGTTACAGTTACAGTAAGTCCTAATATATGGATTTTTGATCTATAGTGCAGAAATTGCGCAACAGGTGTATCCATGTGGATATTAAGTATACAGGATGTACTGCATGCATGCAGATCACCAGCCCGGTGCTTACTCACATCTGACGCATCCAAGATGGGATGGGAATTCAGACAGCTGAACTACAAAATGCATGAAAACTGGGGTTTTGGGGGAATTCCCTATTAAAAAGACTACAGTCAGTACATTTCACAGGAGTCGCCAGATTCCCCTCTGTATAAAGCTCAGTTAAGAAGAAACTTGACAAAAGAAGATCATAGAAAAAGAATGAAATTATGTCCCTAGGAAAATGTTATTTTAACATCTGTGGAAGTAGGATTTAACCATGGAAACGGACTGCCTTATGCTGGTTTGGTATGTCTGTGTTTCTCTGGTCATCACTACAAAAAGCACTCCTATACCTTTGCATTCCTGGGGAGTCAGGTGTCTCCTTGTCTCTGTTGTCATAAGTGCATACATGAGCTGAAGATAACATAAAGAATGGCCCTGGCTTGAGATGTGTGCCTACTATTGCACACACAGAAATGAAGTTTCAGCTTTCAAAAATCAGTCAGATGAAATAAACATAAATCTGGCCATGGTCTTTTTATTAAACTACAGTAGCAACAACTTGCATCATCGTTGGAGGGGCATGTTCAGACGAAGATAAACTGGTTGCACTTTTTGGGATGCCAACTGCAGTTTAGTTTTATACATGAAATCTGTAAATGCCACCATAAGTATTACATGAAGCTGATGTAGTAATATGCTAGTAACAGCATGTGACATTGTATTAATGCACCAAACATCTGTGCAGTAGATTGGTGTTTATAAAACACTGCTGTTCAGTGAGGACACATGAACATTTCTGACTCAGTCCAGACATGAGCCGTAGCTGTGTGAGGTTTCATCACATGACCCTAACACAGCATTTAACTCTTATGCTGAATGTGGCTGAGGATCAAGCCGTTAATCAGCACTCACTGTCTTTTTCAGTTGTTTGTGGTATCCGTAACCAGGAATGAGTGCTCTGGCCTCATAATCAGGATGTTAAGGAATATGATCCTTTTCTGCTAGGATTTCCATGTAACCTTAACTAACTCAGTCTCCCTGTGCTTTAATTTCCACCTGTCAATACAGTGCAAGTACTGTAATCCACCTCACAAGGCTATGTAAAGATAAATCTCTTGCTTCTCGTTACACAAGATTCATGGTCTTTCCAGGAGGCAAGATTAACGCAAATTATTACTACTTTGATGTGATCCTCATCAATGCAAGTGTTTGTATTTCTCTCAAAAGTGTTTATAACTGGCACTTCAAAGAGCCAGTTTCTCAGTGTCTCAGGCTGTAGAAGACCACTCAGCATTAAATTCAGTAGCAAAGCAAATCACTCAGTGCACCAGCTCTGAGATGGAGCCTTACTATATAATACTTTTCACAAATTTACAGTGCTTCTAAAATTATACCCTACAGCATTTCAAATTCAGCAGACTTGGATCATGAGTACATGTAGAGGTCACATATCATCTTTATTCTTAGCACTACACTTTCCAGCAGGCCATGTATGGATGGAATTTTGGACAAGATCAGTTTGCCTTACCACCAGCCTACACAGTATAAAGGAAGCTGTGGTCACTTTGCTGATGCATCATATACATTAAGCTCAAAATGAGGGCAGGAACATAAAAAGGCAAATAACCAAAAACAATCACCAGGCTGTCATATCACTTCAAGGGAAAAACGTCAGAGGTACATCAATATTTTTGATGAGTCAAAGCAAAGATCACGTGAGAGGAAGATGAGCAGCAAATGTCAGCACTGTGGATTAATGGCTTTGCTTTTCCAAAAGGTCAGAATTGCAGTTTTGTGAACCCTCACCACAAATTGTGCAATGATAATTACACCGGACAAGACAGTATGGGATAACTTGCATAACTCGGCAAGCATTACTGTAAATATTTCCCCAGTGGGTTGTAGGTGGCTTTAGCTATCTGCACATTACTATCTCCACTTTGAATTTGTGACAGCAAACAGAAACTTCTATTAAAAAAAAACCAAACAAAAGCAAAAACAAAAAAAAACCAAACAAACAAATGAAAAAAAAAGAGCTAATTTTTAATTGGGGATAATTTTTGTAGTGTAACTGTTCATGGCTGGGACTAAGCCATAATGAAAGAAAATTTCAAACTTAAGATGCCCTAGGTTTCATCAGAAATGTTTCCAAGGTGGCCTTACAGGCACAGTGCTGGCACAGGACACAGGGTAGCCAGGTCCCATTGCAAACTCCTGACACTTCTATAGGTGAAGTTGGGTTAGTTACTTTGCCACTCTTTGCTTCCATCACCCTTCATTTTAAAGGGGGACAGAGACAGTTGGTCGTATTTATGTGTTCATGGGAGAAAGTACAACTCAATATTGATGCATAACAATGCTATAATTATGCTTATTAGTCTTACATTCATTATTTATGTCATTATTGAAGAAGAACTTAAATGGTCACTTAAGTAAACTTAGGGCACTGAAGGCAAATGATTGTTTCAAGGCAGTAACTTATTTTTCAGTGTTAGGAGAGGCATACAGCTGTGCCCTTTGGATATGCTAGTTGTGTTATCTCTGCATAATGAAGGTTGTGCAGCTATCTTGTATAAAACTGGTTTATGTTTGAGGGACTTGATTTGAACATCTCAGTGATTTGGTACCACAAAATAAATCAGGAGTTTTTGTCATAGTTACAGCTGGAACACCATAGAAACTGAAGCGTGACAGGAGGTGAACTGAATGTGGCTGCTTTAGCACTACAGGTCGAGTAATTTTCGCTTCTAAATGCCTTTGAATGTATCTATGTCAGAGCAAGCTGCTGTAGAAATGGCACAGATGCAGTTATTCCAGATGAGAATCAGTGAGAAAATTTTCATTTGTATTATGCTTCTAAAAGTATATTATTTTGGGCTTTGGTTTTTTTTTTATCTAAACATGGGCATTGAGGTATGAGGATGGATAATGTTGAAGTCATGGGCTTTAAACCACACAAGACCCTATGATGAGTTCCTGAATGGAGTTTGAAGTGTATGCTTTTGTATCAGTCTTCTTCTGTTCAAACAGCTGCAGAATGTCACGTCCAGTTAACTGGGAGCATATGTACATGAAAACACAACTCTGATCTGACTCTGCACGTATCAGGCTGTGATGTAGCCAGATTTGTGTAATGATGTAGGGAGGCTTCACTGCTTCCAGACAGCAGCTCAGCCTTCTCTGAAGGCTTCAGCTGTGGATGAGCAACAGTATGTGGGTTTGAAGGCTTGGGACGGTATTGGACTAAGGGACTCTTCACTGTGCTTTGTGATGCCTGTTCTTCAGGCACTTTCATAAAACCAGCAACCCCTAGCAATTACAGCTTTAAATCGGGGGGGGGGGGGGAAGTGTTATAAGAAGTTAGCTGCTATAGCTGTGCAGCTATTTTTACAATGAGAATGTAGATATCAATAAAGTGTCACAGCAAAGAAAGGAGCTGCTCAGCTGGGCTTCTGAGAGTTTCTTTAATCATCAACAGGTGTTGATCATGGTTCTAGGCTACTTACCTCAGAAGGTAGTAAATATGCCATCCTAGACAATGTCTCATATGATTTCAGAAAGGTACAGATCAACAGTCTCTGCTACACATTGATTACAAAAAATGCCTCACATCAACACAAAAACCTGAATGGATACACTCAGCTGTGAGACAGCTTTCTGCCCCATTTACTATTGAGTTTCTGGGAGAGGCAAGGCCAGAAGGTTAGAGAGACTGAGGGGGAAGCATTAAAAAAAAAAAGGGGGGGAGAAACAGATCTCTGCTGCTGAGGTGAGCTACCTAGAATGTTGGGGAAGAGGCAGGATGATCACAAAAGGACAGTGTAGTCAGTCTTGGAAGAGTTGAAGTGCTTACCAGATAGAGGTGGACAAAGGAACTGGGAAAAGGAGGGCCACATAAGGGGCCAAAAGAAAGTAAGAGCATATTTATATAGTAACATAATCCACACTGAACTACTCTAAATATTGATTAGGATTTAAGATGAAGACATTGAAGAATATGTGACTTGACTTACATGAGTCCTGTCAGCATGAATGTGGCTATTCACATACTCAAAATGACCAGGTGCTTTCATACTTTATTGCATTGATGTATCAGTAATAGTGGTGTTAAAATGAGTGGGAACCGATAGTAGTAGTGTCATTAGTGACACAGCTGTCATAATGTTCTGTATGTTTATGCATGTATGTATCACATCCATATGCACTTAACTAGTCAGCTACTAATTCAGAACAGATGTGAGACAAGCTATGATGATCAAGAAGATAGTTGCTGTTGATCTGTCCTGACAGTTCCTCTGCAAGTTGTTCTACTTATATTCTGTCTGCATGTGACACATATCCATGATGGTTGTCAAGGTTAGGCTCATTCTCAAAGGCAGAGAGTCTGGTATTGTAAGTTACATCACCTGAGCCTCAAAGCAAACACCTCAGGAAGTGTGATGAGAACCTTTATCTGGGACACTAAGCAGCTGACTCACATGGTTCTCACAAATATGCCTGCTTCTTATTTTTAACTCCTGGGGCAATCGTGGAGTAAGGATCACCCTCATGCTATGTGAGACACTAAACAGAGAAAAAATGTATATCATGTAGACAGCCTGTTTGTAAGAACATAATTGTTACAGGCTAGAATCAGTGCAAAATCCTCTTTGCTTTTCCTTGGTCAGCATCTTTGGAGCAGGTAGTGCCTGGTACGTTACCTGTGAAGTTGAAGTACAGTAGTACTGCTATCCAACACTGACCTCAGCTGAACACATCTATCACATTCTCAAGAAAAAGTAGGTAGTACCATATATGATTTATCATAAAACTAGAGTGTTTCTTTTAATCTTCAGAAGAATCTTTTGGGGTTTTCTTGTCTGAGTCCAAAATTTGTCTCCTGAGTTGTTTCCTAGTTACTAATTTAATTCCTAGGTGTGTGGTGAAAAAAGAGGACTTTCGAAGGACTATTTCATCTTCTGTAATTGTAGGCAGTCCTACATTTACCCCATCAAGGATGACAGCCTCGACAGGGTAAATATCCTGGCCACCTGTCAACTGCTGCTGCTAAATTCTAGCAGAATACTTAGCCATGGGGAAGCATAGTGGTTGGAAAGAACTTGAAAGGTGGAAGGAAGTGTGGTGACAGGTGCCTTGAGGTGGATAGTTACTCAAAGTAGCAAAATGTCATTCCTACAGCTCACAGTGTAGAGAGTACAAGTTGCTGCTAGGTGAATGCAGGGTAAAGTAAATCTCCCTTGCAGTTATTCAAGACAGTGGTGCAGTAGCAGGCACAGGCTGCTGAAAGGGAGGGAGACACTTTCTCATACGAGTGTTTGAATAACATTTCTTATTATGTAGAGGTAGTGCAGACAGAATAGCTGATAGCCCTTGAGAAACTGCAGACTACATTTTCCCCATGTTTTACTAAGGCTTGTGTGAGTGGTGGCAGCCACTGCAGTAGTCTTCAGACCATGTGTACTTTCTGATCCTGCCTGTTACTCCTTGTGCAAAGTGCACTCCCTGAAGGCTTGTGTGGCCCAGGAAGGGAGAAGCCAGCTCTTCCACTATTCTTACAAAAAAAAGTCTGTTGAGCGGGGAGCAGAGATGTGAGCAATGCCTACAGCATTGCTTGCATGGTTTGCATAAGGCATAGGGAGAAAACCCCTCAGGTACCCAAGAATGACGACACAAAACTGAACCTTCCCTGCATGTCGGATGCCACAATTGGTTCTGTGAGAACAGCTATATTAATTCACAGTGGCCTGATTGTGCCCAGATATCTGCAATGAAGATTAACAAACCACAGTAGTAATGTGCATATAGTAATGCATGTTATATGCCAGACTTCATGCATTACTATATGCCAGACTTCAAAGCCGCTCCACCCTGCAAGTTATGAAGAGATACAAAAGTGGAAGAGCAGGCTTTTTTAGTGGCATTTGCTGTATTTGGAAATGAAAGCAGTTCAGCTGCCATATCTACATTGCCTATTGCAAAGTTTAGAGATTTTTTTATTTCAGACTACCTTCAACTCCATCCTAATACTAATACTTATAGCTAACAATATGGTTCTTCAGACAGTCACAAGGACAAGTGCAGTATGTGCTGGCATGTGGCAGCATCATGATGATTCTGGGAATATCGTCAGCTGCATCATGGAAGCACCTGAGAATAATAGTTCAGATGTATCATGTCTTCTGCAATTGGCTGTAGTCATCTCCTGTGGGTGGACCTGTAATGAAGACAGAGGTCACAGTCTTTCTAGAATATGTCATATGTTCAGGTGCAATATGACTTATGTTAACCAGACTCATTAATTAAAGTAGCAGATAGCTCTGTATATTTTTCTTACTCTGTGTGTTATAACTTAAGTAGCAAGCCTACCTGTTTGCTAAATATAATTTGGAGCCTTTGGAATATAGTAACCTGATATTATTTCTACCTTTATTATCATAGGTTTTGTCACCTTTATTATCGTAGTTTAGGTACTGAATGCTAAGAAAGCATAGGTGTGGGATAAAAAACCCCAAAAGCCACCAAACCCGTAAGACTGCAATTTATATGCTCGATCTTGACTCTTTTCTCACTAGTTTCTATGGTACTGATCATATGAATTAGGGATGTAGTCTTATTCTCTAAAAAGAGAAACAATACAAAACAGATGTACTCCAGGAGCGATTGCTCCGAAATTTAAGCATGTGGATGGTAAATAGAAGTCTTATTTTCCAATCCCAGGTTTGCTTACATTTTCTTGAGGGTCCTAAACCTCCTTTTTCTGTACTTATAAAATGTACTGAATGTCTTTGTCTTAGTGTCTCGGAGTCTTTATGATGATTTTACTGAAGCTTCCTCCCTTATAGCAGCTTCTAAGCTAAATGTGAGAGTCCTTACCACATGTCCAGTACTGTGTTCTTCCCACCAGAAACTCCAGCTCCTAATACTTCATACTTGTTCAACCTTCAGTCACACAGCAGAGCAACGACTTTGAAAGATTATTACAGTTTATTCCTCTTATTTGTCTTCTCTTGCAAGCTTAGTAACTCTGCCACCAAGACATGTATGTGTTACCACCTGGTGAGATGGACAGTACAAATCCACTCAGGGAATATCTGATGTCTACACATTTAGTATAGTTTCTGTAAGACAGCAAGGGGGCATCAGAGTAATAGGAAAAAATAAGTCTCAGGGGAGCTACTTTTATGACTTAGGAAAACTGAGCAAAAACTTACTTTTCGTTGAGAGGCAGCTGCAATGCAAATGTAATTAAAATCTTCTGTGGGAATGATGTAGAGGAGATGAAATATATTTTATCAAGCACTGAAACAGAGATGACAATTGCTAGGGAAAGAGGCTATTAAAAAGTAGCTATTGCCCACTAAGTTTTGTATTGTCAGGCGTGGGAGTTTCTGACCTAGTACTGCAAGGTATTCTGGTTGTGTTCAGTACCTTGTGCGGCTTGAGCAGGAAGCTGTTCCAGGAGCAGAAGGCAAAGTGTCTGAGTCTGCCTGTGCTCAGATGCCATCTGAACTGACTCAGAAATAAGTCTCATTTTCTCATATATGAGCCTTTTTTTGTGTTTACATTGAAGGAACCTGAATGGGGGCCTGGGGAAACAAAGATGAAAAACACATTTGTGAAAAACCTTCAAATCCCCATCATCCATCTCCTGGGCTGTGTCCCAGTCATCATGTTATACACTGGATGAGAACTGAAGCCTCCCCTCCCTCCCCCCTCACTTCCTGTGGATGCTGCAGGCTAGAAAAGTTTTGGGGCCAGGAGGAGGGAAAACTTCAGAAGTGCATCCCAGGAGTCTTTGGCTCCTGCTAGTGGGCAAACAGGGTGTAGGGGGTATTGGCTGGCTTAGTGATGGTGTTGTGATTAGGCTGGGATTTGGTACTCAGCTCTAGGGCCCTACAGGTAATACTTTTTTATTAAATTTATAATATTTCTCCCATTCTCTTATTTGCTCTTAAAAATCACAGTAGAGAGTTCCTCAAAGTCTTGAATTGCACTGAATAGTCATAATAAATACAGCTCAGGTCACACATAATTGAAGATGCTCTATTCAGCAAAATTTTAAATAGCAGACAGAAATCGGGATATAATCAGATGTCACTAAATCTTTGCACTACTTTGAAATAGGTAATAAAGGAGCTTTCTTTGGATGCACATGAGAAATCAACATGAAGCATGAAGTAAGATGGAAGCCAGTCCTAAAGGAGCTATGTGCAGATGAACATGAAAGGCTTTCAACCACTGTTAGCACAGATAAAAGCCTCCTGAACAATTTAACCCCAAGCCTACTAAATCAGCTACTGAATTGGTGATGGGTGTTCTGAAAGGCTGTGGCAGGAGGAGTACTTCCATTGTGGAGGTGATTTGGAGAAAGGTGTACTCCAATTGCAAAAGCATCTCCAAGGGTCTTAACCACTTAGGAACCTGTCAGAACCAGAGAAACAGGAGACTATAAAAGGAGCATCTTCAATTCCAAATATTCAAGCTAGCATGCTATGGAGAATTTGTTCTATAAGTCTTCAAATACCAAGCCAGAGTGCTTTAACTTTTCATATTGCAGCTGTGATATTCACATTGCTATTAGGTAGAAGTGCAACTGGCACTGATGTGCTAAATATCTTATGCTTTACAACAGTTATGCTTGATTTTTGAAATGATCACTAGGAAAAGGAAAATGCATGGGAGCACTCTCTAAACTGTAACAACAGTGAAAGTGTTCCAGTCTTTACTATTCTCTTGCTCAGCTATAGTCTTCCAAAGTACAGCTTAATTATTTAATTTGTTTTTTTTGCTCAGAAGCTCAAGCTGAAGGTGGTATTCTGGATTGCTGCTGAAGATAAGGCTTTCCTTTGTAACAAGGGATTTAAAGGCTTCAGTTGTGGCAGTACATTTGGGCCGGAAATGCTCTTTGGGTAGGTCTGCTCTACCTTTCACACATAGACCCAAATCCATTATCAAGCTTCAACTTCTTCTTCATATGTATTTTCAGAAAACACTAATGGTTCCTAAACTACTTAGGTATTTACATCATGAATTACACTGAAAATGTAGATAGCCTATAGAGGTTCTCTAAAGCACCACTGTACATTGACTGCGGGCTGTACTGAATAAGTAGCCTGCATTATTCTTGTCAAATTTAGTTTTCAAATGGAGACTACCTTTAACCAGAATCACTGTTTATTCATTCCTGATATGGCCTTCACCTGAGAAGCATTGTTTTCAAGTGATGAGAAGTTGGGAAGCTGCGGTGTTTTGGATGGGTGTCCCTGCTCCCCCAGCCAGAGTACATCAATAGAAATGTACACGCACTGTGTGAGCATCCTTCTGATCTGCGTTACTACTAGGTCACCTAAGCTAGCTCAGTCACTCTTGCGCTTCTGTAGGAAGCTAAACTAAAATGTATGGTTCTGCATTGTGGCAAATCAGGTATGGTCCCATTGCTTTTACCAACTTCGCAGTTGGGAAGAGTGATCTCTTAGAAAGGGGTAGCAGGGAAACAAGACATAACTGCTCCATAGCTTTACAGCCAAAGTGAAGTTTACAAATTAAATAGCATGTCATTGGTCTTCAGTGATTCAATTGCTTTCAGTTTGCACTGCAATAGACATTACCAGTCAAAATTTCTGTTACAAAATGAATACTTTATTATTGGAAAAAATAATAAGGTATCCACTACTTGTTTCACCTAGCAATGTTTCCAGTGCTAGAGTACATGTAATAGCAGGATAACTACAGGCAGTTAAAAAAAAAACAAAAAAAAACCATACTGTAAAATTTCCTACACCAAGGTTCAGACAATGCAATTTCCATTCACAGGCTGAACCTGCAATTACTGATGCAACTTCAGATGCTGCTTCTTTCAAGGGGGTGGTTTCCAATTGAGGGCTACAGATGTCATCTCTCAACATTAGGGACATTGAACATAAACTGCATTGGTCTACATCTCTCCTCTGTCACAGGGATGAAGCAGTCATGGATTTAAATATGGATTTAAATGGATTTTGGTTAAAAAAAGGATACCTCATAGACTAGGCACATAATATGTGCAAGGAGAAAGCAGATAAACTGAAGACAGAATGGCACTTCAGCTGTAATAGGGAGTCTCTTTTCCTTCCCAGTACTAGGTACTGCATGACCTAACCTTTGTAACTCTTGTTTAAACTATCCTTTAATTATACTGCTGCATTTCCAAAGCCAGACATGTGTTGAGTACGGCTGTTGGGATTTAGCAAGAAATTCAGCCTGCCAGATTTTGAAAATCTGACATGAAATGGAATGTTCCTTCTTGCACAACAAACTAAATACATTTCTAGTTCTTTTGCACCTAGCATTTCTCACTTGATTTATATCAGTATTATGTTCCATGCAAATGAAACTGGAAGAAATTAATAAGAAAGGAAAATTTGGCTTAATGCGTCTGTCTTTGGAATTGAGATACCAGAACCCCCATTGCTTGTGCATGTGCTTTCCAGCTACTGAAACGCTAAACTCTGCATTGGGAAATAAGACTGCATTAATCTGAGCTGGACTTCTTTCCAGATTTCTGCTGTTGGCATTACAAAGGGAAAGATGTAGGATTAAGAAGACGATAGTTACTGGTCTAGTTGTCACATATTTACTTGTAAATACTATAACACCATTCACTTTTTGCTCTTTGACAATTTATATCAGCTAAATATTTGAGCACTGTTTTTCCTCCTGTAAATGTCTAATGATACATTGTCCATTATATCATAATAAATCTTAATTTTAAGTGGAAAGCCTCAACCAAAAGAGGTGTATTTGCATACATGATTCCTTGTTCGCAAGAAGTGGGTGAGCAGTCAAATCTTAGATCTGTTTTTTGCTCCTTCTCTATGAAGGAAGGCAAAAGAGTTAGAAAGAGAAAAATAGGAGCTATATTTTCTACACACGATGTTGCACTAGGAATAATGAATATAGGGGTAACATTCTGTTGCCATTTGAATCTGCTGTTACATAGAGAAATCAAACTACTGAAATACAGCAAATGGACTATAAGTGAAACAATATTCAGAGATATTAACTGGATCTTATGAACTGCAGCAAGGATATTTTATATACATTAATATATAGATTGTACTTTCAGATTCATATATGTTTGGGATACATGCCTCAAAGAACTTACGAAAATGACATTATTGCAATGAAATGTTTTACTCTGCTCTATAATCTCTTTTCTTATTTTTGTTTTAGGTGCTGTTCCAAGATTTATAGGCTGTTTTATACAGCCTTTCTTCATATTATTCTTTTTTCTAATAATGAAATGAACATTTGACAAGTTTGGTTGCATTTTCATGTTTTGCAGTGTTGCTCTGAGGATGTAACTTATTTTGTCATTCCAGGAAACTGCAAATTAACCAAGCTTACATGACCTCAGGAATGTTTTTAAACAAAAGATAAAATTTTTAAATAGGATTAGGTCTGTCTCTTAAACTAAATTAAAGCAGCTATTTTGTGTGCATTGAATTTAAGCATTCCTGTTCTGAAGCAATGACAGCACATATTCCTGATCTTACAAAAGCTTATCATATTAAAGAACAGTTTCAGACTGCTGTTCCACCATACTTTCTCATAATCAGTTACTTCCCTGTCTCCTCCTTTTCCCCAGCCTCAGCTGTTCATTCTTGCTTATTTGCTTCTGTGCCAGCTTCTCAGTAGTGTTATTTTGACTGATGCTGTGGCTGCTCATTCACTTTGCAAAATAGACCATGATGAGGAGATATGATGAGAGAAGATAAGCTGAAGTCTTCTGTAAGTTGAGTTTTAATTAGGAGGAGGAAATAAAAGGTGTGAAGGTGTTGACAGTAAGTGCTTAACTGAGAATGATTTTATATTAGAGTCAGGCTTTTGGCTGGCAGAGTATCAGTGAATGAAATACAGAATTTATACAGAGTAAGATTTTGCTTTACATGAAAACCAGAAATAAATACGCATTAGGAACAATGGAACATAGAACTATTCCCTATTTGTACTGCAGGGTGCTGTTTCTTTGATTTAGAGTCTGTGCTCTACTGGTGGTCCACAGCACATGAAAAAGAACAGAGAAAACTTGGCAGAAATGAAATAATCTCACATCCATTTCATTCTGAGAAAATAAAAATATTTTATAATCCAATATTTAATTGGTGGTACATAGTGACCAGTATGACTATGATGAGCACATTTTCTTAGGTTTATTTAGAAAACAGTTAAGTAGTATTCAGTTCTCTCTTCCTCTTTTTAAAGGTAATGTGTAGGTCTGAGGAATTAGTCACTTAGCTGCAACTGGAAGATCACAGTGAGATGTAGGGATAACTTTGTTTTGTCCACATTTTCTGTGGGTGTTTCTTAGCCAGCTGAGTTGAACATATGCAGACTTTCTTCAGAGCTAGGAAGCCATGTGTTATGGCCTCAGTTAGGAGACTTGGTAAATTTTGAGGACAGCTTTGGTCTGGTTTGATTTCTAATGAGGGGAAAACGAATGATAATGTTGGTTTAAACAGAAGACTGGGACTGAAGTTCTGGATTCACTAAAGCTATCAGGTAGCAAGGAAGGGAACGGATGCATCCCCATAATAGGGGACATCATGGTCAACTCACAAGATTAGGACTTGTAGGGTTGTGTTTATCAGTGTTCGTTGCATTTTTAAAGGCTTTTTTAAGGTCTTATCCTGAGAGCTGACTGAAGTCTGTATAACTCAGGATCAATAAAATGCTCATGAGTGGTTTGGGATATGTACTGGGCAAGCTGTTGTGCCTGACACCAGACCTTTTGTATTTCCAGGATTCATCAGTAAGTGATTAACAACTGGACAACCAAGAGCTTCTAGCTGGACCTGCCCTTTAAACTACAGAGAAAACAATTCCCACATGCCCTTTCTATTGGACATTCGATTTGAATTTAAATTATATGAAATTGTGTTTTACAAAGTGACTGGTAACTTTAGATTTGTCTAAAGAGCCTGTCAAACTAGCTACACCCCTACCCCACTGATTTAGAAACTGATCCAGGATGAGTGGTTTGTCTCTGCATACTCCTTGAAAGAATTATAGAATTATGACTAATCTCAGTTGACCCATTAGTGGTGACCTACATGAAAATATTTTTAGCTGTAGACTCAATAAACCTCTTAATGCCTCTTTAAGAAGGCACCTGTGAAAAGATTTCTTTTCTGGATTTTTCATTTTCCATTGGGCCAACAGCCCTTGGAGTACTGATGTCAAGGGCTGGCTTTCATAGCTTACTCATTTTTAATAGATGTCTTCTATGAAGAGAAATGGTTTCTTGCCCCTGACAATGTTAGGAAGTCCCATGTTTATCAGTATTTCCACTTTGAAAAGCCTTTTGGCCAGATTAATGGGGACAGAGCTGCAGCACTTGCTGGACGAAGGCTGGAGTGCTGCCTTGTATTAACAGCAACAGAGCATGGGGTCTGCTGCCCAAAAAGGTGAAAAAAAAAAGGGCAGTCAAGGACCCACAGAAGCTCAAGTGGTAGCAGTCCTAACGCCAGGAAGATGGTAGTCCTGGTAACATAAGGCTACCTGATGTCACCTTCTCTTCTAGCAGTCATTGTAATGAGTCAGGAACAGAGCAGCTGGTGACTCCTGAGCAGGTGCTGCAGCTTGTACAGATACCTGGGTCATGAAGAGTCACCCTGCTTTGTTGCAACAGGCTTCCTATGCCTAGAGGACAGAGCCAAGCATCTACAAAACAGTGCTCCTAAGAGTGATCTTTTTGTCTTTCTTTCTGACCTTTATCCTGTCCCTTGTCTAGCTTTGTCTAGCTAGACATGCCCCTAGGCCAGCTTCCTTGCTCCTTACGTGGCACCAGTATGCGTTAACTCTCACAGTGGCCAAGTACCTCTTTAAGAAATAACCTCTCATCATGTCTGGATAGCAAATAGAAAGAGGGATTTTACTTCAGTTGTTCTCTATTATGTTACTAAATGTTAATTATGTTACTAAACATACCTCAACCTCAGTAAATATTAGATGTGAAATGCAGCCATTAAATGGACGCTCATAGAGCTTTGGATATAAAAAAAATTGCTGTAGACTCCAGTATGGTTTCCTGTATGTATAGAGCAAACACTGTGGTCTGCGATTTGCCAAAATGAGTGAACAGCCTAGAAACAGCCAATGTGCATGGACTGAGACCAACTGGATTCACCTTTGTAGCAGCTAATCATGACTGAATCCTGATATTTCCAGAGATGGCACCATGCACCTATTTAAAGGGTGGCTACAAAGAAGACTGACTCTTTTCCCAGAAGGAGCCATGTAGAAAAGATGTGTGCTGATGGGCACAACTTATTCCTGTGGAGGATCTGACAAGAGCAAAATTTTTCACAATGAGAACAATTAGCCACTGGAATGATCTCCCCAGGGAAGTGGTGGACTCTCCGGTGTTGGATACTTTTAAGATTCAGCTGGACAGGGTGCTGGGCCATCTAGTCTCAGTCATGCTTTGCCTAGAAAGGTTGGACCAGATGATCCTTCAGGTCCCTTCCAAGTTGGTATTCTGTGATGATGCTTTTTGACTCCAGGATTTCCATGGCCCACACAGAACAGCATTCTCTTGGTATTCAGAAAAAGGCTGAAAAAATGTAAGCAGACACCAAGGTTAGAAAGTGTCTATAAACACTTATGTGTCCATGTAGTTAAACCATTTGTGCTACTATTTGTTGTAGAGTAACACCTCAGTTTATAAACCTATGATGCAGGACAAGATTTAAAATTGTATTTCAGTGTTTCTACTGTTAGTTGTTCTGTAGATACATGTATTGTTTTTCGTGGTACAATGGAGGTAGGCAAAACCACATGGAAGTCTTACCTGAGTAGAGAGCTATCAAAATATGTACCGTAAATTATGCCAGAAACACAGCTTACCCTAATGATACACAGAGAGTTCCCATGCATAAGGCATTATTATATAGCTGAACTTCAAAATGTCCCCATGAAATCATGCTAAGCTTCTAGTTCTGCTTGGCAAACTTAATGCAAGATAAATATTAAAGCTACCAAACATGCTATCCTTTTGTCTTCTGAATATACAGAACTTGTGCTTATGTTGATCGTGGCAACAAATGAGATTAAAAGAGGTCATCTAAAGATAAGATTGCTTATCCCAACTACTTGTATTCTTTCTTCCTCTTAGTCTCCCAGTTAATCTTCACTTATATTGCTGCATGCCTGGGATGGGGGGGTAGGGAAAGCGGTGGTGCTTCTTCTGAGCTAGTCTAGAATTATCTCCCTCTTCCACGGAGCATCCAGAAATGATTAAACACTTTTGTGTGGTAGGAATAAACCCGCTGTTGTGTTCAGAGGCAAAAATGTAAGAGCTTGCTAAAGGAGAGTCAATCTTCTGCCTGACACACGTTGCAGTCCTTATGACCTTCCTGTGACCTCGCTGTATTTCCTGGGAATAATCAGTGTTGGCCTCATCTCTTGCACAGTAAGATACATATCATCCCCTTTTAGGGGTGGCAGAGAAGGGGTTGATCTGCTAGCTATCAGGACTGCAGTGTCTTACTCTGAACACCATCTTTTGCTGAAGTGAGGAGCACAGTTCAGCTAGATGTAATGAGTTTGTGACTGTGCTTTGCCTAGGTGTGTGTGCACACTGAGGAGGGCTGAACTGGAAATCAGTGGGCAACCTAGCTAACAGACAGTAACAGCATTCCCTGGAAGAGGACTGGATAGAAGTAGGGAATTTTCTTACTCAGAACTTGACTTCAGTGATATTAATCTTTATTCTTTGCTCTTAAAATTGACTGAAGCAAACCCACCTTGTTTCTTGCATTGACTAAAATAAATATTTAGTTAGGAAAAGGACAATTGCTGTATTTATTCCTATTTTTTGGAGTAATAGAATCCATTCCCCATGACAAGTCAGGGCCAGATCTATCACTGTGGGCAAAGTTAAAGTTAAGGTTTTCTCTGAATGTACCAGCTGGGAATTAAGATCAAAGTCTTCTTGTTTCACAACATTAACGACATGTCACTCCACAGCCAAATTTCGTATTGCAAGCCAGCATTCAGCAGCTGGGAAAGAAGTGGGGGGAGTGGTGAGCATGGGGTGATCGTGTGGCACAGTGGCCTAGATTAGTAAATTAGCATGGATTAGGGAAGGGAAAGCAAGAAAATGATTTTGTGCATTGTACATGGACAAGAACGTAAGGCACAAGGAGGTGACAATTATTATTTTGTAAAACAATTTAAGATTGTTAAAAATGTAAACTGTGTGATCCACTGCAGCATTCCTCAGAATGCACACATACAGACATCAGAAGCATCTGTATGTGCCTGGGGTCTACTGAGAGCAGATGGGGAAGGGTGCCAAGAAACCCCCACTTCTGTCACAGCAGAGAGAGAAATGTCAAAAGACTGGAATTCTGAAAGAACTGAAGGCAGATACAGGAGCAGTCTGTTTTCCATGTCATTTTTTTTCTGGGGGAATAGGAGAGGGCAGAGGAGGTGAAGGTCAGTGTCTTCCCATGCCAGGGGCAGCTGACTGACCCACTAACAAGCTTTGGCTGCCACTGCGCTGTGCTCTGTCCCTCATATCGCTGAGGGAGGGAAGCAGGAGATTCCCAGAAGTCATAAGATGTTTATAAATGTGGCTCAGCACCCACAGCCTTGCTGCACTGACCCTCATTTTAATTGAAGTTACGCTATACACAGAACCAATCCACCGTCTTGGGAAAGGCTGCCTCTGGTAGCCAATTCAGCTTTCTAATGCAGTAAACTATCCACTTTCATCTTTCTGAGTTAAGTGAATTGAATTGACATACAAAAATGGAAGCAGAGGAAGAAGGAACAGATAAATTGGGAGTGCAACGAGAGGAAAAGGGATAAAATATGGAAGTATTGGGAAGAACCCTTGGTCTTGCATTAAAATAGAGCTGGGAAAGATGTCAGTACTCCTGGTCCAAAGAAACTTCTTAGAAGCTGCATAATTGTTTCAAAATAAGAAATCTTATAAATAAGGACAAAATGGTGAGGAAGGTCCCAGAGCACAGGGTGTCCCTGTACAGGAGGGGTTTGAGCAAATCTCACTGAGAAAAAGGACAAAATAGCTGTTACAAAAAAAGGGACCAAGAAGTGATAAGCAACCACCCATATGTCCTAGGAAACCAGTCACCTATTTCTGTTGTGAAAACAGTGGGTGTCTGTAGATGCCAATGGCGATTATTAGGGTGAGGCTTAAGGTGAATAAAGGCTGTGATGTCCTATATGTGGCTCTCAGTTTGTCACTTGTCTATAAGCACAAGTGAAGATCAAAGAGGAGAATTATTCAAACTCTTGTGATTTAACATTTGGCCAAAGAATGAACAGATAAAAATAAAGTTTTATATCAGTTCCAGTTAAATTACAGGCATACAACAGAGAACAACTTCTTCCTTTAGAAAACTCAATCTCATGGAAATAAGAAATCACAGGAATGTGACAGTTTCAGTAATTTTCCATGATAAAAGAACAAAAGGATTGCTTCAACTGTGGTATGAATTTGACTGAACTGACTGACTGAGAAGTAGAAAACCAGTAAATGTACAATGAGAATGTGCATGCATTT
This sequence comes from Pezoporus occidentalis, assembly GCF_034315485.1. NCBI lineage: Eukaryota > Metazoa > Chordata > Aves > Psittaciformes > Psittacidae > Pezoporus > Pezoporus occidentalis. The sequence goes on from NW_026915769.1 coordinate 2,144,952, forward strand.
TATTCTTGAGAAACAACAAAAAAATTATGTAGCAGTCAGCTCTGACCTATAAAACTATCTCTAAAATTAACTTACTCTACATACAATATCAAATGCCTCAATTAGCTACATGAGTTAGTTTCAGAATGATTCAGTTAGAACAGGGAAATGAGATGCTTGTATTTTAGCAGATAAATCTTGGGATGGGCTGCAATTTAGGCAACTTTCGTCACTGCAGTGGCTTAAATGATGCCTTCAGTCTCTGCCTATGGAGGCCAACAGTAGTTTCTTGAATGATGAAGACCCTGATGCTAACATTGCTTATGCAAGCTGTTGCTAGCTGAAGAAGTAACCCTAGTTATATTTGAATTATCGACAGTAATGGCTGGACTGTGGGGGAAGAATCTATCTTTCACTTATCATCTTACATACTCTCAAATCCCTCAATAATTTGTTCTGCTGAGTTGCTTATAATACTTTTGTGTAACAGTAGAGAAGTGGTAAGTCCCATAGCAGGGGGAGTGGAACTAGATGATCTTTAAGGTCCCTTCCAACCCTAGCCATTCTACAAAGTCCTGAGAAATCCTGACTTTGTAGAGAGACGGTTGTTTAACTGCTCCTTCACCATCATGTCCTACACTGTTATGTGAAACCCAGGCCTTAATTCTCCAAAACCTTATGCCTCTACTTAAAGGATGTACTCCAGGGTCTCTAGTCAAAGGAAAAACTTTCACTGACCTCACTTACGGTAAGATTGGAGTGTGAGTTTGAGTGTACTATGAGAAAATCCTTTTCATGTAACTGTTTCAAAATTGATAGAGTTGTATTGTTCTGATCATACTAGTCACAGACTGGGGACACTGGGCAACTTCTGAGCATTGCACATGTAGGAGACAACAAATGACCTTTTCTGCTCTCACTGTCTGCCCCTTCCTTTGTTCCTCCTCTTTGCTGTTTTCTTCAATCAAAGACGGAGCTAGAGCCCCCTACTCTGGACAAGTTTTACCAGGAGAAGAGAATGGCAGCAGTTCCCATCCTGTCATTCCTAGGGTAGCATGTTTGCTCAGGATCACAGCTCTCTCCTCACCCCAAACCATATCACAACTACATGCAGCCTCTCTTCTAGTTATCCCTGCTCCTCAACTGAAGTTCAGGCAACCATATCTCTCAATGGCATGTCTCCTTACAGGTCATCGCTGCTGTCCTATTTTATGGGTGTAGGACAACTCTTTGTCTTTCTGGTTCAAATTTTATATTTTTCTCACTGAAAAGCACCACTGGAGCAAGGGGGGACCACTCAAAGTAAAAGTGTTATTCAAGCAGAGCAGTTTACTGATTTCTAAAACTAAATGCAAATTCACCAGCAGATTTGAAATGTGAATACAAGGATTTGTAGCAATTCAAGATCTGGACATGGCATATATTTTTAAATCCTAATACCAGTGGGTAGGGAGGTGTTGGTTTATAATGGCATTTAAACAACTGGAAGTCTAGAGTAATATTCTTGCTGATTGTGAACTTCTGTATTATTCCTAGTTAAGCTGGGAGTTTAACAGGCTCTTGTTTTCTGCTGCATAGATTATATGCCTAATAAACAATTAGATTGCATCTAGTACCATATAGATGAAAATAAAATGGTAATTAGACCAACAAAAGGAATTAGATATTATTATATTTGCCATTTCATCAGCTCTTTTGAAACACTTGATCCCCTGGGATAAAACTGACAGCCTAGCTTTAAGGCTGTGCCTAAATATCCTGCGCAAAACTTGGGAAGAATGGTGAATTCTTGCACAGTTAGCTGCCTAAAATAACTGACAGAAGTGTGATGAGGATGGATGTTTACTTTATGCCACTGAGAGATGCATAGCTTAGATGCCTTCCTCACTGACCTTAAATAACATCCTTCCTCTATAAATAAAAAGCCCTCTATTCCTGCTAAAGCAGAGCTATAGGACAAAGGGCCTTCCCCAAGTCCTCCTTGTTACACTATAATTCAGTTATTAAAATAACTAACTCCTAAGGAGCCTCCTCCAGGCTGAGGAAGGTCATGTACAACAACTCTTGTAACACAGCTGGCTGGCCCATCGATGAAGCTGTAGCCAGCTCTGGTGGTTTCAGCCTTTCTTCTTTAGCTATATTCTGCTTATTAATTACATAAGCAGTATTTTCTTTGATTAGAAATGTTAGTTCCACACTGCTCTCATGAGCTTCCACCTCCTGGGGTTGCTGAACGAAGGACCAACTGTTTCTGTGTCCACAGGTTCTCTGCAGAATGGGAACCTCTGTAAACTAGTGCATATAAAATAATCTTCTTGCATATTTCCTGGCTTATGTATCATTGTTCTGTAAGACAAGATTCAAAATGCATCATAAATCTTTGGAAATATTTTGCCAGAGAAACTGTTCCTTATGTACATGTCTATCTCTAGAATAATTCCCTAAATATTACTGGGCTTAAAGTTGGGAAAATCAATATCTAGCCGTTTGAGCAGTAACAGGTTTGAAGTATTTTCTTAGGTCAAGGCCAAGGAGAAGGTTTTGCTGAGAATCCCAGCAGCTGTTGCAAGGTACTAATAATTAGGCCTTTTTTAATGACAAAATATTAGGTCTTTAAGATGCAATATTATTCACCACCCACCATTTACCACAGAATCAACTTGATTGGAAAAGACCTTCACGATCATCAAGTTCAACCATTACCCCAGGACTGCCAAGTCCACCACTAAACCATGTCACTAAGGGCCTCCTCTACAAGGTTTTTGAACACCTCCAGGGACGATGATTCCACCACTTCCCCAGACAGAGTAATATCCATAATTATAATTAAAAATAATAACATAGTTAATGTAGAAATGACACAGCTTAAGAGAGAAAACAGTAGCCCATTGCAAACAGAAAAAAGAACTTGTGCTCTGTGAGACAAGATTTGAAAAATCTAACTCTGGTGGCTACCTGAATCACCACCACCACACGCACCCACACGCACCCACACACACACACAAACACTCCATGTAAGCTGTAGTCTTTTTTCTTAGTTTCTGTCTTCAAGAATAACCAACACGTCAAATTAACTAGTAAAAAAAAGCTAAGGTTGCAAGTTAGCAATGGGCATGGTCATTGCTGTATCTTGTTTGTACAATATATAAAGCTTTGTGGGATCTTTTGCAATAAACTGTTGCCACATACATATCAGGCCACAAAGTTACAAAACAAAAATAATGTGAAAATACATTAAAAGGGACCATTTTCATATGAAATAGTATTAAGCTATTTGTTCCATGCAATAGTTTTGAAATTATGAAGAGTAAAGGCAATGGTTGTGATACTAGACCCAAAAAGCAAATTGTAACTCTTAGGATTTGTCTGTTTAACTTTGAGAATGAAAAACACAGATCACACCATGGAATTCAAGATATGAAAATTCATTGTTTCTCCTACCAGAACCAGTTACACTGGTTTCTAGCAACCCTTCAATATGAAAACATGCTCAGAATAAGTGCTGGCGGATTTTTCCTGCTTTTAGAAATAAATTGACAAAGCAAGACTGGTCACAGAACTCAGTTGCTGCTTTTATTTCTTTAGCATGAGGTGGGTAGCTCTTGATTATTGGTGACTGGGTTACCTGAACTGTGGATTAACTGTACCCCTGCCAGTAGTGCAGTGATGCCAAGTGCATGATGTGCAGCCTGTTCACCTTGCACTGTGCTCTTCTCTGTGTGCTGTCATTTAAAACATGTTGTGTTCTTGAGAAAGACCTGTTCACAAACAAGTTGAAAGTTGGTCAAAGGCAAAGGCGCTTAACATGTTTTGTTAGTTAACACATGTGTTGTATTATCTTTCCTAAATTTGGCTTACCACATTTCTCCCTCCCACGTTATTTGAAGTAAGTGAGGGTTGGCAGCAAAACTAGCATTTCAATAACCAGAATTTTTAGGACATGGGATGCACCTAGATCTAAGAACCTTCCATATATTTTGAGATTCAGCAACAGTTAAACAAAATAGTTTACATGATACCAGCTGAAGTAACTAGAGAAAGTGCTCCCAATATTGCTCCCAAAATTAAGTTTCCAGGCTTCTAAGACTGTACTGCTTGAAACAGGGCCCATTAAACAGTTTTTTTTCCAAACACTAGCCCTACTACCCCCATGCTTCACCCACATGACAGAGAAAAATAAAGGTCTGACTCTACAATGAGTGCTGGATCCTAGCAATGGATGCTTGATTTTATTTGTTTTTTTTTTCTTTGAAAAAGCTTATGGTAGAAGCCTACAGAAAACTACAGAGTTTGCTTATCTGTCTGGTTTTAGAGTGTGTACTGCTCCTTTCATACAGATCTCCGAAGCTCATTTCCCTTCACAGCCTGTTAGTCCACATTCACAACTAAAATGCAGAGAACAGACCTCTTAGCTTAGTTCAAAGCCATCATTAGGATTATGATGTGAACTTGGAAGCTGCACTGAAATTGCTTAAACTGTTGGTATTAGATGTGTACAAACCAGCTTTTGAGAGCATACTTTTAAATTTCAACAGCTTCGTTATACACTACCATAATCACAAATAAAATCACCAGACTGTTAACTGAAAACCCAAAATCTTATTCAAATGCTGAAAGATCAGGCCAAAGGGAAAAGCAGGTCAGTAACTTTCACTAAAATGACCTACTTTCCATGACTTGCCAAAGAAACCTAAGAGTAATTAACTTGAGACCTTTGCAAGCTTAATGGGCCATGATAGGATATGTGTAGAGAAAAAACTCCCCACAAAGTGCCTGTGTCTTTGCTGGTTGGTATCGCTGATTTAAACAGAACTGGAAGCCAATAATGGAACAAGAATGATACTTGTACCCAACAAAGTTTCTCTGTGAAGGACAGTGTAGGGTGTAGTGAAGGTGTTTCACTTGGTGCTGCAAACAAATTAAAAACTATGAAAACATATTTTGGCCAGGCAAATGCAAATACCCTTTCTTCATCCCTGCTCCCCAGCGTGCAGCCCTGCAGCAGAAGTTGGAGAAGAGTGGCTCATTGTGCATGTGGTGGCTTGGCCCAAGGAATGTAATGTGATTCCTTGTGCAGGTTATGATTAGTATTTGTCCTCAGCTTACCTCCCTCTGTAACACAATACTCTCTACTCCTGTCCTGGGGCTCTTTTTGTATTTTAAACAGTAAAGGCTGTTTAATAGTCTTCTGGCCACTGATCCAATAGGATTTCCTGTATGGTCTGCCCAAGTAGGATGATTGTACAGGTTAATCATACAAAAGGGGTAAAAATAAACTCTGTTATTGATTATAATTTCTGTGACAAATTGGCATCTTCAGGGAAACATAAACAGGAGTTACCTGAATAACAAAGTATAGCTCATACTCTTTCTCTCCTGCGCACATTGAAACAAGAGGGGTAAACTTGCAACATCCCATGTAAGAGATCTCAAAGGGAATGTTAGCAATCCCTTTGTTTTCCTCTTTAGATCCTTTCACGAAGAGAGCAAGGCTTTCTACCATGAGACAAGGTTTCGTTATTCAGCAAAGGCACCTAAACTGTGCCATCAAATGCTTTGTGTTTCTCCAGAAGGTTTTCACAGTAGAGCACTCCCAGAAAGGTGTTAGGTAGAGACAAAGCCTTCATGGTTTTAGATTAGGTAGATTATAATTTAATAAGGACAGAATAATGTCACACAAGTACTCAACAGACTGTACTAGCAAGTTAAGGCGATTTTCCTGGACTCCAGAAATTCTAGTAGGTACTTTGTCATCCTTCTGGAGAAGTGTGAGGCTATTCATCTGGCTTAGCACTCAGTAAATCAGTCTTTTCCCCCATTTTGAAACTGACCTTGCTAAGTAATAGTGGGCCAACTTTACTACTTGTACGTGTCCCTTTCCACCTCCTCATGAAAATGGCTGAGGACAAATCAATCTCTTCCAAAATGCTCTATGTAAAGTGAGAGATCAGTGATTACTAATGAATCCCTGAAAGTTGAAAAGATCAGAGAAAACATTTGTGGTTTCCAAGCAGGGCTCAGCAATTACCTCGTGGAGCTCATATCCCTTTCTTTCTGGTGACAGAAATTCTCATCAGATTTTGAAGACTGGCCAAGATCTCAGACCTGATGACTTGCCCCCTGTCTAGGAGAGCTCTCATTACCTCCCACTGGTGCTCTATCCTCTGTGGTTCCTTTTCATAAAATTATATGCCTTCCGCTACCCTAGTACTTAAATGGTAGCTTTCTTCTAAGGAGTGGAAGGCACTTTAAGCGCACAATCAGTTTGTCTTTTCTTTTACAATAGATTTGATTAGGAAAATGTCATGCTTATATAATAATTAACATGGTATCTAAATGGAAAGGATTAAGAGACAAGATCTTGGTGGTTACATGATAGGATAGATGTCAAAACTTGAGTTTGTCATGTTTATTTTATTTCTGTCATAGCACATAATGGGTTTGGGTTGATGTCTATTTACAGAAGGTTGGAAGCGGCATACAGGTTTCCTGGTAGATTGTATACCCATGAAGCTATATTTGATTTTCATCATGTGGCCTTTCAGGCCTTACTTCATATTCCTGGAGTTACAATGAAATGATTACAGACCACATTCAGTAAAGGGCTTAGGATATGTCTACAACACAGATTGCAGTATAGTATATGTAGTGGTACTTAAGATAAACAGGACAATCTTCAAACTGTGTATTGTACAACCACAGTAGGGTTAGTTGGTAGTGCTTGTGATGAGGTTGCATCAGCTTTCTCAGATGTCCCAGATTTTAGAGGCAGCTCCATGATCTTTATCCTAAACAGCTACATGCAGGGCAGCTAAACCTGTAATTGGATTTAAATGAATAAACTGAAAAATGTGAAGGAAAAAAAAAGAGAAGGAAATAAGGTATTAGAACAGGTTTTGGGAGGAAGGACAATTATCCTTATAGACCTGAAGATAAAAGCGAGATGAAATAGACAGTGATTAGTCAAAGGTTCAGTGTTTGAAATCAATCTACCTTTTTGATGAGACAGCTGCTTTTCCTTGGAAGGGAAATGGGATCCCTGCTGCCTATATGCACCTCAGCTGATTTGCTTTTCTTGCATCAGAAACTATTTGCTAAACTGGAGATGATGTAGTGAAGAAATAGCAAGATCTGTTAGGGAGCAGCCCAAGTATATCAAAAACAGGCACTGAAAAAAAGTAGCCACACGCATGAAGGGGAGTCCAGTGTGGGGATCAAACTTGGTGTTGTGTACTGGGAAACTGCAATACATGTAAAAATAAAACCTAAGCTGAGAGGGGAAGGACCTGGATTTATCAGCTGATCCTAATATAAGTAATCAGAATCAGTGATTCCGATTCCCTAGCAAAGACTGTGTAAGAGCCTAGTGAAATCCCATCTCAAGGACTGGCTACAAAACTGGTCAGAGAGCATTTGCAGCAGCTTTCTCAGGAGAGGAAGCTAGAGGGGCTCAGGTCCCCAAGTGCCACAGAATGGGGGGTAGTAGGGAATAAGGCTTATCACTTGTATGGATTTAGTTAGCATGAGTCGGGCTTCTCAGGTAGCATAAGTAGAGCTTCTCTGTAAGTGGAAAAATCCTAGGCCAGAGGGGAGGTTAGCCAGGGATAGCAGTGGGGGAAATGAAATCGCAACGTTAGCGACGTTAAGAACAAAAACCAGGATGTAAAACCTCAGTGTGAGAATGTTGAGGTTAGTGCTAAACGTAAGTAGCTGTTGTAACTTGTATTAAGCAACTTTGTGTAAAGCCCAATCAGAAGCTTGTTGGAAACGCATGTTAACCAATCAGCGTATAATCAGTGTGTGGATTTGTGTATAAAAGATCATGTGTGATGCTCAATAAATGGCAATTGCTTGATCACATTGATCATCTCTGCGTTGTCCATGACTCCCACATCAACAAGTGGCGCCCGAACAGGGACCCTCAGATCGGTACTTTGCAGAGCCAAGGTGGAAGGACCGATGGGAAAAGAGGGGTCGGTGAGCCGGCCGAAAGCAGCGCTGCCCCGGCGCTGGAAGTCAGCCATCTGCAAAACTTCAGGAATCTTGCCCTGATCAGGTGAGCGGCTGGGGAGGAGATGGGGCACTCACTATCCAAAGAGGAACAGGTGGTGGTGAAGCTCCTCCAACACATTCTCTCTAAGAGAGATTTGCAATATGATAGTGCCACCCTTCAGAGGCTGTTAAAATGGTCCCGTGATCGTGGCTTTTTGCCCTCGGTACAAGATGTGTTTGGGGTTCCAGAATGGGACCGGATTGGTCAAGCGCTGTGGGACGAAATCAGTAAAGGGTCCAAAGAGACTCAGAAGCACTTCACATTGTGAAGGTTAGTTATAGAGACTCTTAGGGACGTAAAGTCTATGGACCTCAGTTGCGTCCATGCTGATGGCTACGGCCCCAGAGGGTAGCAAGGGAAAAACTGCAGGACAAAATGCCTCTGCAATGGCCTTTGCGCCTCCTGTCGTACCGCAGACTGTCCCAAAAAGGACTGTAACTGATTTTTCTAAAAAGGGTGAACGAGCCCGAAAACCTCCAAAACCCTATAAGAACATACAGAATGCCAAAGATATGTGGAAAGTTGCCGGTGCAGGAAACAAGGACAACCCGGAGTCTGAATTGGAACCAGATCCAGAATTACCTGAGACAGAGCCAAACCTGTATCCTCCTCTTCCTGACTCCGATGACGGTTCGGAGGATGAATCTGTTTGTTCATTCCATCGACAGGTGTCTGCGGGTCTGGGAGACGCCCAGTTGCAGCAGCTTTTGAAAAAACTCAAAGCTCTTGAGACCCAAGAGACTGCTGTACCAACTGCGCCGACTTTTTCTTTTCCTCCTCCACACCGGGAAGCAGGTTTGGAAAAGGGGGGTGACGGGAGCATGGGGGGGTGTTAATCCAGCCCGAAAGTGGAGAGGGATGATTGAGGACACAGTGGTAACTGGGGAGTTTTCTGAAGGTCCTTCTCTTTTCCCTGTTTTTGATAACACACAGGGGGGAAAGGACTGGGAAGCGTTTGATTTAAAAATAGTAAAGGAGGCCCGTCAAGCAGTAACAACCTATGGGTTAAAAGCGATGTATACTCAATTATTGCTCATATTTTTTCTGCATATATCTTAACCCCGTATGATATCAGAATGATTGTTCAAACGTTGCTTCCCCCTAACTTGCAACTTTTGTTTTTGAATAAATGGGAGTTGGCTTGTATGGAAGAAGCGAATCAGCCCTGCCAACAAGGAGACCCACTGTTTGGGGCGCCAGTAGATGCGTATTTGGGTCAAGGGCAATTTACCGATCCACAAAATCAAGCGAGGCTTCCTGCTCGGGTCTTGACCCGCTCCCAAGAATTGGGTCTGAGAGCCTGGCTTTCACTTCCAAATGACAAGGCAACTCCTGGTTTTTGGTCTCTAAAACAGGGACCTGGAGAATCTTATCCACAGTTTATTGATCGGTTATTTGGTGTGTTTCAAGGCAACCCGGATATGAGTGATGATATGAAGGCAAAATAACTGGATATGCTTGCATTTGATGGGGCTAATGATCAGGTGAAACAACTTTTGAATACATTGCCTAGAGGTACTTCGGTAGCTCAGATGCTGGAAGCTGTTGAACGAATGGGTCATAAACAAAAGGCAGCCTATATGGCGGAGGCTGTAGGGGCTGCAGTTCTTTCGATTGTACAAGGAAAAGGAAAAGGAAAGAGAGAACGAAAATGCTATAACTGTGGGAAATCAGGGCACCTTCATTTTCAATGTAAGGCACAAAATAGGAATCAATCCGGAAACGGTCTAGATCAACAGCCAGTTAATCAGTGTAGTACTAAATGGTGTGTGTGCTATAATAAACCAACTCACAACACACAGGAGTATAAAAGGATGGGAAACGGCAAGACGAGCGCTTACCCTCGCGCTCCGACACAAAATGAAGGGTGCCTGGACTGCACTGCCTCAGCAACCATCGGCAGTGCAGGAGTGGACGTGGCAACCGCAGTAACTGTTACGTTGAGTGACTCTCAAGTGCATTTGATAGAGTCACAATTATGGGGACTGCTGGGGCATGGACTTAGTGCCTTACTGATTGGGCGATCCTCTATCTCCCGTCAGGGTATCTTTGTAGTCCCAGGATTAATTGATGCGGATTTCCAAGATTCTGGACCACTATGGGTACCCAGCTGATGGGTCAAACCAGATTGGCGAGGCTGCTCATTTTAATTGCCTGGATGACTGCTGTAGCAAAAGGTCTGGAAGACCCACTCTTAAGCATGGCATTGCCTCGAGACAACATATGGGTAACATGGGCAAACAGAACCAACACTTCTAGTTTTTGTGTGTCTTTAACAGCCATGTCTGACCCATTCCGCACTTGTTTAATTGGTATACCCTCTCTGGAGCCAGAAAGATTTGTGGGATATATAAGTAACATTTCGTTAGCTAACCGAACCATATTGCAACAGAAAGGAGACAAGGCTAGTGTGTCTGATAACTGGTGTAATGGAAATCAGACAGCCTGCCAACAGCCCCAGGCCAACAAACAGGTTTGGTGTGGAGGTTGTATCAATGGTAATATCGCAAACCGGACACTAGCTTGGATGTCTGTTTTTTTGATTCAGCATTTGAATAAAGCTTTACTGTGGGATCCACAGGAAGTGCAGCTGGCAGGATCCATAAACGGAACTAAAGATGGCTTGTGCTTTGGCTTTAGCGCTAATATAATTGATGCCCCAGCTAAAGCAAGGTGTGTAAGTTCTCGTATTGGCATGCAGTGTCATCTACTTGATGTGTGGACAGATGTGTCTGGATCAGGTATTTATGGGATACGGGATGCTTCTGAAGCCCGAGCATGGTGTGGGGGAGCTGTAGGTCTAGAAAAGTTTGGCAGTTTCCAAACATGTCATTAACTTTGCCTAAGAGAGTTTTTTTGATTTGTGGTAATCGCGCCTGGCAAGGTATCCAAAACATCCCCTTGGTGGACCATGTTATCTGGGATGTCTTAGTCTTATAGCTCCATCAGTGTCTCCGTTAAACAAAACTACTTTGGTTCGATCTCGTAGATTTCTTACTAAGCTGGAGAGCACCTGTAAGGACTCTGTAACGCTTTTGGGTAAAGTCGAAAATGCCTTAACAAGTATTTTTTGTCCCGGGTGTGCAGCAACTATTGCTAATGCTAGTTTGCAAAAGCTTGCTTGTTGGGTTGTGAAACAAGCCAATCTTACATCTGCAGTTTTAACAGACCTCATGAAAGATATAGATAGTAGTCGCAAGGTTATTTTGCAGAATCGTGCGGCTATTGATTTTTTATTATTAGCTCATGGGCATGGCTGTAATCATTTTGAAGGCATGTGTTGTTTTAATCTAACCGATCATTCACAATCTATTCAGAAGCGGTTGCAGCAAATGCAAGAACATGTAAATACGATTAAAGTGGAACAAGGTTTAGATGATTGGCTAGCTCAGTTGGGGTTTAGCGGCTGGCTGCGACCTTTACTGTATAGCCTAGCACAATTCTTAATCATGTTGTTGGTGTTACTGATTATTGGTTGTGGAATTTTTGCATGTGGGAAGGCTTTGTGTATGAGGTTCATTCTGAAAGCTTGGCTCGTTCAACAATCACACATGGAATTGGGACTCGGCACCAAATATGAAGAGATCACTGTGTTATATGAAGATATTGACTAACGTGCCCGTCTCAAAAACAAAAAGGGGGAATTGTTGTATGGATTTAGTTAGCATGAGTCGGGCTTCTCAGGTAGCATAAGTAGAGCTTCTCTGTAAGTGGAAAAATCCTAGGCCAGAGGGGAGGTTAGCCAGGGATAGCAGTGGGGGAAATGAAATCGCAATGTTAGCGACGTTAAGAACAAAAACCAGGATGTAAAACCTCAGTGTGAGAATGTTGAGGTTAGTGCTAAACGTAAGTAGCTGTTGTAACTTGTATTAAGCAACTTTGTGTAAAGCCCAATCAGAAGCTTGTTGGCAAGGCATGTTAACCAATCAGCGTATAATCAATGTGTGGATTTGTGTATAAAAGATCATGTCTGATGCTCAATAAATGGCAATCTCTTGATCACATTGATCGTCTCTGCATTGTCCATGACTCCCACATCAACAATCACTCAAACAGCGTCAGGGAAACATATAGGTATTAGTGTAAAAGGACAAAGTGCAAGGGAAGATAGTTGTGAACTGGCCATGTATCATTTTGAGGTGGAAAAAAGACTCCTCCTAACTGTTAAAGAAGGAAAGCTCAGGAACAGCCTCCTAGTGACAGTTTAGGGGTACAAAATATTTTTAACTGGGGTTGATCTGAACTGGCAAAATTGAAATTAGCCCTGAAAAACCTGTCGATGGGATAATGCTCTGAAAATCCCCTGCTCCCCTGCCATTTAGTTGCTTTCCCTGACAAAACTCTGGAGGTGTTGAGAAATGTCCCTTTCTGAATACCTCAGTGTTCCTTTTCTGAAAACATGTATTAAAAAATGCATGTCTTACTCTCCTGCACTTAAGCTCTGAGTAAATAGCATGAGAGTATATATGGAGAGAATATAAAATACAGCAGAGCTTGCCCTTTGGAAGAGTATCTGAAAAGACAGGGGTCACAGTCACCTTTCAAATGAAATAGGACTCTTCCAGGAAGCATGGGATATGATTTCATCTCCCTTTTCAGCTCCTTCCTTCCCTGTAAGCTGAAATCGGTTCAAGTCTCATACCTTCCTCTTTTCTAAATAAAGAAAAGCACTCAAGTGGCAAGGCAGGATTGGGATTAGAACACTTCCTGCTCTGCTCATTAAAATGAGATGTTGAATGGATGAAGATTCAAAGACAGAGGTGGCTAGAGAGCTAAGTTAGATGTGGGAAAACTGGAAGTATGCTCAGTGCTTGTGGTGCTCACTTATAGGCGGAATCTCAAGTTTCTTATTGTAGTGTTTTGTCCGAGGCTCGCTCCCTGGTAAATCTATCCAGTGATTGCTTAGTACAGCTTCAGCTTGAATCCTGCTCTATCTTCCTGGCAATGTGCTTTATAGAAATAAAAAGGTACACAACACAACCTCTCCTAGGTGTATTTGGAAAGTATGAGCTCCTCTTGGACTCTTTTGAGATGTTTTTAGATCTCATTGTTAGGATATGATGGTGCATGCAAGTAGCTGAAAAGGTTTTCTGCAGTCCTGAGTGAGGCACTTAATTTCTAGAGGATTTCAGACATGCTGTTCTCTGGGTTGGTTTTTGTTGTTTTTTTTTTCATAGCCCAGCTCTAGGGAGCTCCCCAGTGGGCAAGGTAGTTGTTGTGAATTCCCTTCTGAGCCACTCAATCTCCACCAGCAGTACAGCAAGAGCGTAATGGAAACTCTTGGATTTGTGGTGATGGAGAGGGATCACATCAGTTCATCTTGCAGCATTTAGAGGAAACCAGCAACTGTTACAGGGAGCTAAACCCTACCTGGACTTGTTCAGATTAATTTAAGACTTCCAGAGGACTGGAGCAAAGAAACATTTAGGGCACATCTCTGGCCTGCAATGCAGCACTCCACAGAAATACCTGAACTAGTGGAGAGGAAAATCATGTGCATGATGGCATTGCTACACTGACATAGAGAAGAGTCAGGGTTCGTCGACACCAGCACAGCACTTTGTTCATCATACAAGCATATTATGTATCAAATACAGGTCTCACACATGCTGTACTAATAAAAGGATGTGCGTGTTTGCAGCCAAGCTAGGCATTGTGGTGGGGCACTCCATTAAGCAGGCCTGTGAAGACAATTGCAAGTGATATTAATCAGTTGGTGCCAGTCACTCTGTCAGTGTCCTTCAGATTTTCTGGAGGTCTTCTGGTGCTTAAGGATGCCATTATAAGACCCCCAAAAGCCCGTCAGTACCTGATCAGTGCTTGGTTTTGATGGATCAGTTAGCTGAGTGCTATTGAAACCCTGTTGGGTGACACTGCTCTAGGCTTCAAATGGCATTCGGCTATTCTGTTACTTCTGTCTGTAAAATGCTGATAGAACATCAGCACAAAACTGTGTAAATTAATGATTTGAGATACTCAGAAAAAAAAAGCAGATCACCCTGTAACCTTCCCTTTTTCAGCCTGGTATTATAATTCATTTTCTTCACTATGACTGCAGGATTATTAACCAGTGCTTGCTTTTACAGGAAATACATATGATCGTACGTGCTAGCATGACACAGCCCTTTGAGCCTTCCGATGATCAGGCGAGGTGCTAAACCCCGCACCTCCCGCTGCCGGCAAGGACTGTGGGAGCTGGGCCGTGTCTCGCTGCCTCTCCGTGAACGGAACCGGCAGAGCCAGCTCTTTCTTATCTCAAGACTAACGGGTGCGTTTCAGTGTTACAACCCGGCTGCCAGACTCTTATTACCTAACCCAGCTTGGGCCCTGTTTAGCGGCCTACGGCTGTGGGTAGGGGGTGCGGAACAAGCTCTGCGGGACCGATTCGTTCTGGAGGCGGGACAAGCTGTAGCTCGGAGGGTCTGTGAGCCCGCGGGACCGCCCTGGGTGAAGCGGCTGAGAGCAGTGAGGCTACTGACGGGTCTGAGGGAAGCTGAGGCGGCTGAGGAGACTTGGGGGTAGGGGTGACTGAGGGGAACGAAGAAAGTGTGCGGCTGAGGAGGCAGGCGGGGGCCACGGCCGCTCTGACCGGGGAAGGAGCGGGGGGAGGCGGAGCTTCGTCTGCATCTGCTCTTGGATTAGCTGGGGCATCTTGGGCCACTGGGCGCGGGGCGAGCGGGAGCGCACGATTGGTTGCTGCGCCGGCCGCCGGCGCTGGGTGCGGCCGCCGCGTAAGGCGGAGGGACGGCTCCGTCGGTGGAGCCGCAGTCGCTCGGCAGTGGCCGGTGCTGCGGAAATCCGTTCGTGTTAGCTGCGCGCCCGCCGCTCCTCTCCCGCCGGGGACGATGTTGGACCGCGAGGGCGGCTGGAGCGTCTCGTTCGCCGGCTGCGGCTTCCTGGGTGTCTACCACATCGGCGCCGCCACCTGCCTGCAGGAGCGCGCGCCGCACGTCATCCGCGACGCCCGGCGCATCTACGGCGCCTCCGCCGGCGCGCTAGCCGGCGCTGTGCTCGTCGGAGGCGGCTCTATGGGTCAGCGGCGGTGTCCGGCTGTACCGCGGGATGGGGGGCGGGAGCGGAGGGAAATGGGGTGAGGCGGACGCGGTGGGCTGCGGGAGCCGGCAGGTGGGTCAGGCCGGGCCGGCGGCGGGGGCCGGCTATGGCACGGCCCCGGGAGCGCCTCGGTCCGCTGCCACTGGTGCTGCGGGCTATCGGGGACGGCCGCGGGGTCGGCGGGGCTTCCCTCCATTTCTTTTCCAGGTCCTTTCCAGTTCCTCTCTTCCTCTAGCTTTCTTGTTTTCTGTCTCCAGAGAGGAACCTGAAACATTAAATCTGAACCGGTTATCTGTCCCTGTAGGTGCTGGGCTGTCTGTTTTGATCCGTTCCCTTACGTCTCAATCTCTTACCTCTGTATAAAATACCCATAAATCATGAGTTTCCTTGAGGGCAGGAGAAGAGGCAGGTGGTAAAGTTTGCGTGTCTGCACCGCGGGTGGATATTTTGCAACCTCCCAGGCTTAATAAATGATCTTGACAGTGCCTCAGCTGATTTCAACACCTGCATAGTCAAATGGTTGAGTTTACTACCCCGGGTATCAGGACAGATATGTGTCTCTCTAAGGAGTGCCTGTGCCTCTTGGCTTTGAACAAGTTGTGGCTGGAGTTGCACATACCAGGGTTGATGACAACTGCTCTTACGTTAGTGTGAAGTGGAGGAATTAAAAGCTGTTAGGAAGTAGCTGGATCCTAGCAACTGTCAAAGCAAATGGACTAACCCTACCATCAGTTTGAAACAAAATACTTGCACTTTATTGGGAAATAATGCATCTGTTCTGTAGTCACTTTTACATATGAAGTTTCAGTTAGCTTTAACTTGCTGCTTCTTAAAGCTTTGCCTTTCTTGGGGTAAGGCTAAGATAGATAAGGTCAGGGCTTAGCTTAGCTTTAACACGCTTTTCCTTTTTAATCCATGTATTGCATAGCTCACTTTGGTATATGATTAGAAACAGTGGATTGGTTAAAATAACTGATTGTAATTGTGGTTTAAGTAATAGAATTGATCTGGTTTTGAATTTATACAGGATAAAAGATGTTAGTTTGCAGCTAAGCACAGTCCTTCTTGTGATAAGCGCTTATTTTCTCGCAGTAGGAAAAGTATACCTTGCTTTTACCCATTTAGGGTTCATGAGAACCTAAATGTACATTTATCTGGTGAATCAGATATGATAGACGTTAAAGCAAGCTTGATCCAAGTAAAATATCTACGTGTTCAGAATGGTGACTGGAATGCAGTTATGAAGTAGATGAAATCTGAAAATGGTTTTCCTTTTCAACCAAAGAAATCCATTGACTAAAAGCTTGCCTAGTTCATTACTCAACACTGACCAGTTTTGGTAATGGTACCCTTAACAGATTTAGAACTCGAAGATTTTGTAAATTCACATTTCATTTTATTTACAGAAGGAGAAGGAAAACAATGAGTACTTGCTTTGAATTTGGGGAGAGTTTGGGTTTTGCTTTTATATTTCTGAGGGAAAAATTCACTGACAAAACCAAACAGAACTTGTTGGTACATGTGAGAGGATAATGCTGTGACACACTTGTCCCTGCTGCTTAGCCACTGATCTCCACTGCATGTGATTAATTTTGTCAAAGCTTTAGCAATAAACTTGTGCTACTTGAACTTTTTAGTTTACTTGCTGTTAATGTACTAACATAATGCAATTGAGTTGTTATGAGCCTAACACCACCTTTTAAAACAAATCTTATTTAGCCACAATAACTATTTTTTGAACATACCCAATTTTAAGTTGTAAGTCATTGTAAATGATTTAAGAAGGAAGCCGCTTTAAATATTTGAAGTGTTCTTAAGCACAAATAATGTAAATTATTTACCTAAAAGCATGTATTATTAACAGCTTTTAAATTTTTTAGCATTTTAGTACCTGAGGCTTGCAGATTTCAGATTATTCCTTTGTCTTTCCCTTCTCATATGCCAATTGAGATTTTTTGCTTTTCTTTAATAGAATATCTGAAATCTGTGAATCCATGTAAATTCATCAAACTAAGAAAATATTCCCATGTTTATTGTCTATCTTTTTAGCTTTTTTCTCTTTTTTTTAGAGTTTGTGTGAAATCAGAGGATTGTAAATATGCTCTAAAGAAACACCATGTTGTAATAATTTATTTAATTAGTTCGTATTGTATGCCTCCCTTACATTGATGCACTTTAACATGCAGTATTTATTTTGCAGTTGTTGTTGTAAGTCACAGAATCCTAGAATAGTTTGGGGTGTGTTTTCACAGTTGCATTTCACTGTGGAAAGACAGAGCCAGACTCTTCTCTGAGATGGGTGATGGAAGGACAAGAGGCAGCAGGCACAAACGGGAGCATGGCAAATTCTGATTATGTATAAGGAAAAGAAAATTACCATAAGAGTGGTAAAATGCTGGAACAGGTGCCCTTAGAGGCTGTGGCATCTCCGTCCTTGGAGGTGTTCCAAGACTTGATTGAATTCAGCCCTGAGTTAGCGCACTTGCTGGTGCAAGCTGAGCATGTATGTGTATAGATGAACAGGGCTTTTGATTAAAATTGACATGCATCTTTCATCTTTGTGTTTCATGTTACCTGTTGGATAGACAAACTGAGAGTCTGTAGAATTTAAAGTTTGAGTAAATGTAAACATAGCCATTCAGTGGCACGGAGGAGTGTGCTTTTCCAGACTGAGGAAGAAGTACTCTTTACTGAATTTGGTGGAAGGTAGAGGGAGGAGCTTAGAGATAGCTGTTCTTTTGAGGATGAAGTACATTCCAGGCTATTCTAAACTGGAACTGTTAAGGTGCACTCCTTTTTTGGATCTTCTCTATGGAGGTCCTGGAGATCTGGTATTTCTGTGGTAATGCGGCCATCCATTCTAGCGGGGAGCTAAAGAGAGCAGGTTTGGGAGGGGCTCTAAATATGATGTCAGGTTTTACTCTGTGGGAAACTAACAATTAGTTAACCATTGAGAATAGAACTATAGAAAGACAACAAGAAACAGTTCACATTTAATAGAAGCATTAATTTCTTTAGCACTCTAGTGTTCCAAAACCTAAAATCCCAGTCTGTGAGCTTTAGCCCTCTGTCCCTTTCTGAGAAGATCCCATTTTGTAATACAGCAGCCTAAGAGGTAACTATTTTAGTCCTGTTGAGGAAGGAAGTGAGAAGGAAAATAAGTTGGAATAATTCAACAGACTTAAAGCAATAATGATCAGCTTTTAAAATTTTCAGTGATGGGTAGTTATTTTCTGAAAGGAAATTGAGAGTTCAGATTTAAACTGTTAAAGGTCATAAGTTTTGCTGCCTATGTAAAATGAGCTGATACTTCCTGATATTTTTTACAATGAGAGGTAAATAATCACAAGAAAAGGCTAGTAGAGGGTACCGGTTTACTTTGGTTTTCAGTGAAAACAGGCCTGCAGTGAAAATGAGTGAAGATGTTACCATGCTTTAAACTTAAGCTTGAGCTTCAATATGAAAGGATGCTAGTGAGAAAAACAGGATCAAGACCTGTTGGAGAAGTGAGAGCGTGTGTATTTGCTCATGTGTCCATGCACCCACTGCTCTTAGTCTGGTTTTTGTTGTTGTTTTTTTTTTTTTGTGCCTAGAAGATTTAACATTGCTAAATTAATCTATTAAAAAAAAACAGTAAAAAAGGAGGTGATAATTTGTATCTGAGTGCATGAAAATTGGAACTGATAAAACCGTCTATATGGCTGGTTTTGGACATACCTTCTTTACTTGCCAGAATGTGACTTGTGCCATTGTTTCAGTTGCATGTAAAATGTGTTTTACTAACATAAGCATGTATTTGACTGTGAACAGTGAGCTGTGTCGAAGTTGTTTGCTGTCTTCAGGAGTGAGAGGTGGGGTCAGGCTACTGGTATCAGTGGATTCATGGCCCAAGGCAAGGGTGAAATGAAAAAAAATTGTAGTGGTAAAAATGGAATGTGCCTGGTACCTCAGACTTTTTTGAGATACTCTTTTGAACGCAGACTCTTGGTTTGCTGGTTAAGAGTGACAAAGGTTTATGTGTTGCTATTTCAGGTGGAGGGAATGACATTGTAAAAGGATACTATTATTTTATTACTTTTTTTTTTTAATTAATCCAAACTCCAAGGCTTAAGCAGGATTATTTCCAGTGCAGTGCTCACATTCAACTTGATAAGTTGAATCCTCTCCATTCTAGAAGGAGTCTGTGTAAGTTAAAATGATGCAAGTTCTGAAAATATTTTTAGATGACCTTGCAGCATATCAGGCAGGTTAATAACCTGTTACTTTGACCTTCCTCTCCACCCCCTTTCCTTTACCAAGTTGACAACCTTATCAGGGAATTTCCTAAAAGTATGCCCTGGAGAAGCAGCATTAAAAATTCAAACAAATCATTGCAGGTGGATGAACTGCTGTTCTTGCTATGACTAGGTGTGTGGTTGTTAAAATGATTTTAGTGTCCTTCAGGAACAGTCATGTCTTCTGTGTGGGTTTTGTTTAGTTCCCAAATGCTGATTTAATTGGAGAAAAAAAATAATTTTGTCTTTTACATATTGGTAAGAATGCACCTGTTTAGGTGGAGACCTGTGTGCGAGGTGTTACAGATATCATCCACATTCCTTACCTTACTGCTTTAAAATCTTTCCTCCTGATGTTCCTTACCATAAATCTGTCTTTAATGTTCCCTTTATTGTGTTTGTATTTCAATGACGATAAATGCTGCTCTGAAACCTTAAGTTTGGTTAAAGTCCAGCAAGTGTTACTAGCTGTGACAAACCCCTGTGCTCTGCTTCTTCAGCAGACATACTGTGGACCTTAAATCTGTGCCTCATACACTCCAGGTTTTTATGGATGTTGTATATGGAATATTTCTGTGCATGCATGCTTACGGAAGATCAGTCGTCTTTGGTTTTTCTTACAGAATGTGTTTCTTGAATGAATAATTCCTAATGGAAACACTTTATTTTATACCTATAGTCTACATATCTATTACTTTTAAGTAACTTAGTGGCTGGGTCTTTACCAGGAGTTCTGTTTAAAAGTCTCAAGTGACTCTGTTCTTCCAAAACCTCTTAAACTCTGTTAGAAAGAGGGGACAGTTATTTTTGCTGTCAAAAAGTTCTTGAATTTTCATGCTAGCAGTCAGAGGGGAAAAGTTAAAGCTCTCGATGTGCTTTGTTACTGGAAATGTGGGGTTTGGTTTTTTGTAGTTTTTTTTTCTTTGACATACTTCCTGTTCTTAAACAAATGCATTTTATTTTTTTTTTCAGCTCAAGCTTGTGCAGATGTCTTGGCATTAGCCAAAGAAGCTAGAAAGCGAAATCTTGGTCCTCTTCATCCATCCTTTAATGTGATAAAGATAATAAGAGATGGACTGATGAGAAATCTTCCAGAAAACACCCACCAGTTGTCATCAGGCAGACTGTGTATTTCACTGACCAGAGTATCAGATGGTAAAAATGCATTGATATCTAATTTTAACTCTAAAGAAGAAGTTGTCCAGGTATGTTTATTTTTGCCAACTTTTAAAAGTTTTTGTAATTTTAACATCATCCATTGGATTTCCATTTTAAGCAGTTTAGGATATTGTGACTTTGCAGTGTATTAAAGGTGAATTCAAGTTTCATTACACTGTATTAATTTACTAGTTTTCCCAGCCAATGTATCTGCAAACTGTTGGAGTAAGTACAAGGGATCATTCATCGAAAGAATAAATGTCTTTGAAGTTCAGTGTATCTAATGAAAATACATTCTTCATGAATTAGATTTTTTTTTAAGGTAATTCTTACAAAAGCAGCAATCAAAAAGCAGTCAAAAATGGGACTTTAACATTCTTATTATCAGTTACAAAGCTAGCTTAATATGATTCCTGGATGTTGATAATTATGTCCCCAGTCAACTACTTTGATTACTCACATAATGTATAGCTTGAGTGATAGGTCACAAACTTGCCTTCCTGATTAGCATCTCCAGAAATAGTCTTTTAGTGAGTCTGGGCATTTTTTTTTTTAGATGGAGTTTGGTTACATTCTAAAAAAGAAATGTTGGAATACCCTCACCCTGTTTAAAATAATGCTTGATAATAGCCTTTCCTCTCTCCCCCACTTTTTTTTATTCAGATGTACTTGCTGGGGATTTTTTTGATGCTTGCTCAACTGTTTTTGCTAAACATCTAAAGAGAGAAAGATAAATTATAATTTCAATAATAGAGCAGTTACTGTTTAATTCATATGGTCTCATTTTCCTACAGGCTTTAATCTGTAGTTCCTTTGTCCCTATTTATTGTGGCCTAATTCCACCATCATTTAGAGGTGTGGTAAGTCTCTATTGTTAATATTTAAAAATAGTTCTAGCTATTTTAAAAACATTAAGAGACAATGTATATGGGGGTTTTTGTTATCCTACTGTAAAATAAATACCTTCATCATAGCTTCTAGTGCTGTAGGTGTGTGTTACAACTTTTCAAAACAAGCAAGGAAACACTAAATATGTGGATGATTTGTTATGTATATTTCTTCTCCACTCTGCAAAACACACAGACACCATGCTGTCCCTTCCTGCCCCCATCAACCTGTTGCTTTCTGATGCAGTAATTAAAAGAGGGTATTCTAAGGCAGCAAATATTTAACTTAAGGGTAAATATTTATTGAAGGAAGTGGTGCTTATTCACCTGCACAGATTTATAGGAAGGATCACTTATACTTGTGTGTTCGTTTAAAAAAAAATAAAATCTTGTAAGACAGTGTCCTGATTTTGGCTGGGATAGTGGTTAGACCATGACAGATAGTTTATTGTGTATCTTTGTGTTCTTGCTGGAGGTACATCTGCCTTTAAAACAGGATTAAAGTTCAGTTAGATATAAACAGAACTTTTAATGTCTCTGTCATTTGTATTTAGTGTAAAAAAGGTTGCTTTATAAAGGTGAAGTGTCAGCATGTTTGTTCTATTACATTACAGGAACTGTTGGTTACAAAACCTCTTAATACTTCATGGCTATACTGGGGTTTCTAAAATCCCACATTAAAGGGGCAACAACTGCAGAAAAGTTAGCGTAGTTTGTTGTAGGAGTTCAGTTTAACAAGTCTGGAAGCAGACATACATGTGTTACGGTGTTGTATTAACTTGCATTTGCTTTTCTTCCAACTTTGGTGTTTCTTATGCAAGGAAGTGGAAGAATATGGAAAGAAAATTCACAACATCTTCAAGAGTGGTTGATTAAAAACTGTTCTCAAGGCAATTTGGAAGTTCTGAAAGGTCAAGGATAGACATAAATGTATTTTCTTCTTCATGCTGAAATTTAAGCAAAAGTGATTAGAGCTGTATAGGGATTTTTCTTTATCTGTACTTTTAAACCTTGTATGTCTCCTTAAACTCTTCCAGATTAAAGGTGTTATGAAAACAGGACGTTGGACTCAATCCAAGGTTTAGGTGGATCCAGGCTAATCTGGCTATTCAGTTCTTGTCACCAGACAACAATGTTATTTTAAAAAGCTTAGTTCAGAGTACAAAAACATACAAGTGATGCTTTATTTGGTCCTATTTTGGGGGAAGGAAGGAATCATTTTTTCCTTTTGATATTTGCAGTTTTGATCTGATTTTAATATTTAGGAGGCATTTTGGATGTAACTTCATAAAAACACCACAGTGGAATATGTTTGCCCTGATTCCTGTAGTGTTTAAACACAGTAAAATGTCAAGTGTGTAAACTTTGTATATCTTGCTGTTTACTGGCTTGGTGCTTCAGGCATGTATACTTCAAAACAAAAAGATAGAAGGATAACTCTCAATGGTATATGTAACTACCAGTTGTGAAGCTTTTGGGTGTGGTGGGTTTTGTTTTGGGTGTTTTTTTTTAACCCTTTCAAATACAGCAGTGGTTTTTAGATTACAAAATTACTAGGGGGAAGAGATAGGCAGATACTCCAAGTAATTAAAGCCATTTACCTCTGTAGAACAGTGACTCAGTTGTATACTTACAGCTTTTAATAATTTCATGAGAAGGCTGTGTGCTGTGGCTTCTCCTTTGACAAACCTGTTGTGTTGTACTTGGAACTTCCACTAAGGACTTAATGATTGCACATGTACTTTAGTGATTGCATTACACACCTATAGGAAGTTTGTCGGTTTCAGCTTCCTGGTGGATCTAGAGTGTTCAGGAAACCTGCCGGGTAGGAATGGGCTGCTCTACAAGAGTATTTTGGATAAATTGCACTTAGCTGTCATCTTCCTAATTCCTGATTTGTTTCTCAGAATGGTGGGGGAGTGAGTTTCAAGGTAGATAAAACTGATAATCCAGGTTGCTCCTGCTCAAATCACCTATTCTGTAAATATTTACATTTTACAAGGACCTATGGGTCATGTCTGTTGCCTGGTTAGGAAGAAGGGAAATGCAGCCACTAAACCAGCAAAGCTTGTGCTCTTTTGCCACTGTCAGACCAAACTAGCTCTGACTTGTTTGACCCCACTGGAAACATGGATGTTGTGAGTAAATGGAGATGTTTTCAGCCACAGCAGCTGCTGCACTATAGATAGTTGCCCTGATACAGAACTCTTCAGTTCTTTGATCTTAAAATGTCTGAGATGGTGAGGCACTGGCACTACAGAAGTGGGCAGTCCAGCATGAAGGAGACAAGCGTAATCTGGAACAGTTTCTAAACTTGCACTCAAAGCAGAATAGATATCCATGAATGTTGGCAAGGTTTCCGAAGCATTGTCTGCCTTTTACATGTAGTTTCTTTATGTCCAAATACGCTTTTATATCAAATTCTAATTGCTGAGAGTAAGTTACTCTTCTTCTGACTGAATGGTTTAGTATCACAGAACTTTATCTTTGAAAGGTAGAGCTATTATTTTACTTGTTTTTTTTCTGAAGTACTGCCGTGTTAGCTCTTCAGTTGGTGCTGCTCTCATGTGAGGAAAAGGAGACACTTCCACTATTTTTTCTCTGCATGTTATATAGGATTATGATCTTTGAAATGGACTTCCTCTTTCTGAAACATGCAGAAATATCCCAAATAGAGTATTCTGGGGCTATCTTTGGAACTATAGATAGCAATGTGTTATAATTGGCATTAGAGGCAGGTTACTTACTGTTGCAGTCTTAATTCTTGCATGGGAAATATGCTAGTTAGAAATTTTCAGCCTTTGAGACTTCTTATTTCTGTTAATTTTTGTAGCGCTATGTGGATGGAGGAATCAGTGACAACTTACCTCAATATGAATCAAAGAATACCATCACAGTTTCGCCTTTTGCTGGGGAGTGTGATATCTGTCCAAAGGGGAATTCTGCCAGCTTCCATGAAATGAATGTGACCAACACCAGCATTCAGTTCAGTTTGGGGAACCTTTATCGTTTAACACAAGCGCTCTTTCCACCAGAACCTAAGGTAAGTCACTGCCTTCATGTCATCACTAAAGCATCTTTCCATATAAAAGCCTTGCTTTTGCAGAAAGCAGCAGTATTCTTAGCATTTCATTTAGTCATATAAACTTTTTTGGTGACATTTCTTGTTCCTATTTTTTTTATCCATTCTCCTTATTTTTAGTCTCACTTGGACTGCAAATGCATGTCCTGCTATTGGCTTTCAGCACGTGATTCAATCATGATATCAACGTTGGTAAATTAGTACCTGTTAGTTTGTGGTCCTTTCATGTTTACCTGCTAACCAGGCGCTTCAGAACTTAGAAGTTCTAAAGCTTTGTGGTTTTGTGAAGTTCTCAATCAGTACTTCACACAGGCAAGTTGCCATTAAACTTGGCTAAGCGCTGTTAATTGGAGATCTGATGAGGGAAATGCTTGTTAATTGCTGTTGTGGAAGCTGAAAATGAAGAAAGCAGACCTTGTGAATTGGATTGGGATATACTGCAGTGGAGAATTAACGTTCCTGACTGCTACGGATGTTTGGGTTTATTTTAATTGAGGGCTTTTGACCACTTGGAGAAAAGTATTAAATTCAACTTGTGTAGGTTTTAATTCTCTTTTTATGTTTATTTTCTTCTGTCTAGGAGTACTGTGTAGGTGAGCTGATGTTGCATCTTGTGAAAGATGTTTTCATGTGGAAGATTAAGTCTGAGTTTGAGCATGAGAATTGCAGAGATGACTTTCCATAGTCTTGGAAAGTGGGAAGCAGGGGCATTGGCATACTCCAAGCCGCCCTGTTTCACTGTTGCTTGCATCTGCTGAAAAGCTAGTCAATGAAACAGAAGGAGAGGAAATCTTGCAAACTGTCTGAATGCTATCCTTTTAGGTGAACAATTCAGCGTGTCTGTAACAGCTGAAAAATAAGTTCATGTATGCATGATCCTGTATGCATTACTACAATATGCATAGATATATTAACCGGGATCTGTTGAATTACAGCAATTGTTCACGTAATATTTCTTAAAAGAATAGAGCGTGAATGGAAGTGGCTTTTCATTCTGCAGACTGTTGATCTTAAGTTGCCTCTCCTTTTATTTGTCTGATTCATTTACCCTATGCTTGCAGGTACTAGGAGAGATCTGTGAGCAAGGATATTCAGATGCTCTTAAATTCTTGAAAGAGAATGGTATGTTACACTTGTGGATTATTACTGATGATGTGGTCTTAACCTGAGTTTACAAATAAAAATAAAAGGGTGGGAGGGGTTTATGTAGCTAAGAATGGGCTAGCTCTGAGGTTTTCGAAGGGATCATGGTTATTTCTTGTAGAAATCACACAGTTGTCACAGCTATTCACTTGAGGTAAGCTGTGCTGATGCACAGAAATTGAATTTGTGTGCAGTGAATATTAAGATATTGTTAAGTGAAATTACCAAAGATTTCCAATTCTAGGGAAGCCGTCATTTTTTTCTGTGTTAGTCATGAAGGATAGGAATAAGCTATTGTTTCCCACTCCTGTGAAACCTGTATTGTTGTAATACCTCCTGTCTGCTATCAGCCAAGTGAATTTCTAGGTAAAGCCTAGCCAGTCTAGAACTCTATAACAATATAAACTCAATCACAGACAAATTCTTATTTGTATCATGAAAGACTTTAGACGAAGACCACTTGTAATGCGACAGTTGTTGGGACACAGATAAGTCTGGGAAGAAGACTTGAAGGTTGCTATGTTCCACTCTTAGAATTCTAGTGACGTATTTTATATTAATTTGTTAATGGTCTGCACACTTTGAGACAAACAAGTTAAAGACAGTAACTTGATATTGGCATGAAGTTAACCATGTGTTAAATACACCTAATCCCTGTAGTCTGGCTGGAGAAGCAAATGTGTACTAGATCAGTTTCGAGGAATGAAAATGTAAGTATGATGTTTGCACTATTGCAGGTAGTACCAGCTACAGTACCGTAATGCAGTCAGATTGATGTGCTCACTGCTTATACTCTGTTATAACTAAACATTAAATATTCAAGTTTCTTGGAGTAATTTTCTTAAAGAATGTCACAGTTCTGCTTAAGAGTTTGATTTTCAAGTAATAATATTAAATATTAATGAGAATGTCCTGTTTTATACCTTTTACTAGGTGATTCAAAGCACAAGCTATACAAAGAGCATATAATTTGTGTTTGTCTGTGCTAAGATGGGTTTTGTTGCTGTACTGCACCCATAAGTTTCCTGCACATATGTTTCCATGTGACACTAATAATTGAGATTCCTTGCAGATTCCTTCTCCCCCATTCCTCTGTGTATTGCACTACTGTCCTCCTTTTCACACTACTGATCCTGTGATCACCTTTGTTCTTATTCTGCTGCAGGTTTGTCTTGCTTCAGGCTTAGTCAGTGATAACCATAACCTTTTCAAACTCATTCATTATACATCTCTTTTCTTGTTATTTCAACAGTAGAAGTTAATTTCCCCCCTAATCTGTAGCATTTCAGATAACTTTTTTATTTTTTCCCTAAATTCTTTGTATATTCTTTTGACATTTGCTTTTTAGGGATAGTTGTAAGTAGGATACAGATTCTGTTGTATGTAGGTATGCATCCCAATAAAATTTGGTAGCCTTTGAGTCTAAAGAACTTCATAATGACTTTCTGGAAACCAAAGATAAATACCCTTCTGTGTTTTTCATTTGTGCTCATTATCTAGTGCTTGTTTCTAAGGAAATTACCAGTTCTATTTCCTAACTGGCATCAGTTTTGTAAGGCAACCAGTGTTGATTTAGATCTGTACTTTGGATATATCTTGTATCCTACTCAGTTTCCTTCTCCACCCTGTTTTAGCAATGCCTTGAAGTACTCGTGTGATACCTGCCACGTCAAATTTCTCAAACGTCTAATGTGTTTTAGGTGTGTTCTTTCCAAGAAATATTAAATCAGTTTTCCTCCTCTCATTTTGAATTATTTGTTTTCTTGCTGGAAAACAACTCCATAAATGACTGTATATTTCCAGTGCTGTTACAGTTAATTGTTCACTTTCTCGTTTCTTTAGAACCTGTTTGAAAGTAAGACCTAAACATACAGAAAGATATGCATCAGAGTGATCAAACATTTGCGGGATTATAACAGCAAGTGTATTTGATGTTGGGTAGATTATGTTCCCTTGGGGTAGGCCTTTGTACAGATACGCAGACTTCAGGTACTGTACAGGTACTCTGAAGACCTGCAGATCAAGCCTAAGTGGAAGCCCTTGACTCTTTCAGGTATTCTGAATGACTCAATTTATATCCACTTGTCCTTCACGAAAAGAAGTCCTCATGAGGCTGCGCAACACAACCACACAAAGAAAAAAGTACTGACAGAAAATAATGGAGTAGAAACTTTGAAAATGGAGGCACTCAGTGACCAGCTGAAGCAAAATCCTTGGCCTTTGGAGAAGAGCATATTTGAAAGTCTACCTCCTAGACTTCGTAAAGGTGCATGCTTGAGAGTGTTTCCTGCAACTATGAATGGCAAATTTTGATTTATTTTTTCCCCTGCTTTCTCTTACAATTTTCCTAAGATGCTTTAATTTAATCTTGTAATTGTCTGTGATATTAGACTAGCTCGATCAAAAAAAAAAGTTATTAAATGTGAACATGTACATTTTGATTTAGATTGAAGCAGGAGAAGGAGCTGCTTTCAGCACTGCAGAGTTGTGAACTGAATTCTCATTTGGTTTTGAATAAACTTTGTATGTGCACAGTATTTTTGTAAGCGTATATTTCACACCAAAGTTGAACATCAAATCCAAATGCTAGTTGTCCCCATCTCATTTTTAAAACAGACTTCTGTAGATTTCCAGTTCTCTGTTTTTCCTGTCTTTTTAATAAGCTGTTAATAGATTGAAACCACATCTGATATTTCTTTAATCTATAACTTTCACCTGCATTTTTTTTGTGGATGCTGATTGGTATTTACAAGATCTGAAACTTGTCAGCATAGTGGCCCAGGAGAATAAAATTTGGAGTGAATTTCTTACAACTGTGTGTAACAACTGGAATATGCACAACTCTGGGATTTAAGCAAAGTCCTTAGAGTTATTGAGTCTCTAAAAAGACAGGAATGCTAACTAAAACACATAAGTATTTTTGGAGAAGTGAACTTCACATCCTTTTACATCCTCTTATTATAGATTAATTCTTAGACTTACTGTTTAAAAGTTCTGGGTAATGCCTTTTATCCCTGTGGTATGAGTCTGTGTTTTTCATATTTTAAAATAGCATAGGGAAGGTTTAAGGAGATTAATTCTTCCATTTTCTGTCTGAGCCCTATTCAATAACACTTTATAATTTTGACTGAAGATTGCCAAACTTTGAATTATTTAAACTCTTTTCAAATAGTCTAACATCTTTTTCAAAAATAATTATTATTAAGCACTGCAGGAAGCTTGTAAAGAACAGAATGGATTCTACGCTCAGTTCTCTAAGCTCTTCCCTATGCGAGTGATATCCTATCTGATGCTACCATATACACTACCAGTGGAGTCGGCTTACTCCATTGCTGTACGGTAAGGAACCATTTTAGAATTATTATACTTTTGGAAATTTACTCATTGAAAGTTTATTCAGTGTTATAGGCATTCTGGTACTCTAAAATTCCAAGTGGTAACTGTCCAAAGGCTCTTACTTCTACCTACATGATGCATCCTCTGAAAGTCTGTATAGTCTAAGGCTAGACAAATAAACAAATTACTCTTATTACTAGTAGCTGTATTGTAATTGTTCAAAAGAAGCACCCTTATTTGTATTTTCAGAAGCACAGTTTTATTACTGTTAGTATATTCTGCAGTGGTGTTTGAACTCTATCCAGATAGTTCATGTGCTTCAGCTTCTTTCTAAAGTCAGGAATGAAATTCAGTGTTTATTCACAATATAAATTTTCTTATCAGGTTTGTTTGGTTGACTGAAAGTTGTGCTCTTGAAACAGACTTAATTTTATGTCTTTCGATTCTCATAAATGAGAAATTACAGTAAATGAGGGCACCATGAATCCCAAGCTTTGTGCTTGCTAAAGAGAATTCCAGTCCTTGAGCAGTAGATGTCATTACTGTCTTTAGAAAATGCTAAAAAAATCAAATGCTCTGTAAATGGAGCCACGTAGAATTCCAGTTGGTTGGTTGGTTGGTTTGTTTGTTTGTTTGTTTTTTGGTAGTTTTTTTTTTTTTTTCTGTTAATGTGCCATTTCTGTGCCATTTTGTGGTGGATGGGAGGAAGCAAGTTTCAACAGAGTTTTTATGTGGGTTTTTTCCTTTTTTCCTCTCTGGTGTAAGTGACTTCAGTTAATAACTTTTTTCTTTATGGAAAAAAAAATACATTTGTGACATAGTTCTGTTTCTGCCTTCTGTTTGTTCTTCTATTGTTTTTTTGTTCTTCCTTCCTCATCCACCTAACTTTAAACTGACCAAAAAATTCCCACTGAGGAGAAAGAGGTCTCAGAGAGAGGAGTATTTTGCAGGCTTCCTAAATGTTGGTCACAGGGTGTGGAATGCACATATACTGCTCAGCCACTCAGCAGATCAGAGATTAATGGTCTGTGCTGCCCCTTTTAGCTTGTAGAGAAGATTGGACTAGGTGGGAATTAACAGGAGGTTGGGAGGACCTGGAGACCTTGGTGGGGGGTTAGCTTGGGGAAATAAAAGCTGTGGGGGTGTTTTTTGAGGTTGTATGTAAAAATACAATGTGAATTAGATCTACTGCTTATATAACAACTTGGTTTTGATTGTAGATTAGTAAACTGGTTTCCTGACATGCCTGCTGATATTCGATGGATGCAAGAACAGCTTTGTCAGATTGCTGCTACAGTTTATTCCCAGGCTAAAAGCAAGCTGTTCTGTATATCCAGGTAAAGTGGAGTGCTGCTGCATGCAAATGATGCATTTTTATAACTGCTTTCTCTTATTAGAGCTTCAACAAGTTTCTCTCTTAAAACAGGGTTTAATAATTTTCTCAAAGGTATTACAGAACAGTTCTCTCTGCTTCTCATCCTTAGCATTGTTTCTGAAGTATATTTTTCTGGTGCTTCTTGTTTATAACTGATGAATGACTGCTACATGCTGTAGATGAAGAACTGCTTGCCTATTGGTAGGCTTATGGGTTTTGGGGATGGAGATGGGTTATAGAGCAGGCATTGGACTGAGAACAGAGACCTTGTTTCTTCTGCTCCACAGTACCTGGAGCAATCAGAAAGAAAAGAAGAAGAAAAGGTAGCCCAAGATGTTCTAAATCAGCTGTAGCGTGTAGGAACTGGAAACCATTGGGAGAAAGACTATGTTCTTAGGAGTCTGGACAGGAAAGATTGTAAGTTAAAAAGTAGATTAATACGAAGGATAGTCTTGTAAGATAGCTGGGAAGAATTAAAATAAGACATGTGGAAAACTTTTAGGAACCTCTATTTCTGTGGAAGAGGAACTTCCACTTGAACCTAGTTGTAAGTGGGTTCATTATGCTTCTCTTGCTATTCTGGTCTGAGATTTAGCCTTTTAGACTTTTTACTTCTGTGAAGTTTTGTAGCACTATGTGAATGGAGGAATCAGTGACAACTCACTTCAGTATGAATCTAAGAATATCATTACAGTTTTGCTCTTTCATGGGGAGTGTAGCATTTCCCCAAGGAGTTCCGCAGACTTTCACACATTGAATGTCAGATACTCAGCTTAGATTTTCCTGCTATAAATGGACTTGTTGCTGGAACACAATTACACAGCTGTGTCAGAGCAGTGCTCTGTATAGCAAGTAGAGAAACGTAAACTCTCTTTGAGGTCCAAATGCTTATAAATATGAAGTCTCCTAAGATTTGGTCTGAGAACGATATGAGCTACTCTGTAAATCCTGCTTTACTGTAATTTTTCTTATGATTGTCTCAATGCCTGCAGTTGCTAGGAAGGAGGTAGAAGGGGAAGAGAAATTAGCCTGAGAAGCTATTGAACATAATTCTTAAATTCTTCATAAAAGCTTCCAAGAGATAGCTGTAGCACTGGAGACTCATAAATGCAGCAGTTACTTCAGTTAAAGCATTGCCATGTTTTACATCCAGCACGTTCTTAAATTACGATGAAAAATACATTTTTATTTGAGCCAGGAGTCCTTGAGCTTTTGTTTTCCTGTTTTTAGTAACAAAGATGAGGAGGAAGATCGAAGATGCTCTTTCTACCCCTGGCAATGCTATACAGTGAACCATTAGAAGTGCAGGATTGTTATGTCTGAGAACTGCTTGATCCTACTTCCTTATAAAAAGCTTTGCCAGGTTCTGGATGGGCATTCTGAAAGATCCAATTGATAAGCTTCATCCCTTAGAAGTACAGAGTAGTCAAACTTACTGTTAAAGGCTCTGGCTTAATGGAAAATTAATGAGGATGAAGCTTGGGTCTCCTTCCCCCTTTGGAAGTATTAGATGCTGGCTTTCATATTAGGTTTCTTTTTATAATATTCAGTTTTATCCAGAATTCAGGAGCATTTAATTCCTGTGTACAAATAGCCTCTCTTCTCCCTTTCTGAAATCCATTAAAGCCTTTCCGTGTATAACACTAGTTGACTTTTGAGGCCATCTCTCTGAGCAAAAATGTAATCCTTGATACATATATTTGCTATCATCTGACTGTCACCTCTTCATTTATTTGATACCACATGTAATCCAGTGTCTACTTTTTTCTTTCTCAATGATATTTCTGCTTTCTTTCCACAAGAAATATGTGTATAGTCATCTTCCTGCTTTTACCTTTATAGAACAGCTTCTTGATGTTGCTCATACTCCAGTCTTACCAACTGTGAGGCTCTACATCTGAAACAGGCATTTGGAAGGCACAGCATCACAAGACTGTGCTATATCTAACCTCCAAGAGGGGTCATTTGGTCATTGAGTCATGATGAACCAGGAACATTGTTTCTCTTGTGGAAAGAGAAGCTCTTGGGCTTAAACAGAACTTGGTGGTCGCTGCTCTTCCTGTGTGCTTTTATGGTATCTTCAAAGGGGATCAGCTGCCACTAAACTGTTTACACTCTCAAACTTCAAAGTTTTCTAAGCCTTCTTTACTAGATTTTCTCTTTGGATAGAGAGGTCCCAAGACTCTGTTTGTAGAATCCTACACTGTATTCTACAGGTGGGCTCTTTGTGTACTTACACTTTCAGCATCCACCAAGAACTTACTGCTGCTTTTGAAGAAAGTAACCTCTACACAACTTTTTTTTCAAGCTTTTCCCCTTATGTCATCAGCTCTAGCTTCTGTTTTGGAATCAGACTTAAATCTCATGAAAATTTGAGGTGTTTATGGTTTGAAAATCCTTTTAGGAAACTAAACCTGGTGGATGGTATCTTCTAGTGCACCTAAACTCAGGTATGGAAACTGGTGTTGAAGTGTGTGTTGCAAGTTGGGGAGGGGGGCGGTGCATGAGAGGGGGCATTGCAGGTTGTTACAGGAAGGTTTAAAAAAAAAAATGGTTTGTTCTTGGTGACAACTTCAGTTTCTTGTTTTCAAATTGAAAAAAATTACTTGGTGATTCAGGTGCTGGTGTACAGCGTAGAAAATTTCTGTTCCAGGTGGGTGATAATTGGCTAATTGTAAAGTTGAATGCAGAGATGGCGCTTGAGAAGCTGAACAACTGTATTTGCTTCTCAACTTGTAAATGTTGAGACTATTCTTGTTAATTTTCAGTTAGTGCTGTGATTGGTAAATCAGCAAATATTCCAAGTGGGTAGCTGGGGGGGGGGGTGGGGGGTGTGATAGGACTAATGCACAAACTGGGTCTACCCTTCAGAACAGTGTGGCTTCGAATGTAAGTATTTTATTCTTACTTCTGAGGACAACACATAGAGTTCCGCCTATGATGGTTTCAAGATCCTTTTCCTGTTATCCCATACCCTAACGCGTTAAATTGCATTTAAAATTAACCATTTTCCTCTAGCCTTCTTCCTTATACGAAGATTCCCTGTAAGACATCTGAACAGTAATAAAAATAGTAACTGAAACACTAATTCTTATTTTTTTTTTTTTTAAACAGGAAAGACAAATACACATCCCTAAGAAAATGTCAAACTGTTCCATCTACTATGGAATTTCATTCTTCATACTGCCACCTTAAAATGCCTCGCTCTTCTGCGGACCTTGAAACCTGGCTCTGGGAATCTTCAAGCTTCATGCACTCAGTTATGAAAAATGCTTCTGTTAATGTACAGGAGCATTCAGAAATAAACTCCTATCCTGGTTTTCCCCCAAATCCTGATGAGTCTGGGTTGGAAATAGATTTTGACTCTTCCTCAGAGTCAAGTTTCCAAACTGCTCCAGAGTATTAATTTGGAAGTAGCTTCCAGAGTTTCCAAAATTCCAATTTGGCAGAGAAATTTATTTCCTAAAGAACTAAAGATCACTTTGATTATTGCCAGTAAGTCTTGTAAAATTTGTTTACAGCTTCCTGACAAATCTGTCTTGAGAATCCTATTGTTGTAAGGATTATAAAAACAGTGGCTGCTATACTAAGAAACAGACTACAGTTCTGTCAAAGCACCAGCTCAATCAACTGTAGAAAACATGTAGTAAACAGTGTTTCTCTGGAAATAAGTTATTTTAAAATCTACTTTCAGAATAAAAATGGAAATTCTGTAAACAGATTTAGACACACAGGCACGGATAACAAAACCTTTTTAAAAATATAATTCTTAACAATAGTATGTGTTAGGATTAATTTTATAGCACTTAAATAAAATTTGACTTTTACTACATAAAGGGAAATACACAAAGGAGCTTTTTAGTGGCCTCCAGTGTCCATTTGCCTTATGTTTAAACATACTGTTGTGTTTACTGAAAAAATTGTCTGCATGAGGTACTGTAGGAACAGTAATATTCTAGGTTACTGTATGTATTCTGTAGTTCACATTACTTCTCCTCTGTGGCTCTTTCCCTCTTCAAATACTTCAAGGGAAAAAGACATAGGAAATGGGATGCATTCCCCTGAAGTGTAAATAGGTATAGTTTCAGTGATTTTTTTTTTTTTTGAATATAAGAACTTAATACTTGACCAAGTATTGAAAAGTAGGTAAAATAGTGACTGATTAGTAGTAAACAGTAATCTGAGAAGGGTGTTAAACTTCACAGAAGATGTTAATCACCTTATAGCAAATGGGGAATGATGTTTAGTTCTCATCTCTTAATTGCTGCCCAATCATTCCCAATTTATTCCTCTTCTCCCCCGCCCCCATTGACTTGTGGTTTGTTGTTTTTTTTTCTTCCCTTCCCTTCTTCCACTTTCCTCTTGCTAAAGGAAGGAAGAAAAAAAGTGTCCCTGCTGTCTCAGTGAGGTATGATAGCCCAGTGAAAGTTTTCCAAGACCAGTTAGAGGAAGCAAATGTGTAAGACTTGGTGGGAGTATCAGTATCCAGGGAGCTGTGCAAAGGTGTCAGATAATGGGCTGAAAGTCAGCCAGATCTGTATTTAGTTGATGAGCATTTTACACACTTTGCACTACAAAGGTTCTGCATGATTTTAATAAAGAAGACACATTAGTGCATGAATAATACATCAGGAGAAGTAAATAACTGCTAAGATGAACCACTCTCTTCATGTTTTGTTACCATGGACAGTTTTTTTCAAGTAGAAAGAATCAACAATGGGTTTGAAATGGAGTTTGTGTAGGTGTTTGGGGGTAGGCTTGTGACATTCGGAACCTTCTCATTGAAGAACGTGAACTGCGTGCAAGCTGGGTGCAGCCCAGGGAAGAGACTATAGCTGCTTGCTGGAAGTAGCTTGTACAAGAAGTGGCAACGGTGTTGAGACACTCAGGAGAGGGAACTTTGGAGTTCTGAGCTTTGGGATCCAGAACTCTTGTCAAATAGCAAAATGTAGCATTTTTTAGTTGGACCAGCCTTTAAGCAGTTTCCGAGTTGTGATTTCCTTAAGCTTGAAGTGCTAAATTTTGCAACATTGTGATTGATTTTAGAATGGTGGGGGAGAGGGGAGAAAGTGTCAAGCTGTCTGTTTCCCTACCACAGAAGGGTGGTATCTTTACTTCAGCTCTTTTGTTAATTTCTTCTGTGTGCGTTTATCTGTCTTTTCAGAAATTTGCAAGAAAAGTTTGAAATATTACTCTAACTACAAGTTCTATTTTATATTGTCTTCATTTGTAACTTTAAAACTTTCTATAATTTAATTTTATGATGTTCTGCAAAATGTTGGTTTTACCAGTATGTGTTAGAATTCAGGCAGGAATGCCGAGTTTTCCTTCTTTTGTGTGTTGGAAGAGTTCTATTACCTACATTTAAATCAACTGTAACCACTTGTCCTGCTGCATACAGCTCCAGTTTTGTCTCCTTTTACTAAAATAAAAAGACAATCTCTTCTATTACCGTGTTCTCTGAGCTTTCCTGCCTACAGGTGCGTTTATTTCACTGAAGTGTTCTGAGATCGTTTAGAGCAGTGACTGAGGTTACTGCGCTGCTACAGTACTTGCTGCCGCGTCAGTTCACGTCGTGTCGCCACTCAGACCCCCCTCCGGCAGACAGCAGCACCCGCTGCAGCTGTATAGGCCTGCACCCGAACCCTGACGCGGATTTGCCACTGTCACTTTCCCACCTCCCTCCGGTCCCCGCCTTCCGGCCGCAAGTGTCCCGGCAGCACTGCCTCCGCCCCGCCTCTTCCCGCCCCTCGGTCCAATGGGAGCCGGGGCGGGGCTCCGTGTCATGGCCGCCCCCGTGCTGCGGCCTTCATAGCCCGCGGTGCCTGGCGTCCAGCTTCTCTGTCTTCGCCCACCGCCTCCCCTTGGCCACCATGGGCACCGTGCATGCACGGGTAAGCGGCGCGCAGGGGACGGGCCCGCAGCGGTACGGTCCAGCGGCCGCGGGTCGTGCTCTCCGCTCCTCGACCTTCGGGCCTGGCCCGGCGGGGGCAAGCGCCAGCCGCCCTTCTCCGCCGGGTGCAGCTCGGGTCGGGGATGGGACTGGCAGCAGGGTCTGGCCACTCTGTTGGGCCGTGCGTCAGGGCCTCCGTGCGCCAGGGCCTCCGTGCTTCAGGCCCGCGCGGCGGCACCCTGGGCTCCCTGCCCAGCGCCTCCGGGGGCAGCCGGGCCCGTGACTGCCGGATGCGGGGAGGAGATAGGGAAAGGGGTACGAGAAGGGAGAGGGTCCCTGTTGCTGCCACCGTCCCGGTGCTCGGAAGCGCCTTTCCTTCCCTCCCCGGGTCTTTCCTTCCTCCCTGGCGGCGGTCGGGATTGACCTTGCCGCCGGGGCTGGCAAGAGCAAGGCTGCGTAAATGAAAGTATTAAAAGGAGCAGCCCCCCAAAAACAAACTACGAAGGAGAAACTGCCCTACACGTGTAGCCCGTACGGTGGGAGGTGGGAGGTTTGCACTTCCCTGGTAAACTGCAGCATTCCTTACAGGGACATGCTATGTTTCACATCCAGAGCAGTTGGAGGCCTTCATGAACAGATACTTAAATGTCTATATAGCATTACTTAAAAAAAGGAATATAAATATTTAAGTGTTTGTTGTGGTCAAACAAGAAGTAGTGGCTATAATGGTAACAGGAAAAAGTCTCTCTTAGTTGTCAGAAAATAATTTCAAATACAGATACATAGGTTCTGAAATACTTCAGGATGGCAATGAACAGCCCATGCCTCAAGGCTTCCTTAGAGAAGCATCTCAGGACGTTCTAGGTAAGCAGTCCACTCCTGAGCAGTCTGCTGTATGGAAAGGTGTAAGAGCTGTGTGAGACAGGTTATGAGAAAGTCAAGCTGTAAGGATACCAGTGAAAAGGCTGGTGGTGCTGTACACTGTA
Organism: Pezoporus occidentalis; assembly: GCF_034315485.1. Lineage (NCBI taxonomy): Eukaryota > Metazoa > Chordata > Aves > Psittaciformes > Psittacidae > Pezoporus > Pezoporus occidentalis. Next base: position 2,182,171 of record NW_026915769.1, read on the forward strand.
AAGCAGAAGAATCACAGAGCAAATGTCAAGTCCTTGTGAATTTGACTTAAACTATTTTCCCCTTAAAGCAACCACAGGGCAAAAACTGTTGTGGATAATTCAGGTGTGATTAATGAGTGACTGACTTATTTGGGGACTAAGAATAGACTGGATGATTCCTCAAGATCCCATCTAGAATAACACCTCTTCAAAAGCCTTTTGAAAACCAGCAGGTTTCTCTGTAGTGTTTAATTAGACTGAGGAACAGCTGCTGGCAGCCGTTAGGGCTCCATAGTATCTTATTACCAAACCTAATTTAATTTCTGTTTCAGTTTTTTTTTTCCTTGTATTCTTGGTTTTTGTATCCATCTGTAGTATAAACTGATACACAATATTGTGTGGATGTGGAGTGTCTCATGCTTGCCTGAAAATTGCTGGGAGTGAGAGAGGATTCTGTCTTCATTTAGGTGGATTCTGATACGTAACAGCCATTTCCTATTCCAGCAAAATAGCTATCCTTAAATAATGCAGCAAATACTGTATTAGTGACTTAAGACTAAAAGTAGATTTACTGAGTTATCCTGTCCTGACCTCTGCTTTTGCAGGTAACCCGCTATCTGTCATGCTTAAATCTGTTATCTTCTGATAAAGTGTTATTTTAGGACTCCTTAAGGTATAGGAAATGAAGTCCCACTGTGCTGGAAAACATTTTAATTAAACTTTTCACCTCTGATCCATAAGGCCTGAAGTTCTTAAGTTCTTACGCATTACTTAGAAGGTTACTTTTAAAAGAAGTATTAAAATGTAGATTTGTAGAAATACATTAAAAAGTAACAAAATGCAGACACCCTTTTTAAAAAATTGTTCACACTTCTCTCCCTCTCAAAAACCCAAAATAAGTAGTAACATTTTTTTTTTTTAGATTTTTTTATTTTAAAGAGGTAGAATTCATCTTTAGAACAGGAAGCATGTCTTAATAATAAGGGGTGTTTTTTGGAAGAGTGCAGAGTACTTTAGAGAAATGATTCAACATGGAAGCTATTCACAACTTTCATTAAAAGATGCAGAAAACAGGTAGGTAACAAGTGTGCTGGTAATTCCCCTCATTTTAGTTCTTCCCTTTTGCTTTTTTCCCCTTAGAATCTGATGAGCACAGTGTCAAGAACTGTATTTTTTTTCCTTTTTAGAAAGCATAATTCACAAATCGGTGTGCCATATTAAATGCAGTTTTATGCTTTCAGAGTTTGGAGCCTCTTCCAATGGGTGGCCCAGACTTTGGTGCTTTGGGAGAGGAAGCTGAACTGGTTGAAGTTGAACCTGAGCCCAAGCAGGAAATTCTTGAAAACAAAGATGTAAGTACATGAAAAACATCTGGATTTTTTTCTCTTAAAATAACTGTCATGGCACCTTGCTTGTTTTTCCCAAGTAAACTTTCTAAGCTTTGGGTTTGGATGTGAAAGAACTAAATGTAGTACTGTGAGTTGAATCTGGTGTTGTCTAGTTCTTGTGTTTTTTAACCCACCACAAGAGTTACTAAGTTCAGCTCTGAGCTAATAGACCTGTCTCCAGATGCTGCTCTCCCTTCTCTCGTAAGACATCACTGCTTGGGGGAAAACCAAGCAACTGTCCTTAATCTGCTAGAGTGCAGTATTAGCCAAGTTAGGGTAAAACACCACCATGTGAATTATGTTGCTAAGCAAAACAGTAACTTCAGCAGAGGATGGTAACATTTGGGTTTTTTAAACATTTCACTTGTAAGATCATGTCTGTCTTTGCCCATAATATGTTTAGCCATGCTGGATGGCTGAGATACCATGCATTATTTTAGTTTTTATTATGATTTTCCTTTCTTTTATGGTATTCAGTCTCATCCTCTCTAGAAGCTGGGCAGTAACATTTGGATTTTATTGAGGTCATTATGTATATATTCTGATAGGGTCTTCTTAAAGCAATTTGCAGGAATGCTAGGTGGCTCTGGTGCCGTTTTATTATATGTGAACATATGAAGCATTTGCAGATTGTTGTTTGTTGCACTTACCCCTGTATTTCTAACACAGTGTAGTAGTGAGTATGGCTAGTAGGTTTGTTTTTTCTTTTAACTCTTTGCTTATGTGTGGCTGATACAAAAAATAGCTAACTACAACAACCTACAGGTTTTGTTTTACATGTCTTAGTATCTTGGTGTGATTTCTGCAGTGACTTATTTGTCCATACAACACTGACAACTAAAATCCCAGAAGCTACAATGTGTTGCTCTCTCTTGTGCAGTGACCAGTATTAACTTTGGTATTAGAGTTCTGTTTTCTTTAATTTTTGAGTTAAGGGAACAACTTTCCAGAATCGTAGATAGCACTGATTTCTGGTAATGTAGGTCAGCAGTAAGATGTAAGAATCTTCAGGATTTTTCACTTGGATAGCAATCCTGTTTTGTGCACTGGTGATTTTGATACTGTTAGATGCAAATTCAGCACTTGTGTTTAAAACACTCTGTTCTGTTTAGGTGGTGGTTCAGCATGTGCACTTCGATGGACTTGGAAGGACCAAAGATGACATTATCATGTATGAAATCGCCGATGTTTTCAAGGCTAAAAATCTCATTGATGTAAGTACTGTAGTAACAGACCTACTGTTTAAAAATACAGAGTAGGATTTCCTTTTTCCTGCTTCGGGCAGGCAACTGAAATATGAGGCAACTTTGTGAAGTTTTACAATGATTATGATCTTGTGATATGGAAGATAAACTTAAATATGAAATACTGGCAGGTACTATATTTTCTGATGTATTCAGCTCAAAGATGTTGTGTAAGGGTACTCTCAGATATTTTTTTCAGATTCAGTCTTCCTATCTGAGAATTGTTAACTGGGTAGGTGACACTTTCAGTTAAGTTTGTTAAGATAAGTTATTGTATCTTGGCACAGATAACTGATGCCAATCTCCACAGTGGATCAAAGAGAGAGTTAGGCTGTATGCCCTTGCACTCATAAGTGGTGATTCTTTCTGGAGTATGGCTGGCAGTTAGACCTGTAAGTTGATCTAAATTTAAACAGATTAAGGTGTTCAAGGTTTTTGCCAAAAGCATAGGTGTGTAAATTTTAACTACTGAAACTTAAGAATTGAATAATAGTTTTAAATTTTTATAACAATTAGGAAGCAGACTATCAAAAGGTAGGCAATGAGCTGAATGCACTGTGTTTAATTTATTTCTTTGCAGATTGAAGTGTTAAAGTGTGATCTGTTTTTGAAGGTGCATATATGTGTCTCTATACAAAATCTGTGAATATTGTATGACTTACTTGCATTTAACTTTTTTATCCTAGTTGGGTTTTGGTAACCTGAAAGACTCAAATGGACCAGAGGATCTTTGGAGGTCCCTTCCAACCCAAACTATTCTATGACTCTATGGTTCTGTGACTAAGCTACTTATTTCATCCTGTAGGTTATGAGGAAATCGCATGAAGCTCGTGAAAAGTTGCTTCGTCTAGGAATCTTTAGACAGGTGGATGTTCTGATTGATACCTGTCAAGGTATGTATTGCCTCCTTAATCCTCACTTTTTTCCCCTCATGCAAATGTAGACCTATATATGTATAAATATATATATACACACACATGCATACCTATAATGTATATTTTCCTGTGTAATAGGTTGGACTTTTCTGTGTAAAAAAAAAAAACTTACTTTCTCATATACCTTTATATATTTTAGATGTACAGGTAGGTGTGCTATATATACAAGTGTATGTGTATGTATATATAAATAGCACTTGTATACATGCAAAAATGAGAGACTTTCCAGCACTATAATAATTACAGTACATATTCCTTCATACAAAGTATCAGAGGGACACTTGAAGAAAAGCTTGAAAATATGTCCTTTCACGTATTACACATCGCATAACTGATGTTATATCAGCACATTCCTGAGGAAATGCTAGTAATTGTATCAGTGCTTGTGATTAAAAACTGGCTTATAGTATATGTGGGACAGCTGAATGTGTGCAGGTTTCAAAGTGAGGTTCAGTTTGCATTCTTGGATTGGGGGTTGGTTTTCAAAATTGTTGCTGTTCTTTTCAGCAAAGGAAAGTTGTGTTACTGAGAAGGAAGTGCAGAGCAGTCCCACAGGTTGCTGTCACATTTACTTCAAGCAGAATTAGGTATCCTTGACAGCTGTGTTTTCAAACAGCTGCTGTAGCCAGAGCCCTGAGGCTACTGGGCAGCTTCTGCTGTTCAGCACTTGACTACAGAATGCTGGGAGCTCTGCCCTAGTGATGGTGTTCTTGCTCTGTCAGGACCACTTTAATTTCTGATCATTTTAATGTAAGAATTTATCTATGTCTTTGTTTTAAGTGGGTAGGTAACAAACAAATGTTACTGTTTCATAATTAAACTAACGTGTTGATAATTAAAGCTAGTCATGCTGCAGTTGAACCAAATTCTGCACTCATATCCAAAAGACATCTTTTTCTCAAGCATTTTTCTTTGTAATGTGGACTTACATTATCATTTAATTCAACCAGTTTTCAGATAATTCAAAGCCTCATATGTCTTCGGGGTTTTATAATAGCTTTTTGGAGACAACATAAATTTGTTTGTTTGTTTATTTGTTTATGTAGGAGATGATGCCCTTCCAAATGGTTTAGATGTAACCTTTGAGGTAACAGAATTGAGAAGAGTAACCGGAAGCTATAACACTATGGTTGGCAACAATGAAGGCAGTATGGTATGTATTATTTCAAATAATTATTAATTCCTTTCAATATTCCTCTTTCTTGTTTCAAACCTAGCAAGGAATTTGGGGATCAAAGCCAAATTATTTTCTTGATCCAGCTTTACGAAGGCTTTTCCAGACCTTTGTCTCTAAAGAGTCTTTGTATTAGTCAGGCTTTCATTCAGCAAAAGCCTATTTTGAGCTAGGGAAGAATGCTGTAGCTTCCAACTCAGTATGTTAATCTTTTAATTCTTAAAATTAAATAAATTATTTTTTTATAGTATTTAAGATGCTTTATCTAGTGGAGAGGTTTGCAAGGAGTTTAGCATTTCATTTCTGTGAGATCTGTTTAGAGTGTTTTTGTTCTCAGTTGAAATGCTTTATATTTAACTTAGACATTGTTCTTGGGTTTTACTATTTTAGCCCAGTACCAGTTAGTTTGGGCTGCAAAATGCAAGGTTTCCCAGAACCATATAAATGTTTCCATTTGATTCAGTTAAGAATGGATCAGATTAAAATCTTGTGTGAAAAATTCTTATCAGCTGACACAAAAAGTAACAGCTGTACTGTTTTCTATTAATGTCTTGTTAACAGAAGTGCTGGTGTTAAGGACATTATGCTCTCAGGTGTTCATTCCTGCACCCTTTCTGTCTTACGTGCACAGTGCAGCTGTGCCTGGGGCTGGTAGATAAGCCAGATCAAGGAACTCATCCTTTTCTTCTTAGGGATATTTTTAACATGGATAAAATACTGCATGACACAGGTGATGCTGTTTTGCAAGTGCAAGATGAATAGGAATTCAGTGAGTTGAGAGCTACTTATGCAGCTCCTCTGCCAAGAGCAGTGTCCAGATATTGTGGTCTGAATGAAACCAGTAGGAAATCCATGTTGGTTCTAGTGCCTTTGGAAGCAGTCTGAAAGCTGCTTTGGTTTCTCTTTTTGTACTCGGCTTCTATTTGATTTTAATTCATTGTGGAGAAGCAAAATGTTTGAATGATACAAAGACATGATGCTGGTATTGGCAGCAGAGATTGTTCCCTTAAAAGTTGAATAGATTTAACATTTATTCTAATCCCTTAAATTCATCTGAAGCCGATAGGTCTAACATTTTGTACTAAAATTTCTGGTTAGTTGGATAATTGCATCGTAGCCATCATCACAAAGTTCAGGTGACTGATTTGTTTCCAATAGCTGTTAGACAAAGGCAATCAGCATTTTATAGCTTTTTTACATACTTTTAAAATAGAACACACAAGAGTTGAACAGTCCTAGCACAGGTAGTGTCTGTGCTTGGAGGAAACCTGCTCCATCCTTTCTGCCAAAGGACCAAGAGCTGCCAAAGGAATTTGTGCCAGAACAGGCAAAAGTGTTTAACTAGTTTCTGGAGAACTGGAATGCTAATGTCATACTGCCATCAGGACTGATTGCAAAAGTATCTTGTTGCTCAAAACAAACATACATGAAAGTGGCTCTGTATTAATAATTTTCCATTGGCTTATTGCTGTGGTTTCAGTGAACCCTACCTGATGATCAGCTAAAAGTCTGTAGTTGTAGAGCAGCTGCTTATGGCAAAGATTTACTCTCCTGGGCTTTGAAACTGACTGGGAGATGGTGCTGGAAATAATAGCTGTACTGATGGTACAGTAAGAATGCAAATTAAGTTGCCCACTACTGGCCAGCAATAAAAATTGGATGATTAACTGTAACTTCTTCTATTGTGATGGTTTTTTCTGACACTACAAAGAGAAATCTAATTTAAAAGAAAAAACACATTCAGTTGCAACTGTATTGTCTTTCTCATTCTCACCATAGATATACTTGTCTTCAGCATATAATTAAGATGCATGACTGCAAACTATATGAAATGTGAGGGTTGTTTTGTTTTGTTTTTCATTTTCCATAGGTGCTTGGTCTCAAGTTCCCAAATCTCTTTGGTCGTGCAGAAAAGGTAACCTTCCAGTTCTCCTATGGAACAAAGGAAACATCGTATGGCCTGTCACTCTTCAAACCACAGCCTGGAAGCTTTGAAAGAAAGTAGGGGATACATGTTTTAGTACCTTTTCTTTTAGTTGAAGGAATATAATACAATAAGATCTTTCATTGAGTAATAATTAAATGTATTCATTTCCTGAGGATCTTTTAATAATGTGGCAAAGCTAGTTTCTTAAGGTTTTCTGAGAATTGAAAATTCCACCTACTTAGTTTCACTTTCAAACCTACCAATAATGTTGTGTTTCAGCTTTTCAATTAACCTGTACAAAGTAACTGGGCAATTCCCTTGGAGCTCTCTTCGTGAAACTGATAGAGGGATATCAACAGAATTCAATGTAAGTGTAGCACAAGTGTTTGTGGAAATCATGCTTCCTTTACATGTAATTCAAGTCACAGCTGGCTTTTGCGAATATTTAGTTTACTTTTTTAATGATTGAAACACTTGTGCACAGGGCTAACTTGTCATTATTTGAAAGAGGTCAACATTTTTAAAATGGTGGAGGTAATAGACCTTAGTCTTGTTAGAATTCAGTTTTATTTTGGCTGTATAAAAAATACCAGTGAATTTTTTCTCCAAGTTTTAAATCTTTAAAGTATCATTTCAGAGAGATGGCTGGCTGCTTAGCTCACTATATCAGCCCGATTGAAGATATTTCTCATTTGGGATAGAGCAAGTAATGTGCAGCTACTGGGAGAAGCTCTGTTGACTGGTTCAGGAGCTCCCTGAAAATGGGTTTCTCTCTGATCCTAGCAATTTGAAAAGACAAAGTGTACTTAAGTATAAAACAATGTTCATTAGAAAGATTTTTCATGGAAATGTTTATTTCTAACCCTAACTATTCTATGATTCTATGATTTTCATTTTGTAGCAGTTTTTCATGTCATACTCAATTTTTTATTTGTAGTTTCCAATCTGGAAGACCAATCACACACTGAAGTGGGAGGGTGTGTGGAGAGAGCTTGGCTGCCTTGCTAGAACAGCATCCTTTTCTGTTCGAGAAGAAAGTGGACACTCTCTTAAGTCTTCTCTCTCTGTAAGTCTGTTTCCTGATATTTTTTTTTTTAAGCACATTATTTTGAGTCATCTAATAGTTACAAATTACATCAGAGGAGCTTTTTGTCTTAGCAGGTTCTGTGTTTTACTTCAGACATCTCTTTCTGTGTTTGGTCACTCACACAGAGTCATCCAGGAGATCCGAAGAGAGAACATATTTTCATAGTTGACTGTTGCATAGGCCAGCTTGTTCTTTCTGCAGGGCCTCCCTCTGTCTCACTGCTGTCTCTTTTTTGCAGAATTGTCTTGTTTTTGTAAAAGACAGGATCAGTAAATGTGCTCATCCTAGAGCTGCTGTGCCCTTTCTAAATATTCTTTCCTATAACAGTTTTTGGTCACTTGTCATCTTTAACTTGTAGGTTACGAATTGTAGGAAATAAAATATTTGCAGGTTACTGTCACAGGCTTGGTGATTTACACTGGAACATTGTTGCTGCCAAGTTTCTGGTGTGTATCATGGCCTAAAGATATAAATGTGTGCATTTAGTGTGGCCTCTAAATTCAGAACTAAATTAGTCTGTAGGTAAGTTGTTCCCAAGTCCATGGAGCTACACGAGCCTTAGCTGGAGCTGTGGTTGTCTTTTGCTGTTTGCACAGTTTTTGAAAGAAAATAATACAGTCACTCTGGGGTTTTCAGCAGATATGAGAACCTGAAAATACTTTTTTGATTCTTTTCAGCATGCCATGGTAATTGATTCCCGGAACTCCTCAATCTTGCCAAGACGAGGTGCTTTGCTGAAAATTAATCAGGTAGCATTAAATCACTTGCACTATTACTGGATTTTATCTTTAAGTGTATTTGAATAAGTCTTCACCTAATTGATGTTCATGTAAAAAATGTCTACAGAGTTAAAATTAATCATAAATTGACCAGGAGTCAGTGATGACCAGTATTTACTTTTATAATGTGTGCCTTTTAAAATCATGAAACTGTTTTTATGATGGCAAATTTTCATTTTAAGACCATCGGTCCAAAACAGCACAGCCGTTTTGTCTCGCCATTAGCATTAAATTACTTTACTAGCTGAGATACATTATCCCTGACTGCACTTTACAGTAGGTATTAGTCCTTCTATTCTAATACTGTCATGTAATACTACCAGACTGTGGTCCTGTTGCTACTTACAAAGTCTGTAAATCTTAGATTTAAAAATGGAAGACTAAGTAAAACTAACTGTCAAAGTCATACGCATATATCATTCTAGCACAGAAAATGGTTTTCACTCTTGTTACTTTCAGAGCTTTTAGAAAAGCTGGCTTTTCTGGTGTATGAGTTACAACTTCAGAAGCATTAGCTTCTGCAATGCTTTAGAAGCAGGTTGCTTTGAAATGCCCCTGGAAGCAGAAGTACTACTGTTTCTGTAAGCAGCAGGGAACTGTTCTGTTTCTGAGTGAAAAAGGTGGTCATAATGCGGGGTTTTGTTAACATACCATTTCTTATGTGCTGCCTCTAACACTGATTCAGGTCACTTATTTTCAACTTGCATTGGTGTAATGCAATAGGCTTGCTGGTTTTTCAGCGCTGCCTTAATGCATATGAAATCTTTTCAGGTCTAGGTGAATACAGTAAGAGTTCCTATTTTGGGTGTTGAATTTTCCAGCTCCATTCTATTTTGCCATCATTTACAAGAATGACTTAGAAAGCAATGCCTTGGCTTAATATACGGAGGGAAAAAATGCTGTTCATTGTTCTAAGGGTCATGTATGTTTTTTTTGTTGATTCAAAATTCAGTTTTCTCTCCATACCAGTGTATCTGTATTTCTTGTACAGAATGCACTGCTTGTGCTGATGCAGACATGATGAACTTTTAGAAGGAAGAAACATGTAATATCCATTACAACTTTCATAAACTTATGTCTTTGCAGGAGTTGGCTGGCTATACAGGTGGAGACGTGAGCTTTCTAAAAGAGGATTTTGAATTTCAGTTGAATAAGCAACTTATCTGGGATTCGGTAATTTTTTAAAAGATATTTTAGTGATTGATCTGATTTAGCAAATAAGGTTATTAAGTCTGTTTCTTATGATGATTTTTCACCATGGATAAGAAGATGATTGTGAAAGTGAAAGATGGATGGTGTAAATATGTTGATTTGTTTCTTTGAAAGTGAAATACTCTTATTTTTAACCTGACATTTCAGCCATGTACAGTCACTTGAGAAGTGGGCATTTTGGAAAGAATGACTAGTCTGACAGTTAACGATGTGAACTGTTCTCCTTTCAGAAGTAATGTTGGGCATGTCTGTTCTTTGTGATCTTTATAAAGAGTGATTTTCCAAAACCAATGACAGCCTTTGTTCTGTCTCTTTCACCTGGTTATGAATATTCTGAATAACCTTGGGATAGTTTTCTTTTGTCATTGTAAATTACGAGTATTTGATTGTTAATTTTGATATCATGGCATGTAATTATTTCTTCTATGTAAAATTATTGGGAAAGAATGGGAAGACTGATTTCACTACGGCGCTAAGCCTGCACTAAAACATTTTGTGCTCAATGAACAATTTAAGTTCCAATAAGAAAGGCATGTGCTGCAATGAGAAGTTTATATGAGCCCCTAGTCAGCCACACCATAGGCAGAACACATCACAGGTGATATGGTACCGTGTCTGCAGTAGTATTTTGGTTTAGCGTCACTGTGTGGTTTTGAAATGAAATTCCTATGCCGTTATCACTTAAAGTCTTGGTTTGGTTAGCAGAGCTGTTCTTGTGTATCCCAACTAGATTTCCTTCTGAGGAAGCAACACTGTTCATGTTTAATGAACTTTACGAGAGCATAGAGATTTTAAGATTCAGGCAGCTTTACAGTTTCATAGCTGAATGGGGAATTAAACAGCAACTTCTATTATGAAGATTTAAAAATCAGAGGTTACAATAATTTGCATCCCAACATACCAAAAGAAAAAAAACAAACCTAAACCAGAATGAAAAAGCTTTTAGTATGAGGCAACTTGGTTTGACCAGTGAGGCCAACACAGAAGGACATTTTAAGGCTGTTTTCTATATCCCTTTCTTACTACATTATTATGTTTGCACCTTCCATGTGGTAGGAGAAAAGGCATTGCCTGATGAGTGCACTTCTAATCATCTTACATTTATTTGCTGACTTTTAGCTGAGAAAGACAGTGTATTCCCCTATGAAGTAATTTAATGGCCTCATGGCTACGCAGAGAGGACTTGTTCTTACCCATGACTGCTAATATGCCTACATTGTGAATGGAAGTGAAGTGTATCTCATCATGTGGTGTACATAATTTTATATCGCCCATTGTTCATGAGTGTAGATTTGGCATGCAGCTGGCTTTTGCATATGCCATGTGTTGTGTAACCAGACATGTGTGCTGCCTGAATATGGCAGGGGAAGCATCTGGGGACACTTGGGGCAGAAGGTAGCAGGAGTGTGCTGTAAAATTAGAGATATTATCCAACACCTTTAGGCTAGGTATTGCCAGTAAATCTCACCATCTGGCAGTAGTACTTCTACTTGGTACACAGGCATTACTTGGATTTAAAATTGCCAGGTCTAATTTATGGCAGCAGTGTTGTCTTACTTCAAGACATGAAAATTCATAAGAAAATAGGAGCTGGATGAGTGTTCTATTTAGCAATAGTAAAACTAGCACTTGGTGCAGATATGCTATTGTCAACTTTTTCAAGGTGTAGCGCTACATAAACGAAAGAGGGCAGCAGTGATCAAGAGTTCCCTGAAAATGCCATTGCTGCTGTTGATACCTATGCGTGCACTGTGATCATCTGTTATTTTTTGTCAGACTGAGGGGAGCTCTGCCTGTTAGTGAGCGATTAAATTTTACTAATACTGTTTTTAGGGTAATTAAGTAGCATGTATTAATAAACAACTTCTTATTCTCTCCAAAGGCTTTTTCAGCATCACTTTGGGGTGGAATGCTAGTACCTATTGGAGACAAGCCATCCAGTATAGCTGACAGGCAAGTTTTTAGATGGTTCTTAATTTCTTTCTACAGGTAACATAGAAAACTATAGTAGAAGAGCAAAGCCATAGTAGTTCTGTTTCTGAGGAGAATAAAACGTTTCTAGTTAGCTTTAATTGCACGTTAGTGCTCAAGCTGTACCTTTTGGTTTTGATTTTCATGTTGGGATAGTATGTAGTAGCTCTGCTTGCCAATATTTATGGTTGCAAAATGATACTTATCATCTGCAAAATTTTCTGTCAGGCATAGATAACACTGTAGGTATTTTTAGACGTAAAGCTGTATCGTAAGTGTTGGCTTTTTTGGTGGTTTTGCTCTCTTAACACCTGTGTTTAAAGATCTCTAGCAGAAGCCATTTAGACTTAAATTTGTTTACAATAAATGCTAAATACTGAGTGTCAACTTCACATATGATAGATCTTAACTATAGTATTTCTATCAAAATTATTACAACAGACAGACTCAGCATTCTGGTTCTTATTCAGTTCTGGGGATGCTTCTGTTTTGATTTTTTTAACTGATGGAAGAATTATTTTTATTATTAATAAAATAATAATAATAAAATAATAATAAAAATAATTTTATTTTGAAAATTCTATCAAATGCATCAGGATTTAAATATCATTTCTTGTATTTCTTTAAATACACTTTACTAAACCAGTTACAAAGTTACCTGTAACTCTGAAAAGCAGTGTCAGAATTTTGGCTAGATATTTTCAAAGACATCCTTTCAAGGGAAGCTTTAAATTGAATTTGACTGTATTCACTAGGTTTTACCTTGGTGGACCAACAAGCGTGCGTGGATTCAGTATGTACAGCATCGGACCCCAGAGTGAAGGTCTGACATGCTTAAAATTCCACTCCTCTGACAATACTGTAAATATTAGTGGGTAACAAAGAGTCATATTCTGGCCTTAAGCTTTGTATAGCTTAAAAATAATTGCTCCCACTCTGCATTTTGAATCTGAGAAGTGTTATGTCATTGTATATTAGTTCACAATGGAATACAGCCTGGTAGTTCTTAGTAAGGCCATTAGCTAATTTTATAAACCAACTGTGTGTTCCAACTTGCATACTACCAGTGTGTCAATTTAATTAGTAAGCAACCTTCAAGCTGAAAAGGGTCCCAAAAGATGGTTATAGCAACATCCACATTAAATCTGTTTGCTACAGTGTATATTCAGGTAGCCTCGGGGAAAGGTAATCTGACCAACAGAGGTGTTTTGAGAGCCAGGAGCTTCCACAGTTTTATTGCTGTTGACTTGCTGTTATCAGTGGATTCAGTATTCAGTATATTTTAAAGCAAATTGTTTAATTTTATCAGTTTCCCACTTTTAGAACTAAGGCAGGTATTTCAGTGGTGTTTCAGTGTTCAGGAGGTAGTCTCTGATGAAACACAAGTGGGTGCATGTCTCAGGCTGTCTTAGCGAGGGAGAGAATTGAAAGGGCATTTCACTTGGAAGGTTTAAAGAATTGTGTAAGTGCTAATTTCTTTACTTAATAATGGTGAGGTTGGAGAGAGCTAGAAGAGAATGGCAAGAGTTGGAAAGGGTAGAAGTGTGACCTAAAACAACTTAAGGATGTGGTTTTGTACCTTTTAATAACTGGTTCTTTGAATATATGCTACAGTATATGCTTTTACTCTAACATTTTACCAAAACAGGTGATTACTTGGGAGGAGAAGCCTACTGGGCTGGAGGCTTGCATCTATACACCCCTCTCCCTTTCCGGCCAGGCAGGGGAGGGTTTGGAGACCTTTTCCGAACACATTTCTTCCTTAATGCTGGAAACCTCTGCAATCTGAACTATGGTAAGACTCAGTAGAACTATGTATAATTCTTTTATATATATATGAAAGCAAAAAAAAAGAGAGCTTTTTGGTGTCTGTTTACACAGAAGAAGTTTGTTTACCGTGTATATTTTGGTGCCTGTAAAAAGCTACTGCTATTAACTTGTATATTTGACAGATTGCCAGTAATTTTTTTAGCTCTTTGAATAAATTCAAGCACAACTTGTACAGAAGAGAGCTGGAATGGTAACAGTAATATCTGTGAATAGTTGATGTTCTCAGACTAATGTGGTAGTTGATTAACACCTGCTGTCGTACACTGTTCTGGAGGGAGACTGGAAGATGATGTTCTAGTGGGATTCTAATGTTTCCTAGGATGAACTACATAAAAAGTGGCATGAGCATAGGTGAGGGTGCAGTAGCTGATGTGACTTTTTTTCCCTCTCCCATTCCCAATTTTTTTCAAGATGTATTTCAGTGTATCAGTATATGACTTTTCAATATCATTTTAATCAGTTTGGGGGTATAGTGATGTTTGATGACTGCCTCACTTGATGGAAGAGAAGCAGCATCCATACGGGAGTGAGACACTTTATGCACAATTGAAGGTTAACTGATTATAAGAGACCTACTAAAGACATTTAAGTCTTTAGTATTCCATATTCATGCAGATAGGTACCCTATAATGGGAAATGAAGATCAACCAGCAATCCACCTAAAATCATAGTAGTTTGAGTCCAAGACAGTTGAAGTTCATGGGAGTTGCGGGTAGTAAATAAATTTTGAGTCTGCAGGTGCTGCTCCTAAATAGTCTGGCTTCTAGCTCTGAAAATCCAGTTAGCTGCTGACCACCTTGACAGCTTAATTTGATTCTTGTTCTCCTGCTCTTTTGCTTTTAGGCGATGGTCCCAGAGCTCACCTGCAGAAGCTGGCAGAGTATATCCGATGGTCTTACGGTGCTGGAATAGTGCTTCGACTTGGAAACATTGCTAGATTAGAACTTAACTACTGTTTCCCCATGGGAGTACAGTCTGGTGACAGGTTTGTCTTTTAAACCAAATCCTTTAGTAGTAACTGTTTTTAAAGGTTACTGCACTTATATCTAGCTTTGTCAGAGATTTGCTGCCCTTTAATTTTGTTTATTCTGTGCTGATTTAGAGATATTTCAACACTTGATTCTCTTCTTTCTGCTTGCTATATTCATACTGGTTTCACAGTGCTTCTTGATTGAAGACTCTGTTTCTCGAGTTTCAAAGATCACTGAAAGCAGCTGTTGAAATGTATGAATAGCTGTGCAGCAGGTTTTATTTTTTTATGGGAAATGATCCTTCAAACAGATCATGGTATTTTCTTAAGTCTTCCAAAAACAAATGAGTGGATAAATACCGAGTTTAATGTCTGCTTGAAAGATGAAAACAAGTTTAACTATATGTAAAGGCAAAGGCAAAGGGAGAACAAATTAATTTGTTAGCAATGAATTATCCTACATCAAGCAATAAGAAACCTTCAGGGGGCCTGCTGTTACCTGTGAAAGCTATGTGAGAAACGTATTTGGTATAGGAGTTGGATTATGTTTTTACTTCTCATTCATATGAAATGTGAATTAATAACAGCAATTTGAAAATTATGGGCTTGATTTTGCAAATGTAAATGCTCCATATGATTGATGCAGTGGCAAAGCATTTACTTAAAAAAGCCTTTGTCAACTAAAATTTGAATTATAACTTTCCAAAGACTGAAAACCTTGGAAATTTGGGGATGGGGAGAATTGATTTTAACTTCAGCAGTATCTTATATATCACTTACATTATTTATTGTTTCTTTTCAGGATATGTGATGGTGTTCAGTTTGGAGCAGGAATCAGATTTCTATAATACAGAAACATTTTACATCAGTGTATGAAATTGTGCTCTGTAACTGAAATCAACACTATAATACAGCTTGATACTTTTGAAAAACAGTGCACATCTGAGTGATTTACCTCAGACTCCACAAGAAACCGCATTAAAGAATTAGGCTGTAAAGGTTCATTGTACTTCTGATTCTTATCAAAGATGGGAGAGTTTTTCTAGCTTTTAATTATTAGTTGTTACTTAAAATATTAAAAGATTTGTGTCAGGAATTTGTTCTTGGATACAGTTCACATGATTATAGTTGTCATTGGTCTGCATCGTCTTCACTTTTCCAGCCACAAGTCTCACAAGTGTTGGGACAACCAAGTGTGAGTATGGCTAAAAGTGGAAGTTGAGGGGGAACAGTCTTCCTCCATCATCAACTTCTGTGAGCAAATGACCCTGAAAAAATTCTGTTACTCATCAAAAAGTATTTTACACAAGTAATGGTTGTGAGTGAGCTTAAATGTTCTGATTTGAATATCTTAGAGTCATAGAATGCTTTGGGTTTTAAGGGACCTTAAAGATCATCTAGTTAAACACTTGTGCCATGGCCAGGGACACCTTCCACTAGACCGGGTTGCTCAAAACCCCATCCAACCTGGACTTGAATACTGTCAGAGATGGGGCAGCCACAGCTTTTCTGGGCAACCCGTGCCAGCGCTTCAGCACCCTCACAGTAAAGAACTTCTTCCTAAAATCTAATCTAAATCTACCCTATTTCACCGTTGTAAATCATCTATATTTAAATGCCTTCTATAATCTGAATTGCATACTGTAAAAATTTAAGTTGGCTGTCTAGCACAGTAAATACTAAAATTCAAGAATGCCTTTGAAAGTTTCAGAGTTCTCAACTCTGCAGTGTTTTTGCATGTTTTGATGCTCTCAGCAAAACCATTGATTTGGGTCTTTGGAACAAATCTTTTTGTAGCAGTTGCAGAAAGGGGTGTATACACGTGATCACGTGATACTGCCTTGTTTCATTTTGTGTGAGAGGCATGCTGATCTACTGACTTCTTTAGTTGCTGATTACACTTAAAAGTGACCTCCTGCTTTATCAGCTGGCGTATATTTCAGTTTCTGTAAGGTCAGACTAACTCAATAGTAGTCCTAAAAAATTATCTTTGAAGGTAGTTACATACTAATTTTTTTATATGTATTAATCCCAAGTTCTCAGTCCTAAGAGAGTCTGAACCTAGAGGCCGCTTTCCCTGCAACTAAATTCACATTTTTTTGTTAAGTGTTGGTAAATTTAAAATCGTAATACAAAGAAGATTCTGGAAGAGTAGAACAGAAATACACCAGCTATTACACACCTGGTTTCTTCTACTGTGGTAAAGACACAGGTTTGGACGTAACTGGCAAGCTACTTTGCCGAATGCTGCCAGGGCTGCCATGATATCTTGTTCCCAGTCAAGTTAGCACTGCGACCCCACTCTCTTTAAAGAAAACACAGTTATACATTGCTTCAGCATTGGTATATACTGATGTTGCTGTAGTACAGTAATTAAATCTGTTGGTAACTCACTTTATAAATACAAAGTCTAGAAATTTCTGCTTAGTTTTGCAGAGCTCCACCTGGATAAACATGCTTTCCTTCTTGTAAAGGCTTGCAGATGTTCAAAACATAACTGTGGGAATGACAGAAGTCAGGTCTATTTCAAAGAACAAAGTTTAATATGAAAAACCTTTTTCAGTGTATGTGTCTAACAGCTACTGTAGCAAATTCATGTTTAACAAATACTTTCTGATGATTTGTTGTTGTTATGAGATAAAACATAGCACTATGTTATGAATGTCAACAGACGTTACTAGTTTTTCTTCAGCACTATCTACATTTTGACATATAAAAGTATTTTTAATGGGAATGTTTAGATACCAAAATGCCATTAGGATTTTCTCCTAGGAGTTTGACCTTTATTTTGGTCCTTTTGATAAAATTAGATATATTTTATGGCCTTAAGAACTCTTCTGTGCACGTTTGTTACTGAAGGCTGCTCAAGTGTAATACTTGAATATTACACAAGCAAGCCCTAAGTGAGTATCAGTTTTAGAGAGCATATTCATCTTCCTGAGTCGAGCAGGCCTACAGAAACAGCCTTGGCCTCAGGCTGCACCTAGTCCACAAGTAAGTTTTGAGAGAATTGTGAGAAATTAAGGGATGAATTGGGGAAATGCTGAAGGCTGAAGAGGCCTTTCAGGCACGTCTGCTGACAGACCATGCTGTAATGCACATAGGAGGATTGTCCAGTAAGTATAAAGGGAGGAAAACTATGTTACATGAGCCTTTGAGTCACTGTTTCCCTACCTGTGCTGCAAGATAACATGTCCTTACAACATATAACAAGTGCACAAAAGCTATTACAGTATATAATGTATTCCTTGGGATTACAACTGTTACTTCTATAGAATATTTATGTGATTAATATATCCCCATTGAAAATTTGTTGCAGAGGCTCTTAATAGAGGGATAAGATAGAAATCAGAATCCTACTAGAAGCTGCTGTCCTGCTAAGCAGACTCTGTGACAGAACAGCTCTGGACAGATCTGAAGCAAATCTCTTGGCTGATTGCATGTCTGTCCGGAGTACATCTGTGGAAGGATAAAAGGTGCAGGGATGGCCTGCAGTCATATCTGTGATTCAGAAGCATGGTATTTTCCTAAATGGATAGTTTTGGAAGTCACTTTACCTACTGTGTAGTGAAGGTGTTCTTGCTTTTATAGCCATGTGCAGCATTAGGGACAGTAAGATGGTGATAAATGCTTCCAGGTAGTACACCTGAAATGCCCACCCATGTGCTTGTGAACCCTTTGATTTTATGTGAACAGTGCTGAGGATGCAAATGCCATCTGAAGCCCAGAGTTTCTTCAGTCCTCTCTAGAGGCTAAAGGAGGGCTTTTGGGGACAACGTCTGTACAGCCTTGGTGCTGAGACATTGGGGAGGTAGCAGTGATGTGTCAAAAGCAGGGCTAGTATTTATATCACCAGTTCTAGGATGGTGATTTCTTGGAGCTGTTCCACTTACATTAAAAAGTTGAAAATGCTGTTTGTATCAGCAGATCTAGTGGTATTAGGTACTGTTAATGAGTAAGCTGTTAGGGAGCTTTGGGGAAGGTGGAAGAGGAAATTGGGAGGGTGTTAGAATGCATGGGGCAGGTTTGCTGCCATGCTGTTAAGAGCAGAACTGTATTTGATTTAAAAATAAAATACAATGCTGACCTCAATAATACAGAAATGTGCCTCAACATAAGTATGTTTGGGTTGCTTTGTGCCTTTTTAATACAGCTCTGTACTTGCTGCCAATGAAAATCTCTGCAGAGATGTAGCAACTAATGTTTGATATGTACTTCCCTTCCAAAATACCTGTTGGTTTTGTTGGGCATCTGTGTTGAACTTGCTGTCCATGTTGTGCCCCTTGAGGGAAGCATTCAGAGTCTTTCTCTTCCGTGTGCAATAAAACGCACAGGTCCACAGAAAAGTAAGTGGTGTCAGGTTGGGTCTCCTTCCTCTGGGATGCTTGAGCAGTTACTCAAATGAAAACATCCCCTGTGATGTGTCAGGGGACAAAAAAAATGTACTCCTTCATGGGAATATTAAGGAATTGGCCAGATAATCTGGGAGATGATCCTGAGCCTTGTATGGGGATAACATCAGAAAATCATCCTAAAATTACAGAATTTGGGTGTACGGGATTGTAGGTTTGCTCTGCCATTCTTGTCTCGTTTTTAAAAGGGCTGGAGCTTGGCAGCCACAGCAGTAACAGTTCTTTTCAGGAGGATTTTTACAGAGCTTCTCTACCACGGAAAGGTTTTTGAAATAGTTACTTGAACGTGTGTTTTATGAAAACAGTGCAACATCGCTGTTAGCAACTGCAGTGCTCTTGGATGATTTTAACTTAATTGGGATGAGACTTTATGCTGAGTGTATTCTGTGCAAGCCAGAGCATTCAGCTTGCTTCCATTGTTAAGCACAAAATGCAATTGGCCTGTAGCTGTTAGAACTAATGCCTGTGGGATAAATGGTGTTTGTAAAAGTTTCTCAGTTCAATAGAATGCAGAATAGAAAGTATTCTGAAGCAGATCAGTTAAGTGGTACATTTCTACCTCCGTACTGAATATTATATTGTTAAAATGAGCAAATGTAAATTCAGATTTCTGAATGTTCAGCTGAACATTAAAGCTGACAGTTTAGGGCTGAAATTAAAAACTGATTTTGAACTAGGTTTAGTCTTTCAAATGTAATTATTTCTGAAAAGGTGTGTTTATGCTCCGGCAGTTTTCTTAATGAATATTTGCTCACAGGAATCTCATCCCTGATAAGAGGTAGGACACCAGGGAGCATTTTCTGGGATGTAAAGCACTGGTAGCTCATTTAGTATGGAAGGTTTAAACAAGTAACATAGCTGACTGCCTTCATCTTTCTCTTTAGACAGAGTATGCACTTCAGACTAAAGGCTGTTCCACTCATGCAGCAGCAGCAGCTGTGTCAGTTTTAATGGCCATCAGCCAGTTAAGTTATTAAAGACTAACACACACTTGATGAAAGTACTGTTACAAGCTCTTCATTTCCTATTTAGAAGAGCACTGTTTGAACCATCGTGATGTGACTCAAAAAGACTCTTAGGTTTTGGTTTGGGTTTTTTGAAGCATGTGTAATATTGCTTTCTGTTGCCACAGGCGCTGTCCTTGTCTCAAATAACCCAGCCTCCTTTTACTTTGCAGAAGGCTGACATTTTCTACTTGGCTACATATTTAAGCATTTCTTTGTAAATACATAGGACATTGAAGTCAGAGCTGAATGGGTCTGTTATTATTAAAAGGTGCTTGCTTATAAGTCATTACATCTTGAGTGCTGTACTTGGGTCAGTTAAGTTTTATATGCTGTTTGGACTGTCTGTATAGCTTGTGAACCAGTTTGCCTGCTTTCTTGCTTGAAATATATATTCACAGATTTTATGATTACAATTTCATTTTTAAAAGTATGAGGATTGATCTTTTTTCCTTCCCTAGAGATTGAATAAAATGCTTTTTCCACACTGCCTTAAAGCTAAATTTGATATCAGACTTCAGTATGAATTTATTTGTGCCTTAGTGTTACTTGTGGTTTTTGTATGGATTCAGGTTATTTTTGTTGGATTGAAAATGGAGAAATTGCATTTGTAAAATGTCTTATTTGGCTTGTGCCAGCATAATGCAGTTGACATCCTCACTAATTATTTCGTTTTGCAAAGATGTATAATAACCTTAAATGAAATGGGCCATTTAACTAATGAGTGTCTTTCTGTGCACCTCTTCAGCATAATTAAGGCTACTCCTTTTTTAAAATCTTTATTTTTATTCTGACTTATTGATTCCAATTTGTTAACTTACAGCATAGAAAGTTAACTTACAGCATAGAAAGAACTGCATGGACTGTTCTCTGTGGATGCAATGTGTGCCTTGTCTCTGTCTGGGTGCATTTGCTGCATAGGAGTTGATTTTACCATCAGTATTTGTAGTTTCATAGGTTGTAAGTTGCACTCTAGGAAGATTTTGAGGGCATTCCTCTGAAAAGCTGGAGGAGCTGTATTTGAATGAAATTATTTAAGAAGTGATGCAACTTTTCAACACTTGCCATACTGGCACTACTGCTGTTAAATGCTGCAACAACACACTTAACTGGCAAACCTGGACCGAAGGAGCATGGCAGCTATGGCTTTGGATATGCAGACACAGAACTGTGTGAAAGATGCATGTATTCATACCAGCTGTGAATCTGGATGGCAAACTGGTTGTGAATCTCATTAGCAACTCCAAGGGCTGAAATATTCACTTGGAAAATATG
Source organism: Pezoporus occidentalis (assembly GCF_034315485.1). Lineage (NCBI taxonomy): Eukaryota > Metazoa > Chordata > Aves > Psittaciformes > Psittacidae > Pezoporus > Pezoporus occidentalis. Next base: position 2,203,358 of record NW_026915769.1, read on the forward strand.
GAATAGTTGAAGTGTAGTATTCAAAGTAAAATAAGTTTTTGGTATGCTAATCCACTTTTTCTACCAGCAAGAGCACAAGGAGTCCTCCTGCACAGGAACTCAACATAAAGCATTCATTAGGTATAGCCTGAAACATCAAAATGATTTAAGTGAGAGGTGGATTTCTAAGTGGTATTGATCCCACCCTCGGGAAGTTCTCACAATCTAAAAGCCTTTGCTATGAGCAGCACACTTGTTTCAGTAATAGAATTTATTTGTTCTACTAAGGAAGCAGTATAAAAAAAAAAAATCATCATCATCATTGCCTTTATGGGCAAACACAAGACAGGCTTATCTCGCTGTGAGGAATAAAGAACAAGTATTTGCAGGGATGAAGTTATTTCACAAAAGCTGGGCAGTGTGCTGCTAATTGAGGAAAAAAATGCTCCATTTTAAGTTGTAGATTTTCTACGCACTCCAAAATCAGCATAGCATAAAGTTCGCAGCTTTTTAAAGGCAGGGTTATCTATGAGCTAAAGTAAGCATTTCTGTAGCAAAGCACAACCTGAGTGTCCTGGTGCAGCAGTAACCTTTAAAGAAAAGCTGAGATGGTTAGGGAAGAAGCGAGCATGTGAGAATATCTGTTCAGCCTGGAGAAGATACAGCTTCGGGGAGATCTTACAGCAGCCTTCCAGTACCTAAAGGGGGGCCTACAGGAAATTTGGAGAGGGACTTTTTATGAGGGAATAGGGGAAGGGGGCATGGCTTTAAAGTGACAGAGGGGAAATTTAGATTAGATGTTAGGAAGAATTTCTTGCTTTGGGAGTGGTGAGACACTAGAACAGGCTGCGCACAGAAGCTGTGGCTGCCCCATCCCCAGCAGTGTTCAAGGCCAGGTTGTATGGGGCTTTGAGCAACCTGCTATAGTGGAAGGTTTCCCTGCCCATGGCAGGGGATTGGAACTGGATGATCTTTAAGGTCCCTTTCAGCCCAAACCATTCTATGATTCTGTATCATAGTGCTCAGTACACAGGAACATGGAGCTGGGACAATGTGGAATAAGGCTATGCAGTCACTGCAGCTTGCATTGACAATGTATCAAACGTTTGGTGCAGACAGCCCCTTATAAAATCCCTTCTGTATGCTCCATTCAATATTGATCAGAGGATGCTTCCTCATATCCTGCAATAAAACCTGATCAGAATTGAATGCTGATGGCAAGTTTGGGGCTTGCTAAGGAAACAGGAAGAGAAATTGAGGTTATAACCAATGTCTTAAGCAGGATTTCCACTTACTGGAATTTATTCTGAAATCCGGAGAAAGAAACTTTGGGAAGGAATAAGAAAATAGATTTTGTGTCAGTTTCAGGATACCCTATTAAGGAGTGCTTAAAGCACAAAATTATGCTTAAAAACCCCAATTAGACCTCCAAATAAAGGGCATATTTATCTGGACAACAATTTATTACATGAGTCCTTAAAGATCTCTGGCATCATCCTCTGCTTATGCAGCTCCCAAACGTGACAAAATGGTTCTTTTCATCCTGGACAGTGCCACTTACATACTAGAGCTTAATTAAGTATGTGGGTCATACTCCTTATTAAATTGTTCTGCACCCCTCTAAGATGGTCCATGGGCTGAATGGGGGTCTGGTCACCAATGGTCATTTCCTCGGTCCGGAGCTGCTGTTGTAGTCTGCAAGACGCCGGCAAAAAGAGGTGGGCACCACTGCTCTGGACTGGACCGGTCTGGGGGGCTAGGCCTACTCAAATCTGGAACACGTAGAGAATGCTCCACTAATGTGACAGTGTCAGGGTATGCCTCATTTGTATGTTCTTTGTAATACTTTTTACTGTTCCTTATGCAAATAAAATAGTGAAGTTTTATGCACATAAAATAGTGACGTTTTATGCTTGTTTCCATGATGGATTCTATGATCAATTAGAGTGAATCCATGTTGTTCTCAGGTTTGGGCCAGATGTGAGGGACTGCCCTAATTTACACCGGGGCTTGCTGTGTTCCCTGAAGTTCTCGAGCATAATGCAGTTACAGTTTTGCCTTGTGTGTTTTTAGAGTCATATTTTCCTCAGAGAGGCTTTGTCTGGGATTTCCCAAGATTTTTGTTCGTCACAAATCCATTCTTAAATTCAGTGCTCCTGGGGCTCCTGAATGGAGAAGCTCAGCTGGGCAGGATTACCACTCAGCATCCTGGCTGGTGAAGCAGACCACAAGCTTTTCTTTTATTGCAGTTTAGGGCATGAATAGTATCATATTCTCAACAGACACAGTAGGATAGTTGCTGAGTGTAGTGGGTCCCTTTGGCTTGTGACTGCAGGGTGAGTTACAGGCTCTTGATTAAAGTTTCCTGCATTGTCCACTCCTGAAATGTGTAGCTTTTCTTGAAAAGCATCTGAATTTCCCTTCACCACTGTTCTGCCACTCACAGAAGCAACAGTCCTCCTGTACTTCAGTTATGTCTTTATAATTGCAAAGCTGGATTAAAACATGTGAGTCCAGTTTGGCACCTTCCTCTGAAAGCATCATCTTAAAAGAATAATATAATAAAACAAAGTTAGTGTTCACACTTGGATGTATTGAGAATTGGAATTACAGTCTACTCAAAACAAGTCATTATTCCATCATATGAAGCTGTAAATTCATGATAACCTCTAGTTTATAGAAGCCATAGTCATGTGTTATGTTTCCTCCACTTCCCTTCTCCAGGCTCTTGCCTTTGGGTGACTTTATGCTTAGTCACACTGGACTAAGTGGACCACTTGGTTTTGGTTTGTTGGGGGTTTATTTTGATTAGTTGCCTAAGTGCCTGTAGAAAAGAAACAAGCAGCAGGAGGTGAGGGACAAGGGTAGGTCTTTGTGAAAGGCAAGATTAGCTCAGGTTAAATCCCTGGTGAAACGGCACACTTAGTAAAGTATCTCTGCTATCTTATGCTCTGGATGTGTTGTGTAGTGTTACTTCTGTGTCAGGTCAAGCATGAAAATCTGTCCTGTATGCTGGGTGTGCAGATCCTATGCCAAGTTCCTTTGGCTTGAATGCCGTTCTTTGTTGGGGCAAGGGCTGCTGACAGGGAGCCACTTGAAGGAGCATGGCCAAAGGCTTTGTGCATGATTTTAGGTACCCAGTAGTCTCATTAAAGTCAACAGGACCGCTTCAGGGGCTGAAGTATGTACATGGGACTTTGCAGGATCAGAGTCTAACAATATAAAGTCTTCAGGATCTGTTTTTAATGTGTATTCCACAAAGCCATTGTCATGCTCCTGGGTGCTGTAAAATGATAAGTAATAAGAAATTCTCTCTGTGGGATCAAAACCAACTTTCCAGTTTTGGCCAATTTGTGTGCATTCGCTAAAGCTTATGGCTGCAGCAGTGCTCAGAGACCTGGGGGGTGACGGCTTCCCTCTCAGAGGTGCCTGTGAGCCTCAGTACACGTGAGCTTGGCAAACAGAGCCTGTGACCCCCTTTCTCAACCTTACCACAAGAGAGATGGCAAACCTAACAGGCTACATGCCAGGAGGCGAAGGTGGTCTGGTCATACAGAAGAGGCGTGTGGCTCAAAATTAGGAGGCAAATCTCAATGTAGCCAGCAAGAAACTGCTAAGCAGAGCACTTAGCAGTGGCAAATGACACACGCTAAGAGTCTGCCCTCAGTTTTGCCCTCTGTCCTGGCTGTGACGGGACCGAGGGCTTTGCTTTCCTGCAATGCTCTTTACCCGTTTCTTTCTCCATCCTCATGGGTCTGTCACAGAATCATAGGACGGTTTCGGCTGAAGAGACCTTAAAGCTCATTCAGTTCCAACCCTCCGCTATGGGCAGGGACACCTTCCACTAAACCAGGTTGCTCAAAGCCCCGTCCAACCTGCTCCCTGTGAAGCCCGCTGGGGGCCCCGGGGCCCGGGTCAGCCCCGGTCACCGCCCTCCGGGCCAGGGGGCCGGGGCAGGGGGCGGCCCGCCCCGCCTCCCGCAGACTTCCCGGCCGTGGCAGGGCGCTGTGGCCGCCGGCAGCGGCTCCCAGCCCGCCCCCTGCCCTCGGCTGCGGCTAGGGCTCAGGCCCACACCCCCCTCCTCTAGTTCCTGGCTCTGCTTGCTCTGTCGCGGCTGTCCGACTGATTTACCCGCTCCCCGCCTTTGTTCGGCGCCGCCACAGCGCCCCGGGCGGGACAGGGATCGGGCAGGACTCGAGCAGGCTCCCCCGGTGAGACCCTAAGCAGAGCCGATGTCCGCCGCGCCCGTCCGATCCCCGACGCTGCGGCCCCACAGGATGAAGAAAGACGAGTCGTTCCTGGGCAAGCTAGGCGGGACGCTGGCGAGGAAGAAGAAAGCCAAGGAGGGTGAGTCCGCCCTCCCGGCGCGGAGGGGCCGCCGTGCACCCGGCCGGCGTGACTCGCTGCAGCTCTCTGTCCCGTCCCGTCCCTCCGCGGGGAGCCCGCGCTCTCTGCGCCGGCAGCGCCTGCGGCTCCGTGGGGAACGGGGCCTCGTCCGCCAGCCCGCCTCAGCCTGGCTGAGCCCGAAGAGGCGCGGGCGGCCCCTGGGGGGCGGTTGGCAGTGGAGTGCGAGGGCTGCAGCGAGGTATCCGTGCCTTGGGGGGGGGGTGCCGGGAGGTGCCAGAGGCTGGGCCTCGCCGCACGCCGGTGTGGGGTGTCCGGTCATGAGGCATGCTTCAGGAGGCTTGGCCGCTTCTACTGCCGCTTCCCAGCTCCGCTTTCATACCTCTGCCTGGAGCTGGGGACAGAACCCCCGAACCCGCTGATGAATAAATTCCTGGTGACAAGGAGGCTGCGGGTGTTGTTTCTCTTCCAGTTGAGAGTTGAGGAAGCCACGCGGGAACGATTAAATCCACCTGTGTTTCATCCAAGGCCCACTTCATCCATAGGCTTTAAACTTTGCCAGGGTGCTTTTCATAACCAAAAGCAAAATCACCTAGCCCTCGAGCACCAGAATTTCACGTGGGCACGTTTGCACTGGGTATTTATTTGAGTTGTCACCACTGGTGCCAACCAGTGTTGGTCTCCCTCTTTGGTGTGGGTAGCCTGGAGAAGCTCCCTCAGCTTCAGTGAATGGGCCCCCGTTCCATGTTGGGGTGCTCAGCCCCACTGGCACCCATCCCTGCTGCTGAGCAGGGCAGACGCCTTGGGCTGGCCTTCTGATGCGGGTGTGTGCACAAGGCATTCTCAGAGCAGCCCACTTGCACAGGAGGCTGTGCGGAGATAGCACTGTTTAGTCCCAAGCAACAAGACTCATTTGTTGTTGTAGATAGGGAGGCAGTGTCTTGCCGCTAGACTGATAAAGATGGTCCATCCCTGTATGCACAAAGTGTACCTTTCTCCTGAGTGCTCTCTCCTCCGACGCGGATGTACTCTGTCCTCTTTGCCTTCCCAAACTGACCAGATACTGGCTTCTGTAGAGAAACTTTCGTCTGTGTTATCCCCAGTCTGCCGACAGGAAATCTTGGTGCCCTTGCTCTAAGATTTAATGCAATTTTGACTAACTGCCTCTTTAAAACTGGCCTTGGTTTTGTTTTAGTGTCCGCTGGGTATAGCATAGGGATGAAATTCGACTTCCAGCCTCCTTTCAGCTGGCTGTTGAATGAGCATGTTTCATCCTCATTGGGTGTTGCCAGCAGGGTAGCTTTTTAATATTTAAAAATAAAATATTTGGCCTCCAAACCTTGTGCAGGGAAATTGCTTCTCTTTCCTTCTAGCTGTTTTGGCGTAACCTACTGGTATTTCCTTTATCACCTATTTTTAATCACGTTTTGTGGTTTTGCTGAGGAGCAGCAGAAGCAGTCGTGCCTTCCTGATGATCTCATGTGCTTCTGAAGGAAGATGGTGGAGAAAGCTCATCTCTGACCACATGTTCCACAAGTGTGCATTTCATTTAATGATGGCTTCTAAGCTTAAACAGGTTGGCATTGTCCTTTCTTAAATGAGAAATGTGGTCATTGCTAGGTGATGGTTTTGGGGTGACTGCTTTCAGCAGGAGCCACCATCCTGTTTTGCTGAGTTTACATGTTATTTTACCTACTCTGGTGGTCACAGCTCTTGGTGATGGAAGGGCCTGTTGTGGTTACTGCCTTCCCCACTTAGTGGGGAACCACTGCTGTGGCTGTAAAGCATGACAGTCATGCTACTGTCAGTGTGATGGGGAGGAGACTAAAACATGTGATGGGGCTTTTAGTGTGAGTATTCCTTCCAGCCTGAAAATGTGAAGGAAGGAAGAATGTCTGCAAACGTGTGGAGCAACCCATTGGGTGTGACAGGCTGAGGTCCTCCTTGTAAGGGGAATCAGCTTATTACTCTTTACATTTCACACTTTCTCAGTGGGGTAGCTTCCAAATGCAGGCTGTCCAGACCATGGCTGTCAAACTGGAAGGGGCCAACGGCTAAGCTGTGGTGAGGTAGTGTGGTGAGGTCTGTGTCAGGGGGAGAGAGGCAGGTCCATGGCTTGTGGGTAGGACCTGGGCAGCCGCAAGAGCATATTTCAGGGCTAGAAACTACATCTCTGTATGTGAGTGTGAAGCAGAAGTAAATTGGAAACTTATGTGAGTGGCGTTCCCTGAGTTGATAGACTATATAGAAGCCATGTGGTCAACTTTTCCTGTGTGCTTGGGGGATTCCTTCCCTCCCTCTCTCCTTTCAGGCAGTTTTTGCTGGCTTTCTCTAAGGGGACCAGCAGAGGTCAGAGCGATCTTCCCGGAGTAAATGCTGCCCTCTCCACCAGCAGCTCTCCACAACAGCAAATGGAAATGCTGACTGTTGATTTGCCACAACCAAAAATCGGTCTTGCCTCGTCTGCCTCTAACGGCATGGAAAGCAAGGAATCCGGAGGCTTCTTTATATGTACTCCTTGCTTCCACTGCCTCTCTTGTACTGTGTAAATACAGACCTGCTATCACAGCTGTATTCATGTAACCACCTTATCCTGGTCTGTGCAAGAGCTGTAATCCAGTTATATATATCCTTTTTGCCTTTGTGTGCAACATCTGCACCACACAGCTCAAAGATCCTTATAATGATAGTGAAAAACTTTTCATTTGTTACTTACAGTTTTCTTCTTTAAATCATGGGTGGCAGCCATTTCATAAATGGCTACAATGTGGGGCTACCAACCCACAACAGTTAAGCACTTTAGATAACAGTTAAGCAACTAAATTTAAATTTATTTATTATTTCTAACACTGCAATCTAATTTTAGAGAGCCTATACTGGGAGAGGAGTGTTCATCAGGCTTGTCAAGGTGGCCAATGTAAGCTCATACCCTCACTTTGTTAAGGGAGGATAAATAAGGTTCCTAGGTGCACTGGTGATAGTCCCTGTGGCAGTATTTGAAGTATTTGCTGTATCATATAAACAACTTTTCTGCTGCTCTTGCTTTAGCAGTATGGAATGACACTGTAAGTGAGTGCTGATAGGTGAGGTAGGGTTAAGACCTTAGGTCAAATTCATCTGTGTTTTAAGTCCAGTTCTACAGGTTTTAGGAAAACCTGTAGAAGGCTTCCAACTGAAGAAGCCTTTTCTACAGGAAAACCCGTAGAAAGGCTTCCAACTGAGGAAGCCTTTGAATTTCTACCTCAAACCCTGCTTTACACTATTACACCTTATGTTTATGTTTCTGAATTTTTATGGCTGAACTGACTTACTGGCAGTCCTGACATAAAAGAAATAGCAGCCAGTGTTGTTCATGGGGAAGCTGTTTTTACCCTGGTTTCCTATGGAAGTATGGGGTGGGTGATCTCACTGTCTGTTTGGCTCCTCCCTTCCTCTTCCTTCCCAGGAATATTTTTAACAGTTTGGCTAAAAGTGCCCCTAAGGGAAAACTCCTAGTCTTAAGGATTATTAAATGACTACAGATTGTGTCAAAATGAGTCACCAATGAGTACAGAAAGACCTTAGTGGAGTCTCACAGCTGAAAAACCTGCAGATGAGCTCAACCTTTACATACTGCTAGAGACTTCACTTGGGAGGGATGCAGCCAGAGAAAGGACCTGACCATGGGGAGAGCACTGTATGGCGATGCACGTTCTTAATCTTACAATCAATCAGTCATGACGCACATCCTTAAAAAAACAGGATGTGTTAGTTCCAGTCCTGGTGTGACCACTTGGTTTTTACTCCTCACCCTGCTGTTAGGCTATGTGGAAATCTGCAAAAATCTAAGTTTTCCTGTTCCTGTGACGTGGCTCTGTCATCCTATATCTTGGGCTTTCAAGATGTGCCACATTAGTAATGTGATTAATAAACTTATTGCACCTCTTCAGGAACTCCAGAATCCGCTTTAAATGCCTTAGGGAAACTATTGGGATGCTGGCAAAGCCCACAGCAGGGCACAATTAGTAAGCTAGATGATCCCTTAGCTTCTTTTGAGACCCTGTAAAAGATATAGAAGATACCGTTTCAGATAGTGCTGTGTTTCATCTCCCTCTGTAAAAGAAACTTTAAAAAAAATCTCCCCTTTCCTGTCAGTCAGAGTGATGTCTTTGTACTGAAATAATGGAGGGGGTTTGCTGCAAGCTTTGCTTCAAGTCTACTTGCAAAGCTTTGCTTTCTTGTCCTCGTAACACACCACATGAAAGATCTGGGCAGCAGGTGTTTGGCTAAATAAACCTTCTATTATTCTATCTGTGCATGTGTGTGTTTATATATAGCCTATATGGAGGAGTCAGTGAGAGAAATACAACAGACTTAATTGCTTAGCGTTGTTTCCCTTGACACGATTTGGGGTGGGCATAGGGGTGAGGAAACTGCTCCAGATTTATTGTGCCTGATGAAATCAGTAGGAGGGGGAGAAAAGAGATACGACAGTGCTGCAGAGGGCAGAATTATTGCAACAGTAGCAGAATAATATAAAGGTTTTACACATATCAAGGAAGTTAAAGTATTGATCTTGGGGTGTGTGCCTCAGCATGGCTGTGAAAAGTTTACTGTTGCATATGCCTGTGGGCTTGCCAGTTTGGTCAGTAGTTTGGCAGATGCATGTTTCACTGAATGGCAAGGTTTTTCTGCCATAGGTAGGTGGCAGTTGTTGGCTGTTTTGGAGAGGGAAAAGTTGGAGGGTGGGGAAGTGTCATCTGGCAAACCAGTGACAGTTCAGGGAAAGAAACTATCTCCTGAGTTGTCTCTGGTACCAGGATCCTTAGGCAAAGGTGCTGCATAAGCTGCCCATTTCTCACAGCTCTACACATGCTAAAACTCATCTCCAAATTGTTCAGGTGGGACTGATCTTGCTGCCTGATCCACTTCAGCTTTCTGGAGGGAAAAACATGGGGAAATAAGCTCAAAAGCAGAATTAAAATAGAGGAAACAGTTTCTTTATCATTCCTTTGAAACTGATGGGGCTGCTTGTGTGAGTAATTGCTCTCTGGAGGGAAAAGAGGTTCAAAACCAGATCTACTTCATTGCCGTTGTATTGATGAGCATATGTCAAGTCTGTAAGACATCCCCTTGAATGCAATAGGGTGGGAGAATTGGGCTTGCTTAGAAAATGGATCTCATCTTCCATTTGAACATGGTATACTGAAAACTGTTAAAATCTTTTTAATGCTGTCTGTTACGCAGTCTCCAGGGGTGTATCACTGTAAACAGACTGCAGAAAATTGAACTCTGTGTGCTGTGCCTTTGCTTTACTTACTTTTTAGTGGCTGCCTGGGACTTCTAACAAGTCTATTTAGCTTTAAAATGATGCTGACAGATGCCTATTTGATAGATCCTAAAAAGATGTAAGGTGGTAAGGCATTCTTAGCCCAATATTCATTCACCTTCCAGGGATCACTCATGTTGGTGGTATTATTCTTGCCCAGGATTTTTGTCACAGTCGCAACCATTCCTGACTATTGCAGACTGCGTTTCATTCTGGCTGTGCCCATATATCCTACTTTCTGAACTGGTGCTGGTGGAATAATTACTTTAACCTCTCTGTAGTGGAAGAGCTGGGGTTTGGCATCACTTGATGCCTAGAAAGCTCAGGATGGAGGTGTGCTACTGATGTGGTGCTTGCACTCTAGCTTTTGTCCTGAGGCACGTCTGCATTTCTGAATAGTGGGTGAAGTGCCAGTTAACTTGCAGAGTGCTGGCTAGGCTTGTGGTATTTCTTAACCCAACAGGAAACTTCATGAGCAAATCTGCCTCTCGCAGATCCATGAAGCGCTATATGGGATAAGCTTCAACTGTATGCTTCTTACTGTCTCCTGACTTGATAATATATTTTTAAGACACTTCCTTTCAATAGACTGGTGTAGGAGCTAACCCCCAATCTAAGTTACTTTCCATGCTCTTAATACGCGGCAGTGAATTAGTCAGATGGAGAGACAAAGTGTGTAGGGTCTGATACTGTGGTGCTGGTTCACACAAATACATTTGCTGCAGTCTTAGAAGATAGTTGGCTAGGGAAGTGTGTTTGTGCATCGTAATGGGCTATTGCTGCTGCAGTATCCATACGGAAGATGACTTAGGTGTTGGTTAAGCAGAATTACTTGCTTTTAAGAGAGGAATTTGCATATAATTTTATCAAAGCTGCATACTGTTGTGGATATGTGTATATATCCCTAGAAAGACTGTGCAGACATATGCAAATTCAGGTTTAATTTAATATTCTTCTTACTACTAATTTAAGCAGAGAGAGACCTAAATTTCCAGTTGGAACCTGTGTAGCATAATTGCTGAGTTTCTCCTGTGGGGCTCAAGCGTACTTCTGACCGGGTCTGGTTTCAGTCTTGCTAGAGTAGTGCCTGTTTGGGTTCTGAAACTGTGTTGAATTTGGGCAAAAGCTGTACTGTGGTTATATTTTGCATCAATGTTGCAACCAAAATTACCTTCGCATGCACAGGAATGATCCTTTTAATGGTGTCTTAAACCCCTTATTTTTCTCCTGTAACTGCAGCTAGGCTAGGATGGTTCCCCCAGTGCAGCTTTAGGCACAGTCTCTTGTTGAGACAATAGAGTTTTGAATTACAGCCTAAAAGTTTTCTTCCAGACGGGATGCGGCAAGATGTGTGAAATAGCTCTGTAGCTCTTCAGTTGTGGATTGAAAAAAGTGACTTGCTTTTACTTAAGAAAACCAGACATTTTAAAGCTGTTCTATTTTCAGAGTTGCATTCATTAACATAAGATTTATTGTAAGAACACTGTTATGTTCCATCATAAAACCTTAGTGAGGTAGTTATCAATGTTTTTGATTTTCCAAAACAAGATTTTGAATTTCTTAAAAATACTAATGCAAGGATTTGGAAAGTGACATCTTTTCTTCTTGAAGTCTACACTTAACTTAAAAGCCATTGTTCAATGATACCTGTTTTCATTTCTTCTAAGGGATTATTAATGCTCACATCTTGGGAGAGACTTCCAGAAGCAGGTGTCTGGCTGTTTCTGTTTTGAGGAGTGTGTGTGTGACCCTGGTGAGACTGATGGATGGAGGGCTGCCTGTGGACCTGGGAGAAATAGGGGGAGCTGCAAAGTGACAACTTTATGCAAAATCTGTGCAGATGCTCTGTGCTGAATGGTGTGAAGGGGGAGTTCTTGATTCCACTGGTGGATCTGTGCAGGGAGATCAGACGGTGATCTGCGATGCATTGTCATAAATACATCATACTGACTTAAGTACTTGTGTTTTTAAGAGTTGTGATATTAGATCTCTTTATTATAACAAATGCATCCTACTGATTTACATGTCAGCAATACAGGAGGCCAGAAGATTTAGTATAGTTATGCATGTAACAGTATGTACTTCAAGAATTGTTATAGGCCAGCTGATCCAAAACCAGATGAAGCTTCTGGAGTCTTCCAGTGCACTGGATCATGCTTTGATGTTGGGAGATTTGGCAGATTAGCTGGCAAGCTCTTTCCATTGTGAAAGCGTGTCAGAACAACATATTACTCAGGGATCCAGAGCAATGTGGTCTGTTGCAAGACCATCATGAGGCAGTCTGCTAGTTGCAGGATTCGGTGTTTCAGCAGCTACAGGTTTGCTGTTCAACTGTGAAAGAATTTTAGTGTGTACACCTTGTGCATAAAAGTGTCATGGACACAGCTGAGAAGATTCTGGTTGTAGCTGTGGAAGGGCCAGTGTTGCTGGTACTTCAAAGCTGCTCATGAGGGATTCTGATGCCAAATTGCTGTTGGTTTTCAATGGGAGTCGAGTGTACAAATCTCTTGGGCATCATGAGAAATCTTGACCTGCAGATACGCACCCGAGAAGTTGTCTGTGTCAGGGTTTCTGGGATGTGATGGCTTAAAGGGGACGTACGATCATACAGAAACGCATGTATAGTAAAGAGAAGTTTTCTGCTATATATATATTATATATATATAAAAGAGGAGTTTTCTACTATATATATATTCAATATCAATTGTGATCCTTGTCACCCTTGTTATTGCTGGTAACGTAGAAGGCTCTGTGCATGTGCCTTCCTAACCTTGGAGCCTTGTTTCCTTTCAGCGTTTTCAGTCTGTCTGTGTTCTTATTCCTGTGGGGCAAGGTTTTCACTTCAGCAGCAGGCTGAGCACCAGCCCTCAAACTCCTCACAGTAATTTCAGGAGATGTGGAGGCTAGCAAAAAAGAAGGAAGGGAAACCTTGTTTCCCAAAGGTTTCTGCTTGCACTGACCTCTGCTCATTATAGCAGCTGTGACTTCAGCAAACCTCTAGGTTCTTTGAACTAATGTGATCTGGGTATTTTGTTGCAGAAGCCAGTGACTTGAAAGTCAGCCAGGTTGTTCCAGAGAAAGGTCTGATCTATATCAGTTTCTGTATGTAACTGATGGCACAAGCTCTGTTCTGGTCAGCTGTCATGATGCCCAGGTGCTGTATTCTGAACAGCCTTCTGCTGGGAGGTATCTAGCAGTTCTTGTGTGAGTGACAGTGACCCCTTTTTTTGGGTGGGCTGATTATGGAGGGGAAGTGAGAACAGGAACCTCTGTGTTGCACAGCTAAGAGGTCAGTGGCCGAGTCATCTCTCCAGGGTGAATCATATACTGCTCAGTACTCTCCTGTTGGCCAAGTAGAAAGCTGCAACCCCAAATTCATTACTTCTGTTGTGTATGTCTAGTTTAGCTGGAAAAGTATTATGGCTAACATACGTGGTTACAGGGTTTTGTAATTTGAATCCAGTCAAGTCTTGCTCTGAAAACCAGATGTGAAGAGAACATGTACACCTGGCAGTGTGTACTGGCTGAGAGCAGTGGCTCTGTACTCCTTGGGCCCTTAAATCACTGTTACTTCCTTGTGGAGGAACATCTATCCACACAACAAAGCTTCTAATTATAAATCCTGTACACACGATTTGTTTCTGTGCATCTGCCACAGACCCCTCTCTGGAGCTCTTAAGCTGAGAGGGGAAGCCATGGGATGGGATTCTGGTTTTGGGTTTGTTAGTGGTCAGCAACAGGATCTTTGGGAATTCAGTTTTGCCTCTTAGTGATTTTTTTTTTCTGGAAATTAAAAAAGGCTGCTTTATGATCCCCAAGACCTGTCTGGTGATCATATATGAACTGTTGTAAAATATCTTTTCAATATATGCCCCATTTTGGTTATAAAACAAGCAAGCTGTTCTGCCTCCTGGAGTCCAGTTCCTTCTTTAGTACTTCTTTCATTGAGTGGTTGAACCATAAATCCACTGAAAAAAGAAATAGTGTGTTTTCCATTATAGCTGCCATATGGCCTTATTGTTAAGTTTTAATTAGCTGAGATGGCTGCATGCACAATTTATTCGGAGTAAGGAAGGAAAGTGTGAGAGCTGGATGAGGAGGAGAGCTATTCTGGTGTCCCTATAGAGGCATGGTGTCTTTTTTACTCTCTTTAAATAGAAGAATGTGTAATCCTCAGAAAGTGTCTTTTCCACTACGTCTGTTTGGCAGATGTATGCATGTGTGTTATTAAACAGATGCAGACACTTCTGTCATTTTAAAATAGAATAGTGTTGTTGTGCTCTGGCTTGCCTTGTTCAGCAGATGGATTTAGAGGCTTTGCAAAAATGACAGGATATTATTCAGAAATTGTAGAATATGAGAAAGTATCAGGGCATCTAGGCTTGCAGTTTCTGCTTAATATATCTTCCCTGGAAGAGGGTTGTAAAATTGTCCCTTGGGATTATTGTTTGCCTTTTTCCCTGTGCATGGCTCCCAGTATTAGAGTAAATTGGTTCCACTGGAAAGTTAGACAGGCTGCAAGAAGCTAACACTGTAGATGTATCTTGGATCTGTTCTGAGTTTGGTCTGACAGGGATCTTGAATCTATAATTGAAATCATAGAATTGTTTAGGTTGGAAGAGACCTTTAAGATCAAGTCTGACCATTAACCCAGCACTGTCAAGTCCACCATTAAACCATGTCCCTAAGTGCCACATCTGCAGATCTTTTACATACCTCCAGGGATGGGGACTCAACCACTTCCCTGGGCAGCCTGTTCCAATGCTTGACAACCCTTTTAGGAGAAGAAATTTTTCCTAATAGCCAATCTAAACCTCCCCTGGTGTAATTTGAGACCATTTCCTTTTGTCATACTGATTATTATTTGGGAGAAGAGACCAACATCCACCTCATTACAGTCTCCTTTCAGGTAGCTGTAGAGAATAATAAGGTCCCCCGGAGCCTTCTTTTCTCCAGAACCCCAGTTCCATCACTAGCTCCTCATACAGCTCACGCTCTAGACCCTTCACCAGCTTCGTTGCCCTACTCTCCTGCTCCAGCACCTCAATATCTCTCTTGTAGTGAGGGGCCCAGAACTGAACCAAACACAGTATTTGAGGAGCAGCCTCACCAGTGCAGAGTACAGGGGGATGATTGCTGCCCTGCCCCTGCTGCCCACACTGTTTCTGATACAGGCCAGGATGCCATTGGCCTCCTGGGCACAATCTGGCTCACATGCAGCTCTGTCAATCAGCACTCCCAGGTCCTTTTCCCCCAAGCTGCTTTCCAGCTACTCTTCCCCAAGCCTATAGCATTGCATGGGGTTGTTGTGACCCAAATGCAGGACATGACACTTTGCCTTGTTGAAACTAATGCTACTGGCCACAACCTATTGATCCAGCCTATCCAGATCCCTCTGTAGAATCTTCCTTCCCTCCAGCAGATCAACACTTCCACCCAACTTGATGTCATCTGCAAACTTGCCGAGGGTGCACGTGATCCCATCATCCAGATCATTGATAAATATATTAAACAGAACTGTCCCCAGTACTGAGCCCTGGGGAACACCACTTGTGACTGGCTGCCAACTGGAGTTAACTCCATTCACCACCACTCTTTGGGCTTGGCCATCCAGCCAGTTTTTAACCAAGGGACTAGTACACCCATCCAAGCCAGGAGCAGCCAGTTTCTCCAGAAGAGTGCTGGGGGATACAGTGTTAAAGACTTTATTAGCATGTACAGCCTTTCCCTTATCCATCTTGTCATAGAAGGAGATCAGGTTAATTAAGCAGGACCTGCATTTCATAAACCCATGCTGACTGGGCCTCATACCTGGTTTTCCTGTATGTGCTGTGTGACAGCACTCAAGATGCTCCATAACCTCCTTCAGCACCAGGGTCAGGCTGATACGCCTGTAGTTCCCTGGATCCTTCCTCTGTCCCTTCTTGTAGATGGGCACCACATTTGCTAATTTCCAGTCAACTGGGACCTCCCTGGTTAGCCAGGACTGCTGAGAAGTGATTGAAAGTGGCTTGGTAGGCATTTGTTGTGGTTTAAGCACAGTCGGTAACTCAGAACCGTGCAGCTGCTCGCTCACACCATCCCCGTCCGTCCGTGTCCGTGTCGTTCCCCCGCCCCCCCCTTCCTCCCTGGCTCCCAGGGGGATGGGGAGGAGGATTGAAAGAATGTAACTGCCACGGGTTGAGATAAGAACAGTCCAGTAACTAAGGTATAACACAAATCACTGCTGCTATCATCAGTAATAATAATGATAAGGGAAATAACAAGGGGGGAGAAAACAGCCATTCACCACCCACCGACTGATACCCAGCCTGACCTGAGCAGCAATCTGGGCCTTCCGGGTAACTGCCCCCTGTTTATATACTGGGCATGACGTGCTGTGGTATGGAATACCTCTTTGGTTAGTTTGGATCAAGTGTCCTGTCTCTGCTCCCTCGCAGCTTCCCCTCCTCCCTGGCAGAGCATGAGACTCAGAAAGTCCTTGGTCAGAGTAAACATTACTGAGCAACATCTAAAAACGTTGGTGTTATCAGCGCTGTTCCCAGGCTGAAAGTCAAAAACACAGCACTGCACCAGCTACTAAGAAGGAGAAAAATGACTGCTACTGCTGAACCCAGGACAGCATTTATACAGTCAGCACCATTGTGTGGATTGCATCCTGCCCCATAGGCTTGTGTGTGTCTAAGCGGTGTAGCAGGTCATTAACTGTTTCCTCTTGAATTATGGGGGCTTCATTCTGCTCCTCATTCCTGTCTTCCAGCTCACAGGCTGGGTACCCAGAGAAGAGCTGGTTTTATTGTTAAAGACTGAGGCAAAGAAGGTGTTACATATCTCAGCCTTATCCTTCTCCTTTGTCACTATGTTTCTCCTGCATCCAATAAAGGATGGAGATTCTCCTTAGCCCATGTTTTGTTGCTAATGTATTTCTAGAAACACTTTTTATTGTCTTCTATGCCAGTAGCCAGATTAAGTTCTAGTTGGGCTTTGACTTTTCTAATTTTCTCCCTGCATAACTTCATGACATCCTTGTAGTCCTCCTGAGTTGCCTGCCCCTTCTTCCAAAGGCCATAAACTCTCTTTTTTTTTTCCTGAGTTCCAGTCAAAGCTTTCTGTTCAGCCAGGCTGGTGTTCTTCCCTGTTGGCTCATCTTTCAACACATGGGGATGTCCTTCTCCTCCACCTCTAAAACCTCCTTCTTGAAGAATGCTCAGCCTTGCTGGTCTCCTTTGCCCTTCAGGAGTGTCCCCCAAGGGAGTCTGTCAACCAGGCTTCTAAACAGGCCGAAGTCTGCTCTCTGGAAGTCCAAAGTAGCAGTTCTGCTGACGCTCCTCTTACTTCTCCAATAATCTAAATCTCTTAGTATGGCATTATTGCTGTGCCCAAGATGGCCTCCAGACCCACGAGTACTTCTCTGTTCACAAAGAACATGTCCAGCAGGGCGCCTTCCCTAGTTGGCTCCCTCGCCAGCTGTGACAGGAAGTTAACTTCCATGGACTTCAGGAAACTCCCAGACTGTTTCCTCTCTGCTGTATTGTATTTCCATCAGACATTTTCTAAGTTGAAGTCCCCCATGAGAACGAGGGTTAGGTATCATGAGACTTCTCCCAGCTGCTTGTAGAGTATTTTGTCTGCCTCTTCATCCTGGTTGGGTAGTCTGTAACCGACTCCCACTGTGTTATCTGCCTTGTTGGCCTTCCCCTTGATACTTACCCATAACCAGTCATTGATCATAACAGTCATTGATCTCTAGACCATCAAAAGACTCCCTAGCATACAGGACTACCCCACCACCTCTCCTTCCTTGCCTGTCATAGAATCATAGAATCGTTAGGGTTGGAAAGGACCTTAATATCATCTAGTTCCAACCCTCCTGCCGTGGGCAGGGACACCTAACGCTAAATCATATCATCCCTTCTGAAGGGTTCGTAGCTATCCATTGTAGCACTCCAGTTGTGCAAGTTATCCCATTATGTTTCTGTGATGGCAGCTCTGTCATAGTTTTCCTGCTGCGAAATGGCTACCAGCTCCTCCTGGCTGTTTCCCATGCTTATGTGCGTTGGTGTAGATGCACTTTGGTTGGGCTGTTGATCCTGCTATCTTCTGGGGAGAAGAAGCCCTAATTTCTACCTAGAATCATAGAATGGTTTGGGTTGGAAAGGACTTTAAGATGATCTACTTCCAACGCCCCTGCTGTGGGCAGGGTCACCTCCCACTAGGCCAGGTTGCTCAAGGCCTGGTAACCACTCTTATGACATGACCACTTTCAGTTGCTTCTATGGTTTCTAACACAACAATAGCCCTTATGTCTTTGCTGTTGCTTGGATCTCCATCCCCTACCTCCACTGAGACATCAGACTGAAGGACCTTGCTAGCACAATGTCCATTAAACATTGGTGTGTTGCCCCAAGGTTTTCTCTACCCAGCCTGGTTTTATCCCTTCCCCTCTTTCAAATGTAATTTAAAGTTCTTTAATGAGCCCTGCTAACTGCAGCACTGCAGGTATAGCTGCATTAGCACAGTGACGGGCCATAGTTTAAATTACCACTTTAGATCCTCAGTATCATTTGGCTTTGTATCAGTTAGTTTAAAAAGCTAACCTGTGGTGGCTGTTGCTCTGCTGACATCAGTATTAAGAGCAATAAGAAGGCTAGGGAGCTATTCTTGACCAAGCCGTGACTCTGACATTTAAGGTGTTTGTTTTATACTGTCTTTCCAACTGTTTATTTCCGATCCCTTAATTCCTGTTATTTGTATGTTAACAAGCAGATCACAGATGCTAACATTTGCCAAGCTAGTTCAGCACCTGGTTAAAAAGCCTTTTTCTGTCGGCTCTTTAACCAACAGGGAACACATGTGGATTTTCTTTTTCGTGGATAAACTGGTAAAACAAATTGTAATTTTTAGTGAGATATTTTTCTTACCATGTGTGACATTACGTGCAGATGCCATACTGCCCAGAATCGTGGTAGAAAGCATCCTCACTGGGTGCGTTCATTTGTTAAAAAATGTGCTATTGATCCAGTGGTTGGTAAAAGGTTTCTCCAAGAATGGAAATAAAATTAATTTGAAACCAGGGAATTCTACTTTCATACGGAATGCACAGGAGTTGAGCACTTTTGTTCCAGGGAGGCTGAGTAATTTGGTGCTTCGCACTATAGCTGGCCATATGATTCTGTGGAGCCGTACTGGGATTGTGGAGGATTTCATATCTATTACATTGGAAGAGTACAAATGGAGTAACTAATCCCTGTGCAAAAAAAGGGGGAAAAAGATCCTCACTGCTGCTTATGGTGCTTATGGTGCCGCTTGTGGTGCTGCTCTTATGCCCTTTGCCTGTTGTGATGTGTCCTGTGTAACATCTGCATTGATGACCTGGAGGGGGTGATGGAGTGCATTTTCGTACAGTATGCAAGTGACACTTGAGGGCAAGGGGATATAGACAGGCAGGAGAAACGGGCTGACAGGAGCCTTCTGAAATCCAGCAAGAAAAAGTGAGAAGTCCTGCACTCAGGAAAGAAGAGCCCTCTGCAATGATACAGGATGGAGACTGCCTGT
The DNA here is from genome assembly GCF_034315485.1 of Pezoporus occidentalis. Taxonomy (NCBI): domain Eukaryota; kingdom Metazoa; phylum Chordata; class Aves; order Psittaciformes; family Psittacidae; genus Pezoporus; species Pezoporus occidentalis. The sequence continues at coordinate 2,222,544 of NW_026915769.1, forward strand.
CTGGGAGGCAGGTCTGCTGAAAAAGGCCCTGGGGGCCCTGGTGGGCAGTGAGCTGATAACTGCCAGCAGTGTGCCATTGCTGTGAAGAAGACCAACTGGGCTGTTGGGCTGGATAACAGGCACACAGCCAGTAGATTGTGAAAAGTGATAATCCCCTTCTACTTGGCACTCCTTAGATCCCAACTGATGCACTGTCTCCAGTTTGGGGGTCCTAAGTACAGCAAAGACATGGCTAAACTGGAGCACATTTAGCAATGGGCCGGATCTGTGAGGAGAGCTGACAGATCTGAGTTGCTCATCTTATGGAAGAGACTGCTTCAGGGAGATCTTTAATAAGCAGTCTGCTGATACATATGAGGAGATTATTGAGAAGGTCGAGCCAGGTTCTTTAGCATCATGCATAGTAGAGGAGAGACAAGTATAAACTGAAACATAGGAGGTTCAGTCTGGGCAAAGGGAGAAACCTTTCCATGCTGGGCACTATGAAGCAGTGGGACAGGAGGCCTGGAGAGCTTGTGCAGTCTCCATTCTTGGGGGTCTTAAGACAAGGCATGGTAAAGCCCTAAGCAGCCTGGTCTGATCTGAGAGCTGACCCTGCTTTGAGGTGGAGGTTCAGCTAGAGATCTCCTGCGTTCCTTTCCACCCTGTGTTAACAAATTATCTTACATGGCGCCCTGGCAGCTTAGACTCTTCAAAGGCTGGAATAAGGACATTTCTGAAACAGCATGAAGTCTGTGGTTTAATGATTTATGAGCATGTGAATACAAGGGTGTGCAGTGGAACTGCGCTTGTCATCAGAGTCCTTTTACAGACTGTAAACTCAAGTACTAGCAAAAGAACAATTATTTTTTTTCCTGCCTTTTTTGCCTGTCTAACCTTTTAGTGAGGAGAAAAGCATGGATTTCACTGGGTGGCCACTGCTATGGCTGCTGCTTTAGTGAGAGTGAGTTGAAGAGGCTGTGTAGTTAAAAAGCTATTTGGGGATTGACCGGAAGCTGAGCTTGAAAGTTTTGAGATGTCTAGCCCCCCTGAAACACCACCTTGTCTAGGTCATAGGACCTGGTATATGCAAAGGCTTTAAAAGAGACCACAAAAAGCTAGAACTGTGTATCATGTAAAACTTTGGCGTGTTGACTAAGTAAGCATAGTAGTAGCTGCAGGTCTTTCTGGTACGTGGTGAAACGTGACATTTTCTTGTGCTTTGGAAGTGTTTTGATTTGATTCTTGGGCTGGCTGTTGTTTTATGATTGTGTTTTGTTATCCCTTGAGGGCTGTGTTTGGGAGACTGGACTGGAATAGCAGTCAGAGGCCTGGGCTCCGCTCTTCCTAAATGGTCTTCAGCAGTTCCGTTAGGACATGGTGGTGCCTATTTCTTACTTAAACCTGGCAGAGTTATACATCTGAATGCTTTTATGGCAGCTGCTACCTTCACTGTACCTTCCCCTTCCACTGTGGACTGGCTTTTATCTGACCATGGACTATGAGTTCCAGACTTTCTCTTACAGTGAGGTCTGTAGTGCTTATTACTGAAGTGCTTGTCTTGGCAGGCTCCTCTGGTGCTCAAAGCAACAAGTAAAATAATTTTCCACATATGACTTGTTTGGAAACCACTGAGAAAAATTCTTCATAATTTGCATCGTCTGCGTGTATAGTGAGATATTTCAGTTCACTTTCAATAGACCGCTTTACTGCCCTGGATGGAGGTAGGACACAGGAAAGATAGAGCTGGGCACAAGCAACCTCAGTATATGGTACACTGAAAATTGTGTGTTGAGTGTTTAGGTTAAAGCTCCTAGTCTGGAACTTGTCCCTCCACTGGTCCTGTGCTCTGTTGAACTGAAAACTAGTATTTATTAGCAAACCCTCAACATGTGTGTTACAAATACAGTTGCTATAGAGGAGTGTTTTTCAAGGGTTTCCTTGTCTTTGTAGGTGACATTTGGGCAACTCCAGCAATTAGGCATGTGCACTTTTTGTGGTTTGCAGGATCATTTATCTTGGCTTATTCTTTCTGTAGAGTCATGCTGCACAAGCAAAAGAGTTGCTTTTTTGGAATTGCAAGTCATAGCTCCTTTCCATTTGTGTGAGCTCTGTACTGTCAGCTGGAGAAGACGGTGTCTGTTACTTCTTGTGCTCACCTGCCATCACTGCCTTCAGAAGTGAGTCTGTTACTCTATACTTCTCTTGACATGTTCAGAAGAACAAGCAACATCAAATGTTTTCATTACATGTTTACGCAGTAGACTGCATCTTTCTTTTCTGCCTTGCAGAACTTATTTTGAAGGATTCCTAGTTAAGTATTGCTAAGTGGATGTCAGACCTGTTGCAGAAGGAGACTAAAACAGATGGGGAGCAAATGCTGCAGATGAATTCTGGTCTGGTTCTTTGGTAGCTGTGAGGCTTGAATGGGATTAGTGTGGCTGCTGGAAAGAAGGCCTGAATGTTAAATACAATTGCTCTGTGTTAGTACTGTGGACTCACCTTGGCTTTTATCACTCTGTTTATGCCCAGGCAGCTGTGGGTCAGCTGTGGCTTTGTCAGTTGCTATCAGAGCCAGCTCAATACCACAGGGGTAGTCTATCTGTTGAGTTATTCTAGCAGCATAACTGCTTTGCTGGCTGTTGTATTGTCCATGGATGACTGATCAAGGTCAGGCTGCCCAGTGTAACAGTGTCTGGGTGAGGACAGGATCCTTCCTCTTCCTTGGCAGCTCCAGCACTGTACTCGAAAGGACCTGGAGCAGAAAACTGGTTCAGCACATAGTAGCTTGCTTTTTGCAGGGTTTGGTTTCTTGCTGAATTGAACCCACGTAACTGGCTAAAGGCCTCTCTGCTTAGTAATTAGAGTCTCATTTTGTTTGGTTTGGTGTTCAGTTGCCAGTGCTGATCACTCTGCTTAGTAATTACAAGAGTCTCATTTTGTTTGGTTTGGTGTTCAGTTGCCAATGCTGGTGATGTTGACAGCTACTCGCGGCTGCTGCGGTCTGTTAGTGCTCCTCTCTCCCAAGCTGCTGCATCTCTGCCTGTTCCCATTCTGCACCAGTGCACCCCTGCTTTTATCAGGAAGGATTGTACATGTGCCTGCGTTGGCCAGGTCAGCTGTAGCCACATGGATCATAGAATCACAGAATCGTTAGGGTTGGAAAGGACCTTAACATCATCTAGTTCCAACCCCCCTGCCGTGGGCAGGGACACCTTATGCTAAATCATATCACCCAAGGCCTCGTCCAACCTGGTCTTGAACAGTGCCAGGGATGGAGCATTCACAACCTCCCTGGGCAACCTATTCCAGTGCCTCACCACCCTAACAGGAAAGAATTTCCTTATATCCAACCTAAACTTCCCCTGTTTAAGTTTTAACCCATTACCCCTTGTCCTGTCACTACAGTCTCTAATGAAGAGTCCCTCCCTAGCATCCCTATAGGCCCCCTTCAGATACTGGAAGGCTGCTATCAGGTCTCCATGCAGCCTTCTCTTCTCCAGGCTGAACAGCCCCAACTTCCTCAGCCTATCTTCATATGGTAGGTGCTCCAGTCCCCTGATCATCCTCGTGGCCCTTCTCTGGACTTGTTCCAACAGTTCCATGTCCTTTTTATATCGAGGACACCAGAACTGCACACAATACTCCAGGTGAGGTCTCACAAGAGCAGAGTAGAAGAGCAGGATCACCTCCTTCGACCTGCTGGTCACGTTCCTTTTGATGCAGCCCAGGATACAGCTGGATTTCTGGGCTGCAAGTGCACACTGCCAGCTCATGTTCATTTTCTCATCAACCAACACCTCCAAGTCCTTCTCCACAGGGCTGCTCTGAATCTCTTCTCTGCCCAACCTGTAGCTGTGCCTGGGATTGCTCCGACCCAGGTGTAGGACGTTGCACTTGGCATGGTTAAACTTCATGAGGTTGGCATCAGCCCACCTCACAAGTGTGTCAAGGTTCATCTGGATGGCATTCCTTCCCTCCAGGGTATCAACCAAACCACACAGTTTGGTGTCATTGGCAAACTTGCTGAGGGTGCACTCAATCCGACTATCCCTGTCAGCGATGAAGATGTTAAACAAGACCAGTCCCAACACCGATCCCTGAGTGACGCCACTTGTTACTGGTCTCCAGCTGGACATTGAGCCATTGACCACAACTCTTTGTGTGTGGCCATCCAGCCAGTTCTTTATCCACCGAGTGGTCCATCCATCAAATTGATGTCTCTCCAATTTAGAGACAAGGATGTCATGTGGGACAGTGTCGAGCGCTTTACACAAGTCCAGGTAGATGACATCAACTGCTCTACCCCTGTCCATCAGTTCTGTAGCCCCATCATAGAAGGCCACCAGATTGGTCAGGCAGGATTTCCCCTTAGTGAAGCCATGCTGGCTGTCACCAAGCACCTTGTTTTTCATGTGCCTTAGCATGCCTTCCAGGAGAATGTGCTCCAAGATTTTGCCAGGCACAGAGGTGAGACTGACTGGTCTGTAATTCCCTGGGTCATCCATTTTCCCCTTCTTGAAAATGGGGGTTATATTTCCCTTTTTCCAATCGTCACGAACTTCACCTGACTGCCATGATTTTTTGAATATGATGGCCAGTGGCTTAGCAACTCCATTTGCCAGCTCCTTCAGGACCAGCAGGTGGATCTCATCAGGACCCATGGACTTGTGCACATTCAGATTTTTAAGATGGTCTCGAACCAGTTCCTCTCCTACAGTGGGTGCATTCTCACAGTCCTTGCATCTGCCTTCCAAGACTTGGGTGGTTTGGTCAGAGCCTTTGCCAGTGAAGACCGAGGCAAAGAAGTCATTCAGAACCTCAGCCTTCTCCAAATCCAGGGTAGCCAGTTCTCCTGAGAGCTTCCTGAGGGGGCCTACGTTGTCCCTAGTCTGTTTTTTATTTGCTATGTACCTGTAGAATCCCTTCCTGTTATCTTTAATACCTCTAGCTAAGTTTAATTCTAATTGGGCCTTAGCTTTCCTAACCTGGTCCCTAGCTTCTCGGACAATATCCCTGTACTCTTCCCATGCCACCTGTCCTTGCTTCCACTTATTATAAGCCTCTTTTTTCATTTGAATTTTGCTCAACAGCTCCTTATCCATCCAAGGAGGTCTCCTGGCCCTCCTGCTGCACTTCCTTCTAGTTGGGATGCAACACTCCTGAGCTTGCAGCTTGGCTATCTCGACACAAGTGTTACCCACCAAAAAATGCAGATCCTTCTTTCACACCCCCATCTCCCCCCAAACAACTTGATAGTAAGATAAGAACTTTCGTGGGTGGAAAGCACTAATTCACCTTCACAAACAAACAAAGCTCCAACTTCTCAGAAGCATTTCCAACTGGCTCAAGTATTGAACATGCTGCTACCACACTACATACAAATTTTACCCCTGGCAAGAATAAAGGGGAGATCTCTGTTCTGACAGTCACAGAATAGAGTATCATCTGTGTCGGTTTAACAAATCTCTGTAGGCAAGCGTGGCCTTCTCTTTGCAACTAAACTAAAAGCATTATTGCAGCCTTTTCCTAAAAGTTGCTTTTAGCTTTACTTTCTCCCTTTTTAGGTTTTTCCATTTCTTTGAGTGGCAGAGCTTGGCCATTGTGATTGCCCTGTCTGCCTACTGAGACACATAAATAATTTCCTTTATTACCACAGTTCTGCTCTGAATGCAGTCCCTTGATACAGAACCTTTATGTGGATCTGGTCATGTCTTTGCGTTTGATCTGCCTGGGACCATTAATTCTCTGTTATAATTAATGGAGGCTTTGTCTTCCTCTTGCAGTCTCTATCAAAAGATCTCAGAGCCTTTTGTAAATGTTAAGCGATTAGTAATGCAGTAGCAGAGTTGCGAGTTGTGTGTGTGGTTTGTCTCTAGAAAAGAGACAAAAAGTCTCAGTGTACCAGCATGCATTATGTTTGGGGATGGTTTTGAAATCTTTCAGTACAAGTTTTTTTTGAAAATGCCATCTTTTGTAAAACTTTTTTTTTTTTTTAAATGTTCCTAGAAGGCTACAATTTTGAAGATGGCTTTTTGTGAAAGAGTTTTAGATGTCAGGGGAAAATCTTGTGTGTGCATGGCTCCATGTATTAGTCTGTAACAGGCAAAGAGAGAGAGGAACAGGTTAAGAGATAGACACTGAAGGGTCTCTACCCACCAGGAACCCGCTGCCTTCTGCTCTGACATCTTCTGTGGGAAGTGTGAGCTCCAGCAGATGGTGAATCTTCTATGCAAGGGTTGGCAGCTTCATCAGGGGGATTTGTCATGTGGCCACATCTCACCTGATGTGTGAGTGAATGAGGGCTGTGTCACTGGTCTGAATGGTGTAGAAGTGATCTTGAATGTGGACTTTCTATTTTGCACATGTTTATCTGAGCTCTTAGGATACGAGTTGCAGGTAGGTGAGTCACTGTCTGAGAAAGTGCAGCTGGTCACAGTTTTGTCTCTGGGAAGAGCAAGGAAACTGGTGAACCAGTGAGACATTGGGGGCCAAAAGAGAGCTTCCCATGCAGTTTGAGTTATGGGATCATTGCACATTTCCTGTCTGTGTGCTGCTCTGATCCATGAGGATGACACTTACTTGAACAAATCATCTGTAATGGAGCCAAGGCTTACAGAGCAGTCTTACAGCTTCTAAAGTTAGGGTTTCATCACGAGATGAAAGTGCATCATGTAAAAGTTGTGGTCAGGCAGTGCCGTGGCGCAAGCTCAGCACTGGTTGAATGTGAAGGAAAGCACCATATCCAGAAACCCGTGCTGAGCGTCACAACAGCTGCTGCTTTCCGTGGGATGGGATTCAGCCTTGCAGTCAGAAATAACTACAGCTAAAATTAAGTAGCATTTACCATCTGTTTTTGTATGAGGAAGAGGCTTGCAGTCAGTTTTTTAATAACCAGGCAGTGAATGGTAAGGACTTAAGACACCAACTGTGCTGTTGATACCTTTTAAAATACACTAAAATCATTAAGAGTGAAGGTAGAAAGAATGAAATTGTTGACAGTTCTCTTTCTTATAAAAAGGAGAAGGCAGGGACATCTCTTCTTTTTATCGTGATCCTGCTGACTTTAAAGGCCATTTCCTGTCTTGTGGGAGATCCTTGACAGCTCTGGTGGCACTTCCAACTTTCTGCAGCTGATTGCTCCTGTTCTGTGCAGTTTGCCTGTAATCCCACGTACAAGACAGCCTGCCTGGCTTACAGATGTAGTGCTGTAGAGCACATGTGTATGTGATTGGCTCATTGTATTCATTTGTTTGAAAGGCTAGCACAGCTTCCAATGTGTCTAAATCATGTTGACTGCTGACACTGCCAAGAGATTGTTAAAACATTGGAGGGCTGCCAGGAACCCTTGCTACTTTCCTGGGGACCAGGAGAGAAGTGACCTTTTCCTCATGAATTTAAATTTTTCATTTAGGAAAATACTCAGGGTTTTTGCTGAATGCCTTGGCCTCTTGCCCATCCCGTGCTACATTTGAATTTTGATGGTGCTGGCGGATGGGGTACTGAAATGGTTCAGAGGACTAGTGCTGCTTGTTAATTGGGGATTGGCTCCAAGAAGAGACCTGCAGCCAGAATGGAGAGAGGCTCTAGCAGACATCTGGGAGAAATCATAGCTAATTCTGCCAGATACCTTTCCGAGGCATCATCCCTCTGTGCCTGTAGTTACACCTGTTTTGTCCTGTGTAAATTCACAGCTGAGTCATTTAGACCATTGACAAGTTTTACATTAAAGCTGTAACCATTTAGCAGAGTCTGTATTGTGGGTCAGGGTGGGGGTAAACTCTTTCCATGATAGAAGAGAATTCCCTGGATGGTGGGGCTGCTCATACTAGTTCTGCTGGCATATCTGAGGGAGACCTTTGCCCTGGCATGGTGTTCTGCTCGTAGCAAACAAACTGGCCAGGGGCAACAGATACAGGGAAGGTTCTGCTGGGGACCAGTCTGGACTAAGTGATGATACACCGGCCTGTATTCAGTTTCCTACCCCTTTATGTCTTCCTCTACTGCGTGTTTACTCTGACCGATGTATGAAATGAAATGATCAGGCTTTAGAGGAAGATACTTTACACAGTTCTCATTTGTTGCAACACAACAGGGGAAGGTGTTTTCTGTGGGGAAAGAAGGGAACTTGGGAATGGGCAGGTGAAGAGCAGGCAGTAAGACCTCATGTGAAACCTACCATGACTATCACCTGTTGTGCATGCGCATCTCTGCTCTACTAGTAAAATGTCCACCTGCATGGATGACTCATTTCATGTGAGGATCTGGCATAAGTCCTTACAGCAAAGCCACAGTTAAGTCAAGGAGCTTGGTGTTTGCCAATTGATTAATATCCATAATCTTCTAAGTACCTTTGGGTTTGTGAAATCATGGTCTGAATGCTGTTCTTTGTTGTAAATTTTCATTGAAACACCTATCAGGATCTATGCTGTTGGTCCATCCTGACTATTATTTTTAACTGTCTCCACTTGCTTATTGTGGTTTCTCTTTTTTTTCCCAGTGTTGCCACTTGGTTTCCTTTTCCTGCTTCTGTTTCTTTGCTCAGCAGTGATAAGTAAATACTGGGGCAAGCAAGGAAGATAAAAAGTCCTCAGCATTTGTTCAAGCACAGCATTGAAAGACTTCTGGAGTGCTGCAGGTGTTGGGAACACCCTGGAAAATTTCTCTTCCTAAGCACATTTACTTCTCTGCTTCTGCTGGCTGTTGATCTTTGAACCTGTGTGTTCTGGGCAGACTGTCGGGGTTGGGAACCAAACTGTGCTTTGTCCAGTGGGTACAGATGACTTCCTCAGGAAGCTCCTTGAAGAGAAAATGTCATCTTTGAGGTGCCTGCTCTTAGAGGACCAGCAGCAGGCCAAGTGAGGCAACTGGCTATCTGCAGAAGCAGCAAGGGTAGGGAAGGATTTCTGGCTGGGAGTACATGGCCAAGTACTATGTCCTCCCTCCTGCCCCCCCCGCACCTAGCAGCTGGAAGGCTATCTTAGTGCCTCCTCCTGTGTCACCATGCCCAAATTAACCCAGGTCTGGCAGTCCCGAGGTGGTAGCCCCTTATCCAGTTGCTGCCACTCCTTCAGTGTTCAGACAACCCATTTGGTTCGTTTGTGACCTGTTTGTGCTGCTGGGGCTGGGATGGCAGGGCTCCTGTGTAAGAGGCGCAAAAAAGGAGGTAGGAAGCATTATGTTTGTAGCAAGATCTCTTCATAAGCTGTCTGCCTAGGACATGGTGTACAGGCTCTTTGTAGGCAGGGCTGTCCCTGGGCAGCAAGCTTTGGGGAGGGCTTTCTGCTGAAATAACTGTGTCTTGTTGCTAGCCATAGCAGAGGATGTTTTGGTTCTGCAGGATCTGGCCTAGCCAGAATGGATCTGAAGTGTAGGGGTTTATCTTCATGTTGTGAGGGATGGCGGCTTAATACACAAATTTGTATTATTTTTTTCTTATAGCTTAGTAAATTGCTCAGAAACAAGGTATTTTTGTTAGGAAGGGTAGAGTTCATTTTTATATTAGAAGAAAAAGGAGCAAGTATCTTCATTGATTTTGGGGGAATAAAACTAGTTTAGGTGCATTGAAAAGTATTCTTGCTTGAAACATATGCAGCATTTTATTTACATAGCTTACACTGAAGACGGTACCATGTATTCACTGCCCAGAGGAGCTTAGCAGCTTTCTTCTGCAATTGCAGAGCGTTAGGAACAGCTATGCCCTGACCTTATTGAACACTTGGCATTCCCCAAATGACAGCAATGCTGTGATAATGCAAAGAGAGTTAAATCTAGAAACAAGGCTGGTACTTCCAAAAGGGGTCTGATGTAAGTGGAATTTGGGCTTTTATAGTCCTAACAGGGTTTAAAAATATCTTATTTCTAGTCTCCAGTTTCAAAATTATTTTTCTCGTGCCTCCTGGTGGACGTATTCCCGTTGGTATCACAGTGTAGGAGCTGCTCCAGTGGGAAAGCTCTAGTGGCGTGTGATGGAAACAGGCTGGGTAAGGTATGTTGTTAGAGCTCGTTTGGTCTGTTGCATGAGGCCTCTTAGCTCCCTGACTTTTGTTTGGAGTGTTTTTCAAGAAAATGAGAATGAGTGCTGAAAAGGAGTAATTAAGAGTTTCTTTAATGACTCCATTTATTAAGGGCATTAAATCTCGGCCTGTAGACATTGTAGTTAAGAGTGCTGTTCTGTTACCTTCCCTTTGCATACGAACACAATACAGAAAGCAAGCTGCACTTACTGCTGGCAGCCCCTTTTCCCCCAGGCTTTATGCCATAGTAGCTGTAACCCGCTGCTCTAACGCGGTTCATAAGCCATAAGGTCTCAAAATACAAGACTGTTGTTTGCTGCTTGTGGGGATTTAAGTCATGTTCAATTTAATGCTGTGAACCATAATTAATTAACATCTTGGAACTGCAATTAAGAAATGTGCTAACTTGTTCTAAGCACCTGTTTCAAGTATCTGTGTGAGAAGGAGTGGGGACTGCAGTTTATTCTGCTTCCGTGTCCTCCTCTGGGGCAGTAGGATCTCTGTATCTTCCCTTGTATCAAGCAGGATGTGATTCTATGGTAGGAAAAAAGCAAGTACTGGTGCAGATTTTGTTACATTTGCAGGCTGCATGCAAATGACTAGCCTGTGGTTTGATTTTCCAGTGGGAAAGGGGAATAGTGACTGTTCTTGAAAGAAGTGCTTGTTGGCATACTATGCCTATTAGTTAACTGTTCCTTCTTTTTTTTTTCTCCAGAAGAGTTTGTCTAACAGACTTTATTTATTTGGAAATCTTTGTTTTTCCCTGAAAAGAGTATGGGACTTGGACCTCTCCCAGAGAAGACTGCAATACCAAAAATGATCTTAGCTCACACTAGCACAGAACTGTCACTGAATAGATGTCACAGTGTCTTTGTATCTCCTGTTTTAAAGGCATGTATTTCAATAGCTTAGTTTATGACAAATAATTGTTATCAGAGTTTATGAGGAGATGTGCCTTGGAGAGTGTTAAAGTGTTATAGAATTGCTAGTGCTTTTCTTACTGACATTCTGTGAAGATACTGAAGAGTTATTCAGTACTTGTCCTCAAGTTTAGTTGCTCCCATGTGGCAGGACACAGGGAAGTATTTTAATACCCATTTTATTGATGAAGGGTACTTTACTGACTTCCCCAAATGAGAGTTGTAGGTTTAGGACAAGAGCTTGAAATCACAAATTTCAGATTTGTGTTCACCAGATCATGCCACATCTATTTTTAGTCAGTGGCAATGCTAGAATTAAATACATTTTCATCTTTATTTGGTAGGTCTCGCTTTGATTCTCTGAGACTTTTAATGAGGCCAGTAGCATATCACAGTTCCTGGTGTTCTGCAGCTGGAAAAGGTGGTGATGTCTGGGGGTCATGCTATCAGAAAAGAAGTTTGTTTTTACAGTTTGCTGTCTGCTATAGATCTGGGCCATCCTGCAGACAAAGCTCAGCCCCCTCCCTTTTGGAGAAACAAGCGCTCTGAGGTTGCTTTTACCACAGGATTGGGTTTCTTGCAAAATATTTTCAGCCAGTTATGTGGTAGCTTGGTTTAATAAGAAGCTATAAAAGGATGTTACTTTGATTTTATTTTCCACAGTGACTGCAGTTCTTAATTCCACCGTGATCCTGTTTTGAAATGGATCTACCAGATGTTTTCTCATATTATGAATACCCTCTTCAACCCCTACATATCTGCCAACTTTGCATTTATTACAGTTTTTCTTTCTTTTTTTTTTTTTTTTCTCCCCTCTCTTCAGTGAGTGACCTCCAAGAAGAAGGTAAAAATGCTATCAATGCACCAATGAACCCAAGCGCCGTGGACATTCATCCAGAAGACACACTGTTAGGTAAAGTATTCATGCTACAGAACTTGACTAAGCAATTGTTAATGAAGGTGGCCACTGTGACCCTCCTATCTTTTGTTTTACTGTTGAATGTAGATTCCTGAGTTGAAACTGTAAGAATTTGACATGAGAATTGAGAACTGTTGCATGTTACATGTAGACTAGAAATTAGAAACGTCTGAAGTGAAATTTAAAGAGCAGTGCCAGCTATGCAGGTACACCTAATCTAGTTTATGGGAAAGTTTATGGGTAATTTATGGGAAAATTGACTTGTTCAATGAATTGGCAGAGAACTTGAGTTCTTCTGTGATCACCCTGAAAGTAGATGGAAATTTTGCAAAGATTTAAGTGGAAAATACTGCTGAATTTTTCTGCTTAAGATTCAGTTCCATTAACTCATTGGCCAAGTGCATCTCAGACATCCTTCTTTAGGGAGGAAGTGGTGTCTTTCCCCTCTCTCTCTTTAGATAGGGAACTGAAGTACAGAAGGACAAACCTACAGAAAGCCCGTAGAAGTATGTGTTGTGGTTCCTGAGACTGTCTTGTCTCAACGCTCATACTACTCTGAACTAGTGGATGCCATGTTCCTACTTGGGTTACTGCTGTCACTTTGTAAGTGGCAGTGTAGCAAAATGGAACCTGATATTGGATGAACAGATGAGCATTTAGGCTGCTGAAAACAGTAATTAAATGTAATGCGGATAGAAGTATGTAAAACAAGCAGTGCTTTATAGAAAGAAGGTAAGTATTCAAATTCCTATTCTCTCCATCTCCCTGTATCCCTATAAGAGCAGCAGCATATTTTAATAATAAAAAGTGGTTAAATATTGTTGGAATAAATCATTTCTTTCCTGGAATTAGTTGAAGCAAACTGTCATGAAGACAAATAATAAAACAGTTAAGTAAAATCAAGAAGAGTTAGTCATTTAGATTTTCTCATTAGAAAATGAGTAGGAAATGCAAAGTACTGTTCTTCTGGGAAGTGGGCAAAGTATTGATTGTGTGGATCAGGAGTGTCTCCAGTTATACCTTTTGGGTACCACTAAAGCCGTGTATGACTTTAGAAGATGCAGGACCACTCCTAAAGGCCTCTCATGAAAGACATGACCACCAGTGAACCTTAAGCAAAGAACATTATGGGTCAAATCTTATTCAGGGTTTGTTAGTGTATTTTGGGTATGTAGTGGGTGTTAATTCCTTACAATTAGACTGCCTGACTCATCCTAGACAGTAATGAGGAAGTAAAGGAAAACAAAATAGCAAAAGAATTCACATTTCTCATAGTTTTTGGAAATTTGTCAAGTATATTCAGATAGCAGGGTCTTATTTTTTTAATAAAGATAAGGGGCCCTGGAAAATACTATGAAGTCTAAGGTAACCAGTTAGATGGTATAGTCTGTCTTGTGTCTAGGGTGTGCAAGTGTTATGTTTCACGTCTGACAGCAGTGAAGTGTAGCACTGCAATAGGAAGTCACTGTAGTCTGGTCATTGTCAGGTTTTTAAAGGGTTCCTCTCTGCAGTGTGGCAATGGCCTGACCAATGGTCATACCAAAACCCCTCCTTTGTTGTCATGCTGGAAGGAATTGAGAAACCAGTAGGAAAATAGGATTCCTATCGAATCCGTAAGATTTATGTATAACTATTTTAGCTCAAGAGATGTGGATCTCCTCTTGTAGCTGTGGCATCTGTATGTCACGCATCCGTATGTTCCTGTTGTGTAATAGCTAGGGTTTGCTTTACACTGAAAGGAGCAGATCTAACCTAGATCACAGATACCACTTGGCTACTAAAGGAGCTAAAAAGAAAGGTGTAGGCAGAGGTCTGCTACTTGAAAGCAAGCACCAGAATTTAAAATATGAGACTTGCTCCTTGTGCTTCTGATATCCATATGTATGGTAGCATTTAAGCACGTACATGATGCACATGTCTGTATGTGCTGTTGTAAAGGTAGTTGTGCCAGAGGCTGTTTGTGCCAGAGCCTTAGATCAAGTTGATTTTGCTATCAACAATTCTGTATCAAATCATCACTTCTAAAAATTAATCTTTATATTCATGCCTCTTGTGGTTGGTCTGTTGGCCAGTGGAGAACATCTCTCACACCTCTTCATCTCCCAGCAACAGAAGAAATAGAAGACCTTACACCTGAGATTTATTTTATGTTCATCCCCCATGCACAAATACAGCTGATATAAACTGGGGTAGTTTTAATTCTGCAGCTCAACCAGAGGCTAAAGAATTCATGCACTCAGGGTTGCATGTGGAAGTTTCAGAGAAAGCAGAGGGCAGAGGCACAGATTGTCTGCCAAAGTGTTACACTGAGTGTAGTACCATAAGATTCATGATGGTGTCATTTGGGACAGGTATCTTCAAATAGAAATTAAATACAAATTGAGGAGAAGGAGAAAAGCAGTTGACTGCACTTTTTGGCATGTTAACATGAACATGCCTCACAGGGTATAGAGGACAATAATTATCCCGAAGTATTCTGCATTCAGTAGGGTCTGAGCTAGGGAAGTTCAGTGGAAACAGCCTTATTTTAGGGAAGTTATCTTTCTGTGTAACTTTTAACACTTTGAACATTGTTTGCTAAGATGATGACTAGGCACTGCAATCTTCTGATCAGCTGACAGGCTACTTTATTAGCAATTGTTGCAGTATTTCAGCAGTGTACATTTGAAGTGGGTATCACTAAAGTTTCCCATTTTACTTGGACAGAGGAGAATGAGGAACGCACTATGATTGATCCTAACTCGAAAGAAGAGCCCAAGTTCAAAGAGCTGATCAAGGTAAGAAATCGCTGTTTTATTCTTCTTCAAAACTAGCGAGCCAGAGTCATTTAGAAGCTGGTTACCAAGAATGCAGTTGAGGAATTACAACTTGCTACTGAAGTGTATCTATGAAAACTGAGGTCATCAACAAGATAAGGCTAAAAGTAACGCGTGTAACAAGAAAAGGCAGAATATCAGAGTGCTCATAAACTTAGGTTTCTTCTGTTGATGAAAACAGGGAATAAGCTTTGGAAAGCATTGGTGAGATTTCAGGAGAAGAAGGAACGAGACTGGAATGAGCACGGGCATGGTAGGGGACAGCGAGGAGACCTCTGGTGTTACAGGAAAGTTGGCACTGAGATTCTTTTTGCCCTGTGTTCTGTTGTGAGGTTTTTGTAAAGACAAGTCCTTGGTTTGCCTGTGTGCAGATTGTCTTGAATCTCTGTTGCCACAGGAGACACATGTCCAAGGTGTTGATAATGGTGTTCCAGCTGTGCTGATCTGAAGTGTGGCTTCCTGCCTCAGCAGCCCTCATAGTTTCTGCCAGGCATAATGGAGAATTTGATCTTGAGGGACTAGTGTTTAGGAGAACCTTTTCTATGCAGTATGTTTTTGAGGTTAACATAGTGAAAACTTGAGCAGGAAGAAAAGAGATGGCAATTCTGAACAAATGGGATCCCTTTCCAAGAAGTGTTTGTGCTTGTGTTATACTTCTCTCTACACTTCCTCTTTATTGTTTTGAAATTATTTTTAAAACATACTTTTGTTAGAAACAACAGTGCAGCTGGATGGGCCTGAAAACTTTGGGTAGTGTATACTGTCTCCAGATAGGGGTTGGGCTGTGGCACATTGCTTTGAAGAAACCTTGTGCACCCTGGCTGCACATGTCTATGATTCACACAGCACCTCAGCATACCTCTCACCTGGTACATCTTTAAAACAAGCCCTTTGATCTGTTATCAACACTGTAGTAACATGTTTAGGATTACAAAACCACATCAAACTAACTTCAGCAAGGAGCTGTGCTCATATTTCTTTGTTATTCTAATTTACCTGGAATACATTGTGGTTTTAAATTAAGTGAATTTGCATGTTCTTTCTTTGTTAGCTCCTAAATCCAGGTATAATGGTCTTTCACTGCCTTTCAATATGTATTGTGGTTTCTTTGCTAGTGGAACAGCGATATTATCATAAATGATTCAGCTGAACTAGAGTTATTGCAGTGAAGGAACCAGATGCTCTCTAGATATATCTGGACTTGATACTGATACTAGAACTGTGTTGAAATTGGGAATTTTGCTATTGAATTTAATTTAATGTGAGTTAGTGGGTCTTCCTTCGGTGCATAGTCTAGCAAGGTTATAACTTCAGGAGGAAGGAAAATTGAGGCAAGAGCAGCACTTGAGAATGTGTCCAAGTGCTTTCAGTGCAGAATCAGGCCCTGGTTTGCTACACCAGTTTGCACTTGCATAAAGAGAGAGGTATCATCAATTGAACGGGAGCAGATGGGGTAGGGAACAGTGTGTAACTGGATCCTTGGGATCATCCTCAAAGAAGAGACATGTTCTGCAGAGTTCCTACTTGGAAATTATGTAATCCAGGTAACTGCTAATCATATGGATACCTCTCAGCAGCTGCAAGTTTTTACAGAAATTCAGGTAGAGAAATATTTTAACACTATGTTGGTGTGAATCTGTAACACAGGGAGAGGTTTGAATTAAGTTGGCAAAGCCTATTTTATGCCACAGAGTTTGGATAATGCAAAAAATTGAGAAATTTATTCCTTCTTTTCTGTTGTTCGGTGGTTAATGACATTTTCCAAGAGCCCCAGTGCTGGATGAGAATTAGGTGTGCTAAGTGCTATACAGCAGCGGCCAGCAGAAAAGACTGTCTGCCCCAGAGAGCTTGAAATGAAAGATCTCCATGGACTAGGAAGGAGTGAGGAGCTGAATAGATGGAAGTTTTTATAGTTCAAATTGGTTCTCTCTTTTCTCTGAGAGAGGAATGTGTCAATAGCAGCAACAGAGCCTCATGCTTTTGAAATTTGGCAGTATGACTTAGTTTCATTGGTGCCAGCCCAAAACTCTTTCAGCACCAGAGTTAGACGTGCCAGTGGTTTGCCGTCATTGATTTTGAGTGTTTCTGTTTTGTCAGTCGTATGCAGTTGGGTAAATGGGTCCCAGTGCAAAGCAGCAGCAGAGATATCTGTTGCTGACACTGCTTGAATATCTCTTTGTCTCCACAAAATACTGTTTTAATTTCTCTTAGCCTCATGCCATAGGAATTCTATGCATAGTGATTGATCAGTGCAAGCTTATGTGAGTGTTTCGGAGTAATTTTGAAAGAGCTGTTGTAACTCTGGAGTGACAGATTGTGTAGCATTGTGGTAACATGGAGGGACCAACAGGAAAAAAAAATCCCAAACAATAAAAAGCCTCATTTCTCACTCTTATGAAAGCAAATATATGGTGAATTCCTTTCTTGAAGGCTGCTTAGTTTGGGATGCTAAAATATGTGCTTTAAATCCTCTTCCACACATGAACATCATTAGGAACTAGAATTATGCCTCAGAGCGTTGTTTTTTATCATCACTGATGGTATTCTAAAAATAGTTGACCACAGTTTGTCAATATGAAGTGTTCAACAAAGTTCCCTCTGTGGATGGAAGCCTTTTTTGCCTTACTTCTCCTGCTCTGTGTGTAAGCAAACACAGTTTGGTACATGGCCAAGCAGACCTAAAGTGAAAATTCAGATCAGGAAAAAAGAGATGAGTTATCATTTTATCTGTCTGTCTATCTATCTATCTATCTATAGATAAAAATAATTTACTCATAAAGATCCTTAATTCTGATGTCTGAAATGTGTGAGCTTCTTTCACTCATTGCCCAGTATTTGCTAAGTGACAAGTGAACAACTTACTTAAAGTAAGCGTCTGAATTATTTGGGCTCTTTTGTGGCTGGATACAGAAGTATCTCGTGATTTATTGCTTTTTCTTGTATACTTCAGAGTCAGGTTTCCAGTCTATATGTTAGTGCGAATCTGTTTAAAATTCAGTTTCTAGTAATATAGAAAGTTCCCTTGGTTGGTTCATGTCAGTAATTTTAGAAAGTGTTTGGACTTCCTTCTAGCTCTCTTTTGAATACTTAACAATAAAAGGAGGCTGATCTGTGTGTCCTTTCCTCATTGTTCATGTATGTTTCTTTGTGTATTGGGTGTAAAGATGGAAAGAATCTTCCCCCCCCCTTTATGGTTCAGATATGGCTGACAGGTAAAAGTTTCAAAGGCTTTGTTGCTGGTTGTCATCCTAAACATAATTATGGTTAATAGGCTGTAGGAATTTAGCCAGAGACTTTGAAAATATATTTTAACATTTCACAGAAGTGTCAGATTTTCTAGGGTTTTCTAATGTATTTTGGTAGGAAAAGTCTGAAGAAGAGCTTTTATTAATTGAATCAAAATTTTTAGAACAGCAGCTTGTAGGAATTGGGTCCCATCTGAAAGCACCTTGCCTGATGAAAGGGAGCAAGTCATAGTTGCAGGATGCTTTCCCTCCCTGTAGGGACTTCCGTAAGATCAGGTGACACTGCAACAACTTTTGGCTTTTAAAGCCTCATCTAAACTTAATGCAGATCCAAACACTGCTGGTTTAGATACTGCCTGAAATGCATAAATATGCTTATTTTGTGGTAAAGTCATTCACTGTTGTAGAAATTATTGCCTTTTTCCATGTTTAATTTTATGGCTTTTTTAAATTCACTGTGGCAAACAGGAAACCAAAATAAAGCCACTGTCGTATTGGTAAGGTTTCAATGTGAAAGTGTGCTTCCTAAATGCTCTGTGGTCTGCTTTTGAAAACGAGAAGCCTTCTCTTTGTTTACAGGCTGCCAGTGCTTTGTGCTTAGTCAGTGGATTCTAGGCTGGATTATGAATCTTTAATATTAATTTTCATGCTCAACCCTGAAGCCAGTTAAGCTTTCATACCTTTGATCTCTGCCTCCTAATTTTCCCAGAAGTCAGGGGTAAAAAGGTCATGGAAATCAGGGTTTTCTTTCTTTGCTGCTTCTGGTGACTGGGCTTCCTGTTTTCCCATTGGGCCAGATGTGTTAATGTATTTTGTTTTTCATTTTGTTCATTACTGAACAGTGGTGACTGTGGGGTGATTACACCTTTGAACTCTGCAGGTTAACTTTGAATGTGCCTCACTAACATGGAAGCAGAGCAAAATCCCTTCACTGAGGTGGGGAAGTTTGATGTTGCATGAACTGAAAAAAAAAAACCCTAAGTTGAACATGCAGACTCATTTTTCCTTCATGATTTCTAGCACTCCTGTTTCAGCTGTCTGCCTCATGGTGAATTTCAGTTTTCAGCTCAGTGTTTAATAATGCAACATGGCTCATTTGAGCAGACATATACATTTGCCCTAAAAGTGATATGATAAATCGATGTGTCAGAATTTAAAGCACCACTGGAAATTTTACAACTACAAATGCATGTGTCTGAGCATTTGACACAGTTCAGAGATGTTTTATATGAGTATGGATGGATATGCTTGAAAGGACAGGTGTGGTTTTGAGGACATGTGGATATTGTGTCAGAGTTTTAAAATGATGCTGCTAATCCCCTATACTATAGAAAAGTAAAGAAAATGGTAAGAAAAGCAGCTTTTCATGAAATATATGACAAATTAAGTGCTGTAACAAACATTTCCATGTACCTGCATGCTGCTTTGTAGTCTGAAGCACTGAACAGGAAAACGAGTCTAAGGTACATTGAAGATTGTTAGCTACATGTGATCTCTTGTGGTAGCTTCACCAGCCATTGTGCATAAGGAGAGGCATGGTGTTAGGGCTGACACTGGGAGAACAGGCTTTGCAATAGAGCACTTCCTCAATCCTCCATTGTTTTTTACACCTGTTATTTAATGCAGCAAATGTATCCCAAGCTTAAAAGGCAGTATTGAAATGCAGATGTACGAAGCACAGACACAGAACTAAAGGAATGAGGACAGGAGCGTGAGACCAGGCAGGTCGAAGTCAAGTATGTTTTCATGTACAGGAAGAGCTCTCTGCAACTTGTCTGCTTCCCCCATGTACTCTGTGCCTGTATCAGGCTGTTTAATTTTTTAGCCATTCAGGTAATTGAATATTTTTTGCTTCAGTCTTTGCACGAAGGAGCAACTACAAAGAATCAGAGGCCTGACTTTCTGTGAGTAGAGAGAGCGTATTTCTGCATGTTTGTCATTTCAATAAGCATTACGGTTCTTTAGTTCCCTTGTAAAATTAAAAAAAAAAAAAAAAGATAAGAATCGTGTGCAGAAAGATGTTTCCAGGTTTCTAATTAAGACGTAACCAGGAAGCCAAGAGGTGAGACAGCAGATTTTGGAGGTTTGGCGGGTTGTATTTTAATTACAGTACTTGTCAGTCTTCAGGGGCTTGTACAAGGGCTGTTAAGAAAAAACCCTACAAAACAAAACCCACTTGAGTCTTATTTATTTTTTAAATATAAATCTCAAATTAGTCTTTTCTAGCAGAGCTAGAGTTATAGTCTGAGTACCAAAAAGCTAGAATGTTCTTTGGGATATTTTTCTCTCACTCAGGTGCTGAACTATTAAAATAATAAAATAACTGTGGCTAGATCTTGTTTGATTTGTATCTCTTTTATGTTTTGTCCTTTTTTTCCCAAAAGTTTTCCAGTGCTAAATTTCTCTGAAACATTTAAGTAACGCATAGTGTGTTTCCTTCTTTAATACCCTGTACCCAAAGCCTCTTTGTGATTCCTGTACATCTACACTCTTGGAAATGGGATGTTGGCTCCTACATTAGGAGGTGCTTCCAGATTTTTCTTTCTAATTCCTTGGCATTTTCTAGATTCTGACTTCAATACCATACAGCACAGGACAGGCAAAATAAAACATTTATTAATGGTTTCAAATGTATTTTGTTTTTAGACACAGTTTAGCAATCTGAGTCTTCCTTTAACAAAGTTTCTGAGGACTTCTGGAAATCAGGCCTCTTCCTAGAGGGACTATAGTGGAATCTCATTATAAAATTATAATTTCAGCTGAACTTCAGATAATTTTTGGAAGTCTGCTCTGTAATTCTCATGGAAGACCTAAGTCTTCTATGACTTTGATTTTTTCAGTTGTTTTTCTGTTGGTGTCTGTGTGTGTCAGACTTGTATAATTTTGGAATTGGGCAGTCACCTTAGAGACTCACTTTTCTGTATCACTGGTGGACAATTTTCAAGGTGAAAGATGGTATCCCTTTTCTTATTGTCTTCCAGCTGTGGTAATCCTTCACTAACTTGTCTAATGTCTCTCTCCAGCCCTTCACCATAAACATTTTTCTACCCCATGAAAAGGATTGAAAGAGACAAGAATAACGGATTGGAGTTTTCTCTCCAAATGTGCTCATGGTTCCCACCTTCAGGGCAGAGCTCTGTTGACTGTTTTATTTAGGCTGCATCTTCTTGCATTTAACTTTTGCTGGCTATAACCTCTGATGAGCTAATTTTGGTTGGGGTTTTCAAAGGAAACCCAAAGGTTTGATGCCCTGTGCCAGATGGTAGCCAACATGTTACAATTTTTGGAAAACCCTAGCTTTAAACCTAGAGGAGAATGACTGGGCAGGGAGAGTTTACATGGTCCAGAGGCTTCTGAAGAGGCATTCTGAGAACTGCTAGAGGATGAAATGCAGGAAGAGCAATTGTCTTGACACTTTTCTCTGCCCATGTGATATACGTATCTGTCTGTGTATCTGTCTGTCTATCTATCTATCTATCTATCTGCCTGTGTAACATAGAAGCAAGATGGTTTCCAGGGGCAGTAATACTGGTGCAGAGCACATCTGTGTATATCCAGATCTGTTTTCAAATAGCTTCTACACTGTGCCTTTGCCTGCTCTAGGGAAGACCAGTTTTATTACAAGCAGCTGGTATTGACTGGTGAATAACTCACCATAAAAGCTTTATTTTGGAAGAAAGCCCTTTAGAGGAGTAATTTTTATTACTGAGATTTTTAATTCTTCGTCAGTGTATAGGGCAAAAGTGATTTACATACATGAGTATGTAAATATATATTTACATGTATTTACATACATTAGTATGTAAAAGTGATTTACACATGTGAGTATGTAAATACTGATCCTTACTTTCCATGACTTGCCATATTTCCCAGCTAAAATTTGCCACTTACTTGCAGTATTTTTAGTGCTGAGTTTCAGCCCTGTACCTTTTCAGCATACTTATGGAAGTACTGAAGGTACAGATTAGAGATACATGAAGCAGTATTATTTCATGTTTGGATTGTAAACTTCTTTGTGGACACTAAGCCTAGCAAAACTTACTCGAGGTTTGTATATTCAATGAACCTCAGTAGCCAAACTGAATTACATTGTGACCAACATATTCGAATGCTTGTGTTTCCCAGGATTGCCAAGGTGGGTGTGCTAGCCCATCTGTATTTTCTTTATCTGCTTTTGTTTCACAATCTCTTGTATATTAAAACCCCAAAACTTTCTTAGTCATCATGACTGCTGATAAGAGGCAGAAGTGTGGGATCTAATCAGAAAGTGAATTTAAAGAATGCACAAATTTATATGAAATAAAAAATGTAGAATTTTTAACCTAGGCTTATTGCTTTAGGTAGCTCTAGTGAATGGATTTTGCATGTCCGTGATTGCATTACTCTTACAGGAACAAGGATTTAGCGGGATTTAACACAGAACCATAGTATTTTTGCAAAAGTAATTTAATTTTCCAAATAATAAATTGGAGGAAAGCATTACTGCCAACTTTAAACAGTCAAGGCTGTTTTTCCTGTAACTGTTCGGAAATTGTTATCTTTGGCACCTGGAAAACTTAACTCAGTTCCTTTTCTTTTTAAAGGTTCTTTACGTTCCTTCCTATTTTGCAGGTGATTGTTTTTTATAGTTACGGTAATCAGCATATGGGGACTAATATATATGTTGTTGAATGGTTATCAGGCCCACTTGACCAAAATTTTAATTCCAGACTTCCATATTTTGCAGTAGTTTAAGATAAAATGCCTTATCTTATGGCAGGGATCTAGCTGGTGGGTCTGTTTAACTCCTGTTAGTAGGAGCATTCACTCTTTTCCCTTTTGAAGCTGTTCTTTCTGGGACCCCACTCATGTCCCTTCAGGCTAGAGGTCATGGTGGGAGCATGGGACTGTTGTCATCTATTGGCAGGTCTACTGCTCCTGTAAAACAGATAAGACCTAGAGACATAGGTACTAGTAAATGTTATTATTGTAGAGCTGCTAGTTGCTACTTGCTTTAGGATTGGTGCAGTCTAGAGACATTTTAATGAGGAAAAATAGAGGGCGTTAAAATTGCAATGCCTCAAGACCCAAATTAAAAACAGTAAGCGCAAAAGCATCTCTTTGTATTATTTCTCTGTGGCTTGGAAATACAATGGTTATATGGTTAAAATAATATGGTTAGTCTGGCTCTGTTTTATATTCCTGATTACTGCTTTGAATGGAAGGAACACATTTCAATGACTTTTAGACATTTGCCTCCTCTTTCTGTATTTTCAGGTTCTAATTGACTGGATTAATGATGTGCTGGTGGAGGAGAGAATCATTGTCAAACAGCTTGAAGAGGACCTTTATGATGGACAGGTGCTGCAAAAGCTGCTAGGTGAGTTCACACAAGAGAAGGCAGCCTCAAAGACTGGAAGGGGCCCAAAGTTTATCTCTTTCAAAGCTGAAGACAGCAGCAGGTCTGTGCAGTAACTCGCCATCTTACCAAGTATAGTTTGTGTCACTGATAGCTACACTGTCAGCTTCTCCATCTGTTCTTCTCAGGCTGTCTGCTGAAAGGGAAGGAAATCCAGATGATTCCTAGGTATTTTTTTTCATGGACTGAATATAGTCCAGACAGCTGAAAAAAGATGAAGCGATGGCAGAACAAAGGTGAAGAGATTTGTGTTTACAGTGGGGAACCAAGAAGAAGCCATGTGGTCCAAAATTTTGTCTGCATAATTTGCTTCTGAAAGCTCTTGGGCTGAGCGCTTTTTTGAGGTCCTGAGAGAATTACTTTTAAGGGAAAAAACACGAAAAAGAAAATGCATGGCAGCAGGCGCTTATGTACAAATAATTCATGAAAGGATATACTCAGTTAAGCAATTGTGATTTTGTAACCCCCTTACATCTTTGCAATGTGTGTGTTCATGCAAGAAGCACAATAGAGAAGACCTTATGATGATGCAGTGATTTATGGGGGTGCTTTTAGTAAACAGAGAGACTTGAAGCTTCAAGTGCCATTGTAATTCCACACTGTTTCTTGGAGACAGTCAGACTGCTCTCAGTTTACTTACGACATGATTTCAAGAGTGGGCTGGAATGTGGGATGTTTGTGTCAGAGTGGGGCAGGAGGACCTAGTGGTGCTAATTCCACTGGTGCTAACAGATGCTGCTTACTGAGTTTTCTGCATATGTACCTTAAAAAAAGGTTTGCAGTGTTTTGGTGAACACTCACAAACTTTTAAAATTGGTTAACGCCACTTAACTTTGTGCACAATTGAAACTCCTCAAAAATAACTCGAGAAATAAAACCAGAGTGCTTTTAACACTCTGTGGTCAGACTGCAGCTGGGGCCCTCCAGACATGGTGGGGAGCAGGGGTGTAGAGTTAATTTTAGCTGAACAGTATTTGTATGAATACAGTTGTACTTCTTAATACATAGACACTGCTGTTTCAGCACCATTTCACCGTAGCCATTTGTCTCAGCTTTCACTGCTTTCTTACGCTGCCTGTGAAGGAGTTGTACATACATACATCTGTGGCTCAGTTGGACTTGAGCTATCTTACAGGTGGAAAGGTGGGCATGAATATTTTGCAGCCTGAGACTCCAGCTGGAATGGCTTTTCCTCATTTTCTTCCTGTTGAGCCTTTGGAGGGCAAATGATTCTCCCCTGACCTGAAACTATCGCAACTAGGCCCCATTCTTGTGTTGTTCTTCAGTAGCGTCTTTGTTTCTTCAGCAAGACTTAAATAACTGAATCTATCATTTTTCTGTTGTCTCACTGTTGGAGAAGGCAAAGCACTTCATGCTTGTGGTGGTGCTGCTGATGCTTGAGGCCTTAGAGTTAAGTCAGCCCTCTGTTGTGAAAGTCTTCTGTTGCCTGCGGGAAAGGCAAATGAAGTAGGGTTGTTAAACTTCAAGTAGTAGTTAGCATTCCTTGTGTGTTTCAAGAAAATCTGTCTTGATCAGCTTGTCAGTGGGATTATTTTGAAGCAATTTGGAGTAAGAGATTAGGAAATGGCTGTTTGACTGATTGAGGTAGAGCTTCTTGTTTAGTTCATTTTATTGAGGTGCAAGTAGTGCCGCTCAGAGAGGCTGGAGTGGCTTGATACACATGATGGTAGGGTGAAAGGAAAATTTCTGCTTGCTGACTGGCAGCTAACCTGGGCTCAGAATAGCCATAACACGTGACCAGAAAATTAATCTTGACAAATTATTTTAAAACATCTGAAATAATTTACAATAATAGTTGCATGATTTGGTAGTCAGTTTAAGAAAGACCTGGAGACATCTTGGCTAATGAAAGTTTTTCCCATTAATACTATTCAGACACTGATAAAAACTTCCTACTGTAGATCGACAGAAACAGTCAAAATGTTCAAAGTATTTGTGAGTTGATAACTCGCAAATCTTTTCTGTTTGAATTATTAAAGTACTTTAGTATTTGTAATTTTTTTAAAAATGGATATATGTGTCTTCTTCAGCTAGGTAAAAGGTCAGAAGAAACATATTCTTGAATTTAGGAGCAGAAATAGTTCCATTATTGGAATAATGGATTTTGACAAGTCTGAAATGTTTTTGGAAGAATCTTTAGAGTTGATGCCCATCCCATTTTGTGAAAACAGTTTTGTTGTAGTCTGAGGGTTTTTTTTGTTCCAAAGTCTGGATTAGTGTTATATAATTGGAGTGAGTTCAGCCAGTCCTGACCTCTTGCTCCCAGCAACAGAGTGAGTTTGGCTTTTTTTTTTTTCTCCAGGGCAGAGGGAGAAAAGAGATCAGCTGTTCCCATTGCTCTGGTGGCTGGAGGCCTCTACCCCACCTACCTCAGCTCTCTTTCTTCCTTTTTTTTTTTTTTTTTTTCTTCTTTTTTGGTGAAATTTAGTTCTTGTGTCTTTGGCTAAGGCCACAGTGCAGAGGAAGAGAAGAATGACTTTGGCCAAAAAAATTATATTACAGAAACAGAATTCAGATTTTAGAAATGGCATTTTACAAAATTTCCTGCATTAGTTCATTTTTGGAAATAATCAACCCTGATGTGACAATGTTATAACAACATGACAAGATTGTACCAACATACTTCTTTCTTTAAATTAGTTCCACTAAGCCAGTACAAATCTGTGGGTCATGTGAATCTATGACTCTTGATGGTTTGAGGAGGCAAAGTTTGCTTTAGCTTAAATTCATACCTTCAGCCAACCTGAAATAAATGTTACAAGGCTGAAGTACATGTTCACACAATATTTCCTCCTTTTTGTCCTAATTTAGCTTTTTTTTTTTTTATTTTTTTAGAAAAGTCCATTAAACCTGTGCAGATTCCTTGTGTAGAGAAGGCTGTGTTGTGCCAAATGCTTTTCAGCAGTCAAAGAAAATGGGTGGTACAATAAATACTGACTTGGTGCCTGTCTGAAAATTGTTATATATTTTGACACCTGATGGATGAGCATGTTCTGCCAGACCTTATTAGTTTTCTGTCACAGGTTTTATTGGAATTGACACACTTTGATGAAAGGCTTGCTTTCAGCTATTCTACTTTCTGAAGAAAATCATTCCCTTGGAAAACTTAATAGCAGAGCCCAGCTCTGCCCAGTGCTCTGTGCGTGTTATTCCCACCCAGGCCTTTGTTTAATCAGATTTTGCATGTTCTTCTTGTTGTGCTTTTTTATGAATACAGAAAAATTAGCTGACCGTAAACTCAATGTGGCAGAAGTGACGCAATCTGAAATTGGTCAGAAACAGAAGTTGCAGACGGTCCTGGAAGCTGTCCATGATTTACTCCGACCCCATGGCTGGACAATCAAGTGGAATGTTGACTGTAAGGACTCTGTTATGCTTTCTGTCTCAGCTTCACATGCAAGGAGGGTATGATAATCAATAGGTTGATCATATTCTCTGTGATGCAGTGTGTTCTTTAAAATAGTTTATTTGCATAGAGGCTGTTACCACACCCATGTATGGATTGTAACTGGTACTTTCTTCTATGGTCTTTGTTTAAGGACAAATGTATGTGGCTATAATGGTGGAAGTAATTTGTTTCTTTAAGGATATGCTTTTGTTCGAAAGTTTTTTGTTTGCTCCCTGAGTTTGAATCCCTACATATATGAGAAATATGTTAGTCATTCGAGTACTAGAGGGTGGTCTAATCCTTCAGGCCACCACAGTGTGAATAAAAGGATCCTGCATGCTGCTGAAGGATGCAGCTTCTGACAGCCCAAGCAGAAAGTGCCCTCTGTTCAAGTATGTTACAGTCCAAAAGTGAGAATGGAATTTGAGAAGTGCCTTTACCTAGATAGTGGGTGGGGTTCATCTCTTACAACCAGGAAAGCTTGTCTTAACACTTTGAAAGTCTGCTAAAAGCAGTATACTCCAGTATTCTCCAGTGCAACGGAAAGCAAGTGGTTGGGTCTGTCCATCTTCATTTACTCAAGAGGGAGCTGAAGCATTTGGACTCTTTAAGTTAGGCATATTACTTAAAGGGAGGGTTGAATCTAAGCTTTGCTACCTGTAGAATTGTATTGTAGGCTTTGTTAATTTAGGAGAAAGAGGAAGAAGGATAAAAAGAAAAAAATGATGTTGTTCACCAAAGGCATTTTTCACTGCCTTTTCTGCCTTTTTCCCAGAGCTGTTTAAAATAAGGCCTCAGTATTCTTTTATTTGCTTTGTTTATCTTGTTCCCTGCAGCAATCCATGGCAAGAATCTGATTTCCATTCTTCACCTTCTGGTAGCTTTGGCAATGCATTTCCGGGCTCCCATTCGACTGCCTGAACATGTGTCTGTACAAGTGGTTGTTGTGCGGGTGAGTATGAATTCAGAAGAAAAATTGATCAGAACAGTCATTGTTTCTCACTGATTTTGCAGTACTGGGCTGTTCTCATCCGTTCCCCACATCTCTTGTAATTTAGAAAATTCTTGTCCCAGTTATTCAGTGAGTCGCAGTCCTGGGAATGCATTTTTGGTGTGCTTAAATGTCCCCAGAACACCGTATCTTGAATATGTTTGGGACCACCATTTGCTACTGCAATGTCAAGCTAAAAATATGTGATGGGATTTTGTTGAAGAGAGAGGTGTGTCTGCAATTTCTGGCACTTAAATGATTTTTACCACGCATTTTTTATAGAGAAGCCATTGAAACACAAACAGCACAGAAAGGAGTTTCAGCGCGTAGAATCTCCCTAGTCTGGGAAGCCTGTTACTGATGTTTTACCCCAGTGACTTATCATGCAGACTTTGACATGTTGTTTTCCTTGGCATGCTAATAGACTTTCATCATTTCTTTCACAGCCTTGTGTTTTTGTTAGCTTTCCTTAGATATGCAGAAGAGATCTGACCCAAGGCACCCTGAGTTCTTGCCTCCTGCCTTAGATATTGCTCTGGTTATTCCTTTCTCTGTTTGTTGTTGACCATTTCCTTTCACTCTACAAAGACTGTACTTTTGGAGCATGTGTACTCTTGCTTTTTATGTTGCCTTTTATTCCAGCTGAAGCTTCTGTGCAGTATGGTCTGTAGCATGTGAACCCAGCTTCTCTCAACAGCTGTTGAAACACCAGGCAGAGCTGTTCCAGCTGGCACTCTGATCATGCCATGACTGTTTGCTGTGATGCTCAGGGCTGCTGTTGCAAGGCAGGCTCAGCTGGCAGCAGGCTGTGGAAGTGCTTTCTGTACATGCCATTTACTGTTAGAGCTGTCAGGCTTGCAGTAGGTTTCCTTTCAAGAACAGGAAAGAGAAGTGATCTTGGACTCCATTTTGCAAATGTGGATCCCCTTCCAAGATGCGGTTGCGTGGTGGTTGATTAGGCAAGCCTCATTTGCTTTACATTTGAATGTGTTTTCCAGGCTGCCTGCCTGAATGCTCTAGAGGTACAGAGTGTGATGTAAATGTGTAATTGATGAATAGTCCCTGGCTCACAGTGAATGTATGTACTATCTTTAAGAGGTGATTTTGAACTGTTTTCAGGTTGCTGTAATTTTTCATGTTAAGAACAGTGAGTTAGGTATAAAGTAACATGAATGTAAACAGGAGACTAATTTATTTTTATATTTCTTTTGACTGTCTTGGAAAAGTAAGGAAGAAAATGCAAATATAAGGTGGTCAACAGTCCTCTGACACCCTGATGCTAGAAATCTCCTTCTGCCCAGTAGTGACATGTCCTCTGTAACTGATAAGTCTGAAAAAAAACCTTAGGTAAAGAGGTAGAGCTTCCCTTTCCTTGTCCTTAGTTGAAGCTCTATGACCCTCCACCTCTGTAGCAAAGGGAAGGCTGTGGAGAAGGTGTTTTAACATCTTTTCGTGTTGGAGGCATATAGAGAAGACACCTACTGAGAGCATCTGGTTCACCAGAGTCACTGCATCTTGGAACTAGACAAGGCTGAGGTGAAGACAGGATGAAGTAAAAGCTGATGGAAACTAGGGAAAGAAAGAGAAAAAGGGCAACACCTCTGTCTCCAAGGGAGTGCCTGAAGGTGTCAGAGCAGTGGTACAGTGGGAGTTATTTTAAGCTCATAGGCCTGTAAGCTCTTGCTCTTGGACCTCAAGGCTGGAGTCCTGGAGATGGTTTGGCAGTTGCTGGCTGTAAGCCTACCTCAGCTGGCTGCATGCCAGAGGAGGCTTGTTTCAGTCCCCCTATCCCACTGTTAGGAAAAGCTTGCAACTCTTCAGCTTTGCTTATTTAAATGGAAACCAAGCACAGTATAAACTTGAAACATGTTTCTTCTGGAACAATAACTTGGCCTTATAGTTTGGTAAATTCAATTTTTGTAGTTCAGCATTCATTGTCTAGTCTAAAATTACATGCTGGTTCAGTAAGAGATCTCTTTAAATGGATTTTATTTAGCCTTTGTTATACTAATGACAAACAGAAGAATGGTAATAAGGTTAAAATTGTTCCTTATCCAAGTAAGAAAACTATTAAAAAGATTATTATCAATTCCTTGTTAAATGATCTCTTATTACAGATCCCAATAATGATTAGGGTTCTGTCAGACTGCATCAAATTAACATAAAGTGTCTGTTCTGAGAGATTTTAGTTTAAATGCCTCTTCTTGCTTCAGTATGTGTTTAAGGGGATTAATCAACAGTTTGTTAAGTGACTTCTTTGTAAGCTTTGCAGAAGTATCAAGAAAACCTTGCAAGATGTTGTGGGAGTATTGTGAAAAGCATACCCACACTGAAATTTTCTAAACTAGTTAAATCTCACTTTCATGGATGACTTTGGCACTTCTGATTATCATTATCAACTTTGTTGAGCTGTCCTCAGGCTGTGCAGATCACAAGGTGCTTCTTGCCCAGAAAGGCTGTGCTTCCACTATGAAAATAAGAGGGTCATACTGGTTGAGCATGTTACTGCTTAGCCAAGTTGTGTGCGTTTCCATAGCCCAAGCAGAATACCTTATTAGCTTGGGTAAGTGTTGTATGCTTTTCCTTCTCTAATTTTTAGTGTTCTGCTCCATAAAGCCAGGTAATAAAAATGTTAATATATTCATATATATATGAATATTATGACAGCACTATGTTACATGGAAAATATTTATGTAGATCTCCATGAAATGATGGTTATTCTGCCCTTCCCCTAAATTCTTCCTTTCCTTTAGCATCTTGACAGACCAAGACTTTCCTAAGGTGCTGTATTTTAATTAAAAACAGTTATTTGGAGAGGACATTCTGCTTTATCTTCCTTGCCAGGAAGAACCTTTACCTGTCTATCTGTCTGCCAGTATTACCCAGAACAACTGCAAGACTAACTCCCACTTTTGTTTATATTATTTTATAATTGACACCATGAGGTAGCCGCTTGCAAATGTAGAGTTCCTGAAACCTAGTTACTTTTTGAAATCCATGTCCAGAATTGGTTTTCTTGTTGGTTTTTGTGTGAAATAGAAAATTTTGTAACCCAGAAGAGCCCAAGAGTCCATGAAGTCCAAGTTACACATGAAGTATTCTGGCAGAGTTAGATGTATCTTCTAATTAAGAAATTGTTAATAGCTACTCCAAGTGCTGAGTTAAGAGTCTAAGATGATATGTGGTTTAATATTGGTGTCACTCATGTGCCTGTTGTTCCAGTCCTCCTTACTGAGGGCGGGGAGGAGAGGAACTCTGTGGTTTCAGTGTGTGCTTCCAGTGAGAACTGAAAATCCTGAGATTTTTCTTCCAACTAACTACTACCTGATATTTGAAACATAAACTTGCATGGTGAACAAATACCCTAATTCAGGAAAACAAAAGCATTCTCAGGAGTAAGTGTAAAAATTGTTCTTAGGGCTCACTACTGGTTATTTTTACAGGGCTCAGGAATTGCTATCTTTTGCACTTAGCTTTCCTCCTCATCATTATTTAAATGACAGCATGTCCCACCTTAGTGCTGCTAGGAGATGTGAGGTATTATGACAGTAATTCCCTTTTAGTCTGGTGTTGCAGACTGAAAGGTCAGAGGCAAGGCAAAATGAAGCATAAATGTGTCTGGTAGCAGTGGTGTAAGGAATCAAAGTTTTATCAAAGAATGACATTTGCTTTTGGATTGCAAGGCCAAGGGACCTAGGCTTGCTGTGTGAGCAGCCTGCTCAGCTGCCTCAGAGGAGGCTACACAGAAATGCTGCCATTTGCACCTATTGGGGAGTCAGTGTTGGCATGGAGGGTTTTGGAGGCATTATTCACTAGTCACCACTTACTGAGTTTTTGTTCACAATTTATAGCATCTTCTCCCTGGGGTACATGGTGCCTGGAAGGTCCAGAAACCTGTATTAATAAAGCAGAGATGTGGTGGGATGGAATAAACCAACGTTGTTTTGTATGCAAGAAAACATTGCCCTGTCAGATGCTTCCTCATTTTAACATCCATGCTGTCATCCTGGCTTGTCTTACCAAACTTTCTGGCGCTGTTCCCGTGGCTCCCTCAGGGCAGCAGGATGAGATGTATGCATGATAGGGAAGTGAGGGGCTGTGAAGACGTGACCAGCTGACAGTATCCAGCACAAGTCCCAGCTCAGGCACAGGGCTGTTAACAGCACAGGGATGGGAGACAGCAGCTCCCACAGTGCTTTCAGCCAGGCTCCCTGGGAGGTGGCTTGAGAAAGCAACTCTGTCTTCATTTGTTCAGTAGGGGATGGAAGAGCAGGAGTTCTTCTTGCTGGTTTTTAGATTTCAAGTTTTATTTCTTAGATGGCTTCTGGGGAAGGGTATATTTCTGTTCAAAGCTGTTCTCCCTAGTAAGTTCTTGTTTGGGGTTCAGATGGTGAAAACGATTGAGATGGCATATGTGCAGGGAGCTTGTGCCTGAGGGGCGTGGTTTCCCTGCGTACCTGAGCTAACAGCTTTATTAACCCTGCTGTAAGTCATTCTGACAGACCTGGTTCCTAGATGGCTGCTGAGATATGAGCTCTTAGTGTCAGCTTTTTAAATGCAGAGAAGGGAGGGAAGAAATTCCTTCATTCAGGCATAAAGCTGTATCCCATAGTTTTGGAAGGTAGTAGTATAAAAGGGACCCATAGAGATGTTAAGAGAGTTTTTGACTTGGGTAAAAGCAGTTCCATCCTCCAGGAGGCACGTGCCACATCTCCAGAACTGTGGAGAAGCTCAGAAACATTTGACCCCATCTCAGGGGCCTGTGTCTTAACAGACACAGAGCTGAAGAAGCTGCTTTAAAGCTGTTTTGAAACTCAGTCTCACTGCATGCTAACTTTATATTGGCTAGGAGTTTCCTTATTCATTCAGAAATTATCCCAAGGAGAGAAACCCCAGTAACAGGGAAATACTGTCCATTGTGAAATCACCACTTTGGATTGTTACGCTCCCTACCTTTTCTTAGTGGATGTGTTCCTGACAGGCATGTGGCTGATGGCCTCAGTAACATGCTTGTTTTAGGAGACCTGCCCTCCTGCCTGGAGAGCTCTGCCAGCACACCAGAGCCCTGGCATGGAGGCAACCGTGGGTGTTATTTCAGCTCCAGGCCTCTCTGGAGAGCCAGGCTGCCAATTGTGTCAGACTGTAAGTTGACACCATCACAGTAACGAATCCCCTTGGGGAATTTAAGACAGGGTTGACAAACTCTTTAATTTGTGTTCCAGGCACGATGTTGACTCCTGTCTCAGGAGGAGAATTGTTAGCGAGTTTGTTGACTGCAAATATATATATGTGCACACATTTCCCAAACATCCATTTGGCTGTCAGCCTGATAAATGCCACTGTTCTGGGAGCGAGCCCTCCTATGTCAGCTGTTTCACCTCTACCTCTACAAAACTTAGCTAGCACGCTTTATCCAGTTTTCCCTCTGGGATTCTGAAAGATGCTGAATGATGCAGAGCCCCTAATGAGCTTTTCCATTACTAATGCCGTCTCAGTTTCTAACTCCATCTTCCTTTCCAGAAACGCGAAGGCCTCCTTCAGACCACTCACGTTACAGAGGAGCTGACGACTACGACAGAGTAAGCACAAAACACATTAGCTTTGGAGTGTGTCTGTGGTGCATGATGTGGGACCATTTATGAAGACATAAGAGACACTTAATCTTCCCCAGCCCTCGCTAAATTAACAAATTCCCTTAATGTGGTGCTTTTTTAACTGTATAGAAATAACTTGGTCTCTGGAAATATATTACAGAAGAAAAAAGTGTCTTCTTGTCATTCTTTTGTTACAGAAACTTTTAACTGAATAATTCACTGGAAGTGGCCTTTCTGGGCCTTTTCCCCCCTCCCCGCCTTCTGGAGGTAGCCATATATAGAATCACAGAATTACAGAATTACTTGGGTTGGAAAGGACCTTAAGATCATCTAGTTCCAACCCCCCTGCCATGGGTAGGGATACTTCACCAATTTCTGTCTAGTGCTGTTGCCTCGCTGAAGTGAAGGTCTTAATGTAGATATTTTGGGGAAGAGTTAGTTTGACAAAAGACAATTCTTTGAAATGCCTCTCAAAACTGAAGTGATACCCTGCTAAAATTGTAAGGAGAGATGGTCTCTGCTTTCTGTAGTACCTCAGAACTAAAGATCAGCAAAAATAAATACATAAACCTTTTACCTCTCCAGTTTTTGAAACAGATTACTTTGCTTCATGTTTTTACAATCTGTTTTATGAGGAGAAGGCTAGACATGCACTTTGGCTGGAAATAAAAGCTGAGATTTTCCTTCGCCTGAAGGCAACTCTTCTAAGAGGAAAGCTTACATGCGCTCTCCTTCACTTTATCAGTGTATTGCCTCCCTGTAGAGTTGGCTCAGCTTTCCATGACTTTGAAGATAAATGAAGTACCATGTGGCTAACTCAGTAGGGAAGATCATTCAGATGGAAACACTCAGAAATGAGGTCATAACATCTCTGTGTGGACATTAAAGATCTCAGTGTTTTTTTTTGTAGGATCAGAGCTCTGCCTCAGGTTTGTGGGCCAAAATTCCTCCACTTACTCCTATGCTCTTGAACAGTGTAGTTAGCTTATCCTCTCCCTAAGATGGGGTTTGTAAGACGTAATCTGTGGAGTGGGGCTTAGACATTTTTTAGCAAGAAAGATGTTTGCAGATTTGCATGTGTTCTTGTACACGTATTTTATTAAGTTATTTAATATTACACAATATGAAGGGTTTACTGTTTAATGTGTTGCATACCCAGATAAAGTATAGCTATGGAAAATGCAAGGATCAGCAGAATCCAACATTTGTTGAATACTTTCAGATTCCTCTGTGCAAATCAGGGCCTGATTCCCAGCTGATAAACATCTGATATGTCTGGTGATGTCATTGGCTGTGTATATAATTCATATGTACCAGTTTTATTTACATAATACCCAGGTGTGATGTATGTTTTCTTTCTTCAGAGAAAACAGATTAAAGTGAGATAGATGGCATTGTTCCGTCTAAGCTGTGTGGTAGCATGTGATGGCTGTATTTTTGGAAGCTACACTGAAGTACATTTGTTCATTCACTCTTCATCATAAAACTAGTTATGTATAAGAAATCACACTTATATGTAAAACATAATTACCCATTTCCATTAGTTTCAAATGTGTCTCCCTGACATCACTGGTGGTCTGTTGGGGACATTCTGGCAGCATGTTGGGTCTGGTCTGCGACGTGCTCAGTCTCCTGACTTGGTAGGAGTGGTTAGCCCTCGGCATCCTTCAGGAAAAAGCACGTTAAGTCCACAATCTTGTCTTTTCAAAGTGATTATTCATGAACTAACACAATATTTTTGAATGCTCTGACTTGCAGGATGATGATGGGAAGATTTGGTGAGTAACAGTTGACTGAACTTTTTTATTTATGTCAGGCACAGAAATCTTGTCTGTTTTCCATCAGCAGATCAAGACAATGGATTGAGCAATTCCATGGGGCTGGAATGTATTGCGGGGGGACAGGTTTCGTTATCCACACAGATCTGGAGCGTAATGGGTAGAACTAGATCATCCAGTATAGAACCTGTGCTCTTGAGACTGGTCTCTGTTGATTTGCTTTAATTCGTAAGTAAGTGATAGAGAAAATGCTACATTTGGAATTATTTGCTAGTACTGTTGTTAGTGGATTTCAGGTAAAAATCTTTATAACACCCAGGAATTAGAGTACACCCTCTCCATAATGACACTGTTTAATTTATAGATAGAATCATAGAATCATAGAATAGTTAGGGTTGGAAAGGATGTTAAGACATCTAGTTCCAACCCTCCTGCCATGGGCAGGCACACCTCACGCTAAACCATGTCACCCAGGGCTCTGTCCAGCCTGGACTTGAACACCACCAGGGATGTGAATACATGAAAATTACTGAAACAAAGGTGTATGGTAGGAGGTCTAAGAACGCTGTTTATCTGTCCACTTTCAGTGACCAGTCAGCCCTCTCTAATTCCTTTGCATGGAGTATCATATCTCCACTGTGATCACTAGATTTTAGAGTTTAGACCTTACCAACAATAGATCTCATCTTCTAAACAAAAACCATGTTTTTTTTTGGTATTGCTGCCAAGAGGCTTCTCTTTTTGCGTTTAGTTTTGTTAGCGACATTAAGAGATGTGGGCTCCGTTAAAAGACCATGTGTGATGAAAACAAGTCACTTAGTTACACTATTACCCAGTTATAATATATGACCCATTTCCCCTCTTGCAGAGTATCTACATTAATAAATAATAACGTACTTAGAAAATAAGTAATGTCATGGGTCTACAAGGGCTAAATAACATATCTTCAGATACCAGAGGAATCTGGATAATAAATATGCTTGTTTATTTAACAATAGAAAACTATCCAAATTTGTTCTATAAATTAAAAGAATTAAAATGTGGAAAAATTGTTATAAACTATGTTGAAAATTTTAACATCTTAAAGCCCACACACTTTTCCAGCATTTTTTATGTAGGGTTTTCTTTGGTTTATTTTTTGTTTGTTTTTTAATGCAACTGCAGATGGTTGATTTCTAATTTTTTATTGTTTTATTGGATAAAAAAAGGAAAAAAAAAAAAGGAAAATTTCAGTCAGCCTAAAGCTGCCACAATGTGAAATGCTGCACTAATATAGTCAATTTAATAGATTTTAGATTGGGTTAGATAATATAAAGCCTTGAAGGTCCAAATTTAATTTAAATCTTTGTATAAGCTCTGCTCTTCATACACTGCTGAATTGGATGTCACTTGTGTTTAGTGTTAAGCTTTACTAAAGTCGCGGGTATTACCAGTAATTTGAAATTAACCAGATTAATACCTAATTTTGATGCAGAGTAGTGGATGCAACCATAGATATCACTGTAGCTGTATGCACCAAACCCAAGTGATGTTTCAGTGGCTGCATTGTTTAAGTTAGGATTTGGACATAGTCAAAAATTGTGTTTCATTTTAATTTTTCTTCCACCTGCCTATTTTGTGTACCAATTTTGAATGGCAGAAAAGGGAGGTCAGTTAATAATATGTTTATTTCCAGTTACCTCTAATCCCCAGGAGAGTTTGCTCTGGCTAGACACCAATATAGGGTGATAACTTTTAGCTTGAGTCTCTGTTACATGGCTTTCTGAGAAAGACCTTTAAGCTTGGAACACATAACGTGCTTTCTATACTTGGCTGTCAGAGGTGCATTGATTTATTTATTTTTCTCCCTAAACCCAGAGCGTGATGCCTTTGACACACTTTTTGATCATGCACCAGACAAACTCAGCGTAGTCAAAAAGGTAAAAAAAACCACAACACTTTTATTTTCTGTACTGCTTTTTTGTTTATGCTTTTGGAAAGATAACCAGAAAGATCTGGAAAAAAGGAGAAGAGGACTCTGAAATAGTGAAAAGGCTGTTTATTCCCCAGAGATTGCTTTTTCAAAGCCAGCTGATACTTGGATGCATTGGCTTCGCTCAGGCTTGTCTCATTACTCTGGTTTATTGGCCAAAGCTTTTCTAAGTAGTGCTGCTCAATTCGATCAAAATTATGCAGGTTAGAAAAGACTACTGTGCAAAGTATTCACAGTGGTACAGATCATTCTGACTGGATACACACATTTATATCCCAAGCACTGTCCTCCAGCTAGGAAGGGCTGAGCTGTATGCTAGTGAACAGCAGGCAGTGGTGACCAGGCTCAACAGTAGTCAGCCGTGCATGCATCTTCAGCCTCAGTCTCCCCAGGAAGCACTTGCTGTTTGTGTTTCAGCTCATTCTTGTACTAAAGATGATCTTCCACAACTGGAAGATATTTTCCACAGTACCCTGAAATGTGACTCACCCATAAATAAGTTTGATAAATACAAAGCTTTTACAGAAGAAGTGATTTTGTCACAGGGTTTTTCACCTAACACTAATGCATATGGTTCTCTGGCCTCTTGGCCATCATTGCAAAGCACATCTATTCAGACATATTCTTGACATTGCTCTTCGTGCTAGGCAGAGTGGAGAGGTAAAGTAGCTGTTGACCTCTGCCAGCTTGTGCTAATTTTAGAGAACACATAATGGGGAGACTCCACTTTGTTCCATCAGCTACTTCCAACCTGGCTGTTGCGCTGTTAGAACGGTAGTATACAAAGATCAGTCCTGTAATTTGTCCCTTCGCTTTGCTGTGAAACAGAGGATGTAAGCATTTAAAATAATGTTTTGAAGTGTCTGGAAGATTTTTATCTTTCCAATCTGAAACATCTTCTAGGATAGTGTTTTTAGAGTTGATAGAGAATGAAGTTAGCTCTGTACATGCAATAAAGTTTTGACACCCAACTTTGTGTCCCTTTTGGAAGTGTTGTAAGCAGGCTGGCAGATTGCTGTGCTTCATGAAGTACATCTGCATGTATCTGGCTCATAGTTCCAGGATCTTGCAGGTCTGCTTTCTGTGGGAATAGAAATGCCAGACTTGGGTTACATTCTGACTGTAATTCACTAATTGATATGCACACATCACTCCAGGAGTAGAGGTCTATGCAGAACAGTGTACTCATGGCATCTTCTCTTGGGAGCCTTAGCTTAGTGCTGCTGATGCCTTGCTCTCTGGCAGTGGATCTTCTCCAATAACCTGAAGAGATTAGTTTGGAAAGTAAATGCAGCTACTGCTTGCTTCATCTTCACAAACAGCCTATAGGAGAACTGATGTCATCACAGCTTTTTCCTGTGTGACTTGATTGACTGATTGATGGCTTGGCTTCTCGAGCAAAGATTTGGAAAGGGCTTTACCCACGCTTACTACAAGCACAATGACCAAGGGCATGTGGGATATGCAAATGTGATTGGAAAAAAGGGTGTTTAGGCAATCAGGAAGTGTCCAACCAGGACTGTCATATCCTGAGCAATCTCAAGCTACCCATGCGCTGGTCCGCCTGCATACACGGTTGGATCTGCAGCTACCCATGCACCTTGTCACCTACTGTTTTGACCCTCACCCATCCATACAGACAAGCTAGAGTAAGCCCTTCCAGCCTGCGCAGTGGATTTTTTAGGTGAGGTGCAGTTTGCGCAGAACTGGCCCCACCTTTTACACCTGAGGTTTGACTGCCACGGCCTAGCTAGCTAGGACGGTGACAGCAAAGTCCACAGGTCGTAGGTTTTGTAAGAGTGTTCTCTTAGATGGAAGACCTTGCAAGGCTAGACAAGCTCCATCTACCCGGGTTGGAAGATAGGAGTTTTCCTTCTGAACGCCTCTAAGTCAGAATCCGACCTAGACGCTTGATGTTGTGCTGTTGCGTCATCGGTCGCTAGAGATTGACCCAGGAGATGACAGTCCTGTTCAGAATGTGTGGGTTAAAGCCCTTCCTTAATCTTCGTTAGTGATGACAGGCCCATGTGACTAAAGTGTGCTTTATTTGCTAGGAAAAATAACTAGTAAGCTGTATGTAATAGCACCATCTGGTGACTGTTGGTGTATGGTGCAACAAAAAAGACTATGAATGGGTTGTTTTCAATTTTATGTACTTATTTGTGCAAAAGCAAATACCACACATGCATATTTATTAAGCTAAAAAAAAAAGTCTTGGAAGATTATGTTAACTCTTTCATATAGGCACTGACTGTTGTGTCTAACATCACTGGTTCTGGTGTTTTCTTTTATAGTCTCTGATCACCTTTGTGAACAAACACTTGAATAAACTGAATTTGGAAGTAACAGAGTTAGAAACTCAGGTAGGACACTTTGGGTTTTTGTATGTAATCTAGCTGTGTAAATTGCAATGATAGGCACTCTCTCCATAAAGCCTTGTTATGGAACTGTTAATCTTTGGGCATGTTAATTTATGGATCAAGGGTCTGTCTTTTAAGTAGAAATGACATTCACTGGTGCTTGCCTCCTTTCCCCTTGTTTACACATACTTCAAATTGTTACTGATTTGTATTACAAGGTGAAATTCTTGATTATTTAATAGGGTCATATTAATGACTGTAGAATATGGCTGGATTTTAGGGCAGCTTATCTTTTGGATCAAAGTGGAGTGCTGCAAAGCAGTTGCTATAGTTATGAGTTGATGGTGGATTTTGCCTTTACTAGTGGTGAGGGTTCAGGATGAACTGGTATAAGCTCTTAACAGCTGGTTGCCTGGGACTCTCAGGAAGAGTGTGGACTGCACTGTGCAGTTCATAGAGATATCAGGACTACCTTTGATCACATTAAAGTGGGACTAGAAACAATTTTGCTGTTGCATCAAAGGCCTTCATATCCACCTCTTTACCCTGCTATTTTGTGAGCACATGCACTGTGTTTGCTGCTCAGCAGTGTAGATTAACTACCCAAGCTCCTGTACTACAGTGGTTTGACTGCCAGTGGTATCCAGGTTGGTTTGTTTAAAGCTAGTGGAGGTGACTGTCAACCACCTCT
Source organism: Pezoporus occidentalis (assembly GCF_034315485.1). Classification (NCBI taxonomy): domain Eukaryota; kingdom Metazoa; phylum Chordata; class Aves; order Psittaciformes; family Psittacidae; genus Pezoporus; species Pezoporus occidentalis. Next base: position 2,262,632 of record NW_026915769.1, read on the forward strand.
GTCTGCTCTGAGGAGTTCTCTGCCTGTAGCACAGAACTGGGTACAGAATGTGTTTGGAAGCCTTAAGTAAGTGTCAGTGGGGTAGTTCTCACTTTACAGATAACATAAAGCGATTTTCAGGGTTGGGCTTGGCTAAGCAGAAGCAGATACTCTTCCCGGAGTTCACTGAACTGTGGAGAGATGGTTATCTTACTGTCCCAACAAGAAAATAAGCACGGCATCTAGAGAATTATACCAGGAGTATGGGGAATTGGTTTGATCCCGGCTTAGTTTAATGCCAGTCATTCACTGCTGTTTTATAGCTTTGCTGAAATAAATGGTGACTGAATCTGATAATGTCACAAGAAATTGTTGTTTAATGCCTTAGAATTATCCAACAGTTTGTTTTTTTTAAAGGTTAGAGAGTGTCACATACACTGTATCATCATCACAAGTGAGAAGTCTGTTAGGAATACATAACATTAGCCAGTAAGTAGTGCTGCTATCTAGTAGGAATACTGAACAGTATTGCTGAAAGTATTTAGTATATTATTTAGTATTTACTGAAACTGTAAAAATCTATTTTGACTTGGGAAAAAAAATACTTTGTGAAGTTAAACTTCCTACCTGTGACAGAGGAGATTTAATTTCAAGCTCTGATTAGGGGCAGAGATTTGAATGCCCAGTACACATGGTTTAAGAGGCATTGTGCTTAAAGTGTAGTACTGTAGTAGTAGGACTGGGAGTATATAATGTGCAAACATGTTTCACAGGACTCTTTTTGTTTGGTGTTTTGTTTTCTTTTTTGGGGGGGGGGGATATTTGGTTTTGTTTTAGTTGAAAAAAGCTAAGTTAAATACTGTAGTAAAGTTGGCAAGATTCTTCAAGCAAATCAAATTAATGTGAGGAAAAGCAAGGACATACATACTCTAACCTTACCCTAAAGTATTCAGTAGCTTACCAAATAGGTAACTGGCTGGAGATGAAGATCTTGTTCTGAGTCCCCTGCCTGTTAAGACCAAATACTCTGAACAACTAAGGAGTAGAAATGATAGATATCTCCCAGGTGAATTGCTTTTAATTTCTGCTTAGAGCTATTTAGTGTATACAAGTAATTTAAATAGTCTTTGGCACATGATCTTGCATGGGTTAATGCTATAGCCATAGCTGATGGGCTTCCTTGTTTTGCTCAGGAAATTAGAGCAGGGAAATAATGCTACCAGATGTAGGGAGAAAGCCTTGTATCCTGTGTTTTTCCTTTTCTTTAGACAACTGTTAAGAAAGCAGCTATATTAACAGGCTTTTTAGAAAAGACTGATTTAGCTTGCTTAGCTGCACTGGTGATTACAAGGGTATAGGTGAATTCAGGGAGCAGATGAAACAAGGCCCTAATTGCTTGTCACATCTGCTGCCAATTCCTTGCTGTGACTCCTGAACCACCTTATACTTCTGTGCTAGCAAACAACAGTGGTAGAAATCAAAGTACATAATTTGGGCCAAGCCTTCTTTGTTCTGCTTGTTTATGAATGCGTATTTGAAAACAGATGCTTTCACCTAAGAATATCATCAGTATTTCCTTTTAGTTTGCAGATGGTGTTTACTTGGTTTTGCTCATGGGTCTCCTTGAAGACTATTTTGTTCCACTTCACAACTTCTACTTAACACCTGAAAGTTTTGATCAAAAGGTGGGTAGAAACTTCAGGTTATATTCCTTTTGCTTTGTTACCAGATTATGTTTTCCAGTCATTGTTCCCTTTCTCTTTGTGCCCAGCAAATCAGAACGTGGTATATTCTTCTCTTCAGGAGCTGTAGGAAAGATGCATTGGCTGTGACACTTGATAGTTAATACCACTAAAAGTTGCTTGTGAAATGAATGCGTAAATTCCCTACATTAAGGAAGAAGAGTATTCTGTTACTAGCATTAAACGACACACAAAGTTCACGAATATCCAGAATTAATAAATCAGTAATAAGTGCTTTGTACTGTATAGTACTTTGCATAATCAAAGTGATTTATTAAATTGTAGTACTGCCTGAAGTGTTTTTATGTGCAGGGATGTGTTATTGTCCTAGACAGCAGAGCTGAGGTTGGCTTTGCTTAGTATGTACTATATAAATAGGCAAGAAAGGCAAAAGGTGAGGAAGCTCTGCTTTGGCTGCATCCTATTCACTGGGATTGACAGGAGGACAGAGCTTCTTCCCAAGGTCATAGAATCATAGAATCATAGAATAGTTGGGGTTGGAAAGGACCTTAAGATCATCTAGTTCCACCCCCCCTGCCATGGGCAGGGACACCTCACACTAAACCATCTCACCCAAGGCTTTGTCCAGCCTGGTCTTGAACACTGCCAGGGATGGAGCATTCACAACCTCCCTGGGCAACCGATTCCAGTGCATCACCACCCTAACAGGAAAAAAATTCCTCCTTATATACAATCTAAATTTCCCCTGTTTAAATTTGAACCCATTACCCCTTGTCCTCTCGCTACAGTCCCTAATGAAGAGTCCCTCCCCAGCATCCGTATAGCCCCCTTCAGATACTGGAAGGCTGCTATGAGGTCTCCATGCAGCCTTCTCTTCTCCAGGCTGAACAGCCCCAACTTTCTCAGCCTGTCTTCATACGGGAGGTGCTCCAGTCCCCTGATCATCCTCGTGGCCCTTCTCTGGACTTGTTCCAACAGTTCCATGTCCTTTTTATGTTGAGGACACCAGAACTGCACACAATACTCCAGGTGAGGTCTCACAAGAGCAGAGTAGAGGGGCAGGATCACCTCCTATGACCTGCTGGTCACGCTCCTTTTGATGCAGCCCAGGATACAGTTGGCTTTCTGGGCTGCAAGCGCACGCTGCCGGCTCATGTTCATTTTCTCATCGACCAGCACCCCCAAGTCCTTCTCCGCAGGGCTGCTCTGAATCTCTTCTTTGCCCAACCTGTAGCTGGGCCTGGGATTGCTCCGACCCAGGTGTAGGACCTTGCACTTGGCATGGTTAAACTTCATGAGGTTGGCATCAGCCCACCTCCAAGCGTGTCAAGGTCCCTCTGGATGGCATTCCTTCCCTCCAGGGTATCAACCGAACCACACAGCTTGGTGTCATTGGCAAACTTGCTGAGGGCGCACTCAATCCCACTGTCCATGTCAGCAATGAAGATGTTAAACAAGACCGGTCCCAACACTGATCCCTGAGGGACACCACTTGTTACTGGTCTCCAGCTGGACATTGAGCCATTGACCACGACTCTTTGTGTGTGGCCATCCAGCCAGTTCTTTATCCACCGAGTGGTCCATCCATCAAATTGATGTCTCTCCAATTTAGAGACAAGGATGTCGTGTGGGACAGTGTTGAATGCTTTGCACAAGTCCAGGTAGATGACATCAGCTGCTCTACCCCTGTCTATCCGTTCTGTAGCCCCATCATAGAAGGCCACCAAACTGGTCAGGCAGGATTTCCCCTTAGTGAAGCCATGCTGGCTGTCACCAAGCACCTTGTTGATTTTCATGTGCCTTAGCATGCCTTCCAGGAGAATGTGCTCCAAGATTTTGCCAGGCACAGAGGTGAGTCTGACTGGTCTTGTAATGAGACTGACTGGTCACAGAATGTCATGCCTAAAAACTGACCCCTTATCTCATTTGTATGTTGCCTAATACCCATTAATTCTTTTTCTGTAGTTTATTTGATGTTTCTATAAACCAAGTGAAGAAATATCATTACTTGCTACCTAAATGAGATACTATAGTAGAAGAGGTGGTACCTGGGCCACGATCTTTGGCTGATCTGGGGTTAGAAACTACATGCTGAGTGTTTACAAGTAATATGTTTGGAGCTGATATAAAGCCAAGATGGTTGCCCTAATCCTGCTGTGGATGGAGCATGCAAAAAAAATTGCCTGTCTGAAGTATATGTGTGAGCACAGACACCTGTTTCTGTGTCCAGCTCCTGGCAGGATTATTGCCAACATTGCTGGCTAACTTTTGAGAGAATGTCTTTTCTAGCTTGTCTTTTCTGGATATGTCTTTGTTTGATAAGGAGTGACTACTGCCTAACAAGTGTCTCAAACAAAATGAGTTTTGAGAAGAGTGGATTCTTTGCAGTCTTAGATTGTTTGACTCATAATCAGGGTACTAGAGATGGAAGGAGACAAAATAGGTCTCTGTCTCGTAGTCCCACACTTGCTCCATTGTCCTGTGTCCTTCCTAGGGTTTACAATGAGAAGAGTGCTTAACATATTTTATTATTGTAACTAAAAGTTTGCCTCTTTCTGCAGTGGTTCCTTTACACGTGCACACAACTGTATATTCAGTGCCTGGTAATCAGAATACACTGACCCTGGAGTAATGTATCTGCCCCTGCTTTTTATTCTGCCAGGTTTTGCAGTGAAGAGGATGCCCCTATTGTGTTGGCTAAGCTAGAGCAGGTGATGGCCAGGTCAGGAGTGGAAGCATTGGCACAAGTTAAAAGATCAAATACTTTGTAAGGCAAGGACTGTTTAAAATTATGTTTCTTTCATAGTGAGTTCAGCACAAATTGTTGCTGTCAAGCACCCCTTAGCAAAGGCGCACTCTGTGAGAGATGGGACTTCATCATCAGTAGAATAACTCAGCTTTGCCTGGGTGAATCATGCTGGCAAATGAGCACAGGTACAAACCCAGGCTAATGTGCTGAGCCTGCTGGTTTTATAGGGTTTGTTGATTTCCTCAGGTTACTATTTGCTATTAAGGAGCTTAAAGGGGCTCCCTGAAGACAGGAAATTACACTTCAGTAAGGGGGGCTTCTTTAGGTGATAAGTTTGCAGATAGGATGGGGATTGGTTCATTTTGGATGTTGTATACTATACAGGAACTTGCTAGAGCAGTGGGAAAATGGTTATGTCTTATACAAGCTTTCATTTTTATGCTAGTATCTTGAATTTTCTCCCTTGTAGAAATGCAGGATGCTGAGTTGTAGTCAGAATCTGTTCATTTACAATTTTGTTGTTAACAGTTTAAGTTAATAAGGAGTATTATTAGTAAAGATTATTGTTCCTGAAGTAATGTGTGGTTAATGTTGTGTGGAGACTCTGCCTTGAGGATGGAGGATTTGTAAATAAAGGAAAGAGAGGCACACTCTGTGTTTTGGGGAAAGGAAAGAATATTTTCATCTTGAAAGTGACTGGTTCTGTCACAATGAATGAGGAGGAACTGTAGCAGGTAAAAAGAGATGAATAAAGTCCTGAGCAATGACTGCCAGTAAAAAGGGCTTTTCTTCCATGTTGTAGGGGAGCTTTGTATGCGTAACTCCCAGATTTTCAATATGAGTAACTTTAATTAAATCTCTCCCCCTTATTATGTGTCTCCGGAACTGTCATCTACAGTAACAAAAATGCACAAAATTCATAATCAAAATTACTTTGCTTAATTTTCAGTAAGCATGGATGAGAAAGCTTCTGTGCAGGTTTCTAAACCATAATGTTCTCTCCTCAAAGGAGAAACTAAAAGACTTCCTTGCATTTTTCCTTTTTGTCCATTTTCTCTCTTTTGACTTCATATTCATATGTGATCCTTGGTGGCTTGCTCAGGAAGCTCTTTCTGTGCAGTCATACCTAGCTGGTTTTTCAAGCTCACTGTAGGGAACTGTCACCACCAAGCATTTTTTGAAGCATTTGCTTCATTCAAGAAACTTATTTTGACTTTCATCTGTTTTCAAGTAGAGGAAGTCAAAGAACCAAGAGACTAAGGGATTATCATAAGGTGATGCAACAAGAAGCCTGGCTCCTTGATCATGTGATATTGATGTTGCTTGATATGCAGCTGATACTGGTGCAGAAAAGACTAATGCTGTTTGAAAAAAATAAAATCTATTCAGTGTCTTTATTTCTTCTTTCTTGCACACCTATGTGTATTTTCCCATCTCTGTTCAGTTGTGTCACTTCTGTTACATTCCTTGTTGGAATATAACAGCATATAACAGAATGTTGATGGCGAGTGATCTCTTGCCTTGTAGTCAGAAATGTTGATCTTGGGCTCAGGCTGCAAGAACTCAAGAAAATGCAGCTGTATTGTAGTTGTTACTGGGAGCTCTCTAGCCTCTGCCTCAGAGACAGAGACCAGGGCCTAGTGGGGTTTCCTGGTTCATGTGGTACCCAGTCGCAATCTTGCAGTCGAAATTTCTTCCTTTGTATCAAAAGGTGAATATTTACCCTTCAGTGTTACCAGCTTTCATTTCTTAGTCTCTCATGTGTACTTTCTGCTGTGCTTAAATGTTTAATATTGATTTAAATAGAATTATCATTCTCTATGTCAAGTGCAGGGAGAATAAAACATTTTTAAAATTTGGTTAAAGGCTTTTAGTTCTTCTATAACTTTGAGATTCTAAGCACTTTACCTCTTTCAGGTCCATAATGTTTCCTTTGCTTTTGAGCTGATGCAAGATGGAGGACTGAAGAAACCAAAAGCTCGTCCTGAAGGTACGGACATGCATGTGGCTTCAAATTGTATATAAAAACATTATAGCAGGTGTTTGAAGTTCAACTCCATTCAAACACAGTAGCAGTAGTGCTACAGAGTTGTAAATGCACTTCTTGTCAGTTTTCCAAAGGATTCATTGTCTATGTCTGGGATATATCCTTACCTGTGTTTCTTGTCTGGAGTAGATTCACTGAGGTATGCACATATATCTTTAGTGAATAGCCCAGGAGCTGTTTGTTCAGTGCTATGTTATAAAATCTGCTGGTATTCTCAGTAACAATCCAAGCAGGAAGCTTTTCATTGTCTGTGATTCTTACAGTTAGCACTGGCTTGGACCCTTGTGATCAGATTTCAATGGCTGATAAATGAAAGGCTTTTGGCTTTTACTTTGTTTTGTTTTGGTTAGTTTTTTTTTTAAGAGAACCGCTAGCAAATCCTGTACTTGATTTATGTGAACTTCGGAGTCAGAACAGAAAAGTATAAAGCCTGATTTTTTCCTTTAAAGTCTCTGAACCTTGAATTAATTAAAGGTGAGGTCTGCATTATTGCAAGCACTAGGGATAAAAAGAGGAATTAAAACTTTGTAACTGCTAAATGAGCAATTTTTATTCCTGATGTTACAAATTACATAGGTGTTAGAGGCTTACACAGAACAAAAAAAAAATGAGAAGCACCCAAGAAATGTTAATTTCGACTTAATATGAGACAAAGTGGTGATAATAAATAGATTAACAAATAGTGGAGATGGTTATAGTGGGGGAAAAAGGGCAAAAGTCAATATTAAATGCATACGTATCTTGTCAGTGGTGTTCTTTTAAATTTGGGGTTGAAAATTGCTCCTGAAGAATTCAGTGAAACAGAACGCTAACTTGAGAAGGTAAAGGAGTGCTTTGAGTATTGGAGGTGAGTCAGTAGGTATGTGAGTATGACAGGGAAACTGGAGAAATACGAATGCACAATCAGAAAATGGCAGGTTTTTGAGTGGAAGGGTTAAAGAGATTGCAGTAGGAGACCAAGTAAGCTAGATAAGTCTGTTTTGAGAGAGAAGGCTTCTCTAGTTGTTTTGTTTTTATCGGTTGATCTGCCAGAGGAGATTACCTTCCCATAAGGATATCTCATATCCTAACACTATCATGAGTGGTAGAGCACTATAGCAGATCTGTTTGCTCCCAACAAGGTGTGTAGATTCAGTAAGCAGCAGAATATGTTTTAAGTGTTTTATTGATTATAAATTTAATTATTAGTAGACATTAGAGAGCCAAATTAGCCCATAGAACATTCATTTTCACTTTTACCTGCTGCAGGATGTACAGTCTCTTGTGTGTATTTCCTCCTCTTCTGTGTTTGTACGCATTCCTGGCAGCAGTAGTTCACAGCCGCAGGAGTGAGCATGCTTGTGTGCTGGCTGTGTGGCTGAAATTGCCTATGCAATTCACTGTTGCTCTTAGAAAGCTGCTCCTGTAGAGAGAACAGTAACATTTTGGGCTTTACTTGTCACCATAGTTTCATCGAATCGTCTGGATCTTGACAGTCAGTACAGTCATGTAATACATGTTTCTTAGAACAGCAATTAATTTTATCATAATTTTCATGCCCTTCTACTCTGCTCTCATGAGACCTCACTTGGAGTATTGTGTGCAGTTCTGGTGTCCTCAACATAAAAAGGACATGGAACTGTTGGAACAAGTCCAGAGGAGGGCCATGAGGATGATCAGGGGACTGGAGCACCTCCCATGTGAAGATAGGCTGAGAAAGTTGGGGCTGTTCAGCCTGGAGAAGAGAAGGCTGCGTGGAGACCTCATAGCAGCCTTCCAGTATCTGAAGGGCATCTGTAAGGGGAAGGACTCTTCATTAGGGACTGTAGTGATAGGACAAGGGGTAATGGGTTAAACTTAAACAGGGTAAATTTAGATTGGATATAAGGAAGAAGTTCTTTACTGTGAGGGTGGTGAGGCACTGGGATGGGTTGCCCAAGGAAGCTGCGAATGCTCCATTCCTGGCGATGTTCAAGGCCAGGTTGGACAAAGCCTTGGGAGGCATGGTTTAGTGTGAGGTGTCCCTGCCCGTGACAGGGAGATTGGAACTAGATGCTCTTAAGGTCCTTTCCAACCGCAGCTATTCTATGATCCTATGATTCCATGATAGACTCTGATGCTCTGCAAAAAGTTTGTGTATAGTATACACTGTTAATGCCATGTTAACGCTGATTTACTGTTTGTTCCTAAATAGGCTGGAAAGACCTGTTACATGAATCCATGAATTGGGTAGTAAATGCCTCTTGAATTAGCTGTAAGATTTTCATATAAAACGTAGCCTAGAGCATAACATCACAATTTTTATTTCTATAGCCCATGCTTTTTGCAGTGCTTGCAAGAAAGAGGTCTTGTTTAGTATCTTAGTGTTTCTTTGTACAGGTGACAAACAAAAATAGGAGCATACAGGACAGCTCCTCTTCTCTGTTCTTCCACCTCAATTGAATAGATTGAGCCAGGAGTGGAACTTGATGCTGAATTATTGCAGCAGAAGTATGTTGTAGTGGATTAATTTATTAGCCTCTAATGGGGTTATGGAGTGTGAATGTTTTAGATTAATGGAATATTTTAAACTCTTTCGATGCTTTATGGCCACTTTCAGTGAACGTTTTATTAGTTCTTGTTGGTAGTGTGCATGATTTGATCTTAAAATAAGAAACAGGAGGCTGAGAATATTCTTATTCCTGGGAATGCCTGTTAGACAGTGATCAGTAAGGAACACTGTAATCACCCACACAGGGAGAATGCATCTCACACTACTGTACTCTTTCATGCAGCAAAGGCATAACAAGATCTGAAAGTTAGGAAAATGTTAAACTAGAATTACAGTGTAACTTTTGCAGCAGTGAAGGTTATTAACCATCTGTCTGAATTGTCAAGGGATGGAGGTGGAATTTCCATCAGTGTAAGATTTATAAAGAATAACCAAAACCATGCAATGTTAAGCTTATATTTTAATTCAACCATAGGTTAGTTCATAGCCTCAATACAGGATTTCCAAGGTAAAGTTCTCTCAGAACTGTGTTTTACATAAGATCAGACTATGTGACCACAATAGTTTCTTTTGACCCTTCTGACATGTCATTACACTGCCAAGTAAAAGAGCTACATCTATTCCTTTGAGTGATGGTGCCTCCCGTATCTCTCATTCCTCAGTGTAACCACATGGTGTGATTGGCAGCAGGTACCTAGCTCATATTGCTGGTGGAGATTAGTAGGAGTCAGTCAGCCTTAAATGTCTGCATGAGGGCAGATGGAAGGTACCTCCCCATGACAGTGCTGCAGGTCTGGGCTCCTTTCCAGCCCCTGCTTATGCTCTTTCTGGTGCCCTTATCCCTTACTCTGCGACTCATGGCTGCTCTCTCCTTGGGACGTGCCCTTGGTTTCCTAGCTGTGCTTCTGGCTTCCAGCAATATTTCTGCTCTACCCTCCAGATTTCTAATTCTCTACACTGGCACCTTGATCTTGGTTTATAGCATAGGCAGCTCCTGCCTCTGAACTGAAGTCAGCCAGAGGCAGGAACTGAACCCTACAAAACTTGATCATGCTGCTTCATGCTGTGTCAGCTGAGATGGAGGTTATGGTAGCTGAAAATGGGTGGTGTGGGGAAAAGAAAACCGTTTGGGAGGAATGGAGCAAATACACACTACAAATCTCTAACCACTATAGAGCTTTTTAGGCCTTTTTTTTTTTTTTTTTCATTTTCATAGAGTCAGCACTATTTTGTTTAATTGTTTAGCAAACAGAAGGGACTGCCACCATCAGTGGGTCATATCTGCTGGTAGTTGACTCCAGGTATTTGCCTTGATTTCCCAGCTTTAGAAATGCATGGTGATTGTAAAGTGTTGTTTCCCCTGGCTAAATTTACATTTTAAACCCATTTCTGAGGGAAGTGATCATGGTACAGAGGAATCAATGCTAATTATGACTGTTCCCTTACTGAGAATGCTATGGTAATAAGCAACTTTGTATGATACCTGTAAAAATTAGAAATGTATTTCTTATTTCAGTTATTGAGATAAGACCTCTCTCTTTCATGGTGTACTACTTCACAGCAGTTAGAATCTTTCTTTGGAGCAGGAGAAGATTCTTCTGCAAATGTAAAATACAAAATCATGAATGAAATATGTAGAATAATACAGGGAAAAGGGTAGAAAGGAAAATTTGAAATTTTACTGAAAATACCAGATGAAGTGTATATATTAGAGTGTTATCCAGCATGGGGTGGGAGGGGAAGGGAGGAGAGGTCCTGGCAGTGAGTCTTGAAAACAGGCAGTAGGTGTTTCCCCTGGATCTCACATTGATTGTATTCAGTCTGTTTTTTGTATTCCTAGTTCCTTGAATGATTTTTTAAATTATCTGTTCTTCCTTACTTCTGCTTCCATATATATTGTTTACTGTCTATGTTTTGCTTCCACCTTCATCTTTGTTCCATGTTACATGCAACCTTTATTTCTACCTTGTCAGCCTTCTTTGTGCTATGCCTCCTCCCATAGGATTACATGGCTGTGGTATTTCCTGGTATTTTATTATATGCAAAGGGTTGGGAGGTGCTAACAGAAAAGCTTTTTGTTGAGAACTGTTCCAGACCTGTTCCCTCATCTAGCATGGTAAGAAGGCATATTAGATAATAGAAAGCTTTGAGTCTGCTAAGAGAATTCAGGCTTTGTTTACTTGTGGGCTGTAGCAATCCAGAGTTGTGGATATGTGAGGTTCAGCATCTTGTATCGTCTGTGGCTACTTGCTTACTTCTTCTGTGGCCAGTGAAGTCATCAGTAGTATTTCCCAAAGTCTTTATCCCAGGTCCCAGACAGAAGTATTCTTTCTTTGTAGCCAATTTTAGATGAGGAAGGGAATTACTTTTTTCCCATTTTGCAGAGAAGTTAGCTGTGGCTTTGTTACCATAAAGCTGTTTAAAAGTGCATCATATGGGACATTTAAAAAGCTTGCCTTGGGGAGATCAGAACTCTGTGGGGTTTTTTGTTGCTGATCGCACTGGCTCAGAGAGGACTTTTGTTCCTTTGAGGACAAATGAGGGAAAACAAAAAGCAAATTAAGGACTTCTCCTTTTCTTTCACAGATGTTGTCAACTTGGATCTGAAGTCTACCCTCAGGGTTCTATACAACCTGTTCACAAAGTACAAGAACATTGAATGACCGTGGAAGCTGCTGAGGTCTTCATCCTTCCAACCTTAGGCAGAAATTACAATAAACACACCCTCTGCACGCTCCCGTTGTGCCTTATGCTATACTTCATGCATTCTTTCTACAGTTGATGTGGTCTGTCTGTAGCTATTTATATGACAATCCCACTAAAAAAAAATGCATGTGTATTCTCTAAGTCACTTGAAAATGCGTAGTATTTCACACTTTTACCAGAAGATACTGCTGGGTCTGTTGTTTGTAATGATCAACAAATGTTCTTTTGATAAAGGAAATATACCACTAACTTCTTTAATAAGCAGGGAAAACATGAGGCTTTCCTCATGGCTGGAGCCTCTTTGATTCTACAATAGAATTTCTTTTGCATAGTCCTTGATTGCAGCTGGCATTTGATGATTTTCCAGGCTTAAGTGTTAGCAATAGAAAATCAGCATTGTAATTTATATAGAAGCTGAACCTTTTCTGTTAAATAACGTTTTTTATGTTCTGTTGGGTGGGTGGGGCTGAGGGGAATTATAGGCACTATCTGAAGCTAGTGGCAAAAACTTCAGTTTTTGTGTTAATCTCATGCTACTCAGTGTTACTTCCATTCAGTGTTTACACAGAGTAAGTCTTTCAGTGGAATGACCAGCTAATCTTTTGATGTCTATTTTTTATTTCATCTCCCTTCTAGGAGAAAATTGGTTGCTAGAGCTACTGTTTCCTGTTTAACACATAGCTTCAATCAGGTCTGGCAGGAACTGGTCAAATGGGCGTGGGCTGAATTAATGCATTTTGCCCACAATCCTTTCTGAAACAAGCACAGGGAATAATGAGTTTGACAGTTTAAAGGCTGACTTTATTTCATGTAGCTGAGTTAGAGGCTCAGATTCATTCCTTTTGGAGTTATTGGCAACTGTACAGATCTGGGGCTCAGACTTTTATAAGCAGAGCTTTATGTATTTTCTTTCCTAAAGAGAAAACCTGAATTTCTGTATAAATAAGAGCTTGCTTTTACTTAGGGATTGCACTGGACTATTGCAAGAGGCAACCCAATGGTTAGCACTTAAATGTGAAACTCTTCAGTGACCAGTTATGCTGCAAACTAATTCCATCAAGTTGCCCTGTGCCATCCCAAGAAATACTCTGCTAGGCTCTGGCCTAGTCCTACAGTCTTTTAAGGTGTTACGGATTTCAGTGGACTCTGTTTTAAAAAAGGATTGCTAGATTTATCTGGTAGACTCTAGTTACCTTATAGTACTTCACAGGTTTCATTTGTAGAGCTTTTCCTGGCTGATGTGATAGGTACAGCAGTGCATACAAGAGGGCTGCGTTGGAACATGAGTCGTCTTGAGTAGAGTTTTGAGGAGAGCTTTGCGAAGGAAATGGGATTGTCATTTCCAGGGTAAATTATTTGTGGAATACACTTATAATAGTGTGGAGTGCACAGGGAACAGATTTGACTGCTGCTTTTATGTATCACAGCAGTAACTATTCTATTATGGGCAGGTGTCATTTTGCGTGAAACATTAGGCAGAGTGCCCCAAAGAGGAAGCAGGTAGTATTGCTCCTCTCCAGGGGCTCCCTGAAGTCCTGTTGTAAATAGGCATCTTCCTTAAAAATTGATTTCTTGCACTAAACATTATTTACCCTTCTGAGTTCAAGAGGAAACGTGCTATTTGAATGGTATAATTTAAAAATTGGAATTTTCTCCTTCCCTCCTTAAACATTTTCTTTTAATCTCAGAGAGAAATGGGCTTCTGCATCTTTGTTTCATATTTTGGGGTTCTGAGTAGTATTTGAATGGTTTGGGTCATCTCCCATCACACCTCCAAAACAAGGATGGAAGGAAGTTGCCCTTTATTTCCATGAAAAAAAATCATATATTACCTGAATTTTTAAGGTTCTGTGAGGAATTATTGCTTGTTTGTGCTTTAGAAGGGAGCTGACCTCTTGCTGTTTATACAGAGCCTAGAACAATTGGACTTGAATTTCAGATGAGGCCACTAGACTTTACCATGACACTAGCAATTATTACAAAGGAGACTTTCAGAGGCACTTAAGGCCTGGTGGGTCAGCTCTCCTGGCAAGTTAATGAAATTGTTCTAACTTTTCATGCTGTAAAACAGGGATGTCATGAGGCTGGAAGGTGATTGAACTGAAAGGTCAGACTTTTAGTTCAATGCAGTATTACTTGTGGAAAACAAGCCTGTTAAAGAGGTTCTCATTCCACCCACTTTCCTTCAGGTGATATGGAAGTGCCGGTACTGTCTGTATTCTCTGAGTAGCTCGGAAGTACCTTCAAAGAATCTAGTTTTTTAAATTGCAAGCAATATTAATATCAAAAGCAAACAAAATAAGAGGAGATTGATAGGAGCAGTTTGCCTTTGGGAGGGGGAATGACTATTTCTGAGATGGTATTATACAGCTGGCATCTTCATTGCATGTGAGCAGATGTGAACATTTTAAAATAGCTTCTGTTTTGTTCAATTATGTGCTTCTGGTCACTTTGCAGAAACCTGAGGCCCTCCTGTACAATCTGAGGCATGGGTCCCTATTAGCATTCCATACATTAATACCCCTGTCAGTCAAGAGTGCAGGCTTGATGCCCTGAACAGCTTGGGGGAAGGTGTCATACCCTGTTTTGTTACGTTTTTAAGTCTGTTGATAAATGTTGTACAGGGAAAATACATATTTCATTCCTTGGCTCCTTGCTGTCTAGCTGGCATAGATGCTGTATTTATTGCTAACCAGATTGCAGGCAGGGTGGATTTAACTGAACTCGAGCTTCATCCCAATCAGTCCATTTTGCAGGAAGAACAATGTAGGTAAAGCTTCTCTAAACACCTGCTTTTGTCATGCCTTTCTGTTACATATGCATGATACTTAGTTCTTTTCCTCTCAAAAAAACCAAGTCATTGTTAAAAATGTTACTCACGAACTCTTTGTGCTGCTAGAGTTTTAGCTATGTTCCTGGGTGCCAGGAGGGTAGTTCTGAATCGTGTTGAGTTCATCTGGAATTTCGAATGCTCTGTGGCATTAAAGCGTCTGCATTTGTAAGTACATAATGAATGTCTGTCCTTTCCACCCTGTACAGCTTGCCTTCTAGGTGCATCTGCTTGACATACTGAGTTCCACTGAGCTGTATTGCCACAGGAGAAGGCCAGATGCTTCTCAGCTGCATCCTGTTTTCAAGATGAAAAACAAATAGTGGCAGATATTTTAAAATCAGTTTAAACCTTTGTGTGATTTCTGACCCCTCTTCCCCACACACCAGTGCTTTCAGTGTTAATGTATTTTTTAAGAGTCTTTTCTACTGTTTTTAGCAGTGTTTACTCTGGATTTCTAACTACTAAAAACCAGCCTTGCAGATAAAATTCTGGACTTGTCACAAAGCTGGATGTCTCCAGCATATGACAAGAGTTGTGTACTGTAAGCAAGTTACAATGCAATGCTATGTTTGCTAAAAATCACAGCAGGAGTGTTATGCATGGTTTGTGACAGTTGTACTATTTATTCAAATAAATAAATAATGATCACTTGGCTTTCTACATCTCCTTTTTTTGCTAAGTGGACATGTCTGTGTGAACAACTTTTGAAAGGTGAACTACAGCCATCTTTTTTTGTCAAGGATTCTAGATGTATAATGATCTCTGAAGACCTAGCAAAGCAGTGATCTTGGATTTCTGGCCCTGGTGCAGGTGATTAAGATTGTACAGGCAGACACAGATGAGCTCTGCCTTTTTATCTGGCAGATGGACACAATGAAGTTAATGTTTTGCCTTCTACAAGAGAAAAGTAACTGAATTACACTTTCTGGTACTGTTAGAAGACTTAAGGCCCAGTTCTTCCGCAGCGACACCGAAGTGAAGCCTGACATGCCACAGCTAGTCCCGTGTGTGCCTACAGAGCACTGGGGAACCCAGAAGTGCAGGTAAATCTGTAGTGATAGTGAAAATGTCTCCATTTGTGTGCTTCCCTTTGGTCCGGTATGGGGAGAGCATAGAGTGGCTCTCCAATAAAGCAAAGCCGTGTGGAGAAGCAGGAAAGTGCATTATCAGAAGTTGTTATTGGTGGGAATGCTGTTGATTCCTTGAATTGTTCTTCAGTGGCTATTTGTATGGGGGCCAGGTGTATGTATGTGTGTGTGTGCATGAGGTGTGCAGTGGGAATGTACAGAAAGACTGATGGGGGAGAAGGGAATGAAATCAAATGCAACTCTGATAGAGGATTTATTAATGCTGTTCTACAAAAGACTGGATACGACATGCACTGGTAGCAACATCATTTCTCAGAGGAAAAAGGGTGCCTGTCCATGTGTGTTTCAGACTTGTGTTTTTTTTAGCACTGGTTCACTGTATTGTGAATGAGGCTTTGAGGAAAGAAGTCCTTTGTATTGCTATTTGAAATGGGAAGAGACCTAGAAATTACTGATGAATTTCCCAACATTTAATTCTTCTTCCACCCTCTGCTGATTAGAAACTGGGTTTGTCCAGAGTTCGCTATAGCATCTCCAACTGTACCTTCCTTTTGTTTTTTTTTTTAACTTACTACATTTCTAGGCTGCTTCACTTCTGCATAGGTAAGAAGGTACACTGGGTCTTTGCTAATTTGATGTATAGTTCTATTTGCTATCTGCTTAGAAAATAGTTAATTTTTCCCTTTCATTAAGGATTTTGGGTTATCAATTACTAAGAATTTATGGCAGCTGGGAATCTGTTTTCAACCCACTTTTCTTACCAAATTTAGGTCATCCATTCTTGTATGTGGCATAGAGCTAAACACCGTAGTCTCTTAACAGCATTAAACCAGACCAGCTTAATTAGTGTGTCTGCCTACTGTCTCATTCAGGGATTTCATGGAGGACTGCAGAGTTGCATTTGATTTCTCACAGAGTTAATGAATGTATGTGGTACCGGAAGGTAAACGTCGAGGGAAATTGGTTGGTGTAGGGAGCTTTCCCACTTTAATCAGAGCTGGAAAAGGGAAGGAAAAACAGCAGCACTGCCTAGTGTAGATAACTCTTGTCTCAGATGAAAGTTTTGTGCCCTGGTGTGGCTAATTCTGTAGGGACAAATGAATTAATCTTCCTCGGCCTAGGTTTTTCCTTCTACCAGGTAGGTAGAGTAGTGCTGATCTGCTTTATAAAGGGCTCAAAGGACCACGAGTAAAAGGTGTATTGTAGCACCATGATTTTGGCTGTTGTTGGCATTCTATTTTTATATGCAAAGAAAAGTGCCCTGTGAGTCGCCCCAGATGCAGACTAGCAAACGGTCATGCCACACAGCGCCATGAAGAATGATCGTATCTTTTTAATACTTTCTGGTGTTTCAGGGGTTGCAGGGTTGCATGTTTCCTGCATTTGTATTTCTGTTTATTTTAGCCTCCAGCAGGGACCTAGCACATAGACAATTAAGTTCCTGTTAGAACTGTGGTTTCGTTTTAGCAGCAGTCAGTACTGGGCTGCACAACTTCCCTCTTGCGTACTCTGCATACGTCACACTGCCCTGCATGGAAGCCTGCACCTTTGGTGCGGGATACTGCAAGCCTGGGAAGCAGTTCCCTCTCCCCATAAATTTCATCACGCCTGCTGGGACAAGATCTTAGAAGAGTTTCTGGGAATTACTGAAGGAGAGAACAGTAAGTTTGGGAAAATGGACTCGTTGGGGTGCTTCTTTTTAAATTTTATATATATATATATTTAACTGTAAGACTTTCTGTGTCCACTTGTATTTGCTTTGTGTATCTTACTAAGACGACATCCCTTCTGATGCTAAGGAGCCAAAATAGCTCTTGAAAGGTCTGGTACTAAACAGGGAAGTAAAAGTAAGTTTTAAACTTATGTATTCTTTTTTTTCCCCCTTTTTTAATAATAGTTTTCTGAAGGCAGAAATTACTCTATTACTATATTACAGATATTACTGTTAACATTCCCACTTAGTTTTTGTTCTGTCCTTTGTGCAAT
Source organism: Pezoporus occidentalis (assembly GCF_034315485.1). Lineage (NCBI taxonomy): Eukaryota > Metazoa > Chordata > Aves > Psittaciformes > Psittacidae > Pezoporus > Pezoporus occidentalis. The sequence continues at coordinate 2,280,193 of NW_026915769.1, forward strand.
CTAGTTAGAAAATTCATAGGAAGTGTTTTTGAGCTAATACAGAGTAGGGCTTTTGTCTTTTCAAACAGGAAATAAAACAGTTGAAATGATTTGGTAACACCGGTAGGTGCCTTGTGTATATTCTACAGCTAGTTTGTGCACCAGAGACTACTGGTAGCTTATTAGTGCTTTATATTGTTTATCAGGGATATCTGGGAGCCAGACTCTGTGAAGTAGTAAAAGTTGAGTTGACACAACTAAAGAATTGGTTGTTTCTTTGGTATTTGTGGCATTGCAACATTGTGCAACAGTCTAGCTCTTGATCTGAGAAAAATTCACTTGTTGGCTGCCTTAGGTGGTACAGGAGAACTAAAACACCTCTGTGTGTTTACAGACAAGCCTGTACACATCTATGAAGTTCTCAGATAATGAGGACCAAATTATGCTATTTCATAGAATCATAGACTGGTTTGGGTTGGAAGAAGCTTGAAGACCATCTACTTCCAACCCCCTGCCATGGGCAGGGACACCTTCTACTTGACCAGGTTACTCACAGCCCCATCAAGCAGGGCCTTGAACACAGCCAGGGATGGGGCAGCCGCAGCTTTTCTGGGCAGCCTGTGCCAGGGCCTCAGCACCCTCATTGTGAAAAATTTTTCCCCAATGTGTAATCTAAATCTCTAATTTCATTTGAATAATCAATAATTAAACCCCAATTTTATTTAAAAATGTCATCGTGAAATGCTTCTACAAAATGTATTCAAGTGGTTGTCTCCTACAATGATCTCTTCTGTATATTACTCTTTGAAATGCTACTGTCTAGGACCGAGTCTTGCAGTAATGCAGCTTGCCACATGAAGGACTGCTTGCAAATGCTAATTATTAATAATAAGCAATAAGTCTATTAAATGTTAAGGAAATGCAGTTCTCAGGCTCTGAAATGGCTGTAGGAAATCAATGTTGATAAATGTGAGGTAAAACACATGGTTGGGGGGGGGAATCAATACTAGCTCTACAGGTAAATGATGGGCTTTGAGTGGTGTGTTGCTGTTTTAGGAATAAGGTCTTGGGGATATAATAGATAGTTCCATTAAAGTGTCAACTCTGTGCTCAGCAGTGATCAAAAAAGCAAATAACATTAGGAATTAGGAGGAGAGGAGCTGAGAACAACATTGTGAATACTGTGGTGCACCTCTCTAAATCTGGGCAGGTCTGATTCCCAGCACTTCACCAAAGGCTGTGATAGCACTGGAGAGAGTTCAGGAGAGGGCAGGCAGGAAGATCAAAGGTATTACAGACTGGTTTCCCTGGGAAGTATAACTAAGATGAAGGCTTTGCTTCCTCAGGTTTGGAAAGAGGTGACTGTTGAAGGTGTAGACATACATATCTACTACTCCATGCAGACATATAACTTGAAGTAGTAACACAGTGACGTGAAGAATGAGTCTGTTGGTCTTCTTTGCACCGTGCATAGTAGGGACCTTCAGGGAAAGCTGGAAGGTGGCATGTTAGAGCAAGCAAGAAGGTGGTAGGGCTTCATGCAAGGTAAAGTCATGATCTTTGGGTCCTCACTGCTGAATGGTGATACACATATTCAAAGAGTGAATGGGAAGTTCATGGGAATTAAATATGTTGGCAGCTTCTAAATACTAGGATGCTGATTTTAATGTAGGAAGGCTGGACTGCAGGCTATTGAAGAGTTTTAGCAAAGTACCTGTGTATGCTTGCTTTCTTCATGTTTTTTTTTTTCATCCTAATTTTCTTCTGTAAGAGACTGGATACTAGACAAGCTATCAGTACTAGACAAGGTCCCCAGTATAGCAATTTTAACACTCTACTGAGTAGGACACACAGGTCTGAAGCCTTAGAGGATATTACCTTATGCTATTGCAAATTATTAATTTCAGGTCTTTTCTTACAGGCCTCCAAATTTTATTTTAAAGAGTGGCTTCTGATGTTTGGGTTCCTTGGCCAAAAAGAGACCAAGGATCCGGCAGGCAATAAACATTGCTTAGGTGTGTAAATAGTCAAAGGAAGTAAGAGATGCACAAGTTGAGTTAGTGTAAAAGGAAAGCTGAGTTAGTGTAAGCATTGGTTTGCACAGACAATTACAGAAGACTTATGAGGAGGACTTCCTAAGGTGCAACAGCTATCAGAAACCTAATTTCAAAGTAAGTTGTCCTTAGGTTGCTCTGTATTAATTAACTTTTCTCTTTCAGTTAATTTCATTTGGGTAATCTTGGGTAGTGCAGCTTTTCCTTAGGCACTAAATGACCCATTCTCCTCAATTTTACCAAGAACCTTTTTAGAGACAGCTTTCAGTTTTGCAGCCACCGTAATGAAACCAATTCTCTTGTGACCCTTTCTCCTGGTGGTTTGCTGGGAATTTTGTGCCTAATTTGTTTTACCAGATTGATATGCAAAAGCATCCAATGGCTATTTTCTACCAATATTCTAACTGAAAAATGCAAGTCGGGGAGCCTTGAGAGGCAGGGCTGCTGATACGGGCATCTTGGGTAGCCAGTAGGTGTCCTCTCCCATGTGAACCTCTAACAAGGAGCATCTCACATTCTGTTAAAAAAGAACAAGTAGAGTCAGCCTTCCCTCTCCTACAGTGGCCTCTTTACTTTCTCTGGCTTCTGCTGTCCTCCAGTGCAACTCCTAGCTGGGTTGGAAAACTTTACCCATGGTTTTGGGTTTGTTGACAAGACATTTTCACTGTTGTTGTACTGTGTATTGCCGTTCTGCTTTCATTTGAGGACATCTGGGTTGGGAAGGAAAGTCATTTTGCAGTCTGTGTTTAAAATAAAATAATCTTTAAGAAGCCATGCAACTTCACCTAACATAAAGATGGGGTTGTCTATCCAGAAACATGCCGTATTTCCCCACAGCGCTACCAGATGGTCTAATAAAGGGAACTGCTTATGTTTATAAGCTTGTCTCAGTAACTTAATCTACTGTATTCTTCACTTAATACTTCTTAAGTATTGGTTATTTTCATAGCAGATATCCATTGATACCTTGGAAGTGAAAGCTTTTTAATTTCAATTGAAATAGGATTTTACTAGTCTAATTCAGATGAAACGGAATTAGAATTAAGGCAACTTTTAGGACTTTTGAGGCTTTTTGATGATTAAGAGGAAAAAGTCTTTTTAACTTCTTTTTTTTCTTTACACACATTTCAATACATTTTCAGACTTTTTCTTTTAAAGCAATCCACCAGTGATGAAATAGTAACAAAAAACCCCTTCAGTTTATTTTATTCTTAGCACCGATTTTGATCTTTACATGCCTTTACCCATGTTCCTTTTCCCCATCAGTTTTACCAGTTTACCGTGAGTGAGAAAAAACAATGGATCCAGACTTCTTAAATGCGTTTACACAGCCTGCTGCAGTTGATCAGTTCCTAGCTGAGAACATCATCGCTCAAGGTATGTACTTTATGAACTAGGACAGGAAAAGGTCCAAAGAATGACCTGAAGAACCAAGGAGAAAATGTGCAGTACAAATGAACTGTGTATTTTTCAGCAGTGGTCCCATGGTTTTATAAGCAGTGGGTAAGATTTGTCTGTGTTCTTTGGCTGCTGATTCTCTAGAGGCAAATCTTGAAGGAGCAACACCAATTTTAGCTGTTTTTTTTTAGCTGAAATTTAAATTTCACATATAAAGATCTGACCAAGTTTGTTTTCCTCTTTCCAGAATTTAGTAAGATCTGTGTAGATCTTACTTATTTGAATTACATTGAAGCATAATTTCCAACATATACCATTTTCTCATTCATAAGTTAAAATAAAAAATGTCAGTGTTGCTACATATGGCAAGTAGCAATACTGGGTAATACTAAACTGATAGCTGATTTTACAGGAAACTCACATTAGTCATACTTGAAAATTGTAATGGATCTTGTTTGCTTCCTTTCATAGGGGAGAAGAAGAAATTCATAAAACCATCCTCAAGCAACAATCCCAAACTGGAAGAATTAAAACTGGTACCGTTTCTTTTACTATATTATTTAACACTCACCTTAAGTTGTTTTAACCTGTCGTATTAATGCTAAACCCTGTAAATTACACATCTGTTTGGCCTCAGTTCCCCACTCTTTGTGGATGGGGATGCGCTCTGCTTTTGGCACTTGGACTCCACACAAGTAAACCAAAGCTTCAGCTTAAGCACAATGCCAGGATGGCTGGGGCCATACAGAACCAGGCTACAAATGCCTGTGTCACCCAAGAGTGGTCACTGCTGTATGTAAAGTGGAGCGTAGATTTAAAACCTGAGTTTTATCTTATATGATACCTCTCCTAACTTGGGATGTGAGCCACACTGGAAGTACCGAGTTGATACTTCATTGTAATTATAGTGTAATAGCAATAAGAATCCAGCTGGAACTGTGACTGAAAGCAACCCTATATCAGCATTTACTGTGACTAAATAGATGTGTGGATACATGGAAGTTTCCTTCCCTGACCCCATGATACCAAGTTTTAGGATTGCTGTGCTGATTTGCATTAGTCTTCTGTCTTGTCTTCTACCTCCAGTGGCAGCTGGCTCAGCTGCAATGCTGCGTGACAAGGATAGCATAGAGCAGAGGGAAAAGGGATGACGGATGTTCAAATCACCAAGGATTCAGGATAAAAGCTTTCAAGTTGTTGTATAGTGTGTTGTCTGCTTGAGGTAACTGTGAAGAATGAATCCTATTTCACAGGAAAGCATTTTATTTTGAAAATCTCCCCTGTGTATTCAATCACCGTGTTTCTCTAAATGGTACAGCCCAGGGGAAGGCTAGCATACTGATATTTCCTGGAAGAAAAGTGCCATGTCTCTTACGAGACCATCACTTCTTGTATTATGGAGATACTAGAATTGTTATAAATACGATGTAAACCAGCTTAGGCTGTTTGCTGGTGTGTGTCTATTGTGGCATTCATAAATCCATAAATATGTGCATTTCTTGATTATGTTTTCTTAAACCTTTGTGCACATTTGATGAAAAAGATTTGATTTTTGTGTCAGCCTTTCACAATGTTTTTATACAAAAGACAAAATCTGAAAGGAGGTGCTGCAAAATGCAATTATATTGTCTACAGAGATCCTAAATTTGTATCTGCCAAAAATGAAGAGCTTTCCTCAGTTTATGAAGATTTTTGTGAACTTCAGTGCTTGTCTGTCAGAGACTTGCCTGTCAGAGACTCCTGAAATGGTGTTCTTCACTGTCTCATTTTTTTTCTTTGGATGATGAGGAGGTGGAAATTGGGTCCCAAGAAACAAAGTCCTCTGGGTGCCCATTGGTACCACTGGTTGCCTTCTTAATATAAAGAATTCATTGCTCATCCAGAGAAGAGATTGGGATGTGGGAGGACAGGGAGGTATCTTCAAGGGAAGCAAAGAAACTTGCTTGGGAGAAAGATGCTGTTCCACTGCACTTTTGTTTTGAGAAAGCTTTGGGGAATTAAGGAATGCAAAATGGATTGCTGTAGTTACTGTAAGTATCGAACTGTACCTAAAATAGAAGATAGTTGCATTTGAAGGTCAGTAGGAAACTTCTTTAGACATAACACTCTGCAGCTGAGTGGGGCCCCAACAACTGAACTGAAAGCCAAGTTGTGTGAGCTGCAGGCTGTGGATGTGGCTGTTTAAAGCCAAGACAGTAAACGAGTGATCTCAGAGGTGTATACTCAGCAGTGCTTTCTGCTTTTCCAACTTCCATCTGCTTGTGTCGTTACATTTGTGGTACCCCTCTATCACTTACACATCTAAGGTGTCAACAGGTCTTAACCTGTTAAGCAGCATTAGTTGAGGAGCATGGCTTTCTGCACTACAAAATTCTTGTTACTTCTCAGCTGAGAAAATATATTCCAAACACTTTGACAGCTTCTCAGTTTAGGCAAGTGCCTAAAGTGCCAGGCCTTGTTTGTTTGGTTTTTGTACAGTTTCAAGCTTCTCAGAGGTATTTTATGTTTCCAACCTGCTTTTTACATTTTTGTTAATGTTGGCTAAATTACAGGGGTCTGCTGTGAATTTTCGCCTCTTGTTTACAGCGAGTGAGAAGGGTGTTACCCACACAACAAACCCCAGACGCTCACTTGTAGCAATAATAGAAAGACAAGCAGTACCCATCCCTTTTCTGGAAGGTTCTTGTTAACAGCTGGCTGTGGCTACTGCTTTTCAGTTCTGCTTCAGCAGGTCACCTTCCATTTCTATTGACACATGGATAAAACACATGCTTGGAGAAGTGCAGAGGCGCTCCCTTAGTCTCCCATGTAGGAGCACAGACCAAAAGGAAGGGGCTGCAGAGGCAAGGGATGTAACTGGAAGGTGATTTCTTTCCAGCTGTAGATAGCCCTTGGCTTCCCAGGCAGCTTCCCCTTGCAAAGGCAGGAAGGATATTGAAAAGGGTGATAGGAAGACTGCCACATAAGAAAGTGAAGTAAACAAAATGCTTCCCCCCCCCCCCCCCCCCCCCCCCCCCCCCCCGAAGAGTATTTGGAGACAGATTAGGACAAAATTGCAGAAAGAGAAACAAATAGGAGAGGGAAGAAAGGAGTGCTAGTAACATAGATGATTACAAGAAACAATGAAGAGATTAAGTGAAGCCACTTGTCTTACAAACTTTTGTTTGACTGTTGAATTTGTGTGAATCCTGTGACATCTAATGAAGGCGGGGGTTGGGAAAAGTACTTTGCAGCCTCTTTCCTGAGGGAAGAGGGAGTAGGATCTGTCTCTCCACCTGTATAACTATTTCTACAAAATTCATAGGAATGTAGTTTGTGAGATGTCTATTTCACTTGAAAATTAGGGAGCACTAACTGATACTTTGTTTCCCTTTAAAAAACAACCAAAAAGCACAAAGGAAGTGGAGGTTGAAATCAAATCAAGGTGTAAGATAAGGGACTAATGAGAAAGGTGAAACACAATATAGCACTGAGTGCTGTACTCTCTAAACAACAAGAATATAATTGCCAGCTACTTTGTTTTCCTTCACAGTTATTGATTGACTGGATTAACACAACTCTGAAAGAGGAACACATAGTAGTTAAAAGTCTGGAAGAAGATCTGTATGATGGGCTGGTACTTCATCATCTCTTGGGTAAGCTGTTGTTCCCAAACACATCGTGGAGTTACTTCTAGATCAGAGAATGAACCTCACAAATTGCAATCTGCTGGAGTCTTACTTCTCGCTAATGGAGAAAGCACTACACTGGGAGCCATCTCTGATTATTGCAATTCTGAGCAAATGCCTGATGATCCACTATTGGTTTTATGTAATTAATTTTCTTCAAAGAAAGTCTTTTTACCTGCTAGTTAACATAATAGAAAGGTTAACTTTGAAGTGTGAAATTACAGTGCTTCCAAATGGAAGGAGGGCTTCATAAACCAGGAGCTCGAAGGTGATTTCTGATGCTACCAGAAGCATTGGATGGAATCAGCACTATAATTAATATGTTTTCCTTCTTCTTTTTTTTTTTTAAAAAAAAAGGAAAAAATAGGTCTAAAGCAGTGGGCTAGAATGGGAACAGATGGAAATCTAATAGGCTCTCTATAGTATGAAGTGCTTGTATAAAAACAGGACCTTGGAGCAGCCTGTTCTATTTCTGTTTCTCCATATCTCTTGTTTCTACTTAATTTTTCTTCCCCTTTTAATTTTTTGGGGGATATATTTCAAATCATATCTCTTTTTCACTAAAGCTGAGGGCAGCAGCATGAGCAGGATTGGCTTATTTTCGCAGTTTACTTGCCTGAGCAACAAGCTGGGATATCTTCTATATATGTGAGTTGATGTTGCCTGTGTACACCATTTACAGGAAAGATGCACTCACTGGATTGCTGTAGCTTCTACTAGGAAAAGGAGGAGCGTGGAGTGCTAAGATGAGGGCAAGTAATGACTTGAGTCCTCTCCCTTTTTCAGAGTTTCACTGATTTTATTGAGGCTTTCAGAAAGCACAGGATGTGGGTCTGTGGTGGAAGCTATTAGGTGGTAGTGAAAACTTAAAATGAGAATTTGTGTGCTTTTCTGTAATTTTATGTTTATTTTTTTTTCCTTATGGTGGTGTTGAAATACATCCTCCTCCTTCCTTTGGACTCTGTCAAAGAAAACCTAGGATCTCTCAAGCTGGATGTTGACAAGATCGCATTAACAGAAAAAAAGCAGCGACAGAAACTCTCTGTGATTCTGGAAGCTGTGGCTAAGTGTTTGCAACTGGAAAAAAGTCAGCTGAAATGGAGTGTGGAATGTAGGTGCAGAATTGAAATTGGAGAAAATCATCCACAACAGGGCTTCCTCTGCTGTATGGCTGCTGTGAGGCAAAGGGGTGCCAGAACACTGATTAAATAACCTGTTTTCAATTACCAGTTGAATCAAAAGTGAGACAGGACTAACTGACCCTGACTGCATCATGCAAGCCACATCCTCTAAGTGTGTGGCTTGTGAACCTTTTCAAGCGCCTCATCATTCATGTGTATGTCTCACAAAAAGGACTTTTAAGGTGTGGTATTATAGAAACTGCAGTCTGATGTTTCACCTGTGTTATAGCCATCTTTGACTTTGGGATCTTCTGCACAGGGAGAATTTATGACATTAAAGTGAATTTATTATATTACTTGTGTTGCACACTAACCATTGTTTTCTTTCTTTACATGGAGTAGCTATCTTGATAAAGGACTTAGTGAGCACACTGCATCTTCTGGTTGCAATAGCGAAGCACTTTGAACCCAACCTGGCCATGCCTCCGAGTGTTCAAGTGGAAACAATCACCATTGAGGTAATTATAGTGTAAATATTTGTTACAGTAGATCCTAGAGACCTTCTATCAAGACTAATTTGCTTACAATTAGGGAGAAATGTGTGTGAAAAAGATATTTGTATTCTGTGAACTGTGCCTTTTAATTTCAGTTTGTTGGTCTAGAGTATAATGTTCTCGGTTCAAATGCTGTCTCTTTAAAAGTTAGAAACACTATGCTGGTTTTTCTCCTTGATCAAAGGAATGATCCAAACACAAAACAGCTGTTGATCTCTGTAAAAAAAGGAAAAATAAGAAATTCTGCTGTTAGTATCTCTAAGTGTTTTAAAGTAGAAGCCTGCACTCGTAAGTCATGACACTGGTATAATGCTGAGGGCTTATTTCTTTAGGGGAGAGAAGTGTTTACTCCCCTTCAATTGGGGTCACATTTTGGTATTTTTCTGTACAAGCTGAGATCTACATGCTTTCTTCCTCTATTTAGTTTCTTAAAGTCAACTCTGGGACTTTAGGAGAACATCAGATATTCCTCAATTTGGGATATAATTGCAAAAATGTGTTACAGTTTTAACAGAGAGTTTGCAAATCATTGGTGTAGGGAGCCAAGTGCATGGTCTGTATGGCATGACCTAGCACTCTTCCCTCTTTGGATCTGATCATAACTGGAACTGAAATGAAACATGCCTTTGAGTTACCTGTGTCACTTCAGGAGGTTTAAATGTACCCTGGAGGGACAGCTTCTTCTAGGGCTTGGTTCTGCAAAGGTAGCTGTTGTGGCCCCAACCCAGCTGAGCATTTCAGCAGAGAAGTGGTCTCTCTGATATCTAATGGGACCCCAAATTGTGAATTTGGAGCTGCCCACGCTCCTGTCATGTGGGTCTGATCTGTGACAGCCCAACCTTCCATCTAATGCCTTATGGGCCTGAGAGTGCCTCAGCAGATGCTGGTGTGAAACTGCAGCATCAGAAAGGGCTGTTCACCCTGAGACAGAGAAGGGGCAATGGAAACAACAGGGTTGTGGTAGTGAGCTGATCCCCCATAAGGAGAAATCAATACCTTCGATGGGAAAGGTAGTCATTAGGTCAAAAATGAGGAAAGCTCCTGAAGGCACTGCTCAGAAGAGGGGCAAAGGCAGGAAGGCTGAAATGTTGAGAAAACCCAAGGCAGACCAGAGAAGGCCTGGCCTTTCTGCAACACGTGCCTGCAGGAAGGACCTGTCTTGCTCTGGTGGGGCTGGGTGCCCTCTTCTTCAGTGACGAGGAGTCGCTCAGCTTGTAAACAGAGAATGTTTTTCACTACCTGAGAAAGCAGTGAAAACCAAGGACTTTTCTGTGATGAGATGTGTGCCAGGTGTCTGAATAAAGTGGTATGCTTGCCCATCCTCTCCTGTCTCTTTAGGGTGACAGCTGGATTGAAGCTGTTCTTTTGATACTATGTGGAGTACTAAGAACTATATACAGGAAAAAAAAATGCAAGAACATAAGCAGGTATCCCAGATGGCTTCAGAAATAGTAAGAATTTCCATCCTAAATATAAGCAACCCACCAAACCTCTGCAGGGGGGATTCATCGATGGGTTGCAGGCCATGGTATGAGGTTATTATAAAGCAGAGATGACCACCTCCTGTCCTGCAAAACTGAGAAATGCATCAAGCTGCTTTGTGCAGGCAGTGATTTCCTTTATGTAATGTAGTATAATCAAGACTCCAGGCGAACATGCCAGCCTCTGAACTTCACCAGCTGAGGGACCATGTACCTCTCCTTCAGCTTCCTCTTATGGGGAAGTAAGTAACTTATGTTTGAAGAGTAAAGAGAGCAGAAGGGAGCAGCAACCTTTCAAACTGCCTGTAGCAATTGTACTGGACTTCTTGAATAAATGCCTTCTGGTAATCATTTAAGGGAGCAAACAGGTCACGAAATCCTCATTAATGGTTACAGGGTGGGGTTTTTTTGTGTAACAAACCCAAAAGCATTTATTGTCCTTTCAACAGAACACCTCCAGAGGATTAAAGACAGCAAATGCAGTGGAATATATCACAGAAGACAAGTAAGAGGGGATATATCTGGTTTTTACATTGTCAGTCAGAAAGGAAATACTGTGGGTTTTTTTCCCCTTATAAAAAATAGCTGGGGATCGTGATGATGAAAAAATGCATAAACCCAGGTGTGCATATGTATGCAAATTGTTTCTCTGATTTCTTTCCTTTTTTTTTCTTTTTTTGCTTTTCAGATTTGGTGTTATGGTATAACGCCCTTCTTTACTCTTTACATAAAATTACCTAAAATAATGTGTATGATCATTTCTGAGGCTTAGTGTTTGTCATAACCATGGAATATAATAACAATTATTATAATAAAAATCCAGTACTGTAAAATTACCTGTCCCAGACTAAACTGGAAATTTTCTAAAGCCACAGTGGTTTAAATCTACTTTTATTTTGTTGCTATGGTGTCATTAAATAAAGGTAAAGGAGACAGGTCTGTTCTTATTTTACTGTGAAAGAAAAGACTGAGCTTGCTGAATTTGAAAGGTATTGTCATTATTAAAGGATTCAAGTAGCAGTATCCTATTTATATGTTGAGGAAGTATGGATGTAATTTCAAGAGCGAGAAATGGATTTGCCTACTATCTTTTATGTGATAGAACATCTTCAAATTCTACTATCATGAGCAGCATAGTGGAAGAGAATATTATGGGTTTGGCTTATTATAAAATAAGTGTTTGTTGGTCTGTGGGCCACTTAAAACCTCATATACTTCCAAGAGTCTACACAGTTATACAGTACACTTAAAAATGTTAGAAAATTACTCTGACAAAAAGCTAATGACACTTTGTACTGTATCTCCTGCTTTACAAGATAGCTGATGGCCCAGATAAGCTTTGCTTGTGAAAAAGATTAGTTCTGCTGAATGCTGTTTCTAATTCTTGCTTTTTATTGCACTTTTAGGGAGAATTTAGAAGCACAGCCAAGTAAGTACGGGCATTGCCAAATTCAGTGTTTTAGTGTTATGTGCTATTCTATACCACATTACGATCATTTCTCAGATAAAATCAGTATTGCTGCCACTACAGTTAATAGAGATTCATGGATTTCTCCTAGTGCTTTTTTTCCAAATGTCTTCTGTTAATGTCTGTTCATATCAACACAACATAGTTCAGAAATTGGGTGGTCACTTTGCCCAGGATTACAGACAACAGATGGGAGGTGAGACAAGAAACAGTTGGTTGATGACCCAACAGAGAAGACCTGGCTGGGGGGCAAAGTATGTCTTGGATTTACACATTGACCTCATTCACTGTTGAAACTATTTATGAGCATAATGTCTTGAGAATTGTGTGTCTTGTTGCTACCACTTTCAATGTAGTTTCCTTTCTGTAGTTTGCAAATGAAATTCTGAAGTCTGCTGGTGCTTGACTATGGATGGCAGCTCAGTAAAACCAACATCCCCAGAGCGTTTACCCTAAGGGCTTTTGAGGGCTGTGAAACACTTGAGGTGAAAAATGTCCATCTGGGCAGAACCAGCTGAAGGTTGGGGCACTGCTTCAGGCTTCAGTGTGAGCTACTCTTCCTTGCTGCAAAGAATCATGTTTCATCTGCAGTGAATCAAGGCAACTGTTTTAATTCTCTGCTGTGCCCTTTATGTTAGCATTTTCATCCTTTGTAGAGGTGCAGACTCTCTCATTTAGTACTTATTTATCATTTATTCCACTGAGTGGTCTCTAATGTGGGCTGTAATTGTGAAAAAAACCCTCTGTAATTAGGTGTTTCTTCCAGTGGGCTGATTCTGCTGCGAAGAGAAATCTGAAATTCACTCTTCAAAATGCTCCCTCTCTCCATTTTTTGACACAGCTTGCTTAACAGAGAGAAATCCCAAAATCGTGGCTCCAGAAGAGGGCTCTCTAGTTTGTAAGACTGTTGAAGGTTTCAGACTGTTGCTCAGTGTTTTGTTTGATGGATTCAGCTATTCTCTGACGTTGCTCCTGCAGCAGCCCCCTAACAGGGAGAATGGAGAAACCAGAGGAAACCTTTTTGCAGCGGAGACTTCTCTGTTGCTGGCTTCTGGGAGGAATCTTCCTTAAGCAAAGCTGCCTTCACTTTCCTGTACTGTTGAAACTAGTTCTCCATTTAGTTATGCTTCCAGAGTGCCCTTGATTTTTAAGGATGTTTTGAATACCTTATTCATGCTTGAAGCAGAGCAGTCTTATGGCCAGGTTACTGTGAAGAGATGTGTCCTGTTCTTGCTAAACCTGGGCAGAAAATGGAGGTGAGGGTGGGCATACACAAGGATTTCAATGAATCCCATTTCCTTGGAGATCTTTAAACTTGTGCTAGTTCTCTGTCGCAGCACTGCTGACACTGGTTTAGTGCCCTCTTTTAAACTGGATGGCAGCACTGGTTATTTTTGAGGTCTGTGAATCTGCAGAGTAAGGGCAGTGTCTCCAAACCCAATATCAAGTTTGTGGTTTTTTGAAGGAAAGGAGCTGGTTTGCTGCAAATTTGATGCAACTGATGTTTATGTTAAAATGTATAGCTTTCTACTCAGCTTGCAGTATTTTATCCCAGAGGTTCAGGGTTTAAAAAAAAAAGAATAGGAAAAGAGGTAAACTGTAGAGATGCGGAACTTAGACATTACTCAGGCTGGTGGCAGCACAAATCTTGAGAACCTCTGCAGGCAAAAATTACAGAGGTGAATGAAGTAAACTTTGTTCTCTGATGTAGTCAGGCTGAAGGGAAGCCGCTCACCCTGTCCTCTGAGAAATACAAAAGCAGGAATTTTCCCCATCTCCCTGTGGCTCTCTTCCTCCTTGACTTATAAGGTGTGAACCTTCTGGAGCCACTTCAAATCTCTGATCTGACAGTTATTCTGAATAATGACAATTAATGTTGTTTTGATTCAGAAGATGATGCCTTTGATGAATTATTTAGCTGTGCTCCAGATAAAGTGGATGCTGTAAAAAAGGTAATTTACTTTTTTAATAGACATCAAAATTTGTAAGGTAAAACATAATTTTTTTTCAATACTGAAAAAGAAGTTATATTTTCTTCCACCCTCTCTTCCCATTCTGTTTTCTTTAGGTATTATTGCAATTTGTCAACCAGCATGTTGGAAAATTAGGACTAAACGTGAAAGACATCAGCTCTCAGGTAGCCTGCTCTAAGCTGCATGTTAACCATGTTTTGTCAGCTGTCAGTGTTTACTCTCACCATTAGGATTCCTCCCTTTTGCTGTAGTAATTTGAAACATGGCAACATAACAATTATTTCTAGCTTCAGGTTAAGATATCAGGCTTCAGTCTCTGAAGTTTCTAAAGCTAATGAGTAATGAAAAAATATAACTTTGTATTGAGTGGTGCCTTTGTAATGCTATAGAGGGTAATTTTCAGAGTCTGCCCAACTCCTGTGGGTGCTCTTTCTGTCAGGATGGAAATAAAGGTGTTCTGACAATTAAACTGAAAGCCAAGCTGATTGCTGGTGCTTAACGATTTTTAATGCTGGATTTGCTTCACGGTAGGAAGACCTGATTTTCACTGCATCCCATCCTCTGACTTGGGATAACCACCCTGGGTGCTGATGCAGAGGGGCACAACTGCACCTCTGCTGTCCTCCTCCACTGCTGCTGCCTCCAGGGAGGGTGGACAGCAGCTCATGCAGAGCCAGGGAGTGCAGCATCCTCCCTGCACCTCTCCAGGGAGTGAGTGAGCTATGGGAGATGAGCTCAGGGGTGTCCCTCGTGGCTTTTTCATTCTCTGCTTCTGCAGACATGCATGCAGAAATCAGCTCACTGATCTTGCTTTACTCCAAGCATTGAAAACCTTGGTGCAGGTGCAGTCCCTGCCATTTATGCCACGTGGATGAAAAGCGGATCTGTGCTCTCATGCCCTTCTGGGTTTTCCTGGTGGGTAACTGTGAGAAAGGAAGTTTCACAAGTGTTTTATAATAACAAACACTTACAGGCTGCCCAGGGGGTTGTGGAGTTTCCCTCTCTGGAGACATTCAAAACCCATCTGTACACGTTCCTGTGCAACCTGCTCTAGGTGGCTGTGCCTTGGTTGAACCAGATGGTCACCAGAGGTCCCTTCTAACCCTAATGAATTTGTGATTCTGTGAAATCTCAGGCAGTAGGCACAATTTTCTTTTATTTATACTTACCCATTTGTTGCTTGTGGTTATCTGTAGTCTCTTCACATCTGGAATAGTTTGTTTTAATAGCTGTGTTTTTACAAGGTCTTATTTTCACTAACATGAACTTGGGAGCCTTATGTAACTAAATGCGAAGTTCACTATAGAAGAGGTTGAGGGAGCTGAGTCATTAGGCTGTCTGCTTGCCAGAGTACCGTTTAAATTCCTTTATTGCTAGAATGGCATTTATCAGAGTAACTTACTAAAAGCCAATATAATAAATAATATTAAGATCATTCTTCATCTAGTTTACAGATGGAGTTATCCTGCTTCTGTTAATTGGACAACTGGAGGGTTACTTTCTGAATTTAAGGCATTTCTTCCTGACTCCAGCCAGCAGCATGGAGATGGTAGGTTGTTATTTAGTTGCTTAGAGCTTGAAGCTTCAAACGTCTGTTTAGTGCTTCTGTATGTCAGTTAAACTAGAGCTCTAAATTGCTGCTGCTGCATGTGAAGTCTTAAGCATTCAGCGTTTGCAGGACAGTGGCTTGGGACAGTACAAACACATGCAGTGCATGTTAAAATACCTTGGAACAGGTCAATATCGTCTTCAAAGTCAGTTGTTATCTCACGGGTGGCACACTATTGTTACTTGCATTTTTTGGCAGAGACATGCTTCTGAAGCCTTCTGGCGAAATACAGAGGGTCTGTGTGGTGGGGAATTGGTATGCTGTCTGTTACAAGTCTGTCCTGCAAACAACATTTTTAAGTGGATGACACCCCTTCCATATCAGAACTGGATCTCTATAGGTTTCCATAGGATATCCTAAAAATATACCTTAATCAAGACATGAACAGAACATTTTGAGGGCCCCCTATGTGCTTTGGAAGCTCTCAAGAGTTTACATTTTTTCCTTTCCCAAGGCTGGGATCTGTAACCTGCCCAGCCAGACTAGAGGTTGACACCTTTTTCAACCTCTACCAGGCAGATTTCATCGTTGCTTTAAAAGAACAAGCTGGCAGCAGCCAGATGCCAAATGCCCCCACCACAGTTCTGGGGTGTTACCTATTTTGAAATATTTCAGATATTTTCAAATTGTCTCCACTGCAGGCAGAGATTTTTCATGTGATCACTGAATAGCTCTGAAAATCTTGAAACCTGTTTTTCCTGGGTTGTATTCTGTTAGATCTGTGAAGGTGAAACTTGTCAGATCCTTTTTGCTTGAGAACTGCCAGAGAAGGGAATCTCTCCTCTGGCGTGGTTTGCATTATAGATTCCTTGCACAGACAAGACTTTCATCTGATTCCCAACCTCCCTGCAGTTAATCTTCCTGGGCAATATTTATTTGTAATGAAAATTCTCAGAGGTCCTGTATTAATATATAAATACTCCTGTGGAGTTTTTCATCAAAGCATTTGAAAGCACAATTGCCTGAGGCCTGTGTTCAAATTCTGTCAAAATCTGTTGCTGTCAGTTGAGTGTTTAAGGTATTAGGAAAATCCAGATTTCTTCAAATCTAAGAACAGGGAAAATTTATTTTGAAGGGTTGAATCAAACAAAATCAAAACATTTCCCTGCAGTTATTTTTCTTCCCTTTCTCCTCTTCCACTCAGTTTTCAAACTTTTTTCTCTAGTCTGTTGACTTGGAAATAATTTTTTAACATTTCCATTAACATAGAAAACCTTTTATTTTTGGTTCAGCTCTTTTCAAACCTCACAGATCTTTTTCAAGAAATGAGATACCCCTAAATTTCACTTACAGATCAGAGCCCTGACTTCATAGTTCTTAACTTGCACATGCTGGTCATATAATGGGGTTGGGTACTGCTTCAGTACAATTCTGTATGTCCTAGTAATTTCATTTTAGCAATGTTGCTTCTGTGTACCGGACTTATTGTTGAACAGTTTGCCAAAGTGGTATTTACCATTTGTTTCTCCTCTGATGTTCATTGCCAGATGAAAAATGAGATGACAGTGTAACTAAAAATATTGAGAGACCATAGTTCAACTGTCATTTGTACACAAAATACGTCTTCCAATTCCCCTGGGCTTTCTAACTCCCTGTCATTTTAGACATTAATTGGTACTGTAAAGTATGAAAATGAAACTTTTCCTGAGATTTAAAACATGTCACTTGTGTTATAAAAATGGTGACAGCCACACGCACTGTTGTGATCGGTGCAGCGCATCAACTTTTCTTTCAAGCTGAAAGCTTGTGGTTGAAAGCTGGTACGTACACTTCATGAATCACAAAGAGGGGAAATTGGGAGGGAAGCAGTGATTCTAAGGAGGAAATAGAAACAAGAAATAAGGAGGGCAGTAGCCCACGTTAGAGAGACAGGAGGGGTGAGGAAAGCAGGTACAGAAATCCAGGAGGTGACTCATCTAGAAGTGTAAGAAGACAGCAGTGTGTAGGTAGTTTGTTGCAGGGTTTTTCAGTGTTTATCACCAAAAAATTAGGTTTACAAGTAACTGTAAAGGAAGTCCATCTCTGGGCACTCCTGTGCATAGAAAGTTGTGTATTCTGAGACAAAGAGTATCTTCACAGAATAGGTCAGGCTGCAGTTAAGGGTGAACTTTGCACAGTCAGGAGACGAAGATGATGATGATGGAGGGCCCCTCTGCTCATCAAAACTGTGTGAGCTTGGTACTTTTGCCAAAACAGGCCCAGAGCTGAAAAACCCTAAAAGTCTTGACTTCTGTCCAGTTGTAAATCCTAGAGAATTTTCCAGCTCTTCTGAGTCTGGAAGCACAGGTGGATGAAACAACTTATTTTTCTAGGTTTTCTTTCTTCGGTGATTATCAGTATTTCTGTCTGAAGATTTATTTTGAAATCTGCATCTTGTTCCTTGCAAATGTCACACACATTACAGGGAGGGAAATGTGCCCCTTTTACCTGTGATGGTTCATTAATGAAACATTTGATTAATTCATTCCAATCAGAAAATTGTGTAGATCTGTGTGAGTTTAAGCTCACCTGATTGATTGCTGACTATCAGAGGAAGAAAACAAGCCTGAATCCAAACTGACGGTCTCAGTCTCTTGTAAACCCTACAACCAGGTAAAAAAATAGATCTATTGCTTCACTTCAGAGCACACAGTTTTGCTTGGCTTATGCTTGGGGGACCTATGTGCTTATTGTCAAAAGATAATAGGCAACAGCACAGCAGTAGTTATGATGTGCCTCCCAAAGGATGAATTGCTCAGTAGCCTAAGGAATGTATGAAGAGACAATTTGAAGTTTGTTCAGGCACTGGGTTACTTAAAAGATGTGTAGATGTGGCATTTAGGGACATGGTTTAGTGATGGACTTGTCAGTCCTGGGATAACAACTGGCCTTGAAAATCTTAAAGGTCTTGTCCAACCTAGATGATTCTGATTAGAAGAAAGGAGCTTCCTAACTACCATCCAAGTAAACAACTACTCTTAAGCCGTTAGAAAGTATTAATGGGATGTAATATTACTTAAAAAAAATCATTCATGACTACTGCATGTATGTGTGATGCTGCTTTTATGTGGGGAAAGTAGAGAACAACCAGCCTTCATTCACAGATGTGTGCTTAATTTCTCATGAGTAGTATTAAGGATATCATCACTGTTGTTACTGTGTATAGACATCTTTATATATTAAAGCATAAACTTCTAGCTCACAAATATTAGCTGATCAGAAGATTTGCAGTCTTTATAACTGAATTAAATACAGAGAACTTTTTCCTTATGTGTTTTTTGTTTGTTCCAAATATGGAAAATGTATGAACATTGTTAAAGAAATAGAAATAAATTCCATGCATCTATTAGATTCTGAGTCTAGCCTGTTTTCCCCATGGAAACATCCATTAACACAAGACTTTCACATGCAAGGTCTATTTTTAAATAAATGGATTCTTCTGCCCATCTCATGGGATACCTTTTGTAGGAGACAGATTTCACATCCAATTTTATATGGTAATTGCTAGATATTGTGAAGAGCACTCCATCAAGACAGAGGAGACGGATATGAGTACATATTTATGAATCGGTATCTTCAGCTACTAAAAAAATACTTTTTAAAACCTCCTGGCGACTGCACTGCTGGGTGGAAAATATTTTCTGTTATATTGATCTTTCTCTCTTTCTCCCATCAACAGCTTCACAACGTTAACCTTGCACTGGACCTGCTGGCAGATGGAGGCCTTCTGAATTTTTCAGTGAACTCTGAAGGTGAGTCATGACATGCAAACTTGTCTGGAGTAGAATTGCTAATATCCAGGCAAAAGTTAGGGCAATTGAAGGAAGCAGATTCTGCAGCATGACACTGACACATTTCATTTACGGCTGCCCATAGCTCCTCATTCAGAATGAATTGTAATAAATCTGAGAATCGTTTTCAACAATATTTCTATACTAAAAATGTTGACTGTTATAGGTTTAGTAATTTTGCACTAAACTTAAACTATTTAGTAGGTCAGTATTTGTTGAAGATTTCAAACAGAGGCAGCTCCTAGGGAAATTACAGCAACTGAGCTCGATGGAAAATTATTTTTCTATCTCATAAGACAGTGCACTAAAACCAAGCTCATTTCATATGGGGAGAGACCTTGCAGAATATGTCCTGAAAATCAGAAACACTGATCACTCTCTTCAAACCCAGAAGAGCTCAGGGGTCAGTGTCCTGACTGTGAAATTCATAGGTTTTAAGTTTCTCTTCTGCCTAGTTCAGACCTGGGGGCTGAATCTTGATCTCCTGCATCCAAGTGAATGCTTTCATCACTAATTCAATGTGCATGCATGCTTCTTTTGGATGAGTCTAATTTTCCAATTGAAAAAATGGTCCAAAGACAAATTTCTGACCAGCTCCTGGTTGAATGAGAGACGTGGTTATGTTAATGGATGGTGCTGTGACTGCTTAGCCTGACCCTTTGCAGGGGACATGACCTGACCCCATCATTCCTTCATCAAGCTCAAAAGCTTGTTGAATAAAGAAATAAAATCTTTACTAAAAATAGGAAACATTGTCTCTTTCCCTGCTATTCATTTATGAACAAGTGGGTGCATGTGTTTAGTACATAACCCATGGCATCATGGAAAGGTAGAATTTTTGTTTTTTCTTTTGTTTTCTTTTTCCACTAATGCTTTGGTGATGTCGGCAATTTGTATGGTGGGCATGCATGAATTGTAGGCTTTTTGCTGTATTGCATAGAGCTAGGAGTTTGGAAAGCTATTTACTTTAACTTTGAAAAGAGTAATCTGCATGAGCTCAGATCTCCATGCTGAGATCCACCTTTTGTATGAAGAGAGATAAACCTATGCTTTCTTTCCTTCCCTCTGGCTATTCTGCATTGCCTCAAACACAGAATTGATCAGTAAAAGAAATACTGGTGTGAGCACCTGCAGATACTTTAGCTTCACTGGGAAAATCCTCAGTTAATGATTGACTTTAGTATGATTTAGGGATACTTATTACAGCTACACTATTTAGACTTTACTAGTGTTTCATTATTAGTCTTTCTCCTGGTGATTTACAGCACTGTAAGAACAGTAAAACCTCTAAATCAGTTACCCTCTTCCATTGCAATTACTAAATACAAGAGCAGTTGATTTAGCCGAGAGCGTGGAAGCTGAAAACCAAATGTAAAAAGAACACAGCCAATGGCAGTGAAACATAATGGAAACGTTACAACCGAAAAATAAAGTATCAACTAATTCCCAGTATGATTCCTGCCATACAGGAATCTTTCAAAAATAAAATTGCAACGCCCTAAATGATCCAATCTGTTCTTTGCTAGTGAAGAATTATTTCTTACTATGCATTATTTATCCTGTCTTCCAGCAAAACAATGCAGTGAAATGAACTTGTCCTTAAGTTCGTTTAATGAATAAATAATTTTTCTAGCTCTGTAGTTCCTGGTTTGCTTCTTGTTACAATTAGGTTGTCTAAGTTTACTTTATAACTGAGGAAAGGTGGAAGATTGTCTTTGGCAATTGCAGTCTGTTTCTATTCCAGGAATTGCTAATGCTTCCCATCTGGTTTTGTTGTTTCTGGTTTGTGTATCCACAGATATCGTGAACGGAGATATGAAGACTACAATGCGAATTCTATATTGCTTGTATTCCAAATACAAATCCAAGGAAACATGAGGAGCAAGGCCAAGATCTTGGGCTTTGTTTTTTGTTGTTTTCTTTTTTTTCCCTAGCATGTCATGGTCAGATTTTTGGATTCCCCGCTCTGTTTGCCACTGTTTATGTGCATCCACGTGTCTGACACTTGCTGTATTAACATTGTATATGCAAGTATGTATTCATGCAAGTTTTCACGTAAGCCTGAGTAACTAAATATGCGTGTGTCCGGGGCCAGTGTATTGTGTAATTCTGTGGCTGTAGCTCTTGCTACAGACCCTGTCTCCTGTTCTGTCTGAGCCCCTCTAATGCTGAAAAGAAGTGCATTCTAGGCTCTGCAATCTTTGCTTCTGGAGGTGAATTTGGAAGCTGTAATTGCAACCTCCCCGTTTTCCTGATTGAGTGATTCTAGAAACTAGAGAGTGGAAAGAGCCACCATGGCACCTCTGGGATGAGGAAGATTGCAGACACACTTGAAATTCAAGTTCAAAACCCTCCTTAGACAGATGGCCAGCTGTTCTCAGACAAGAAGATATGGATTTGATGCCATATGCACAGGTAGCAGAGATGAAAGCTGAACTTACCAAGTGTCTGATAAAGTTCCACCGTCTGCCTGCTTAAATACGGAAAAGGGACTCAAAGCAACGTGCTGTCATGACACTGTGCTGTAACAGAGGTCTCCTGCACAGCTGTAGAAAGACATCCTTGTTTCCTTGCTAAGCTAATGCTGAACTGTGGCCAGCCCCAGCCTGTTGCAGCCCCAGTGTAATGTCTGAGTAGCAGGAATGCTGTGTCAAGCGTATTGCAAGAATGGCTAACATGACCATGCTTTCTCTCCAGTAAGAGATAGATAGATGCTGTCTTTGTCTGCAGCTGAGGCCATCATGGGTGGGAGTAGTGAAACTCTCAGCTTCTGCCACTTCTGACAGCATACTCATGCTGCTTGGACTCTAAAACCCCTCTGAGACTCTTGGCTGGATTTGTTCAGCAACTGTCCTTACGTATCCCAGCAGCTCTCTCTGGATGCAGTGAGGCTAGTTGCAATTTGTGTTAGCTGTCACCCTCTGTCATTGTTGGGGATTTTAAATCAGAACTCCTTCAAAACCTCCATATGTTTCCTTGACCTTAAAATTATGTCATGTTTGTGTTGCATAAAGCTTGAGATCTAATAAAAAGTTTTGATATTATTTTGGCTTCCATCTAAACTTATATAATTTCCTGTCGTCAGTGACTCTGACATTAGATTTCTGATCTGATCCTCCATCTGTGTGTTAATGGGAAACCAAAGCTTGCCTAGTGCGAGGGCTGACATTTACAGATGAGAATTTGTTGTGTCTACCTGAGGATGACATGGCCTAAGAAAGATCCTTAGATAGCAATGCTGATAAGTCTTCAAGTCCTGCCTTCGATAATGGTAATACTGCGCAGCTGCTGGAGGAAAGGATTCTGCAAACTGCCAAAGCCTTCTCCTTTTTGCACCAATAATTACCTTGTTATGTTTTTACAGAGAAAAATCCAATATGTGGTGCCAATGTGCTGCAAGATCAGCTTGCTTCCCTAGCAAATGTTGGTTGTGTGCGCTGTTTTGAGTGATTTAAATAAAGAACACTTGTCTTTTTCATGTGCGAGTCTCCATATGTGTCTTGCTTTATTCCTTAATGGGCATCAAACAATCAAACGGGAGACATGAGAAGTGTGTTCTTGCTTCACAGATCCCTGCTGCTGTTGCTGTAACGTGGCAAGCAGATTGTAGAATAAATCATTATTGAACAGATAAAATGGGGATGTGGCTTGTGAAGAGCAGTGGTGAGAGGGTAAAAGGGCATTTGGTGGTGATATAAGTAACAGCATGGCCTCTTCTACCTTGGAAGCCAACCTGAATCTCTTCCCCTGTGTTGGTGTCATCTCCAGTGGGTGACTTTAGGTGTAACCTAGAGGCCTGTGAAAACACCAGTGCTGGGGGGTTAGCTGGTACCACCCTGGTTAGATGGTTATTACTGCTTAAGGAAACAGCTGGGTTTTATTCTGTTTTCTGAGTTTTGTTGTCCACTCCAGCATAAGTAAATTCAGTGCTTGTACTTCTGCAGATTCTTGGGAGGGGAAGTCTAGTGCTTGTTACTTAGTAAAATAAAAGCTCATATTCCCTTCCCCAAACCAGCTTGCCTAAACCTGTTATCAACAGGTCATTCTTTCAAAAACATACAAGGGAAAAAATAACAGCTAATGTGCTTGAATCACAAATACAGTGAGACCAAAAATGAATGTTTTAATCTGTTTTTTATGCTGCTGTTTATAAAACTCTTGATGTCTCTGAACACTTTGATAAAGAGACTGTGTTTGATTCTGAAAACGTATTACACAGTTTTACTAATCCATCATACAGGCACCCACTCCATAAACTGGTGTAGAGTATCCGAGTGCACTGTTTATATTTGAGATGTAGTCACAGACTTGGCATAGTTTTAATAATAAAGCGACAGAGCTGAAAAGAGTATTCAAACCTTATGAAAATGGAGAAAAAAAAAATACATATACTGCTGTTACCAGATGTTACTTTTCCATTACATCAAGATAACGTATTTCCCTTTTTCTCTTGCAAGTGTAATCAAATGAAAACCAAAGCTGCTTACTGTTTAAGCTGGCAAATTAGCTATGAAATTTTGAATAGATGAAGCTCTCTCTGTGTGAGCCTGTTCATTGACACATAATTAAGTTTACAATTTTCATGTTTAAATCCAAGATACTAAGTCTTTTGTGGTGGAAAATTGGGAATTGCTGGGTATGCTCAAGTGGAAGAGGAGAGTTTACAGGTCATGGAAGGAAGGGCTGGCCACTTGGGAGGAATATAAGGCTGCTGCTAGAGGATGTAGGAAGGCAGCTAGGATGACTGAGGCCTCCTTAGAATTAAACCTGGCGAAAAGGGTCAAGGACAGCAAAAAGAGCTTTTTCAAATACATGGCAGATAAAACTAACACCAGAAGCAATGTAGGCCCACTGATGAACGGGATGGGTGCCCTGGTGACAGAAGATGCAGAGATGGCAGAGTTACTGAATGCCTTCTTTGTCTCTGTCTACTCTGCTGCAGGCAGTCCTGAAGAGCCCTGTACCCCTGAGACCTCAGATGAAGTCAGGTCAACGGAGCAGTTTGCCTTAGTCGATGAGGAATGGCTTAGAGACCAGTTGAGCAATCTGGACATCCATAAATCCATGGGTCCAGATGGGATTCACCCACGGGTGCTGAGGGAACTGGCGGAAGTCATTGCTAGACCACTCTCCATCATCTTTACCAAGTCTTGGGAAACGGGAGAGGTGCCTGAGGACTGGAGGAAAGCAAATGTCACCCCAGTCTTCAAAAAGGGCAAGAAGGAGGACCCAGGTAACTATAGACCGGTCAGCCTCACCTCCATCCCTGGGAAAGTGATGGAGCACCTTATCCTTGGTGCCATCTTAAGGCATATCAAGGGTAAGAGGGTTATGAGGGGCAGTCAACATGGCTTCACCAAGGGGAAATCATGCTTGACCAACCTCTTAGCCTTTTATGAGGAAATAACACGTTGGATGGATGATGGCAGAGCCGTGGATGTGGTCTACCTTGACTTCAGCAACACATCTGACACAGTCTCCCACAGCATCCTCACAGCTAAATTGAGGAAGTGTGGTCTGGATGATCAGGTAGTGAGGTGGACTGCGAACTGGCTGAAGGAGAGAAGCCAGAGAGTTGTAGTCTATGGGGCTGAGTCTAGTTGGAGGCCTGTAACTAGTGGAGTGCCTCAAGGGTCAGTACTGGGACCGGTATTATTTAATATATTCATCAATGATTTAGATGAGGGAATTGAGTGTACTATCAGCAAGTTTGCTGATGACACTAAGCTGGGAGGAGTGGCTGACAGGCCAGAAGGCTGTGCTGCCATCCAGCGAGACCTGGACAGGCTGGAGAGTTGGGCAGGGAATAACTTGATGAAATATAACAAGGGAAAGTGTAGAGTCCTGCATCTGGGCAGGAACAACCCCAGGTTCCAGTATAGGTTGGGAAGCGACCTGTTAGAGAGCAGTGTAGGGGAGAGGGACCTGGGGGTCCTAGTGGATGACAGGATGACCATGAGCCAACACTGTGCCCTTGTGGCTAAGAAGGCCAATGGCATCCTGGGGTGTATTAGAAGGGTGGTGGTTAGTAGGTCGAGAGAGGTTCTCCTTCCCCTCTACTCTGCCCTGGTGAGACCCCATCTGGAATATTGTGTCCAGTTCTGGGCCCCTCAGTTCAAGAAGGACAGGGACCTGCTGGAGAGAGTCCAGCGCAGAGCAACTAAGATGATGAAGGGAGTGGAGCATCTCCCTTATGAGGAAAGACTGAGGGAGCTGGGTCTCTAGAGAAGAGGAGACTAAGGGGTGACCTTGTTAGTGTCTATAAATATATAAAGGGGGAGTGTCACAAGGATGGAGCCAGGCTCTACTCAGTGGCAAACAATGATAGGACAAGGGGTAATGGGTGCAAACTGGAACACAAGAGGTTCCACTTAAACTTGAGAAGAAACTTCTTCTCAGTGAGGGTGATGGAACACTGGAACAGGCTGCCCAGGGAGGTTGTGGAGTCTCCTTCCCTGGAGACATTCAAAACCCGCCTGGACACATTCCTGTGTAACATTATCTAGGTGTTCCTGCTCCGGCAGGGGGATTGGACTAGATGATCTTTTGAGGTCCCTTCCAATCTCTAGCATATTGTGATACTATGATACTGTAAAAGCATGGTGGACTATTAAGGTGGTGTTTTTGTTGTTTGTTTGTTTGTTTTTCTGTTGGCTCCATAGATAAGTATGGAAGCTTAACTGCGATAACTGCCCAATTTTCCAACAAAGTCCTTGATGGACTGTGTCATACTCTGTTTCTTAGGAAGAAAATTCTGTCTTATCTTCTAAATAACCAATAAGTGGTCCAAGAACTCCTGAGCCAGAGAAGAGTCCTACAGGAGCTTTTGTTGTTATCCATGTCTCAAAGGTAAGTGGTATGGTGGCTTTGTGGCAAGGCAACATCCAGGATATAGAAGGGATCTTAAGTGTTTCTAACTCCTGCTTGCTGTTATCTTTCCATTGTCTTGTCTTTCCAAAATACATGGCCTTTTAAATATAAAGATGTCTTTCTAGAGGTGAGTGGCAAGAGTCTGTGGAGAGGAGCATAGCTGGAAGGAGCAGTTACCACAATGACCGTAAGGGAAGCAGCAGATGCCCAGAAGTTTTTCCTAATGGGATCAGGAGTCCAAGACAGGTACTGGCTGTAAAGCCTGCGAAGGCAAACTGGAGATGTGTCCCTGCCATCAAACCCCCTTCCCCTCAGAAGCTAAGTTGGCTTACGCTGCCCTTTTTTTCACACCCTCGTGTGGCTACAGCCCTCTGGCTGGGACCTTATGGTGTGCCTGTCTGGAAATGGGGCAGTTGAAGTCCAGATGGAGAATGCTGGCAGTCCCCAAATGCACTTGACGGGTGGGAGCAGCACCTGTACTCCTCTGTGGTGGTGCCTATTCTTACTGTCAACCCTTTCATTTCTTCTCATTTTTATTCCTATGGTTTATATTGTGTCCTTTCTTGCAGGGAGACATCTGCACATTTGCTTCCAAAAGTCTCTTTGGCAATTAGGCTTTCAAATCATGAAAGCAGCAATTCAAGTTCTTCTTCCCCAGGAGCAAAAAAAGGCTTGTGTGTGTTTGTGTCTGTGTGAAGGGATCTTGCTGTTCTTTCTCTTACAGGCTGCTAAAATTTCCCCAAAGAATAAAAGCCTTTGTCAGTTTTTACACGTGATTTTTTTTTTCTCCTAGTCAATTAATATTATAATAAAGGATAGATTAAAGTGTTACTTTGTAGAGAACAGAGTAGTGTAGATGAGCCCTTCTGCTTGCTGTGCAGATGGATGGGTTTCCTGTGCTATTCAGAATTTTCTAGGGTGGTGACCAGGTGTGCAGGACACAAAGAATAAGATATAGAGAGATGAGTTTTGAGGCTAAAAATAGCTAAATCAAGAGAGTGGTACTCTGGACTGGAACATCTCTGTTGTCCCATCTTCTCCACCAGACAGTTACACTTTCTAAAACTTAAAAATGAAAACATACAAAACAACAAATGACCAAAAAAACCACAACGAACCACCTCTGTCTTTGGCGTTTTGATTTGAACAAAGTGCATCAGGGCACTGGCTTTTCACCTTAGCACCTCCACTTTTCTAAGCCTTTTCCCCCATGTCATTTTATTACATTCTATTCTTTCAGGACCCCCAGTAGCACAATCCAGTTGCCAGCCCCAGGCCAGAGAACAGAATAAATATTTTGAAGTCTGTATGCACAGCGCATTCAAGAGTTTAGGGAGCAAAAGCCAGGAAAAATAAAATGTATAGAGTAAAAAAAGCCACAAGTTTCAAAGTAGTTTCTTGTCATGGATGTTTTTACCAGAAATACTATTGCAAGTATATGATATGACCTAAAATGCCTCTAAAGAATGTAATTCTGTTATGAAATAGGAAAGAGTTTAGACAGTTTGGACCACATTAAGTTATGATACTCTAACAGCAATGTAATGAAGTCTTAGTTTAAGCAGATCTGTGTATTTTGTCAGGGTATTCTACAGATGCATCAACTAAAATTATGCAAAAAATGAATCAACCTCAATTTGCAGCCTCCTTCTAGAAACTAACTTTTCTATGTGTTCTTCACCCTGCATATTTCAGTACTTTGTCATTCTGAGTCCTTGCCCTCCAGTTTTCCTCCCTCTTGTGCTGGCTCAGGTGATCAAATAGCATCTGCTCCTTCCCCACTCTCTTCTTAGAGCTGCTATGGTGTCACTGGGAAGGTATCCTCTAAAGAAGTCCTCTTTGCAATGCAAAAAAGCTGTGAAAAAAATCTGGAAACACCAGCTGGCTGCTGTGTATAAGAATTTAAAATGTGGTATGCAGGAAGAATTCCTTTATCGTTACTCCAACAGGAAAAAAACTATGAAAGACAAGACAGTGTTTGACTGACCCAGTATGTTAGGGATGCAGAAGTACATCCAGGTCACAGTAATGAGTTAATTTTTTCATCCTTATTTTGCCTTTTGGTGCAACACAGCTAGGATATACATATGTGTGTGTATGTGTTTCTAGTTTTCTGGATGTGTTCTCTTTTTGGCAGTAAAATGTTGAATAGAGAGGTTTTGGCAATTTCTGAATGTTTGAGAGCTCCAGCAGATCAGACTCCTCTGACACAGCTGTTGTACACTGGGATTTTCTGTGGTTGTGCATGGGATTTCAGGGTATCAGTCTCTCAGTTGACTCTGGTGGGAATGTGCCCTCTGCTGCATGGTTGTGTGTAGGAGTGTAACTTCTCCTGGACGTGTCAGGTTTGCAGTGTGCAAGTAGAATTAGGTATGTGGAGGACACTCCTCATGGTTGTGACACCTCAGATTTGCTCTCTGTGCACTCTGCAGGTTTTGTGCACATAATTCTGTGTAAAAAATGTTGCCATGAAGATGGCTTTCATCAGTAGCAAATGGCAACAGAAGGCTGGACATCTCCTAAAGGGAAGCTTGAAGAGTTTTTGTTATAGCTTTCACACCAAGACTCTTCCAAACCAGTGTGTCTTTGGTAAAAGAAATGTAAACATATAATTTCTATATGCAAATACCTGTAAGGCTTGTATCCTAGTAGTGTTATGGAACTTGAACCACGGTTTTGATCTCAGTGCTTTCTTAGTCTTTAAAGTTACTCATGAGATCATCAGCAAGATGTGCTTCAAAAAGACTTTCAGTTCTCCTGACAATGTAGAGCATCTGGAAGGGCAATGAAGTCTATAGGGAAAGAGGTTTTCTAGGATCTTGGACATGAAGCCAAAAGGGCAAGAACTGTTGATGGAATTTCTGATAGGGGATCCCCACTGTGGAAATGTTGACGCTGGCTCACTGCTAAGTTTAGAAACCATGTAAAACATGTACCATGCACTTTATACAGAGCAGATGGTACAACAGGCTCTACTGGTTGCAGTGTCTCAAATAACAGATTGTCTAGAAAAGTTTGCTTGCTTTTGGCAGACAATTTAACTCAGCTCATAGCATGTTACTCAAGTTCACTGCACATCTCTGCAGAAGTAGGCAGCTAACACATTTTATGTCATCTGCTATACCAAAAGTTTCTTAAATAATAAAAAAAAGTTAGAAGTTGTGTCACTGCTTGTTCTCTTGAGCAGAAGTGGAGAGAGGAGTCTTGAGAGTGTGAGTAGAAAAAGCAACCTTAAAGCCATAGAATTGATACGTATTCCAAAGCCACGATCTTCTTCCAGTTGGTATAAAATGATCTTTTCATTCTCTTCTTAATATTCTTTTTGAAATAATTTCTTTATTTTAGAATGGGGGAAACATGAAAATCTCAGGATTGTTTGAAAAAAAGATACAATTTCTGAAATCTTTTAACATCTACACAGAATAGTCTATTAAGTTTAGTACCAGCTATGACCAGACATATTCAATAAACCAAAGTATTATTTCATCTTAACAACAAGAACTGAGCATACACAAACATGGATGTTAAAGTACTTATAAAGGTATCTCTGCACAGCTTGATCATATTCAACATGGTCATATTGCAAAAGGATCCTAGGAAGGACTAGCTTCTTCAGGTCTCTCTCTGTAAGTCATGGCATGTTTTTCTCTCAAACACTTCCTTACGAACATTGTAGTGTAATTCAGGCACAAGTACTTAGTTGGGCTGGCTGTCACCTGGACTGGTCTGGTATGCTCAACAAGCAGGTCAAGGCCTTACATCCAAGTGACTTGTTCTTGCAATACTCTTCTAGCTTTGTCAGATGGATTACAATCTGAAACTGTCAAGTTACCTGCTCGCTATTAAGCTGAGCAACCCAAAGACCAGGACAGTGTTTACAGGTGCTAATCTGAGGAGCTAAAAGTCCTGCAGGCTGACTATGTATGGGATTCCAAGGGGTGGTAAAGTCTTTAAAATGGACTTTTTCTTTAAAAAAATACCACATCTGTAGCTGTGAATCACTCTGCATGTTTCACATTTCATTCTCTTGTTGCACATCTTGCAGGTGAAACCCATTTGCCAAGGTGTGTCTTCTGTGAATCCATATGTACCAAACCAAGGATGAGAGTCAATAATATTACTAAGTTCTTCAGTGTAAGCCCTAAACCCTCATGTTTCTTATTTTTGCAGACCACTAGTCCAGTCACTCTCTTAGCCAAATTGGTGGCCAGCACTGCGTCAGATGTGACTTGTCTGTAGGTGCAAGATAAGACTTGTGTGCTAGGACAAAGGTGCAGGAAGGAGGAGGTGTGCTGGTGTCCTCGCTATACACAACTCCCACAGGTCTCTGAATTTTTCAAGGATGACAGCAGGTTCCCTCCCTGCAAATCCAGCCTGCTGACAGGCAGTGCTGTTGCCAGCTGGCGTGGTTTTATTATGACTTTGTTATTAATCATGACTTTCAAGTTTTCTCTTGCTCAGCCTGACTGCCATTTCTCATTACCACCAGTGGAGCTGCCGATGCCCTCAGTAGGGTGAGGGGGCTACCATTTTATGTGTCTCTTTGCCATGGTTATTTCCATCTCTTAGGGTTTCCAGGGAGAATGAAACTGCCTGGAGAATGTAACTGCTTGGTGGAGTCTACAGTTCTGTGGATGAGAGGAGGTGACCAGCATCTCTGTGAGGGTACAACTTGTGAGGAGCAGCAAAGACCCCATGACAGATGTGTGGAGCAAGGGAAGTAGACTTAAGGGCTGCAAGAGAGGGGAATGTGTTGCCTGGAGAATAAGGGGGCACAGGTAGCCTGGAGGAGGAAGAGACTTGGATGGGACTGGAGGGGGAAGCTGGAAGGTGCATGGGGAAGCTGGAAGGTGCACAGGGAAGAATTGTGTTTTCTCAGCAGTGTCACAATTCTTCATGTTTTACCATCAATGGAAGTGGTGACAGCAAAGAGGACATGGTAATACAGGCAAGAAACCTGCCCAAACCTTGACCCAGCAAGAGCAAGCTGGGCGGTTGGGAGCCTTCAAGTTTGGGTCCCTTAGAGCAAAGGGCTTAGTGACCAGCAGGCTGAACAGTCTGTTTTAATGTCAGCTTATGCCAACTACTAAGGTCCTAATCCTGTACTGCTTTTGTTGGTGCAGAGCCTGAGAAAGGTGTTCTCAAATCTGACTCTTTGCTGGGGCCTTACTGAATAGAAGCTGGCACTTCTGTAATGTGCTTGAGGCATCTTTTGGGGGGACATACTGGTGAGCAGCCAGTACTTCCAAAGAAGTTTTTCAAAGGATTGGTAATCAGGTATGTCAAATCCATCAGCAAACAACCCTACCGAGCACAGTGGAAATATCTCTGTTCTCTGACTTCTCACTGCCTTGCTCCTTGTGAGTTTATTCCTACAAAAACTGGGTATGAAATGCTGCCAGCACATAACAGTAGTAACAAACAGGCAGCTTTGCACAGGAGCAAGTGACCACACAGAACTGAGGACAGAAGAGAAGAAGGTCTCTCAGAGGTAACTCTATCTGAGGACAGTTGGAGTGTGCACTGGGGCAGGCAATGCCTTCCCTCCTTCCCCCTGCACCCAAAGCAGGCATTGACACTGTCCAAGCTTTGTGCCTTGTGGGTCCCATGGCTGTTTTTTTTCACGTCGCCCACCATAGATTTAACTGTGAATTCAGTGGGAGTTAAGCCAAATTAGAACATTTCGGAAAAGCCTTTTCAAAATATGTAGTCTGCCGTTCGTGGGGATGTTGCCTGGATGCCTTCCAGAGCAGCTCCCAAGCTGAGCAGGAGCGTTGCTGAGTGCTTGTGACAGTGACAAGAGCACACCTGTGCGATGCAAATGGAAGCAAGAGTGGGATGAGCGTGGGCACCTGGGTGCTGACCTGTTATGGCGAGAACTATGGACATGCGCATTGGAGGTTATCCACCTCCTTTTCACAACTTTTCTCTGGAATAAAATCTATTATAAACGTGATGGCTCTAGAAAACCGATTTGTTGCTGGCCTGGAGCCAGTCCGATCAAGAAACGTTCCTTTGCAATCCTAGTAGCAGCGTGAAATGTTCACTTCGATTTTGCTCATAAGCTATTTTTGATTAACTGCAGACACTATGCTGACTTTTCAGTGGCAGCCTCTTCGCATACTTAATCAGATTTGCATGTAGCAAAGGGTATCTGAACACGAACAAGGATATTTCCATATTACTTTCTGATATTACGGATTTCATCTTATCTGAGTGTGGAAGCAAACCCAGCATTAGTGGTTTCAGAATTGTCTATTGGGGAGCTGAAGTAAAGTGTTTGTGGAAATCCTGCTTTATCTTTGGAGAAATTATTGTGGACAACCTGTACTTCGCAAGGAAGGGGGTTGGTTTTTAACTGATTGATAATCAAATATGGCAAAATCCATCAGCAAGTAACCTGACTTAGTGTACTGGAAAATTAACTAAAAGCTGGAGGTATGCTCCTCTCCAATATTATTCTTTCATTGATTTGATAGCACTAGTAATCCAGTTGCTGTAGTTTAATTTCATATTTATCTTTCCATGAGGATGTGTTTTAACGATTGCTTTGGCCTGGTGCCCTCTAATGAGGATATTTATTTTATTTTTTTTTAAAAAAGAAGGTGCTTTGCAAACTAGATTGCTATCATAGCAAGGAAAGCCAGTGTTTCTGGCTGAGGTCACCCTCATGCCCTGCTGAACAGTGGTGGTGGGGAGCTGCCATACGCTGCAAGCTGGTTTGGCTGGCAATGGTCTCTACAGGAAAGTGTGCCTTCACAGCCCCAGGCACCACTCCTGCGGGGAGGAAGGTGGCTCTGGGGAGATGACGCTGCTATGGGGGTTCCCTGTGGGCCCAACTGTGGGTGAAGATGGGGGAACAGGAAGGGCACTGGGGCAAGAGTGGCTGCAGAGCTATGACCATAGTTAGCACGTCCCTTTGGCTGAGATGACCTGGTGTTGCTTCCTGACTCAGGAACAGATGAAAGGTGGTCTGTGTGGGGGGCTGGTGGAAGCAGCCCTGGGAAGCAGCCTTATTAACCCTGTTCTCCAGCCAAGCACCTCCCTGAGCAGCTGCTGTCATCTTCCTCACATAAGCAGGCTCATTTCTAACAGGGAGCGCATGTTCATGGAGGAGTGCAATCAACGTTGGGTCTGCTCATAGGGAATACACCAGGCTCAGCCCAGGGCTCCACAACACCCACCTACACCAGGGAGCAGCTCCACTGCTTCAGAGACTTGGGATAAAACCCCTGCAGCTCCCTCCTCTTAAAATTATTGCTTCTTGGTTTCTTCCTGGTTTATTTTTCAGTTGTTTTAATTCTGGCTTTTCCAGAAGTCCCTACCTTTGGCACACAAGCCAACACTTGTTTGGCTCTGCAGCAAGCGTCTGCCAAGTCTTGCACTTTTCCTGAGGCTGGGCAGGGATGAAGGCATCTACTGGAGCATGGTGAATGTGAAACCATTTCAGAACGTAACGCAGCTGCTGTGCATCTGATTGTAGAGTATGGTGAGCCAGCGGTGGGGGGTTTATCTGAGCAGAACATGAGTTTTTATGGAGCACAAGGCGGGGAACATCCGTCATCTCAGGAGTTGTGATGGGTGCACACGAACATATCAAATAACTTCTTTTTAGGCTCTTTAATTTTTGATTTTAAAATGCTCTTTCATTAGGTATCTGTCATGTCTGACACTGTGTATGCAGGGTGTGTGTATATGTGCTCATCTGGCTTTCTGCATGCTAAATTCTGGGCAAAATTCATTTCAAAGTGCCTAAATGAATATAATGAATAAATTGTGAATAATCCAATAAATAAGAAATTTCAGTAATCATTTTCTGATATGTGAAATGAGAATCTGAACAAACTCATGCTAAATTAATTTTTCTTGAGAGTGCGGCAGATATACCAAGTTTGCTGTAAAGATTGTATTTAGCTGCAAATCCACATCTCTCCATGATTGCAAATCAAGGCAGAGATCCCCTTTCTATTTACAAAGAAAAAGAATGAAGTACTAATGTAAAACAATATCTCTTAACAGAGTTGCTTTACAGTGACTCAGTGTTAGACACTCGGAGGACAGCTGTATTTGGGTTGAATCTCCTCCTACCCTTCAGTGATGAGATGGCTTGATGAGATGGCTTGTGCATTGGCACATGAGACATCATGAATCTTTCAAAGCAGTGGTGGATGCCTATGAAAACAACCATTTCCAAACAAGAAATTAAGACAGTCCAATTATATGTAATAAAGGCAGAAGCAGAAAGCTCTGCAACCTGCTGAGATAAATGTTTTCAAGCCTGGGAAATTCATAGGTCTGGAAATACTGCGAAATCTATGCAAGCTGATCGGGACAGTTCCTGTATGAAGATTATTATTTTTAGGGCACCGTGGTCACGCTTCCAGCCTTTCTTCTCTTTTCCAGATTCCAGTGTGTGAGGTGTATTCCTGATAGTTACCATGGGGAGAGCCATTGTGATAGTGGCACCTTTGTATTCTCTCTCTCTCTCTCTCAAAAAAAAAAAAGTCTTTGATGTGGTAATTTCTTATTATTTTTTTTTTCAACAAAATTCTTCAACAATTTCCTCAAGTAGAGTGGGGGGCAACTGAGGGCAAATCTCAGATAATGGGTCTAGAAAAATAATAGCATTAGATCCCAGTAGCTCCTAGCAGAAATATCCAGGCTTATCTGCTTTCAAAGGGTACTCCACTGGCTTGCTACCTTTTTAAAAAGGAAATAAAAAGGTGTGGAGGGGACAGAACCTGCTGACCTCTCTTTGCCACTCGGAGTCTAATGCCATTAGAAAGATATTTATGTGCAATTGTTTCCTTTTCTTCCGGGATTTGGTTCCCCCCACACGCACTCCTTTAAGCTGTGCATCTAATGCTACACCATGTCAGTAAATACACTGAGATGCAGAATCTGGCCACGGACTTTTTAATTTTGCCTGGGTTTGCCTTGTCTTTTACTCTCTGGTACTAAGGAGTGGCTGGGGCAGGGTTAAAAAGAGAAGTGGGGATGCAAAAAGGGAGATTACTGACATTGCTGCTGTCATCCTGAAGTTCTCCCCGAGCTTTTGTGGGGCTGGGGAGAGGCACCATGCCTCCTTTGTGCCTTTGTTAGTATTTTTAAGGGAGAATGATCCCTCCCACAGCTGTGTTTCAAGCCCAGGTGCTGAGGTGCCACTAGAACAAGGGTTTCTGTTCCTCTGCTTTCATCCTGTCTCTCTCTTAACATTTCTTTGCCTGAGGAAAATGGACTTGGTAAATGAAACAGCTTTATAAATATTCTAAAGATATCTAATCATCAAAAAATCATGCAAGAGAATGGTTAAGATGCGCAATGGTAGCTTTATAGCTTGCAGCTTTTCTAAAGAAATCTTTACAGGTGAAAGGCTGAGATTTTATGTCTTGTCAGTACTGAGCAGCTAGGATTTAAAAGACTGAAACAAAACACTGTGTTTTAACATTCACACCAGGGAGTGAAGTAACAGAGAAATATTCTATAAATCAAGAAAAGCACCAGTGAGGATTGGTTCAGCAACCCAGTTTGATATGCTCTGCACAAGTTATGGGTGCTAGGTTTAGACTCAGTATGATAACTCAAACTTCCTGGTATTGGAAATTGCTGTAGATGCTATAGGTGCTATAGGGTGAACACGATGAGACGATGTGAAAGGACTACATGAGAATTTCTGCCTTTATTTTTAAGTGACAATCCTCATGTAATGGTACACAAAATAATTTGCTGGAAGGACTTATTTGTGTTGCTGTCTGTATTAGGCATAGAGTCCAACCTCAGGTGCTTGATCTTAGCCCTGGAGCTGTGCATAGACAGGTCTTTGCGAGAGCCTAAATTTGTACCTCTCTGGTGTACATCCTCCAAGTGAATTCACCCTGGTCTGTGTCACTGCTTACATGATGTGAGGAATGGCACAGCCCGCAGCTTCAGGAAGAGGAAAGAGGGCTGTAGCTTAGAGGAGACAAAAGCAAGGGTCTTGTCTAGATGCACATATCTGAACTGAGCAGTCCAGCATGGTGGAGAGTGGCACTGCAGAATGGCTTCAAAGCAGGGAAAGGAGGCAGAGGGTTAGGGGTGTGGGGTTTTTACTTTTTCTACTGGACTTTCAGGATCTTGCAGCTTAGCAGTATAAAAACCTAGTGCTCCAGCAGAGAAGGGTGGTGGGAGAAGGACAGGCAGGAAAAATGTGGCTCAGGTGTGACTGTTCTTCATTTAAAAAAATAGAAGCTTCTGGTGAAAAACAGATGTGTGGTGGAAACACCAGCTTCCTTCACTTTGCACACACGTGAAAGGCAGATGCTGTGGCAACACAGGTAGTGCCAAAGAGCAAGGTCAACATGGAGTCCTGATTTTCTCTTGTGTGTGTCCACAGTCCCCAGATTGACTGGTGTTGAAGCTTAGTAGTGCTGCGGCACTTGGTCTGAGCCACCTCCCAGACTGGAAGGTGAATTGCTTTCTAGATGGGTTAATGCTCCCGAAAGACTATACTTTTGACAAGGTACTATAGCTAGTGCTTATTAGTGTTTCTCTTTATTTCCTTATTCTTCTGTCGGATTGAGGCAGAAGAGCTAATTGCATCAGGCAGCAGATTAGGCCCACATCAGCTACACCAACATCACTCTCCGGGACCATGGTTAATACAACTACTAATATACCTGTGTAGCACAGAATGGAAACAAGTAGGCAGAAACACAAGAGACCTCCTTCTAGTGGTGTGCTGGTGGCCCAATGTCTCATGGGCTGGAAAGCAAATGACTCTGTGCTGGAAGCTGTCATTTTTACTCACAGTTTGCTAAAGTCATACTTTTGAGGGGCTTTTCTGAGCAAATGAAAGAAATCAACCGATTCATTGTTTTTTTTGTCAATGAATTAATCACCCAAATGGTCTCCACTGTGTCCTGGGACAGATGGTGCTTACATGGCTGCTGGAGCATCCCTATGAGAGTGAGGCTGATTAGCAAGGACTGCCTGCCCAAGCAAGTCAACAATAAAGGGGTGGTCACAGTCTGTGGGAATAAGGGGCAGCTGATGCTGAGCAGTAGCTGCTGCAAGTGAATGTGGTGATAATGAAGCGTGAGGAATGTGCAGTCTGATTGCTCTGTGTTAGGCTTTCTTATGTTTGGGTTACCATATTATAGAGTAACAGAAAAAGCACTTTTACTCTGCATACCTATTTCCCAAACCCACATGGACAAAGAATGTGGAATATGGCTCAATACCTTGCTGAACAGAGAGAGAAGTCCCAGAGAACAAGTTACCACCAGCCAAGAGACTGCAGAATCTCTTCCTTTGGCACGTTTTGCTGCCAGAGGACTGCTGGGTTCTCAAAGAACTCCCTTTACCAGTCCAAATCCTCCATGTGGAAGGAAAGTTACCTCTATTAATTACTCAGCAATATGCTACTTTTTCTGGGGCCCATGGCAGCTTCGGAGAGTTTGTTCCTCCTGGTGAAGTGTGAAGCCAATTTTCCAGCCATGCTACAGCAGTCACTGCTCCCCTGGGCTTTGCTGAGACTCCGTTGGCTCATTACCATATAAATTTTCCTCTTCTATTACAAGTGTATTCATTTGCTCCCATTTAAGTCCTTGTTTTCTGTATCCAAACGGCAAGGATGGAGGACTCTCCAGAATGATTAGTCACTGCCAAGCTCCCTATTATAACTTATTTTTGTTTAATACTTCTGGAACACAAGCATTTGACATAACAAAGCCCATTTTTTTCTGAGGTCCCTAAAGTGCTTCAGAAATGCCAGCTAACTGACCTGCACAGTTTTTCCATTAGGTAGGTCATGAAAATTATACCCATATTGTTTATAAGCAACCTGTTGAAGACAGAGGGTTATTGTACTTGCTAGTCCCTCTGCCTTTTATTCAAGTCACACTGATCGTGTACCCTATCCAACTTTTTTTTAAAGAGATGTTTAGAACACCTACCTGTTACTTACTGAGCTTATTCCAGGGCTTTTCACCTTTAAATGTGGCTGGCTCAGAAGATTTCACTACAGAATAAAATTATACAACATCCCCCTACAAATACAGATACACACAAATATACATATAAATATTATCTCCTACCATGACAGAATTGGTTCCTGACACAGCCTGTTGAGCTGCCCTCTGTTAGATGTTTGTGTCAGTGGGGCAGAGCCATTCTATGCGGGAAACTGCACCGTTACTCTGTTTAAATATAATATCACACACAGTATGCTAGAGATTGGAAGGGACCTCGAAAGAACATCTAGTCCAATCCCCCTGCCGGAGCAGGAACACCTAGATAATGTTACACAGGAATGTGTCCAGGTGGGTTTTGAATGTCTCCAGGGAAGGAGATAGAACTGTCATAGGTGGCATGTTGCAATACAGATCCAAGGGAGCTGTTGAATATTTATGTATTGCACCCACTGATACCCAAGAGAGAGGTTTGGGGGTGTGCAATGGAAGACAAGCAGCCCCAAGCTGTTTGGGTGGCTTGAATTTGCACATGGACATAGTGCTGAAGACTTTGCACAGCAGGAAAAATATTCAAATCCTGCTGTTACTGTCACCAGCCAGCCAATGAAGAAGAACCCATACATGAATGAGAAATGACTAGGAGTGTTAGAAAGAAAGTGGAAGAAAAAAAAAGAAAAAAAGGTTTAGGGGAATGTTTCTTTTTAATGACATTTTCAGAGAGGCTAATTATGAAATTACAGCTAATTTAGCTGGAAATGGGATTTTGAAGTGGATTGCTGTAAGACACCTTAAGGCCTTACAGTGGCTTAATCCTTTACTCATTTTTATCCTGTTTTTCTTTTGTTAGTTCAACAGCAGAATATATCTGTTCTATAGGGAGAAATCACCCTGGCAGTGAGCCTGCGTTGCAATCACCTCTTATAGCTGAACTAATCTTAATACTTCATCAAATTTCTCATGCAAATAGGTATTTTCTCTAATATCTGTTTAAACCAGACTTCTACACTTACTGCCTACAGCATTAGCAGAGGCAAAAGTGAAAAGGATCCAAATGAAATCAAAGCTGATTACTTGAAGATTCTGCCTGTCTGGTCCTGTTTTCTGTGGTGCTCAGCCTCTGTAGTAAGAAAGATATAATAAAAGGCCTTTCTCAAAGCCTGTTGTCTCTTGAGGGCTTAGGCACCAAGTTCTGTCCACTTCCTTTACTAATTTGAGTAAAACAGTGAAAAAACCCAAGTACTTCAGTTTGTTTCTCTTGTAAACTGGATGAACTGATAGGTCTTCAGAAGTCTTAGCAGTTTGAGTTGTTACTTCTGATTTTTGGGAGAGATTTTCCAGATAACATCAGAAACTACTTATATTCAGTTAACTTTTTGTTTGTTTGTAGTTTTCTAATTTTACTATAACTTGAGTAAGAGTGAAAAGTATTGCTGGTATTCAACAAATGATGGTTACTTACCATCACTGTACTTACCAATAATGCTCTCTCTCCATCTCCAAAAGGCCTCTGTTTTGAGTATATTTAAGTAGGAACATGTGCTAAAGCATAACTTCACATGCCTCAAACACTTCACTGCCATGCTATGGGAACTCTTCCAACTGGTTGGCGTATACTCAGTTGAAATCCAGGGAAATCATTTCAGCAGCAAAAGGCATATTTCCACTATGATGTCTTATGTCTTAACGAGGACAGTCCTCTGGAGTGCCTTCTGAATCGGCTGTCTTATGGAATTGAGTATTTATAAATGTGCCACAGGAACAATATCTTGGTTTAGCTCTCTGTTCTAACTTAGTGGTGTGTCGAAACATCTTGAAAAAATGAATGAAATTTTGGAATACTGACAAATATCACTACAATCTCACAAATTCCAAACTGGGGGACCCAGGCACCAGAAGATGACTCTGGGGTCTTTTCTTCCCCTAAATTCTCAGGGTCTCCTCAGCACTGCAGTGATTGGTAGAAACCTCAGACACTTGTGGTCAGCGTGACAGTCTGTTCAGTGAATCCTGACAGTCATTTAGATGATCAAGTTGGGATGAACATGACCCTAAATCCATGGCATGCTCTTAAGGTAATTTGTGTGTGATGAAACATGGATTTTTATTTATTTGTTTGCCTGTGGCAAGGAGGTTGGAACTACATGAACTTTAAGGTCCCAACTCAAACAATTCTATGGTTCTATTTATGCATGCATGCTTGTATTTTACACAACACATTCTACACATTTTATACATATGTGTTTAAAAGTACATTAAATTAATATTCTATATATAAAATCAATGTGTTTTTTTTTTTCCCCAAAAGAAAATGTAGTGAAATTTTTGAACAGGTGGGGTGTGTTAGGTTACAGAGGTTCAAAATGAATAGTGATGTTCAGCTCAGGAGGACCGTTAAGGCATTTTGACTTCTGTTTTAATAGTTTCATTTAACTGTTCTTTTCCTTGGTTGCCTTCACACAAAGTCTGTGGTCACCTGAGGCACAGAAGAGAGTCTGAGTATCAGAAACTTGTGCTGAAGGATGAGGAGCATCCTTTGATGGACACATGAAGATGTGCTGCCTTTCTTGTGTTGTTGTTTTGTTGGGAACTGTGATAATATTATTTTTCTTCCATCCTGAGAGTTTCACATTTAAATTTTACCTGTAAAAGCAGAAATTACTTCAAAATTGAATTAGTACAGACTCTCCCTGAGAAGTAACAGCGTTCATCAGAATGTTGGAACTTACTGGGGAGAGCTACATATGCACCAAACTGGGTTTAAGAAGAAAAACTTCTAAAGCTCCAAAGTCAGGGAGTGCCATCATTTAGAAACCTAGCTCAATTAACATGCTGGGTTTTGTGTACAAACTACAGAAAGGCTATCACCATCATGTAAACATTTTCCCCCCTGCTGTAGAACTTCAGCCAAGGAAGTTACTCTGCATGTGTCTCTGGTGCATTTGTTGGGAAGAGATGATTGTCTAATCAGAACAGTATATTTCTGCCCTGGATGTACAGATTCTCGCCTTTCCAATACACTGAGTCAGAGGTCAGGTTACTCTGTATGTGTATTAATTTTATTATTCATTCACCAGGTAGAGGCTATTTATTCAAAAACAGATACAGTACCATTGGCAATAATGTGACAGGGACTCTATATGAAAGCTAATTTATCTGGTTGCAGAAGAAGCTGAGAGCAGCAGGCAGTAAATAGAGGTAGGAGCAGTGGCAGCAGAAGGAGGAAGGTTGTCTGTGAGGGGTCTTCTGCATAGGGAGGCCTTCAGAGGCACCCTGTAGAAAAGCTGCATGTGAGAACATGCTTAAAAGACTGCATCTTCATGTATATGAGTAAGTGAGATGAATTCAGATCCCCCCCTATGCCTTCAATTTTAAGCATCTCAGCTGCTGTCTGGCTGCTTCTTTGACTTCTATAATATTATTTTTAGCATGTTTCTGTGTATTACCTGAGGCTGTGGAAAAGAGAATGAAGCCGTTTCCTTCATGCGTCAGCATGATACTGATGTGGACCACCAGCCAGGCTGCCAGTCCACAGAGAACTCTAGGGCTAACAATGCAGAGGTAACAAAGGGTAGTAGTGGCAGGTGGCTCACTCTGTATGAAACAAAACTAGTAAGGGATGAGGTATGCTCACCAGAAAACAGTAAGCCTGGGACTTATGTTTCCCTCCTTGTGCTGAAGGGAATCACAATTTAATGTGCACCCATGTGTGAGTCTTAGAATCATAGAATGATTTGGGTTGGAAAGGACCTTAAGATCATCTAGTTCCAATCCCCCTGCCATGGGTAGGGATGCCTCACACTAGACCATGTCACCTAAGACCCTGTCAAACTTGGCTTTGGACACTACCAGGTATGGAGCATTCACAACTTCTTTGGGCAACCCATTCCAGTGCCTCACCACTCTTACAGGAAAGAATTTCCTTGTATCTAACCTAAACTTCCCCTGATTAAGTTTGAACCCCATTATCCCTTGTCCTATTGCTACAGTCCGTGATGAAGGGTCCCTCTCCAGCATCCCTATAGGCCTCCTTCAGATACTGGAAGGCTGCTATGAGGTCTCCACACAGCCTTCTCTTCTCCAGGATGAACAGCCCCAACTTTCTCAGCCTATCTTCATACAAGAGGTGCTCCAGTCCCCTGATCATCCTCGTGGCCCTCCTCTGGACTTGTTCCAACAGTTCCATGTCCTTTTTATGTTGAGGACACCAGAACTGCACACAATACTCCAGGTGAGGTCTCACGAGAGCAGAGTAGAGGGGCAGGATCACCTCCTTCAATCTGCTGGTCATGCTCCTTTTGACGCAGCCCAGGATACAGTTGGTTTCTGGGCTGCAAGTGCACGCTGTTCATGTTCAGTTCATGTTCATGTTCTTTTTTTCATTGACTAACACCCCCAAGTCCTTCTCTGCCAGGCTGCTCTGAATCTCTTCTTTGCCCAAGCTGTAGCTGTGCCTGGGATTGCTCTGACCCAGTAGGACCTTGCACTTGGCTTTGTTGAACTTCATGAACTTCTTCACGAGTGGGTGACTCCTCTCTGCTGTTGCTTCCCACTTGTCCCTGTTTTGGTCTGTCTCTGCCTTCCCAAGGACTGTCTCATTCCTATCTAGCCCACTCAGCCTATAGAACCCAGACTTCACATTCAGGACCTACATAACCTGTCTCCTCTGTGTAAAGCCTCCCCAAGGTGGCAATGAGCTTGTTGGCACCAAGCAGACAGTGCAGGTGTTGGCTACTCAGCCCTGGAAACTCCATGAAGTGTAATGAGGCACAGCCTTTGGTAACTTTTTAGCTCTGACATCATTGCTGTCCTACTGATGGCAAGAACAGTATGGGATCACGAAGAAGCACCTTCTGCCCTGTTCAAGCTGCCACTGTAGCACAGAAAGTAGTGGTTTTCCAAAAAGATTAGCAGAGAAAAACACATTTCCCATCCGCAAGCCCAAGGTGTAAATTATCTTGTCTCAAGCTCTTAATCTGAAAAAAAAACCAAGAACCAAACCCCCACGAAAAACTCCTTTAAGGAAGACACCTAAAATCCATTTAGATGGCTGAGGCAAGGCACACTTCTGTAAGCAATCACAAGCATGGATCTATGCAGGCAATGCTAAACAATTTCAATAATAGCTGGTACTATCAGCCCTGCCTCTGAGAGAATTGAATGCATAGTGTGAGATTACAGTACAGAACCGTTATTCAGCTGTTGCTGAGGCATGGGAAGAGACTACTGCTATTATGCATTTGAATTACAGGGCATGAAGATTAATGATGTGCAAATTAGCAGCATTCTACTAAAAGTAATTTTTGCTTTCATAAACCGCTATCATCCCTGAATGCCAACATCCGTTTACTTTATAATGTTCAAATGGTATATTAAATACTAAATTAGATATTGACTCATTTAATTTTCCATGATGAAATGCATCTAATACAGAGAAAGTTTGTGCTTCTGTGAACTTCTGCTGCCCCTTTGTCAGAAATTGATATCAGATAACATTCACAACATGCAGCTTTATTTAAATTGCAGAGCTTCATGACTATCTAGTATTATTTAGCTTTTCAATTAGAGACAAAGTATTAACTCTGTCTGGAGGTTGGTCCCCCCTCTTGGTAATTCTTGCTATTTCATTATCATATCAACATCTTCTATGATTGCTGCATTCCTTAAGGCAAATGGATATTTTCCTGGGGGATAGATAAAGACAATTACTGCTTTAACTGTCACAATGCAATATTCTGCTGCCAGGCATTTTTTACCTTGTAATGCAGCTAAGACATGTCAGCAGTTGCCTTCTTCCTTCTCCTTTGATTGTGTTGTTTGTGACAAACAAACCCTTTTTCTCATTAGTGTTGCTATTTC
Organism: Pezoporus occidentalis; assembly: GCF_034315485.1. Classification (NCBI taxonomy): domain Eukaryota; kingdom Metazoa; phylum Chordata; class Aves; order Psittaciformes; family Psittacidae; genus Pezoporus; species Pezoporus occidentalis. The sequence continues at coordinate 2,323,945 of NW_026915769.1, forward strand.
TCTCTTTTTTTTTTCCTCTCTCTCTTTTTACTTTTAATGCCAGGCCAGAGAGTGTGTGTCCATATGTGGTATTTGAAAATCCCTGAGGATTCCATTCTGGTTTTCCTACATAGAGAATTATGCTGTTACCTGAAAAGAACAATTAATTTCACTGAGGCTACATGGGCATAAGGACTACTCAACTCAGGTGGAGGCTACCAGATCTGCTTCATTATGTTACTAGATTTAAAACAAATAGTATTACTTAGCTGCTGCTCATAATGAAAAAAAATAAAAAAACCCGAAAACTTTAGATGTTAGTGTGTTTCTCACAGGTCTGATATTCCTTTGAACAGTTTTCTACCCTGTTCTGCTCTCTGTGACCAAGTTTACCTGGGATGTAGGCAGTGGACAAGCCCCTTTTAGCACTTCCTTGCTTTGGATGCTCTGAGCCTGCTGCCAAGCATCTCTCCCATTCCCTAGAGTCTTTGGGTGTGACAGCTTCAGAAGATGCTGTGCTGGCACAAATGCTCAGCCACTTTCCCAGAGGAATTAGTTTGTTTTATTGCCCTTCAGAGGGTTGTGTGATGGCTCTTTTCATTTCTTTTGCCTCTGCTCTCTCTGATCCTAATGCTCACACATCTCATACAAATCCTGCACCTGGCCACTTGGTTTCTGCCTGGCTGGGTTTCTGCCAACTACTTCTCGGTCCCCACCTGGCCATTCCTTTGGTGTCAGGAGCTGGTGAGTTCAGGGATGGGGCTGCAACCCCTACAGCTGCCCCTAACAGATGGGAGCCCCAGAAAGCAAAATGCCAGGGAGCAATATGGGTGCTCTGCCCATCAGCCCATCCAGGGCTGAAAGAGGGCTCAGGTACACTGGGATTTGAAATATCAAAGTAATTTTCCATGAATTCTGGCAGGAGTCAAAGCATTGAGACGCTGACCTAAAATGTGCCTCGGCCAGCTCTTCAATGATTTGAAATAATGACTATTAAAAGGCTCTGACCAAGTTTGAAAATCTCCTTCACCCCAGCTGTCTGTAGGTAGTGAAGCTTTTAAAATGGCTTGGAGTCACTTAGAAGTCACACTATCCAAAGAAAATGCAGGAGAAAGATCATATCTCCTGATATTTCTTTTTAAGCTCTAGACAAAAGACTATCATCAAGGTAGGAAAGTGTTAACTTGATGAAATATGGAAAATACTGAAAGCAAATTCTTAATGAAAGTTAATTTAGACTGTATACAATCAGGTCGATCTACCTGAGACGCTGAATCACATATGATACTGAACTGAAAGAATATATTTTAAAGGCATGACCTGGATATAACACATGCTTTTAACTTCATGGAATAAAAAAATTTGAATTTACTGTCCTGGCTATAGTTAGTTCTCTGCTAAATGATCTGCTGAAGAAGGCAACCTTTGCCATTCTCAATAAATACTGTTGCCAGAAGCTTTAGACAGAGTAAACCTTGATATGCACCCACCAGTGTTCATGCCCTCACATGAGGCTTTAGTAGGTTTTAAAAAAGGGTTGGGCATAAATTAGAAAAAATAAGGCATATTTAAGATCACACGAGGTAAAACATTGCAATTATCACACTTCCAAGTCTGTGGATTATTTAGGTCAGGCAGATTGCATATTAAAATGTGTTATAAGAATTGTTAATTGCCAGTTTAAAATTTTATTTGTGATGTCTGTGATGATCTGAACTACTCTTTGTTCCTCAGTGTATGTTTAACTTAGAGTGGTTATAACATGCTGCAGCTGTTTGTATGGTATGAAAAGTTGCTGAATGATGTCTGAAAATGTATGCATCTTCTGAATTCATCAGCAAAGAGTATAGTATTTTTAAATTGCTTGCAAAAAACCCCAAGGAAATAAAACCCACAGCACGCATGTTTCCTCCAGTGGCCTGCTGGACAAACTTTGCTTCCTTTGGTTTTCACATGAGGTTGGATGTCTGAGGATTGCCATACTGGCTATTAATCTGAAAATAAGCAGCAGCTGGCTGGCAGTCAGAAGACATAATTCAGTACTTGAAGAATTTAATTCCTGCTGCTTCTTTTGGTTTAGTCTGGCATATGCATAGTGTTTAAAAGTTCTACAGGCTGCTTGGTAAAATATGACATTCCCTTCATCAGCAAATCTTGGGCTGTCAGAGGTGTGTCTTCTAGTGTCAGTAATGGAAACTCATTTTTGTTACTGCTGCATATCCGTTTGGCCCGGTGGGACCAAAACAACTGAAGAAAGTTACACACCGTATTTATGAGGCTTAGTCTCAATTTAATAATGAGTGGCTGGCTGCGAGGTAGAATTAATTTTCTAAGTAGTACAATCTTTACTTGTAATCAGATTCCAGAACGGGAATCTGATTATAACCTTTATCCAGTCATGCTGATATACAAAACCTTGGCTATTGGGTAAGACTAGATAGAAAACAGACTGTGGTGGTCAAGGGTAGGGTTGCTGCTCTGGAAGATGTTGGGATGGGCCTTGTTCTTATATATTTCTTTTTAAAATAGCTTTTAAAATGTGTCTGATACAGCCTGACAGCCAGACCTGTGAGTTTCCTAAGAAAATGTGATAATCTCTTCAAGACATTGTATATATATCTGTGCAGAAGAGAATAGATAGTGCCTTGTACCAGTCAGACCTGTAGGATCTAAAGTCAAAAGCATGCCACTTCAGCAGCACCCTAGAGAAGCCAAGCAGCTTCTCTTGAATTAGGGAACATGTCTGAGATACTGTTTTTCCTTAATGCTTGAATTAGTTTTGAGTAAATACGTAAGCATCTTTTAATGTTTCAGAAGGAACTGTGCTTATGGAGATATTTTTGGCAGTTGTTTTGTCCTGTTATGATTTTCTCTTCTGATCTGTGAACTTATTTTTAATTAAACCACCGGAATCATGTGTTATTTGCATGAGTAAGGATGACAGGGTACACCCTTAGCAGAGATGACACTTGCTGAATCAGTAAATCAAGGAGGGGAAAACAGACAGAGCAACCATTTGAAATAATCCTGTATGAAAGACCAGTGCTAAGACCAGCTTGAACTCTGGCCTGGAGCCATTGCACCATTCCACTTGGGCCAACAACGGAGATAGAGACTGGTGGTTTTATGTGTGTATTTAAAAAAGCTTGTAATCTACAACAGGGAAGGCATATTGCTTCATTTTCATACCCGGGTCTGTATTTGCAAGGACAGAAATTAGAACAAAATATGCTTTCTTTGGTGAAATGATGTGTATATTTTGCACAAGTGGGTGAAATAGCCACACCTTTGGAGCAGAGCCTGCCTTTAAGGGTTAGCTCCCGTTACTGAGTTATAGATGCTCTAAGGGTGTAGGTCCATGTTTCCTTACCAAATGCATGTTTGTGTGCACCAGCACCAAAGCGAGTTCATGCAAATCTGGACACAGATGGAGGTACTATTCTTTCAGTCAGTGTCTTAGTGACACACACACAACTATGGGTTAACCTGGATGAATAAAAATCAGGCTGTTAAGAAGATTCTGAGATGTATCTCATGACTTCTACACAACTAATGCTTTCATCTCACACAAATTATCACTAATTAACCTACACACACTCCCCCCCTGCCAGTATACATTCAGACACCATGCAGGATAAACAAGCCAAACACTGTTATTATCATTTTAATTTGACCATATTGTAGAAATGTCAAAATATTAGCTGGGAAAACTAATTCCTACAGTTTAGCATATGTTTTTCCTGAAATGAAATCAAGGGTAGCAGTCATCTTCCTTCAAGTCCTCCCACAGTATTGCAGGAATTCTTTTCCAAAAATTTATTTGAAACGTCCTCATGTGTTTAACTGGCAGGAAGTCAGAAAATATTTGTATTTCTTTATCCCTTTCCTAACCTTCTTTTTAATGAAGGTGCAAATAGGCTGGAGGCTGCCTGGGGTGGTAGCGGTACCCCCATTTTAGAGATAATCCAACATTAGCCAAATGATACCCTCAGACACCTAAAAGCACTTCACAAACAGTAAAGTTCAATTTTTTGCTGTTGTAACCTTAGGAACTGTCTCTTCTTTCATGGCTTGCTCTGGGGTTTTGAGAGCTGACGGTGAGGGGTGTCCCAAGAACCAGAGAGAACAGTTTGTGACTGGAGGTTAGATGTGGTGTTTCAGGGAAGGCGGATGTTTTTTCCTTCCAGGTAACAGTGCGAATGGTGTGAATAGGCTGAGTTGTTTCTCTGACAACCTGGCTCAGCTTTCTGCTTCCACAAGCCACTGCACACACACTGCCTGTGATTATGGCACAAAAGCAGTTCCCACTACTACACTGCTGAACAGCTTTATTGGGTATTTGAAGAAAGAATTGGGGTCTCATTATTTTTTCATAGAGAAGCCTTTAAATTTGGGAGCTCTTAGAGTGTGCTTTTCTCAAAGTGCATAATTTCTTTTTGGGTCAAAACACAGACCCTTTTAAACCTGTATGTGCTTCTGCTCCTTTGCTGTGCAAACATCACAGTTATTTCAAGGTCCAGTTTACTTTGGTCCTAAAGGTGTCATAAGTGTGGATTTTTTGTGTCTGTGTTCATTACTCATTGTGAGAAGTCAGTACTTGAAGATAATGTATTTGGAATAATGCATTAATGTATTTTAAAAATCAAGAACCACGAACTAGAATATTATTTTAATGTATTTTAGGGTTTATACATTAACTCATAAAATCATAGAATGGTTTTGGCTGGAAAGAACCTTAAAGGACCTTAAAGATCATCTAGTTCCAAACCCCCTGACTTGAGCAGCTACACCTCACACTAGACCATGTCACCCAAGGACCCCATCTAGCAAGTAGTACCACTTGTACGTGAATCTGTCATCATGCCTGTGCAGGCTCTGTTTTGGGCTGCCCACAGCCTTGTGAGGCTGCAATTGATGGTTCCCAAGGCTGGTGTCAGCCCCCCTCTCAGCCCCGTGGGAAAGCTTCAGCCAAAAGGGTTTTGCAAGTTCTCAAGAAAGAGTAAGAGTAAAATGTCTTGATTTGCACAGGATAAAAACCTTGTATATGTTTACTCAAGACATTTATCCTCACCCAGGATGATGTGATGGTTTTAACGTCTAATGCTGAGACAAGTGCAATGCCAAAGCTTTGCTACTAGCTTGACCTGGCTCTGTTGCAGTTTGCACATTCCAGCAGAGACTCATCAGGACGTTGTAGCTGAATCCTTTCAGTGAATTTGGTGCAATGAAACATCCATCCTTCCTTACCCAGGTGACTTTGTTGCTGAAAGACAATACAGAGCTCAGTGGCAGTCTGTGCAGTTGGGTCTTCATCACTGCACATTATGGAGCCATCATCCAAACCTTGTAGATAAGCAACCATATCACAGATCACTGTGCATTTCCAAGGTTATCTCTGGAAATTCTGCATACAAGGTTGTGTTTGATAGCATTTTCTTTCTAATGACCTATGAATTGTTGCTGCATTCTCTATGAAATAATGTTTAAAACTTGCTTGATCTTTAAAAGGAATATACATTGTTGGTTTTGTGAGTGTTTTTGTTTTCCTTCACAAGGATTGAGCAGTGCTGCCTAGAATTGTTATACGGCACCTGCATATATGCCCAAAACATCTTCATTTCTTTCAGTGTAATGATTTTAAGCAACCTGTATAGATATGAGCCAAAACTCCTCTGTATGATCTCCTTTTTTTGTAGGACTTTAACATATTAGGGAATTGTGCAGTATTTGGAATTGCAACTGTGGGATTTTGTTTGATTGTTGGCAGTATATTGGCCCATGCATAGTTTGAATGGATCACATTTTCAAGTGCTTGAAAAAGGGGGCAAAGAATCTCAACCTTCTAATGCTTCTGTGGCTTCTTTGCACATTTTTACTTCTCTGCTGTATCTCTGAATTTTTGCCTGCAGAATTCATGTATTCTTTCCATTGGAAAGACAGGCAACAATGAGGAATGTTCAAACAAAACTAAACAAGTGTTTCCTTCTGAATGCAAAGCATGCAAAGAAGCGTGTAAGCAAATTCATAAATACAGCCCTTTGTTTTTTCTAGCTGGTCAAGTGCAGGTGATGAAAAATCACTGATTAAAAAAGTATACTGTTGAACATTTTCTACTCGGTGTGCATAGGAACACCATGTGCTGCGGCAGCATTTACTTGTATTGAAGTTTCTCCAAGAGGGTTTCCTGTGAGATGCACACGGATTTTCTTATTCTTCTCTTCTTACTGTATATGTAATGCGCAGTACAGATCTGAATTCCCGAGAAGAAGGTATTTATGCAAAATTCAGTGATATTAGCTGAACTATTTCTTGTTGAGGAACCTGAGGAGTATTGAAATCTCCATGAGAACAGGTGGCTGCAAAATTAAGAAATCAAACTCCAAATAAATTGGAGCTAATCAACTGATTGTGTCTTTGATTAGCTCAAATTATCTGACCCTGTGATTTTCATGGTTGCTAGGTAGCTAGTTGATGACATTCCTGAAACTAAAGGTACAATATCATCTCTGACCGATGGATATTTATGTAATCAGTGACACTTGGAAGAGCCTCTGATTTCTTGGTTTGTGGAAGGAATGTACGCAGGCACATGGAGCTATTTAGCTCTGAGGAATGGTTTGGACTTGAGAAAAGGTATCTTGCAATGCCAAAGGTACATTCTTTTCCAAAGCTATTACAGTTTATCAGCAAAATTGTGCAATGGAGTCAGTGGATGCTCAAAATACTTGTATAACACTGAGCAATTTTATGTAAATTCGCTGCTGGGGAGGAGCCCCCAGGATGCAAATGGGCCTTAGAGACGGGTACACAGGTGAAAGGGGGAAGTCAGTCTGGGTATGTTCTTGGGGTGGTGGGCTGGAGAGAACAGGATTGGGGAGGTCACATGCTGTTTTGAAAGAAAATATGTTAGTTGGACTTCATTTGTTGGTTTTGCAATTATGGGGGGATGGAGGAGTAGCAGGCAGAAGGATGTAATAGAAGACTTTGCACTTACAGAGGAGTAATGCAAAAAGTAGTAGGGGTTTATTAGCTATACGGGTACTCTGGTTGAAAATTAGAAGATATCCAGCTGCCAGAAAAATAAGATTTTGAAGTAACTTTCTTATAAGGATAGTGGGGAAGCAACTATTCTTGAAATAGAGGTTAGTCAGCTACAGAATTATTTATACCTTTATCTGCAGCAACAGCCTTGATGATGCTGGAGACCCTTCCAGCATCCTTATGTGCCTGCATTCCTAGTCATGCTGTCTCAGCTCCCTGTGTTACTATGCAACACTTTGCACTTTGGAGAAGAAACCCAGGTAGGCAAGCTGGATTTTTCCTTTGCAAGCCTATAAAAGAGTAAGCAAAGGGTAAATAATATACTTAGGAAGTGTAGCTGTCAAAGTCTCTCTCTAAAACAATGTTGAAGTTATTGCATTCAGAGATATATTATTAGCCAAGTTTATATAATATTTTGCTGGAGGGGCAAAGGCAGGCCAAATACTGGAATCGCCTCTGAAAATTCATAATATCGTTCTTAAGACGACGTGACCTCATGGAAGCCAAGTGATTTCTCAGTAACACAATTTTTCGAAACTTCACATGGCAAAGCAAGCAATGTTCCCTGCCTCAACACCCCACCTGAGTTATGTTGAAAAACATAATTATTCTTGTCACATTCAAAAAAGCAGTCCAGAAGCTTACTCTCCAGAGCTTTATGTTCAATGATTTTGTGTGTTAGGGAAAGCATTTTAATAAGGCAAGTCAGGCATCATCACTTCTCCTACTGATAAAAAGAGAAGGAGTTTTTGTCATGTATTTATTATTTACTAGTCATCATCTTCTATCAACTATCTGTCATTAATAAGGAAAAGAGTTAAACCCCTGCTGCTTGCCTAACACATTCTGAAGGCATTGAGACCTGCAGGCTTCAAGCAAAACATGAATGTGAAATATGTATCTTTCTGCTTTGTTGAATAGGGACAAAACCAGAGATAAACTTGGACCTTGTGCTGTTTTGAAGATCAAAGGACTGATAGATGAACCTGGGTGAATTAACAGACCTGTTGAAATGAGAACTGAAAGGCAGAAGGGAAAAGTTTTAAGGCAGAGACTTTTATTTCATTATTTCTTCTAGTAGTTTCTCACGGCCCACTGAAGGCTACTGTAGAATATGGGATCTAATCTTCTTTGTGTGATCCCAATAATTCCAGCTATGCCAAATACTGGGGAAACCACTTTGAAGTTAACATACTGGATAAGGTTGAGGGAGAAAAAAAGCGTATGATGTGGTGCTCAGCTCAGGGACTCTGTGAGTGCTTTAGGTTTCAGGGAGGCAGAAATGTCTAAAAATTGGACTGCATTTTTTTTGTATTTTGTCATATAAGACTGAGTCTTGTTTGAAGACTGTTAAAAATGTTAACTGGCTCCAGGGGGCTGTTTCTGAATGTCCTGGAGCTTTGGTTCCTGGGCTACAAAATGAGATGATTTATCTGTCCTCTTTCTCTCTTTCCTATATTTAGACTATAACAAGGAGTATTTTTAACTTTGTGAACATGCTATGATTGCTACAATAAGGCTGTGGATGAAGCTGTGATTTCTACATGCCATTGTACTACAATGTTGTCATAATTTCAGAGATTTATGGGAGTGATGTGGGGGAACTCCCACATGGTCAGTGAGGAGATAAAACTGGTTGTGTGTGTGTGGGAATACTGCAATGTGCAAGATGCTGAAGACTGTGTGCCAATTTTTTTTAAACAAAACCACCTTGTTCAACAGTCAGGCACAATTAATATACAAAAGCACAGTTCATCAAGCCTCTTACATGTGGGAAGACAACTCAGACTGATTCTCTATGCTTATTCAGTTTAACATTAGACTAGCTTGTTTAATACAGGAACCTCCCCTGAAGGACTTAAGGTCTATCATGGTATTGAAACAGGTTGCAGCTAGATAGAAATAAAATATGTTTAAAACAAAAAATAAAATATGAGGAGAGAGAGAAGCAACCCTTGGCTTCTCTGAGCTAGAGACATGAGATCTAAAATCCTGATAACTAAAAAAGGTAGAAAATATCCACGTGCTAGGTAAGACCTCTGATCTTCAGGTTGGCGGTCGTGCACTCACTTCACCCTTGCTCACCAAAATTACCTATCAGCCTTTCTCATTTCACTTACACGGGAGATGAGCTGGTCTCCACAAAAGGATATTTTACTGAACTTCCTTGACAACCTGACCCTTTCTGTATTTAGTCTCCAGTCTGTGACATAAATTCTTCTCTGTAAGGGCTTTTTTACTCTTTTCAGAACACTGCGTCACTATAAGGTCAACTTTTTGCTCCCTCCCGACAAGATGATACAGGGGCTAGAGCTGGTAGGATTTCCTGTACAGCTAAGCTTTCTACTTCAACATCTTCCATTAGATTTTTCTCCAACTTCTTAATTTCTCATCCTTAGTAGGACAGCCAGGGACAAGCAAACACTTCAAAATGTGACAACACTATTTTATAACATCAGCCAACATGCTATCATGTTAATGATGGTTTCAACATTATTCATATATTTTTTTGAGCTGTATCTGTAGTTTATGTCCATTTTTCCTATTTTCAATAGGATGTTATTCTAATGTGCATATACTGGTTAAAGTTTGCCAGGGATGACTGAATATGCCCCGAGCCCTCCTGAGGAGCACAAAGCTTTTAAAACTACTGGGAAAATAATTTCACAAGTTTTCTGTAGGAAACAAGAAAACTTCAGTAGCTCAGCCTGAAACAGAGATATTGTGTGGGTATCATAGAAGCTCCCATGTGGGCTAAGTGCCTGTTTCCATCTGTGTCACTGGGGCTGTGAAAGGGCCGGTGAACACCAGAGACCAGAAGGAACATGGGGTCTTAGCATGGACCTGAAAGGAAAAGTGCACGTTTACTTTGAAGACACTATTTAATTAAAATTAACACTCAAAAAATATTGCAAGTTACTTCTTGTTTTTGAGAGTATGTAGGGTTTTGCACAATGGAGTTTGGGTATGTGTCAAGTCCGAATGCAATGTAACTCAGACGTGACAAGCTTTTATTAAGACCAGGGTCAGAGAGCTTCAGCTGCTGAACTGGGAGGAAACTTTTCCCACTGATTGTGAACAGCAAGAAAACTCCTCAACACCAGTGGGGATTGCCAGCTCTTGCTTCCACTAACTCTGCGAATTATCTCATCACTCGCCCAACTGTTCACCTATAATTGCTCACACTAAAAGCAAAAATAAATATCCTGTGACTGCTGAGTTTAACCAGGTGTTAACTCAGACCACTGGCAAAAAGACAGTTTATCTCCTTGTAGTCTGAATGAAGTAATTGGGATTTCTGCTGCTGGCAGGGGAAACTACCCCATGCTGTGCACCCTGCTGGTGGAGGGCTTGCAAAATCTAAGGTAACTCCTTTAAAGTGAGTTTGGCTCAATCTATACAGTGCTACATCTTAGAAAGTGAATACATAAAATGTCATCTACCTGCCTTTTTTTCCCTAGCTAACTGAAAATTATTTTACTAATGCTCACATGTTTTAAGGGCATTTGTTCTGCTTTGTTTGCTCATGCCATGTTAATTTTCTTTTGTAAGAAGATTACTAGAAAGTAATTGAAAGTGCATAATAATAAAAAAAGAATAAAAAAAGGTTGGGGAATACTGGCCTAAAGAGGAAAGGTTATGGATTATGTCTATCTGGCTGGAAAAGAGAAATACAGTGTTAATAATAGTGAAATAATAATTTAATAATGAATCTAATAATAATCTAATAGTAATCCAGAGAAGTTGTGGTTGCCCCATCCCTGGCAGTGTTCAAGGCTGGGTTGTATGGGGCTTTGAGCAACCTGGTTTTGTGGAAGGTGTCATTGCCTGTGACATGGGGTTGGAGCTAGGTGCGCCTTAAGATCCCTTCCAGTCCAAACTATTTTATAATTTTTTAAGAGCTTTGCATCCACTGGTACAACATAGCAAAAAGTCTGCATGAAATGCTCACCTAGGTCAAGAAGTATTCAGAGCACTTTTTTCTGAGTAAATGGATAGCCTAAAACCATATGTAACATTTCCCCCAATACGTGAATATTCATGTACATTGGACTGTGCATTATGCAGCCTCTGTCTGCTGATGTTGTTAATCCTCCCATGCTCTTCTGAGTTTGACTCCTCTCTTCCGTGGTCGACACTGTCCTGGTCAATTGCTACAGCTCACTGTTGAGGCAGCCTGTGCTGTGATAGTATCTACAGCCTTTATTACTTTCCCCCATGGCACAGGAGTGCTTATTTTTGCCCTTCAATAAAAAATATTTCTAGGATTTTCCTCTAGTCACTAAGAGACTTTATGCCCTACTGCCTGTGGATTTCATCACTTTTATGTGACACAAGCAAGGATGTTCTGGATCTCTAGAGGAGGTATGCTGCCTGTGGAGTGTGAGGAACAGCACTGGCCCCTGGGAGTTTGCTGGCAAATAAATGAAACAAGGCAAAGAGCAGAAGGTTGACGTGTGTGATTCCTCAAGCATCAGAGATCAAGCTGGGATCAGGACCTATTTTTGACCTCTAGCCCAGTGTAACAGGTCCCACATAGGCTTTCCTGCATCCTTAATTATAATTGGTCTCGTAAGCATTGCCAGATTTAATTTTGACACGTCTTCTTTCATCATCTTATTCAGAATATGTACTTTTTTCCAGACTCAATTGTATATTAGTGTCTATCTTGTTGCTGTAGTTGAAGTTCTCTTCACAGCTAGAGATCAAATTTTACCCTTTAACAGTTTTTATGTCCTTCACTCAGCATCATGTAGTAGGAATTTTTGTCACACGCTCAGATTACTCCCTGGCTATAAAAGCATTTCCACTTGGGCTTCTGCCAGAATCTGTGGTGAGGTTTGTAGAGGCACAGTGTTTTTCTTGATTTTTTTTTTTTTTTTGTTACTAGCCTGGTTTGTTCTAGTTCCTACTACCTCTTTCTAAAAAATAAAGTTCAGTTTCCCTGACACCGGTTCATTGTCTCCACATGTGACCAGGAATGTAAAAAACTAATTTAAGATATTGTTCTGTTACCGCTGCCTCTGCTGCGGCCAACTTGCCTCTACTTTTTCAGAGTTATTACTCTTTTCAGTTGGTGCCTCTTATTTTACATGTGGGAATGACATCCTGTTATCTCTCAAGTGCAAACTTCATTGTGTTCTTTGCTCCAGTTTTAGCTGTAACGTTTTCTTCTTTGCTTTTCTGGGAATGTTCCCATCTGTCTCCTCTGTGGGATCACACATGTTATTCCTCTCAAATGCACAGATTTTCTTTCTTTCTTTTTTTTAAATTTTGCTGTTGGTCACTCTTTGTAGTTCCTTATTCCTCCAAAGTGGCTGTGATCCATACCCATCTACCACCATTGGTCTGCTCTCATTCATTACCATTTAGCAGTGGAAAAGTAAATAGCAACCACAGTACTGTATCTCTTTGAATGCTTTTGACTTTTTTTTTTTTGAGTATCACGTTATCAGATATTTTCCAGCACTTGTCTTATTCTTGAAAATGTGCCTAGCCCAGATTCCTCATCCTTCCTGAACAAGGGCCTCTGCTGATATTGTAGAGCTTCTCATTACAAATCATTAGGCTGGGCCTGCCGTGACTTGGACTGTCCACACTTTCGTATCTATTAGTTCTGGCTGTGCTTCTGAAAAGAGCCATGCTCCCCTTGTGTAATGGTTTCCGCTGCCACCTTCTCAGCAATATGTAGAGAAGGCTGTCTCACTGGACATGTAGCACTCTAAGTGTCTCCTGTTTCTCTTATTGGTGGTGACACCTCCAACAAGGAAGCAGTTTAGTGTTGTTGTCAGCTGGTTTTATTTTGTAATAGGTCTAAAATTTCTAAAGATGAAGAAACTCTTTGCTTCTTGAGCTGGGCACCCTATCTATTTTCTCTAAATAGCTGAGTCTTTTCATCTATTATAACATAATATCTTGTTGCCAGTGAAATCTCTGCACTCTTTTTTGTCCGCCTTTCCATAGCGAAATCTTTCTGCCCTACTGTGGTTAATTTGAAACATAGTAAGATAATTCAGATCTTTTGCATCTAAATCTGTGGACGACCAGTAGTCGATAAAGCTCCTGAGCTTTCTGAAAAGTATGTAAGTCTGAAAAATATATCATAAAATATAGTCATATGAGAAAGAGAAGCAACTATGGTCACATTTGCAAATGACTGTAAATACATAGGGATAAAACCAAACCCCAACATATTCTAAGTAATTAAAATAAAAAAGAACAGGTTATGGTAAAAATAGGTTCTGACTGTGAGGCCTTCTTGGGATAAACAGGCTCCAGAGGAAGGACCAAAAGCATTTTAAAATGTCTGGATGCTGAAGCAGTGTGGATGTTTCTTTTTGCAGGAGCTATAGTAGGTGGTTATATATGGGAAGGTCCGTGTGTTAGACAACAGTTTCAATGCAAATGGAGTCAGACTGTGACTTGGTTTATTCCAGACTTGATTAGTTGTGTAGAAATTGGCAGCTGTAGTTTTGTTGTAGTAAGATCATAACATAACTGGTTAAGCAATTCTGCTGGAGCATCAAATGAGTTAAGGACTTCTGTAGTCATAAGGCTAGACGCTTTGCTGTTGTAAAATGCACGATAGCTCTAACCTCAACAAAAATCAGATTGTCTTACACTGATTGCGGGCGTCCTCTCCATCTTTTCTTTTAACCTAAACTTGTTTTTTTCGTTGAAGCTTTTTTTTTTTTTTTTTTTCTGGGAAGATTAGTGTGGATTTGAAGCCCAGCTACATCAGCTATCGCTGAAGCTAAATCACTGCCTGTCACCCATGCTTGAATACCCCCTCCCAGCTCCCTTAGGGATGTATTTTGTCCAATTACTACAACTTCTAGGCAAAGCTAGCCTTTGAGACAGACTCATGGACTGGGGAGTAAATCACTTCCCTTGAGCCCTTGAAGAGCTCTTGGAGCATCAGGACTGATAGCCTTTCCAGCCATTTTTTCACTCCTGATTAGATCCTGCCTTACTTTATCATCTTGTTTACAGTGAGATTTTCCTTAGGAGAAAGAAGAAATCAAACAGCTTCTTTTCTATTAATTCTCATTTGGGAAAGGTAGTGCTGGATACAGGTATTCTCAAAATTAATGTCAGAAGATATGATTTCTGTTTTCAATTCCCAGCTCTGCTATTCATTCCTTCTGAAGTGAGGTAAATTGCACATTCTGCTTTTTTCTTTTGCAGCATTTTTGGTTGGGTTTCTGGTCTTATCTTTCTCCTGATTTCTTTTTTATCTATTTAGATGTTGTCTTGAACAGTGTGCAGTCAGTCCCACTTTGCAGCAAAAGAGCTGGAGCACTGATAACTCCAAAGTCATGTCCTATAAAGCAATTTCATTCCCAATATGACTGATGGGTGTTTCATCAAGTGTCAAGGCACCTGGTTCCTCTTGTAATCAAGGGAATGTGTTGAAGGTCAAACGTACTGATTTGTACCTAAGCAAGGATGATGGCTCTCAGCAACTATACTCTGGTACCTGAGATGGGGGACTTCCTCCTTCTAGAAGCATAACAGATATTGGGTAACCTCTATTGGGATCTGAAAAATGACACTGTGTGAATGGGTAGAAAGATGTATTCCAAAAGTCTAATACCTCAATTCAAAATTGCCTGGAAGGCAGCATGACGGATTGCCAGCAGAATTTAATCCTTAATGAGTTTCTTCTCTGACTTTATAAAGCCCAGTGTGGCTTAACACTTTTTATCAGCTTTGGTTCAAACACAGCATCTATTTGGATGGAATTACTTTTTGAAGTCACAAGGGAAAGAAAAGCAAGGAAGAAACAAGATGCATGTTTGGAAATTTTGTTTCATTGTTTGGTTTGTTTTTGTTATTTTTTATTTTTTTCAGTATAGGTGTAAAACTGTATGTTGAGCAAATTCTTCTTGGAACAATAATTTTTTCAGTGCACCCTCTCTCTCCAATTTCGGTTCACTTTCTCCCACAACTCTGATATCAATTTCTCTGATTCTTATTCTTGTTGTTCATAGAATCATAGAATAGTTAGGGTTGGAAGGGACCGTAAGATCATCCAGTTCCACCCCCCCTGCCATGGGCAGGGACACCTCACACTAAACCATCTCACCCAAGGCTTCGTCCAACCTGGCCTTGAACACTGCCAGGGATGGAGCATTCACAACCTCCCTGGGCAACCTATTCCAGTGCCTCACCACCCTTATAGTAAAGAACTTCCTCCTTGTATCCTGTCTAAACTTCCCCTGTTTAAGGTTTAACCCACTACCCCTTGTCCTCTCACTACAGTCCCTAATGAAGAGTCCCTCCCCAGCATCCCTATAGGCCCCCTTCAGATGCTAGAAGGCTGCTATGAGGTCTCCATGCAGCCTTCTCTTCTCCAGGCTGAACAGCCCCAACTTTCTCAGCCTGTCTTCATACAGGAGGTGCTCCAGTCCCCTGATCATCCTCGTGGCCCTTCTCTGGACTTGTTCCAACAGTTCCATGTCCTTTTTATGTTGAGGACACCAGAACTGCACACAATACTCCAGGTGAGGTCTCACAAGAGCAGAGTAGAGGGGCAGGATCACCTCCTGTGACCTGCTGGTCACGCTCCTTTTGATGGAGCCCAGGATACGGTTGGCTTTCTGGTCTGCAAGCTCACACTGAAGCCGGCTCATGTTCATTTTCTCATCGACCAGCACCCCCAAGTGCTTCTCCGCAGGGCTGCTCTGAATCTCTTCTCTGCCCAGCCTGTAGCTGTGCCTGGGATTGCTCCGACCCAGGTGTAGGACCTTGCACTTGTCATGGTTAAACTTCATGAGGTTGGCATCAGCCCACCTCACAAGGGTGTCAAGGTCCCTCTGGATGGCATTCCTTCCCTCCACGGTATCAACCGAACCACACAGCTTGGGGTCATCGGCAAACTTGCTGAGGGCGCACTCAATCCCACTGTCCATGTCAGCAATGAAGATGTTGAACAAGACCGGTCCCAACATCGATCCCTGAGGGACACCACTCGTTACTGGTCTCCAGCTGGACATTGAGCCATTGGCCACAACTCTTGGGTGTGGCCATCCAGCCAGTTCTTTATCCACCCAGTGGTCCATCCATCAAATTGATGTCTCTCCAATTTAGAGACAAGGATGTTGTGTGGGACAGTGTCAAATGCTTTGCACAAGTCCAGGCAGATGGCATCAACTGCTCTACCCCTGTCCATCAGTTCTGTAATCCCATCATAGAAGGCCACCAGATTGGTCAGGCAGGATTTCCCCTTAGTGAAGCCATGCTGGCTGTCACCAAGCACCTTGTTGTTTTTCATGTGCCTTAGCATGCCTTCCAGGAGAATCTGCTCCAAGATTTTGCCAGGCACAGAGGTGAGACTGACTGGTCTGTAATTCCCTGGGTCATCCATTTTCCCCTCCTTGAAAATGGGGGTTATATTTCACCTTTTCCAGTCATCGGGAACTTCACCTGACTGCCATGATTTTTTGAATATGATGGCAACTTCATTTGCCAGCTCTTTCAGGACCCGCAGATGGATTTCATCAGGTCCCATGGACTTGTGGATGTTCAGGTTTTTAAGATGGTCTCGAGCCAGATCCTCTCCTATAGTGGTCCCAAGGTCTTCATTCTCACAGACCATGCATGTGCCTTCCAAGACTTGGCTGGCATGGTCAGAGCCTTTGTCAGTGAAGACTGAGGCAAAGAAGTCATAGTGTTATTATTAATAGAATATCATTATTACTTGAAAGCAAATAAGGATGATATGACATACTGACTTGTTAGTTTTTAAAGTATTTTATCTTTTTTATCTATTTAATTTCTGGAGTTTGTAGAAATTACTTGTGTTTGTGCAAAAAAGTATTTCCCATCAAAGATCCAGGCAACGCAATGTTTCCCAAAATATTTCTTCTATAAATGCTAATTAACCATTTTGAAAGCTTTCTGACAGAAGAAATAATACCCAGTGACTTAGGTAATCAGTTGTAGAATATGAATTGTGAATAGCTATCAGAGAACATGCTATACCATAGTAGTGGTTGGTAAAACTGAGTGAGTGGTCTGTTTGTCGAAATATCTGATCTCAGGTTCCTTTGCATAACAAAGATATTTCTAAAGGTTTGGCCATTTCTAGTTTGGTATATGAACTGGAGGAATGACTTGATCTGTTCATTAAGCATTTATGTGATTATTTCACACACATGCCGGTATTCCCAATGAATAGCTAGACAGTATGCTGTTATGGCCCTGTACACACTTAACTGGTAGCGCATATGTAGTTTTGCAGAAATGAGTTGGACATGTTCACAGGCATCTTCATGAGACTGAGGATTTGGAAGCTGCCAGTGCCATTCGCGCTCTGGTGCCACAGTGGCATTTTGATCAAACTTTGAAAGGTTAGGGTGCCTCTGTAGGATTTTCTAGTGCTTCTGATAATCTCAGCAGGTTGATAACTGTGCCTCTGGCCTACTGAACAGAGATTTGTTTTTGATGGTGCTTATTTTTTAGAACCAGTCTACTATTTAATTTTGATGCAAGCATGTAACATGAAAGGCAACCTTGAAATATTTCCTTTGAAATCAATGATGTTACATCTTCTTTACCAAGACCCGAGCTAAGTTGCAGTGCTCTACATACCACGTATTATGCTTAGCAGCCTAGTACTTAGTGTATCAGTGCAATTGTGAGTAGATATCATTTATCATGGAGACAAAGGGAGTTGTTTTTTTTTAAGGTTTGCTGCTTGCAGTATATTCAGTATCTTATATACGTAAGCTCTCATTTTCATTAGAGTACCTGGTCTGCAAGATTTTTCATTATGCTTAATGGAGAAATATGACTGAAGAGGGGAGAATAGTAAAGCTGACACATTTTCGGTAAGTTTTGTAATGAAATTCTCCTCTATGCCTGTCTTTGTGATGAGGACATTTTGCTGAAATACTTTTGTCCCCCATTACATATTAGAATCTGCACTGCTTTTTTCATTATAACTTTCTTTCTTATAAAGTTGAAGAATATGTGTTTTTTGGTGAAAAGAAAACCCACTTCCATAGTGCAGCCCTTTGCGCTTCAAATTCTATTAAATTTTGACTCCTAGGATGTGGATGGCATCATGACTGTTGTTGATGTGCCACAAGGGACAGAGGCAATCTGGGTGATGTCAAATTAAGACCTTTTAGCTATTTATGCTTTGCTGGACCAGCAGTTTCAGGCTAACCCATATTTATCGTTCTGATGCTAATTTGCGTGCGAGCAGTGGTAATATTGGCTGATCAGTAGTTCTTTTGAGAACTTTTGATGAACGTTAGTCTACGGTTTTATAGCTACAAGTTCTTGAAGAAATTAATATTTTAGATGGGAAATAGAAATGAGAGTGCATATGAGCCTAAAAACCAAAGGGAGAGAATGCTTGTTTATGTGAACATATCTTGTAAGCAAATAAGGAAAAAAGTATTAATTACTCTGCACATCATTTCTCACTAAGACAATCTTCTTTCAGTCTGGTTCCCAATCCGCCTTTAACAAAAGCAGCTGGTAGAAGCAGACCAGATAGGTAAATCTCATTTGTATAAATATATCAGTGTATGAATGACTCAGTCTCAGTTTTCCACTCTAATTGTCCCAAGTTCTGTAAGAATAATGGCCTTTTCAAGTATTTCATTAGTATCTGTGTCACTCTGCTACCAGTCACCCAGCTGCTGGTATTGTGAGTGCTTACCTCATGACTAGACATCTGCAGAAAAGCAGAGTGCACATTTGCAATGGAGTCCATGAAAAATGAAATTGTGAAGCTCGTGTATTTGTGCCTCACTCAGCACCTTCTGTGCCAGCCCCATGGAGCAGCCTGTCCACTCAGGCAGGTAGGGAAAACCCCTACAGAAATAATTTTCTCCAAGGTAGCTTGCAGAGAAAGTGGTGGTAATGTAAATTTTTGCAAACTGACAAACCCGCTGTATCAGAACTACAGTTTTTAGACATTTCATGAAATGTAGTAATATTTCCTATTTGGAAGACTAAGTGAGCAAATGACTCTTCATTATACACTGACTAATGTTGCTGGTGAAATGATTTACAGAGATTATTAATGGCTTCTATATATGCTGCTCAGATGTGTAAGATCTCAAAAAACCCCAGTGACACCACCCCTTGAATCAAACTCACTGCGGTCCTGCAGTTAATGAAGTGACAACATATACTCAAAAATGTTCAGCATTGCACCAAAAAGGAGCCCAGATTTTATAAGTATTCTGTTAAGTGCCTGCAAAAACATGTGATGAAGATGGATAGGACAGTTTGGTAGAGAAGCAGCAGCTTTTAGGAGCCATCTGTGTTTTTACTGATGAGAATGAATTTTAACTAATGAAACTTCAGTGATGAATGTTGTGCACATTGCAGCAACTACACAGTGTGATTAGATTTCACATAGTAACTTCAAAAAGAGAGGTGGGAAATCCTGCATGGAACATCTGTCTTATTTTCAGCTGCAGTTGAGTGATGCTGTTTATTTGGTTTTGCCCCCAGTTCTGAATTGATGAATCCTGATGGAAAATTTCAGAGAAATTTTGCAAACTTTATTTAAAGAGCAAATGTGCTTGAAGATGTGGAATGATCGTATCCTTTCCAGAAGTGATCTCTGTCAGATAAGGTCAGGGTTGGTAATCGTGTCCCTGGAATCTAAAGATCTGGACTTCTTTTTACAGCGCAGCTTACCAGAGCTTGCTTAAAAACATAAAAATGAAGATAAAGGAAATCCTGATGGAGATTAGTGATCCTTATGTATGTTAATAACTCTTCTGGAATGACTGGAGGAAAAAAATCAGAAACAATTTGGGTTGCATACTTTCTATTTTCTGGGAAGGGCATGCAATTTTGATGGAATAGCCCATATGTTGGGGATTTTAGGTTTTCAAATAGATTTGGCTACCCTTTCCTAAAACATATAGTTTGTGGAAGTACCTTCCAGAAAGTGGACAACTAGTCTTCAGATGCTGGAAACCTCTGTAGGTGGGATATCAGCTAGGTTAAGTACCCCAAGTACATACCCCTATGAACTACTCAAGATTCCTGTTGCAGCAAAAGGATAGAAAGGAGGCTTCTGCAGTAAATGCATTTCTGCCTGCTGCAGGCACTCAAAATGGTGACAATACACCCCAGCCTGTAACCACTAATTTCTCTGCATTACCTGTCAAAGGAGTGTAGATACAGATCTTGATGTTAGGTAAGAATCCCACCCTGCTTCCTTACTCCTAGTGTGGGGGTCCTCTGGATGCCTTTGTCTCCCTGGAAATGGAAAAGGAGATTCTTTAACTCCTTTTTTAACCTGGATTTCACTCTACAGGAAAGATTACATCAAAGCTATTTCTCTTCCCCATTCTGTACTCCATGTAACCTTCGGTAATCTATTGCTTCACACTAAACCATCCCCAACTGCTCTGTTTAGTGTGTTTTGAGATAACTGGTTTAACTGAACATGAAGCAAAAAAGGTGAAAAAAATGCAATAATGAAATTTTCAGCCTTGAGCACCTAGAAAATGCTGGGTGCTTAGAAGTCAGGAGTTTCCAAATAAATAAATATTTGAAAACTTCTGATTCTTCCCCTGAGATTTTGAGCATTTGCATTACCCTAATTTTTCTTTTAGGTAAATATTAAATGCTTTTCTGAGGGTGTTAGTTTTTCTTTCTTTTATTTTTTTTCCCCTTTCAGGTGAATGTCAAGATTCTCTTGGAAAATGCAAGTCTAAGACATGGCATTTAGAAAAAACATTGAGAACTACATAAGGGTGCAGGTTTACTCCATCTCTTGACAAATATCTGGGACCCAGACCATTTTCTTATATCTCTGTTGCATTTTATTTCTTCTAAGGTGCTGGCTTCATCATAGCAGCCAAGAGTTACTTCTGTTTTCATGGCAAATGGGTGTCCCAAGTGTCTTAATTATCAGTATGTAAGGATATATAAAAATGGTATGGCAAATTCTCAGTAACAATATGACCCTTTTAATGCATGACATTATCATAGTCTTCCTGCTATTTGAATTTGCCTGCAGCTGCTGTTTTCTGCCACACTGAGTTGATGTGATCCGTCACAGGAGACCTTTTCTGAAAGAAGAAAGAGAGAAATAAAGCTAGAAGAGAGAAGAGGGAGGAAGGATGGCTGGAGTAGCTTCTGTTTTCCTTCTTTCCTTGGCTCTAAATGGCAGGGGAACTTGTGTGGAGAGTTAAAAAAGTATATCAGTTAAATGAAAATTAATGTGCTTGCACAGGGGTTTGGTCATCAGGATCTAAACCGCAGCATATCAACACTTGAAGACTTATGGTTTTGGTAAACATAATTACTGCAACAAGGCTTATGTATTATTAGCATTTCGCAGGGAGATTATAAAACATCATTAAAGATGAAAGGTTATTTTCAGAGCTCAGCTAAGTTTTAAATTGCATCCTTAGAGTCCAAGTATGACCTTTAAGTGAGCCTGGGACAGACACCAGTATCTGAAATGTGAATCAGCATGAGGCTGCTGAGCAGGGATGCCTCTCACGGAGAGGCAATGGATCATTAGAGGGGACACTTCTTCCTACTATTCAACTTTGAACTAGATTTCAGTACTCCTTATCTAGTTTATTATACAGAAAGAAAGAAAGGCAAGAAGGCTTCTGTTACAAAATTGCATTAAATTGTTCTTCGGAGTCTGAATATATGCACAAGCTCACTCCTCTTAAGCTACATATTTGGTCTGAAGGAATCTGTGTAGTTAATCCTAAACAGTGCATAGAACACTCTCAAACTTTGTTTTAATTAAATAGCATTTACATTTTAGCATCCATTTTATTACTTTTTCTCCTGCTCATCCCTTAACAGTGATATTGTTTCCCCCAGTAAATCTTTCAGCAGATAGGTTTTTTATTGGCAAACTCCCTTTGCAGGACCATTAAAAAAAATATATTTAGAAATGTTGTTTTTGTGTAGCTCCCATATTTATTTAAATGCTTAAACCCTTACTCTACACCCATCTACATTACTGCTAGGAATTCTCATGTGTGAAAAAACTGGAGCTGCCTCAGATGCTGGAGGCACGTTACAGCAGCAGCCAATGCTATAGTGTAGGCTGGAGTGTATACAGAAGACTGGTCCCACTTTAACTACTGAATAATTAAGATTATAGTTCCTAGTCATATGAGAGAGTTATAAAACATTCTCGATTCCGACTTGTTAGTGCACTCAATATGTTCAACATCTCATGGCTCCTTCCAGGGAAGTTGGGTAGCTGCACCTGACCATGCTGTTCTGATAAACTTTATATTCATACACCTAAATAATACCAGTGGTTTGTGGCTTACAAAATCCCATCTAATTTCCATAGTTATAGTTGCTGGCCTGTTCACCAAAATAATTGTGTTGTAGAAATGTTTTACAGGATGACATGAAAATTCATGAGATGACAAGGAATGAGAATTACCTTCTTCTAATATTTTGTTATATATGATACACTAGGATTTGGACTTAAAGGGATTTTCAATAATTCTTTTTCTAATTCTGCCTTTATGAATGGCTAAGGTTTCTACTGTTATAAGTTGCCACATCTTTAGGGAAGACAATGAACCACTATCAATTCTGATAGAAGAAACTATCCCTAGCAATTCAGGAGCAGAATGAAGAATAAGAATCGGGGAGATTATGCTCTGAACTATGGTTCTTCAAACTTCTGAAGTTTTTTTATATTGAACTTTAAGATAAAGGTCATGGTTAGGAAGAGGGACCTCTTAACCCCATATTATTAGGATGCTTTGAACTGAAAGCACTGCATTGTAAAACCTTGTCTTTGTTCTGTGACTTGTGGTTTTAAGTTAGAAGTAATTGATATGGATGCTAAGCTATGAAAACAGAAATTCCTCACAGCCTCATTTTTGGAGCTGGCACTATACACTGGCTGAGGCTTTGTCTCTAGAGCTTTAGGACAGTACCTTGACATTTTCAAAGAGGAGTCAGTATTGTGAATGCATTTTCCCTATGTGAACTCTACCTCTATAAACAACTCTGTGTACCATTTAGCTAGGTGTTGAAGTGCTTTGTTTGCACCAAATAATTGAGCTTGATTTTGGAGGCATTAATTTAGATGCCTTTTGAAAAATGGGTACTTCAATATCAAAAGAGTGCAATAAATGCATCCCTTTTTATTGTTGCTCAAATAAGTCTGGGTCTGCAATTTTACTTGCTTATATTATGATGGTTTTCAGTACATTTCTTCCAGAGGATCTGAAACTCCTAAAGCCTGTATGGGTTGCCCTTGAATACCTTGCATTTAACAGATATGATATATACTGATTTATTGCAACGCTACATGAGATTAAGGACAGGAAGTAAAGGGACTTTTCAAAATTGCAGTCATAGTAAGTGATTCCCAATGGGCAGTGGAGAGAGCAAAGAGTCAAACTGGAGGCAAAGCAGAAAGCTGGACAGTCCTGATTTAGAAAGGTTGCTCAGGGATCTCAACTAACACAAGAATACAGGATCTACTTTTTCTGTTTCATCCAAAAAACCAATACTCCTATCAGTACCTGCACTGTAGGGATTTGTGTTTTGGTTTGGGTTTTTGTGTTTAGTAATAGCTGGTCTAACACCAAGATTTAGGAATGCTGTTTCTCAAAGCCTTTATATGGGTCTGTTGAACATAAGTTATTTTGCATCATTTATACTTGCATCCACCTGATTTCAGCATCTGGTTTCTCCTGGGCTGCTGGAGTTAGGGTTTCATCCTGAGTGTTTTTCTGAGGGCTGGCACTCCATGTGTTTTGTAAAGGAACAAATCATTAATTTTCTTGACTTGGGAAATTGTAAATCCTACAAGTTTCACAGCAGAGTGATTAGAAAGGCCTGTATATTTAGAATTACATTTTTTTGGCCTACTATTTTTTAGGATGCCAGAGCTAGAATATTACTGGGTGGTTGTGTTCTTATTTTGTTGGGTGGGGTTTTTTATTGTTTGTTTTTCTCCAAAGTGATGGTTCAATTGAACTTTTTAAATATATCTGAATTTTCCTCAGATATTAGGCCTTTAAAATGGCCTTGTTTTTAAGCTAAAGATGTTAATTTTGGCTTTGAGCTGGACCAAATACAGCAAGTCTCAGAATCCAGACAAATCAAGATTACAGTCCCCTTTTCCTGATAACTTTGGTTTATATCCTGCTTGGGGGAAGGATGCCACCTACTTATCTGGAGCCATCTCTTGGGTTCCAAGTATCTTGGGATACACTGAAGGCTTGCCATTCAAGTCATTCCACTCCACCCTTACCCAGTTTCTATGATTTGACAAGGTCAAAGCATTTGATGTCCTGTATTCTTAGAAAAAACACTGTGTGAGATGGTTTACAAATTGAGGGAGTAATTTGTTCAGATACACAACATATAAAGAAAAAAATTAAAGAGCATAAAAAATGAAAATGGCTTATCAGTCACTTATATTTATGTGAAGACATACTCAAAAGAGAAAACTGTTCCTTGTCCAATATCATCAGGTAAATTTTCATCTGGTGCCCTTGCAGTAAGTTTTGTGTAAATTGTCAGGGGAAAGGGTCTATAAGACAACTTCAAAGTATGCTTTTCCTCTGGTTGGTGTTGGAAAGGTCTGGTCCCTGCCTTTAAGATTTGTTCATCAGATTCAAAGGAACTCTGGAAAAAAAATGGTAATATATAAACAACATTAATTCATTTTCAGTAACACTGGTGCTAGGGAAATTTCTCTAGGCAAATGGTGGCACTATTTGTCTTTCTGGTCATAGCCAGTGCCTGTTCACTGTGACAGCTGCTATTTCTTTTCTACCTGTGCCTGTCTGAATCACAGTGCTTGACACCACCTCTACCTGCACAGCCTTACCCCTGCTTTCTGATTTCAGCCCCTCCATACGAAGTAATTTGATCCAAATGATCTTCTGTTACATTCAGGTGACTTTAGTATCCAGTCCTAAATGCCTTTGCCACTTCAAGATTGACACTGACTTTAAGTCAGCTAACTTCAAATCCAATTTAAATTTTCTTTTCAGTGTTAGCCGTGCTACTCTGCATCTCACACTTGTGACTGGATTACTTATAACCAGAGACTCTGCCTGTATGAGTAATTTGTCCTTTATGCTTGGTCATGGTGAGCCATTTCCTTACTCCTCTCCAAATTAATGCTAATTGCATTACACTACTAGTCTCACAAGAAAAAATAATTAATTATATGATGCTGAGGTATTCTAGTTGGCTAAAGAGCCTTATTTGGAAAGCAGAACTGGGTTTTTTTGTATGTGTGCTGTTTTCCTAGCAACCAGGGTTGGTTGTGCTCTTTTGTTTTTTTTGTGTGTGTGTGTTTGGTTTTTTCTTCTAAGATACTAAAATTTAAATTCTACTCCTATGCTTCCAGGAGCTGAGGCTGTAAGCCATGTGTCTGACCTCTGCATTCTGTGATACGATGTTCCCTAATTTCTGTGCAAGGCTTAGTAAGATTATCTTAAGGTCCTTTCCAACCCTAACAATTCTATGACTCTATGCTGGTAGACCAATGAACACTGAGCACGCAGATAACCTCATGGCCTCTTCAGTGCCATTTCACCTTCATCCCGTTGACTCTGGAAAAGATGTCTTTATGGTTTGTTTATTTATTGATCTTTCCCCCCTCTCCTCTACAAGAAGAGAGTGGCCGGTGCGGAGCAACCAAGGCAGTGGTGTGGGGCTCCCAGGGTGCCAGGTCCCGCAGCGGGAGATGTGGGAGCAGAGCCTGGTGGTGTCGGTGCCGGAGAAGGAGATCCTGCACAGGGAGCATGCTGTGGTGCCATGGCAAGGCGGCCTTAGCCGTGGCGCTGGACCTGAAGACCTTCCTCCGCCTTTCGGCCCTGCAGCGAGAGCAGGGTGTGCATCCGCCTGCCCGGGGTCGGAGTCATGAGGAGCTGGGGCGCCCTCAGCCTCCAGGTCCTGCGGAGGGGCTTTGCAGCTGGCATTGATGAATCAAAGTCCCTCAATGCAGAGCAGCTGGATACACTGAAAGAGTTTGCTGGCATTGCTGCCGGAGCCTCGGCTCCTGAGATCCTCGCTGTTCTTGCCTTCCTTTACATGTACCTGCCTATTTTGGCTAACCATGGAGATGTTCCCAGTATGGACGTACTTGTGTGGTCGGAGCTGCCCACAGGAGCTGGTCTGGGTTTCAGTGCTGCCTACGTTGTCTGCTTGGCCACGGCCCTGTTGACTGTGTGTGGAGCCATCTCCTGCCCTCTGAAGGAGGGAGAATCCATGGCCGGGTGGACAGAAGGAGAGCTGGCTTTGATTAACCACTGGGCCTTCCAAGGGGAGCGGGTGATCCATGGCAACCCCTCAGGGGTGGATAATGCTCTTGGTACCTGGGGTGGAGCCCTGAGATACCAATTAGGAAAAATCACACCATTAAAGAAGGTGCTGCTGCTGAAGATCTTGCTGACCAACACAAAAGTCCCTCAAAGCACCAAGGTCCTGGTGGCTGGTGTCAAGGAGAAGATCCTGAAGTTCCCTGCTATAATGATCCCGGTGCTGGACTCCATCGATGCAATTTCTCAGGAGTGCCAAAGTGTTATAGAAGCAATGCCTGCAAATCCATCACCTTTTTTTTTTTTTTTTTTACTGTGAGAATGAAGACCTTGGGACCACTGTAGGAGAGGAACTGGTTCGAGACCTTCTTAAAAACCTGAACATCCACAAGTCCATGGGTCCTGATGAAATCCATCTGCGGGTCCTGAAGGAGCTGGCTAATGAAGTTGCTAAGCCACTGGCCATCATATTCAAAAAATCATGGCAGTCAGGTGAAGTTCCCGATGACTGGAAAAGGTGAAATATAACCCCCATTTTCAAGAAGGGGAAAATGGATGACCCGGGGAATTACAGACCAGTCAGTCTCACCTCTGTGCCTGGCAAAATCTTGGAGCAGATTCTCCTGGATGGCATGCTAAGGCACATGCAAAACAACAAGGTGCTTGGTGACAGGCAGCATGGCTTCACTTAGGGGAAATCCTGCCTGACCAATTTGGTGGCCTTCTATGGTGGGGCTACAGAACTGATGGACAGTTGGTGTAATTTGCCTGGACTTGTGCAAAGCATTTGACACTGTCCCACACAACATCCTTGTCTCTAAATTGGAGAGACATCAATCTGATGGATGGACCACTCGGTGGATAAAGAACTGGCTGGATGGCCACACCCAAGAGTTGTGGTCAATGGCTCAATGTCCAGCTTGGAGACCAGAAATGAGGTGGCCTTGTAAGGTGGGCTGATGCCAACCTCATGAAGTTTAACCATGCCAAGTGCAAGGTCCTACACCTGGGTCGGAGCAATCCCAGGCACAGCTACAGGTTGGGCAGAGAAGAGATTCAGAGCAGCCCTGTGGAGAAGGACTTGGGGGTGCTGGTCGATGAGAAAATGAACATGAGCCGGCTTCAGTGTGCGCTTGCAGACCAGAAAGCCAACCGTATCCTGGGCTGCATCAAAAGGAGCGTGACCAGCAGGTCGAAGGAGGTGATCCTGCTCTTCTACTCTGCTCTTGTGAGACCTCACCTGGAGTATTGTGTGCAGTTCTGGTGTCCTCAACATAAAAAGGACATGGAATTGTTGGAACAAGTCCAGAGGAGGGCCATGAGGATGATCAGGGGACTGGAGCACCTCTTGTATGAAGATAGGCTGAGAAAGCTGGGGCTGTTCAGCCTGGAGAAGAGAAGTCTGCGTGGAGACCTCATAGCAGCCTTCCAGTATCTGAAGGGGGCCTATAGGGATGCTGGGGAGGGACTCTTCATTAGGGACTGTAGTGAGAGGACAAGGGGTAGTGGGTTAAACCTTAAACAGGGGAAGTTTAGACTGGTTACGAGGAGGAAGTTCTTTACTGTCAGGGTGGTGAGGCACTGGAATGGGTTGCCCAGGGAGGTTGTGAATGCTCCATCCCTGGCAGTGTTCAAGGCTAGGTTGGACGAAGCCTTGGGTGAGATGGTTTAGTGTGAGGTGTCCCTGCCCATGATAGAGGGGGTGTGGAACTAGATGATCTTAAGGTCCTTTCCAACCCTAACTATTCTGTGATTCTACAAAGGCTACACTTAAGTGTGTAACTTCTAAAAGAAATACATTCAACACACTCCTTGTCAGAGTACTTCTTTTCACTATAAAAGAAAAATTTCTGCATGAAAAGTTTACCCGTTTTCTAGTGGCCATAATAAGCTGCAGGAAGTGCCACCCCCTGGAGAGCCAAGACAGGAGGAAGGAAACGGAATTGAGTAGCTGGAGCTAGTTGAGTAGAGTGAGGAGCTCTAACACAATGGCTGGTTTTGCCAAGAAGAACCAGCCCAATGAAGAAAGAAAAGCAATTTTCTATTGAGAAACCTAAAGACAGAATGAAAAGCTATTGCAAGTCCACAGTGTTTGGAAAGGGAGTGACATGTTGAGGGAGTAACAACTTAGATTAAGTTTATCTGTAGTCTGTGGCCCTTAAGGAGAGTTGCTTTCATTTGTTTGGTTTGTGGATGGCCAACAAACCCTAGTGCTGCCCCACTTCACAGAATTGCTGTGTAATCTAGAAAGGAAAACGTTTTCTCCAGCTTCACCAGATAGGTACTAAAAAAGAAAAAAATAAGTGCAGCTGCTCAGCACAGAGGAGCACTGAGAGGATCACCCTGAGCTAAGAGGCATG
This sequence comes from Pezoporus occidentalis, assembly GCF_034315485.1. NCBI lineage: Eukaryota > Metazoa > Chordata > Aves > Psittaciformes > Psittacidae > Pezoporus > Pezoporus occidentalis. Next base: position 2,352,593 of record NW_026915769.1, read on the forward strand.
AATGTCTCAGCCCAGGTGGAAGTTCTGAACACCACTTTGGGAGGAGCCAAGGTGGCAATTGTAGAGGGCTGTAATAAAATCCAAACCCTACCACAGAGATGTTCTAGTTTTGAAAGCAAGACAAAAATCTTTTACTGCCATTCACAAGGCATGGTTGTCCTTGAGGGCTTAAGAAATAAAGTTGAGGAAGACAATTCTTGGGCCCCCACACTGACCATTTGGTATTGCTTGCCCACCAGACAATACCTGCTGGTTGCTCTCATTTTGAAACTGTAAAGATATCATCCCCAGCTTCCTGGCTGTTCTGGGAAATGTGTTGCCACACTTCACTCCCCACAGTCCCTCTGCCAAGGGCTCTGTAGGGACATCTTTCTTCTGTGATCTGATGTTCCTGATTCTGAGCAACCAGATTGCTTTGCCATTTTATCCGAGACCTGGAAGACTTGAAAGAAACATCCTGAGATCAAGCCATTGAGGTAACAAAACCTCAAATTGTTTTGGTTTGTGGAAGAAAATGATGTTCAAAACCTGGCAAGAATAGGACATTCAGACATTGCTGCATATATTGGTGACATAAATGCGTGCGGAGAAATTCAATCTGGTTATGATCACAGCAAGACTAGATGGTAAACAAAACATACTAAATAACAATAACTGAGCTCTGTGTTGTCAGCTTTCAAAGCTTTGGCCTGAAAGGCTTATTTTGTGTTTTCCCAACCATGTCCAGGTAAAACCACTTGTGTTATTTCATCTATTTGCATTCATGGCAATATGGCAATGATAAATTACTCTTTTATTTGTGAGAGAATACCCTCTAGATTTCAGAATTTATTCACTGAATATTTATATAGACTTATCTGGAGAAGATAATGTCTTACTAGCCTTTGCTCTTCCTGAGTTTGAAAGTGGCTTTTGCTGCTTGTTTCAGAAAAAAACATTCTGAAGTGCAGCCATGTGTCCTGTGAACACTGAATGGTAGCAAGGCAAGTAGTATTTACCCAAGTAAATATTTGGGTAGGACACTTTTAAGTGTGATTTGATTGTCTAGACCTAGGGTCCTGGTGCCACTCATGATGTTTTTATTATGTGAGGTATTTCAACCCTAATGGCAAATATGACAAAGGTGATGGGATTTGAGACACATATCTCTTTCTGGAAGGATTGCAGCTGAAGACTATGTGGGGCATCTCATTTCACCTAAAATGATGCAGGATGTTTCAGTAACTGAATCCCACCTTTTATTGGCAAAAGAGGGTAATTAGCAGCACTCACAGTACTCATACCTCAATGTATCTCTGGAACACAGCCTTCAAAGAGCATTCAACCCCCTGGGCTGGCACCTGGCAATGCAGGAAGACGTGAGTTGTCTTAGAATTCACCAAATCCACTGCATTTGGCTAGGGAAACAGTGCGGAGGACAGGGATATCTTTTAAACCCTATTGCCCTCTCAGAGGCAAATTCCCAAGGCAGTCATTGGTCAGCTGAGCCTCACAAAGATTTGCGGCCTGAAGCCCTTTCCTGGCAGCGCTGGGGACCTTACTATTAAAATGCAATATTCTACTCCTTATCGCCATTCATACAACTCCTTTTTCCCAGAGGGATGCTCCAGGCCCCATCTCCAGAGATGTGAGTGCAGAATATATGTTTTTGATGCCCTCCCCGCCCTGCATATGGATCCCTAAATGCCACCACAGCACTGGCAGAAACAACCATTCTTGAATTCTCCGCCTGCGTGTGTTTGAACTCTTGTGCAATTAGACTAGCTGAAATGTGACACATGTCTGTTAAATAACTGAAAACGGGTTTTCACAGCCTGCTGCCCTTCAGAGAGGCTGTGTGGGCTGAATAGATCACTATCAAGCAGTGGATGCAAATGTTTGCTTCTTTTTTTTTTTTCCCTTGGGAGAAGGTGTTATGGCAGTGATTAAAGTAAAATTCAACTTTTTCCTTTCAGATTCCTCTCCCAGTAGCTTTTGCAGGAGTGAATGCATCCTTTATTAATAAGGCAAGAGGAATCTTTGAAGAATTTAGACCATCTGTGTCTTACCACAAGGTGTCTATTTTCTTCCATAACTTCTTCCACATCAAAATCAAAGGCATATCTTTTTTAAAGATATGATCCTACCACTTCCCTTCTTTCTGCTCTGCTTCTCCGCATTAAGCAATCTCCCTCTGAACATCCAATATTAAAGGGTACACTTTCTTTATCTCAGTTGTGAATGTTTTCCATTAAGTTCTTGGAACCCTGCTCCTCTAAGTCTGTGCTTTCCAACCCCTGGCACAACACTTTTGAGTTTCACTGAGAGAAGATGAAACAACAAGGTGGATGTGAGTGGCACCAGACACCCATGATGATGTCTGCTGCTATTTGATAGTAACAATTATTTGATAGTAACAATAATCTATGGGTTTTTTTCAACAAATGCCAGAGATTTGGCACATGCAATTGGACATATTGTGCAAGTGAATACCTAAGGCTGCCTTTTTAAAGACCAAGTTTCTAGCCCAAGCTCTGCCAAGTAGGAATTTTTTCAGCTCTAAGCCAGCATATTTCACAAAAGAGGAGATCTCAGTTTGCTTGCTTTTCTGGGATAGGCATGCAACAGTAACATCTCGGAAAGATACAGCTGAGAAGAGGTCCGTGATCTGAGGGTGGTTTAATTTGTATTCAACCTTCTTGCACACAGTACAGCCCTAATTTGTTTGGCGCAGCAGGCAGTTGTGTTTTACTGAAGGCTGCGCATCTGCAGAGAAGAAGGGGCAAAAAGTGCAAAGGTGCCATGAGCTACTTCCTAACGAATAACAATTAGGGTTGAATTTCAGCTGTTTCTGGATCTCCCTACGGGCACTTGTGTTCCAGTTCTGTTGCCAAGACTGAAACACCAAAGGAAATGCTAACTTTAATTAAAAAAATAGGTGGACTCTCCTTTCCTGCTGCCAACCTCACAAGACTTAATTTGAAAAATGTCTACCTCAAAAAGGTAGTGAAAGTGTTTGTAGCTCATGAAAACTGATTACTTGCCTTAAAGCAAAAGGTCTGTGAGGTAAATTCAGCAAAAAGATGATATGACCAGATTGCTTTATCTAAGTTTTAATGCATTTCTGTGTTTTCATGGAAATTATTAATGGTGTTATTTTGTTAATGGTGATGTAACTTCTGCCTGTTTTAGTAGAAAACAGCATGTATCTCTCATTCTTATCATAATAACATGCTCTTCCCATTTTAAATCTAAAACATGTCCAAGTTAAGAAAAACAAATGCCAAAACCAGTTTCCTCACTTTTGCATCCTTCAGTTACTCTTGTGACAGATTTAGGATCTGCCTGTGCCAAACTGAATTTCATTTTGATGGCTGAACCCCTCTGCCTTTCAGGATTATTCATGCTGCCTGATGACTGTTCTCTGGTATTTCAGTCTAGTTGTTGATTTAAAACATCTTTCTGCAGCAGGGACCTGATGCCAGTTGTGGTGCAAGAAATGTTTGCACCTGCACAGCCCAAGGTGGGGTGGTGGATGTTCCCTATGCACTGGCCAGGAAGGCAGCAGCACCACTTCTTGTAAACCTGAAGGGAGGCAAGAGGAAAGCACCAATTTCTCTAGCTCTGTCCCCAGTGTACTGTTTCTGTCTGATGTGTTGCTGGTTAGAAAAGGCAGCTCGGTGCCCTACTCTTTCGCATGGTGTGTTTTGGCCAGGAAGAGCCATCAGCAGATGATGAGTGTTTGCTGCCAGGAAGCTGTTGAGTTTTTTGGTTGATTTATTTCTTAAAGACTTTCTGAAAGGGATCAAGTGGCAATCCAGAGGGCTGTGCTGTAAATCCCCCTGCCCAAATGTGAGGGGGTGAAGAAAAATGTTGCCAGAAAGCCCAGAGCTCTCGTCTGGGTGCCTAGGATGACAAGAAGAAGCCCTGCAGCCTGGGAAGGGTAATGGGCATAGACACTACTTGGACCCATTACAGTTGGAGATAAAGACAGTGACCTGACATGTTAATGTTCCATCTTCACACAGCTGATCTCCTGCAGGAGTCAAGGGTCTCTTTGCAGTGAACGAGTGGTTTTGGGTAAATGGCAGGGGCTGTTCACAGCCATTTAAAAGCAGTGGGCAGGGAGTTTAAGCTCTTTTTTCCTCTCTCTCCTCCTTGCCTTTTCTATTTCTCCTGTTCATTAATTCCTTGTATTTCCTTCCTCTTACACAGTGAAACAAAACTGACTGTTCTCCTTTTGTTTCTAGCTGGTTTATCTCTCTTTCTCATGAATTAGCAGAATAGTGCAAAATCTGGACTGCAAATCAAGCATAGATTGGGCTCTGCAAGTGAGAAATCAGATCTATTTTACTTAAAAAAAAAAAAAAGAGTGATAACTCAGACCTAAAAAAAATGCTTATAGAAAGTTCTCTGACAGCAGTGCTTTTTAGATGGTAATTTCAATTTACTAGAGTGTGCTTCATCCCAGGTGTAGGCCTAGTGGATAATCAGATGGAAAAATAAAATGTTTCTTAAATCATAACTTTGTTTCTTAATTTTTAATTGGTACTCAAATAAAACTTTGCCAACTGCCTTAGTACCAGCTTTTCAATTCAATTTTTAAGTAACACCTTTACCATCGAGTATTATTTAGCACAAACTGCCACTGTAGAGCAACATGAATTCCATTCTTCCACCATTTGCTTTTAATACCTACCGCTGCTAACACAGATGGCACCCATGTGACACAGTAATTACATACACTGTTTAATAAATAGAAGATTTCGCATTTGTGGTTTCTTCTGCATATCCAGCTTGAGGTGAAACAAAAGAAGACAAGAGCTGCACGGCAAAGCCTCAGCAAATGTGAAGCTCTGCTGGATTTCAGGCTGTCTTGACTGAAGGCTGGTGCACACACAGCTAACACAAAATCTAGCTCTCTACACTAGAATGCAAAGGTCTCGTGTCAGCCTGCACAGGGACGTCTTCTTTAAGCTGTCAGTGCTTCAGTGCCAGGCTTGCCTGGCTGCTGAGCTTTGTGGCTTGCTGTTCCTGATCAGTTTATCCCTGAGGACTCCATCTTTCAATGGAGAAGATAGGAAGAACTTTGGGAGAAGTGAGCCCTGTTGTGGTGATGGTGACAGCTTGGGGGCAGTGCATTTCCTTTCCACTTCACAGCAGCTGATGGATAAAATCCTGATGATAGCTCATCTGCTGTCTCTAGTTGCTTTTTTACTCATGTAGTTTTGTTTTAATATACGCCATTCTTCATCTTTTCTGTGCATAACCCCCTTCCTAAAACGAGCTAGAAGAGCTGAACTGGTCTCCTTGCTTCCCTTTGCAAAGCTTCCTCTGCAGGGATGGGAGCAGTGCACACCTAGCAATAACTCACTATGTATCCCTGTGTGTATAGCATTTTCTGAAGGTCACAACCTAAACGTTTTGCTTCCTAAGCTAGCCATAAGAGGCTGCTTCTAATATATTAAGGCTCTTTGATACGTATACAGCACAAAAGCGGGTGGTTTCCCATTTGATTTATGAGTATCTTAATTTTAAAAGGTGATTATTAGGATGGTGAGTAGTTCCAGCTCAAAATATTTTTTAGTAATATTAGTAATATGGGTAATCCATAAGCTTTCAGATGAAATAAAGTCTGATGGCAGCCATGCAGAACTGAATGATGTTTTAATGAAGTGGGATAGGTGAGGTGAATAAGATTTAGGAATTGATAAGTAAATTTTTTTGTTCTAAAGTGGGGGATGACACATCAGTGTGAGATGAGAGGCAGATCTGAATGTGTTGGTTAAACAGAGGTTGGTCTAGCTGATTCTACTAAAAAAAAATCCAGGGAACAGGGAAATATTAATATTCTCTTTTAGGGTTACAATGGTTTTGGCTGGAATTGAGTTAATTTTCTTCATAGTAGCTTGTATGGGGTTGTGTTTTGGATTTGTGCTGAAAACAATACTGATAACACAGGGTGTTTTGCTATTTTGCTGAGCAGCGCTTACACAGAATCAAGGCCTTTTCTACTTCTCATACCACTCCATCAGCAAGTAGGCTGTGGTTGCAAAAGAAAAGCGGAGGGGACTCAGCTGAGCCAGGTGACCCCAACTGCCCCATAACATACAAAATCACACTCAATAAATAGTGGGGGGGAGAGGGGGGAAAGAAGGGGAGACGTTGCCAGGGCTGCCATTGCTTGGAGGTTGTCTAGACATCAGTTGGTTGGTAGTGAGCAATTGGGGGATTTTTGTTTCACTTGTTTTACTTGGTTTTGCTCTTTGTTGTTTGCTTATTTAATTAAAACTTATAAAACTGTCTTTATCTCAGCCCATGACTTTTCTCACTTTTACCGTTCCCATTTTCTCCCTCATCTCTCTGAGTGGGAGTGATCTAGTGACTGTGTGGTGCTGAGTTACCTACTAGGGTTAACCCACAACAACAGCCTTGAAGCTTCAATTTACATCAGGTGTTTAGTCCCAGGTGCTCCCATTCTGGAAAGATGCATTTGTACTGGGACAAGTGCAAAGAAAAAATACTACAGTGAACAAAGTTTCTGGTTTAGGCTATCAAAAACTACAGTTTATTTCGCTTGGCCAAAGACATACTGCAAAATGTTGTAATGTATGCTACTGAGACACTGTGAGCATTGGAAGAGGTGAAGAGCAGTTTCAGTCATCACAGATGTGTAGCAAAGCTCATGTACATCTTCACATTAGGCAGTTGAACAGTTTTATTGAGTACGTTAGGTCACAGTTCATAAACAATGAGGTAGTTTAATAATTTACTTAAGACTGCAGCCTGATCTCCAGCAAATTGAGCAGTCTCTATAGGAAAGAGAATATGAGTGGTCTGACAGAAAAATCCCCTTCAGTCTTGGGATGGTGATGCTGCTCTCAGAGGCTCTGATTTGTGCTGCTTCTGTTTAAATTTGTCTAGTGTGCACAAAGCTTAGATCATATACAGCAGATGGGTTCAGTACTTGTAAAAAGTCAAATATTTCTTCAGCATGTTATATGAATTTCATCTTTTTTTAACACATTAATAGTCAGTTGCAAATATTTATAGTTAAATTTCTATTTGTATTTGTCAGCCAACAAGTCATACATAACTTAAGAGTTGTGTTTGCTTCTTGTTGTTCCTGTACCACTTTGTTTTGATCCTCCTGACTGAGCTGTTTCAGATGTGCTTTGGTTAAGGGAATGACTGTACTTGGGATTCTGCTGCTTGTTCTAGTTTCCTTTACTGTCCTCATCTATGCTAAGAGGTGAAAGAGGCTGGCCACTGCCCAAATTGTAAGATTACTACATGCTGCATGTGGAGGAACTTTGAATTAAAGAAATATCTTGAAATAATTGAAGGAGTACTAGTGGCACAAAATGAATTATTTAAATTCATAAACAACCAATTTGCAGAGTAGAAGGTTTCCAGACATCTAAAAGATGAAGTTCCAGGGGAAAAATACTCTACAAATCTGAGAAGAAGGACCTGAGATCTAAGCTAGAGCTTCATGAATTTATGGAAGCGGTTTTATAGAATCATAGAATCACAGAATAGTTAGGGTTGGAAAGGACCTTAAGATCATCTAGTTCCAACCCCCCTGCTGTGGGCAGGGACACCTTACGCTAAATCATATCACCCAAGGCTTCGTCCAACCTAGCCTTGAACACTGCCAGGGATGGAGCATTCACAGCCTCCCTGGGCAACCTATTCCAGTGCCTCACCACCCTTATAGTAAAGGACTTCCTCCTTGTATCCAGTCTAAACTTCCCCTGTTTAAGGTTTAACCCACTACCCCTTGTCCTCTCACTACAGTCCCTAATGAAGAGTCCCTCCCCAGCATCCCTATAGGCCCCCTTCAGATACTGGAAGGCTGCTCTGAGGTCTCCACTCAGCTTCTCTTCTCCAGGCTGAACAACCCCAACTTCCTCAGCCTGTCTTCATACGGGAGGTGCTCCAGTCCCCTGATCATCCTCATGGCCCTTCTCTGGACTTGTTCCAACAGTTCCATGTCCTTTTTATGTTGAGGACACCAGAACTGCACACAATACTCCAGGTGAGGTCTCACAAGAGCAGAGTAGAAGAGCAGGATCACCTCCTTCGACCTGCTGGTCACGCTCCTTTTGATGCAGCCCAGGATGCGGTTGGCTTTCTGGTCTGCAAGCGCACACTGAAGCCGGCTCATGTTCATTTTCTCATCGACCAGCACCCCCAAGTCCTTCTCCACAGGGCTGCTGTTAATCTCTTCTCTGCCCAACCTGTAGCTGTCCCTGGGATTGCTCCGACCCAGGTGTAGGACCTTGCACTTGTCATGGTTAAACTTCATGAGGCTGGCATCAGCCCACCTCACAAGGGTGTCAAGGTCCCTCTGGATGGCATTCCTTCCCTCCAGCATATCAACCGAACCACACAGCTTGGGGTCATTGGCAAACTTGCTGAGGGCGCACTCGATCCCACTGTCCATGTCAGTGACAAAGATGTTAAACAAGACCGGTCCCAACACTGATCCCTGAGGGACACCACTCGTTACTGGTCTCCAGGTGGACATTGAGCCATTGACCACAACTCTTGGGTGTGGCCATCCAGCCAGTTCTTTATCCACCCAGTGGTCCATCCATCAAATCGATGTCTCTCCAATTTAGAGACAAGGATGTTGTGTGGGACAGTGTCAAATGCTTTGCACAAGTCCAGGTAGATGACATCAACTGCTCTACCCCTGTCCATCAGTTCCGTAGCCCCATCACAGAAGGCCACCAGATTGGTCAGGCAGGACTTCCCCTAAGTGAAGCCATGCTGCCTGTCACCAAGCACCTTGTTGTTTTGCATGTGCCTTAGCATGCCATCCAGGAGAATCTGCTCCAAGATTTTGCCAGGCACAGAGGTGAGACTGACTGGTCTGTAATTCCCTGGGTCATCCATTTTCCCCTCCTTGAAAATGGGGGTTATATTTCACCTTTTCCAGTCATCAGGAACTTCACCTGACTGCCATGATTTTTTGAATATGATGGACAGTGGCTTAGCAACTTCCTTTGCCAGCTTCTTCAGGACCCGCAGGTGGATCTCATCAGGTCCTATGGACTTGTGCACATTCAGATTTTTAAGATGGTCTCGAACCAGTTCCTCTCCTACAGTGGTCCCAAGGTCTTCATTCTCACAGTCCCTGCATCTGCCTTCCAAGACTTGGCTGGCATGGTCAGAGCCTTTGTCAGTGAAGACCGAGGCAAAGAAGTCATTCAGAACCTCAGCTTTCTCCAAATCCAGGGTAGCCAGTTCTCCTGAGAGCTTCCTGAGGGGGCCTACATTCTCCCTAGTCTGTTTTTTATTTGCTATGTACCTGTAGAATCCCTTCCTGTTATCTTTAATACCTCTAGCTAAGTTTAATTCTAACTGGGCCTTAGTTTTCCTAACCTGGTCCCTAGCTTCCCGGACGACATCCCTGTACTCTTCCCAGGCCGCCTGTCCTTGCTTCCGCCTTTTATAAGCCTCTTTTTTCATTTGAATTTTCCTCAACAGCTCCTTATCCATCCAAGGAGGTCTCCTGGCCCTCCTGCTACACTTCCTTCTGGTTGGGATGCAACACTCCTGAGCTTGTAGCAGATGATCCTTGAATACCAATCAATAATTGTGCCCCCCCCCGCCCTCTAGGGCTATATCCCATGGAACCTTCCTAAGCAGGTTCCTGAAGAGGCCAAAGTCTGCTCTCCTGAAGTCCAGGGCAGTGAGCTTGCTGCACGGTCTTCTCACTGTCCTGAGGATCTCACATTCAACCATCTCATGATCGCTGCATCCAAGGCTGCCCTGGAGCCTCACATTTCCAACAAGCCCTTCCCTGTTGGTGAGCACAAGGTCAAGCATGGCACCTCTCCTCGTCGGCTCCTCTATTACTTGCAGAAGGAAGTTGTCTTCCACACAATCAAGGAACCTCCTGGATTGCTTGTGTCAGGTTGTACCATCCCTCCAACAGATACCAGAATAGTTGAAGTCCCCCATGGGAACAAGGGCCTGCAAGCATGAGGCTTTTCCTATCTGTTTCATCCGCAGGTTCTCCTTGATCAGGCGGTCTGTAACAGATGCCCACAGTAATGTCTCCCATAGCTATATTCCCTTTAACTCTGAACCACAAACTCTCTGTTAACTGCTCACCTGTCCCCAGACAGAGTTCCATACTCTCCAGCCTATCCCTAACATAAAGGGCAACTCCCCCTCTCCACCTGCCAGGTGTGTCTTTTCTAAAGAGCCTGTAATCTTCCATTCCAACACTCCAGTCACAGGAGCCATCCCACCGTGTTCCTGTGATGCCTATTATATCATACCCCCATAGACATGCACACATCTCTAACTCCTCTTGTTTGCTCCCCATGCTATGGGCATTTGTATAGAGGCATCTGAGCAGGTCTCCAACTGAAGCCGGCTCATTGGCTGGAGCGGCTGGAATATCTCTACATTGCTCCAAGCATTTATTATAGGTTCTGGCAACTGACTTGGTGTGTTGGAATGGAATGATCCCCCCTCCCCCAACACATCTAGTTTAAAGCCTCCTTGAGCAGTCTGGCAAGCCTCCTACCAAAACTGCTCTTTCCCTTCTTTATCAGACCAGCTCCACCAGCCCCCACCAGACCTGGCCTACAAACTTGGGTCCCACGTTCAAGACACCCAAACCCCTGACTATGACACCACCCTTGTAACCATTTATTAACCTGTCCAATCCTCCTAGCTTTTTTAAGGTCCTCCCCTGTATCCTGGAGAATTGATGAAAAGCCCACCTGAGCTCCAGAGCCCCTAACCACCTCCCCCAGGGCTCTGTAGTCCTTCTTTATGTTCCCCAGGCTACTACTATCTGTATCCATAGCACCCACATGTATCACCAGGAGTGGGTAATAGTCCGTGGGACTTACTAAAGCAGGCAGCCTCTCTGCCACATCCCTGATCCGTACCCCTGGTAGGCAACACACCTCCCTTGAGACGGGGTCTGGGCGGCAGGCGAGTGCTTCTGTCCCTTTCAGTGTAGAGTCCCCTACTACTACGACCCGCCGCTTTTTCCTAGCGGCACCAGTAGAGATCTTCTTTAGCAGTCCATCAGCGGGCTGTTTCTGGCTGGAGTGCGTTTCCTCATTAGCCCCCTGCAGGACAGCAAAGCGGTTCTGCGTGGGGACAGGGGATTTAGTGGGAAGCCCCTTGCTTTCTGTTGTCCTTTTCCTTCTTTTTTTTGTTGTTTTTTTTTGTCACTAATTCCCATCTTCCCAGGTTAGTGGCCTCCTTCTTTCCTTCATGAGGTAGAGATGAAGCTTGAGGCCCCTGCACAGTTTGGGCCTGGAGCAAGCATTCCTGCTTCCTCTCAGCTTCCCTGACACATAATACAACAGAGAAATTCATGTAAATAGAAAATACAGCTTGGGATTCGTGTGTAAGTATTTCTAAGGGGCTTTAGAAGGAGAATGGATTGCTGTTTGTGTCGTATGGATATTGTACTAACATCCATGCTTTAGGGCTTCAGCTGTCCGCTTGCTGAGACTAAAAAGGAATTTATTTCTCCTTGGGCTATAACTAAATCCAAGAGATAGTGGTGCTTGTATGTTTTGCTCAGTGGCTCACAGTGAAGTACCTCACCACATTTGGAGACCAAAGAGACTACCAAGCACTATGCAAACTCCTTTCTGGCTTTCCATACCAAAATGAAGCATGGTAACCTATGTTTTTCTGGGAGTTAAATCTTACCATTCCTACTATTACAGAGTCTAAGGACATTGGTAATGCTCTTGAGATCCCCTAATGTCCTTCACACCCATTCCTTATAGATGAGTGTTTCTGGTCCTTTACAAAAGATGTGATTTTATTGCCAGGTACTGGTGATTGTTTTGTGGCTTTGGAGGAGATGCTTTTGCCAAATAGCTCTTCCCAGCCTCACATTTGGATGTTCCCACATGTTTCCCTCTGTTCTTCATACTCCCATAGCTGAGCTTCCAGTGGTCTTTACTATTCTTTCCACAGACTCATGCCTCCATGTTTCCCTTCACAAAACCTTTATGATTTGCCTACATTGGGTTGTGGGTGCAAGAGAACAGAATCTTTGGATCAGAGGATTTTCATGGTAGTAGAGGAATACTATTAGTGTTACTGTACTGTACTATGCATGAATTGTTCACTGTGAATTTGTTTCATTAACCTATTTTTTCAGTTTCCAAGATCCTTCTAAATAATGGCAAAACCAGGATGCTTTAACCCATGATCTGGAATAGTTAGCGCTGCGACCCAAGGCTTAGGCTGATGCAAGGAGTAAAAAGGTAACTCTGAAGGTCCAGATTCCCTCTGCTCTCAAAATGATGCCAGTCTTTTTCACCCTCAGCAAATTTTATGATTTCCAAAAGGAAAACTGTATTGATCAACACAGATGCTTTCTGAAAGACTCTGAGGCAGACACAGATGCAGAGCAAGGGTCTGAGGAAGGATAAAGATGCTAATTCATAAGGCTCATCAAGCTGTTGCTGATAAGCAAAACAGAAGTAATTACCTCTTCATGAATAGTTAAATATGATGAGTTAAGAGGTGACTGTTCCACAGCCAGCTTAGTGAAATAACTGCATCCTGTGTGCTTTGCCATGAAGTTGTCTGAATTTGGAAGACTGGTCCCATAGTTTTAGTCAAGCTGCACAAATGCTCTAAACACATTTAGTATATGTAAATTAAATTAACGTTAAATCACTGTGCTCTGTGGTAGTGAAAAATACAGAAAAAGCAAATGGTATACACAGCAAATTAAGGTGATTCAGCTGTCAGACTGTGTGCATGAATATTTCCCCCAAATCTTCTCTAAATGGAGAGATTACCAAAGTACAATTTAACTTAAAGAGCAAATATTTAATAAATTCAAAAATGGTGACATTACTATGTCTCTTCCTGCTTAGTCCTTCACTGCTCTAGTTTTAGCTTTAATATTCAAGCTTGATGATTTTGTTTTCTAAAAGTAGTCTGCTAGACCATACCTTATATCTTATTATTTTATGAATCCTCCTTTGGACATTCCAAAACATAAAAATCAGCCCCCAAACTTGCACTGTAAAGCAAATATTGTTCCTTCCTCGGGCATATGAATTATTAATCAAGGTTGCACTTGGTTGGTGCAGGCAGTTCTGGTGAGTTCAGTTTTGCAACAAGGATTTGAATCTCGTATTGCTGAGCTCTTAATGCAGGCAAGTAGATATAAAACTGATGAATTATAAATGTTATGCTGCCAAGATCCAAGCTAAGGGAAAATGTGGCCGTTCAGAAGGACTGCCATCCATCATCTTGGGTCTCTCAGAGGTTGGTGCACAGACCAATAGTGTTGCTGCATGGGTCTGCAGCTCTGCTTGGTTTACTGTTAGCACCAAAGAGTGGCTTAATTTTCCTCAGGGTTGGCTGTAAGGGTTTTTCTGTTGATTTTTTTTTCTTTTTTTATTTTCTTTTTTTCCTACCACCAATGGGCTCTCTAATATTGACACTCATGGGCTTTTAATAGGAGTAGGTAAAGAGCCAAGAACATGAACACAAATAGTTATCTTTTGCGGCTTCTTAGAGAAAGCACGTTAAGCTTGTGTTGAACAGAATGAAAAATAAAGCTTTCTCCAGGATACTTTTTTTAATAATGTGTAGCATTGATGTTTTACACGTTTAGTTTGGAGGAATTATTGAAGTGTGCAAATGCTGTTGTAACTGAAGGGCTGCAGTAATTAAACACTGAAGGACTTTTTCCCCCTAGAGATTTATTTTTGGTGGTTTTAATCTGTTTCAAAGAAAAATTGATTGACAACAAAAAGCCCAGATAAGAACAGAAACCTTTTGAATAAATCAGGATGTTTAGTTTAAAAATTTTCATTAGTAGAAGGACATGTTGTAATGTACCTTAATTATTAGCGTAATAAAAAGGAGTTTCCACCCCTAAATGTCTTCTTTTGTGACCCTGAGCCAGGTTATTGAGCACAATACTCTAGGAAGAGATATGAGTCTGTGCTTTTCTTATTTTGTTCTGCCTCAGACAGAGTGAGGACCCTACTCCACCTTACCAGGATATTGTGCTACTTCTTCAGTGACGTCTCATCACAAAGCCGCACTAATGATGCAGAGGTGGAAGAAGGTACCTTTTGAGCTGGAAACAGTCTTCAGGAGAATTTCCTGGAGTGTGATGATCTCTTGTCCCAGCAGCATGAGATTGACCACTGTCATTGTTCAACTGTGACACAGCATTAGCCTGCAGGGAAGAGACTTGCTGGAAAGCAGCATGTTTGGGCTGGATCTGGATGCTTGCTGTTGGAAGGTGCTGTTGTATGAACAGCACCTGCCCTCACCCTTAGGACAGGCTTTTCTCTCCTGGAGATGATGTGTGAGAAATCATTTGCTTAGAAACAGTTTGTTTGGCATTTCATGTAAACTTTCTATACCTTTCTGGGTCTGGGTCTCCTAATGCACAATAAGGCTGTCTGAGGAAGGCATGGTTTTTTGGAAAGACCAGAGTTTCCTTCTAGCGCAGGCTGCAGGAGCTGTTAAATGGTCTTTTCATGAAGACATTCAGATGAAAGTTGTACTTCTTATGCTTCAGGGTCTTCTGCTGTCCTAGCCATATCAGGCATGATCATAGCAGGCCTCAGTGGTTGCATCTTTCAACAGGCCTGGAGACACCTCTATCCCAACCCTGTAGCCTTCCTCTTTTAAGCAAGGCTTATTGCATTTTGGGACACAGACAGAAGTGAAAAATTGGGGTTTCTTTTTCTTTTTCTTTATTTCATTTTCCTCCTTCTGCCTCCACAGCCCTCCTTTATTCAGCATAAACCCAGTCCCATCTCACAGTGTCCTCTCCTTGACTAATTTGAGCCCTATTTTCCTCTCCATCCTATCAATTATCAAATGTTTTTTCCAGGATGTTGCCCCACAGCTGTAGCTGTGGTTGGACTGTCTGCCTTAAGAAACCAACCCCAAACCTGAGCACAACCACCACCCTAGGTACTGGGAAGAGTGGTGAGAAGGGTAAAGGAGAAGGAAGAGGGCTGAACTCAAACAGGAGTTACAGACTCAGTCTGCATGCCTGAAGTACATGACAAAATTCAAGACAAGCAGGAGACACAGAGATGTGGGAGCATGGGCTATGGTTTGGTTTTCCCAGAACGGTTCTCCTCTTCTTCCAGAGGCAGAGCTTGTGTGCCTCAGTAGCTTGGGAAGAGATTAAAGTCCATATTTTCAAGTGGTAGGGTGACAGCACAGTTCTTGGTCACACAGCCAACAAAACAACCTGGGGAGGCAGCTCCATATCACAACTTCAATCAGATACCCTAGAAATACTTTGCAGCCGAGTCAGCTGAAAATATAAGACCTAGAGAAGCTCTATTTTGCATCCACAGCCAAAGAAAACTCCTGATTTCTGCAGCTGCCATCCAGCTTCCCCGCTTTCACGCTGTCATCGCTTTCCATATCACACTGCCCATAAATCCACACAGCTATTGTTCTTCTGTGAAACACTGTGTGTTCATGGATAATGCTTTCATTAAAACTTGCAGCATCATGCCGATTCACAGAGCCAAGAGTCACTTATTGTTTGCCAATTATTTATTAGGTGATTAATGTACATAAAAGAAGCATTTATGAATATACATCCAGACAAAATTTATGCTGGACTGATTAGCGTTTACAGTAGTTGGCAAGGGGCTTGTACAAGGGCGAGAGCTGAAGTTAAGTGCAATCCCAAAAAATAATAGGGCAAGAAAGATGCCTCAGAGTAGTTGATTTAAGTAGATAAGAGATGAGGAAAAGTGAAGAGGTAAAATGGACTGTTTGATGTCGTAGCACAGCAGAGTTTGTCAAAAGAGCTGTTTTCTCCCAGAAGGTATAACTTTGTTCAGATTTCTGTGGGTATGTGTCAGCCATTGTCGGCAGGAATGGAGGAACTAATTCCAATGATGCTGGCATATTTCCTTTTAATGTGTTTACTAATGCTCACCTTCTGTTCAGGGATGATCACACTGAAAAATCTTGGCATTCAAACATCAAATTACTTGGAAGTTTCTGTTCTACAAGGACATTTTGTGCGTTTCAAAGCTGACACCGGAAAATAAAATAGAATCCAAAATCTGCAGCCTTTTCTTTTGTATGAACCAAGTTTTCTGCACGTTGGGTTGTTGGTAAAACATAGAATTACGAGCCAAGGTCTTGCGAAACTCAGTCCTTCCCATGGGAACACAAAGCCTTTTAATACTCATCTTTGCAGAGTGCCCATTTGTTATTGCTGATGTTAGGCTGATGCACACAAAAATCTCTGTGCGCAGGTGTGATGTGAGACAGCCATTTCAGTAGGAAACCCTGTAATGTTTTTCTGACTCTGATGCAAAATATCAGAGCACAAGAAATCTGCACGCTGAGGCAGGCAGTGCCTGTGCTGCTGCTGGCACTAATCTCTTCTGAAGTGGGGAGATGGTTATGGATCCATTTCTGGCATGAGAGAAGTGAAAAACATCCAGATCTGGGATGCGTCACAGAAACTGCTGCTTCCTCATCTTTAGCATGTCAAGGCTCCTGCTGAGCTCACAGTCTAGATTTCATCCTGATGCCGTCAATTTCCCCAGTGTCTTGTGGCCAAAAGGGTGCACTTTATCACCCTTGGTAAATAAGATGAGAGGTGAATGGTGTTTGAGACTTTCAAATCCAAAGTGAGGATTTCTAGATTGTCTTTTCTTAGAACTGTAAAATACCAGTCTTTTTGGTTTTGTTGGCTTTTTTTTTTCACCCTAGGATCCAAAAGTCTATCCCCCAGAGTGGTCCTGTATAGTGGCTGCTGCATGACCATCAGTAATGCCAGCAGGGAGATCTCCTTTGCTCACTTGAGCATCAATAGAAGACCTGGTGGCAGCCATGTCATCACAGGGTTGCTAGTGTTGGATAGGCTTGGGGTACTTTTCATTTTTCAGGCTTTGATGCCAGTTTGTATGGGTGGAAACCCATTTCTTTTCATGTGCTTCCACCAGCTGGTCATCATGCCCTCTCTGAGCTTCTTGCCTACAGCTTAATATAGATAACCAAGAAACCCCATGGGTTAGGTAGCATCAAACTTCTGCCTATCCCTGTCTGGGTAGATGGAGATGGGAATTTTGCTGCCTCACAAGTCAGCATGCCCATAGCAGAGCTGTTACATTAGTGAAGTCAGAAGCAGCCAGGCAGTGCTGTGTTTCATTTAGGAAGATGAATTTTGGGGTGAGGTCAGCTCACAGGTGCTTGCGCTGCTATTTACTGTGTGCGTGTGGAGGGGGGCAGATGGGCAGGCATTCAGTATAAGTTGAGGACAGCCAGCAATGCTTTGGCTGTCGGGGACCCTTTGTTTTGACACTGGAATGGAAGATGCTCTGGGGTTTTTGATTATTTAAATTTTGTGGATTATACACAATGTGGAAGGAAAAGCAGTGATATCCCAGAAGAGCCCCCCCCCCCCCCTTTTTTTTATGATGATTAAAGCAAATAAATAAATTCTGAGGTACTCTGTTGCAAATTTTTTTCCTTCCATTACCCAAGTGTAAGTGTACTTGAAAGGATGGCGTTACATGAGGGCAAACAGCAAATTCTTCCTTTCAGAAATGGGGGAAGATACTTTATTTATATAGCTGGGGCCAGATTCATTCCTTTGATCATGAATTGCAGCTTCTCTGTTACCAGTATTATTTCATACTTCATCTTTTCTCATCTAGTTTCTTTTCCTTTTGATCTTGCTCTGTTACTTCTGCCAGTTTCGCTATGTGAGGAGAATAAGTAAACTTGAGACCTAAATTGGCACTGCAAAGACACATCCTTCTAGCTGGTAAATTATTTGCGTCTCGTGTCGGATGCCTTGGAAGTTTGACTGGGATGCAAAAGCTTAGTGATTGTGCTGGACAGTGCAATGAAGAGTTTGTCTGGCATCCATCTGGCACCATCTGCACAGCATTCCTCCTGCACTTGGCTCGTTATGGTCTGGTGTGCTCTAGTGCAAAGCAGGCACGCAAATATAAAAACTCTAAGCTCTCAGGAACAAATCCCAGGGTAAACTGGAATTTGGTGACCTTTTTTTACCCTCAGGAGTTCTGGAAGGCTGGAGGCTGCAGTTTGTACTTTCTTTTAACTTAGAGATTAGGGAAAAAAGCTTAAGCATGCCCCTTGTGAAACCCAGAGGTCAAAAGGAGTAAAGCTATGGAGACTCCTTTTCCTCCATTCTGCTTTGGCAGATAAACTAGTTTTGCCTCTCTAGGAGGGGAAAGAGCTTGCAGCTGTTTTAAGAGGGCAAAAAGAACTGAGAGGCCCATTAACCCTGCTTGACTCAGTGCTTTTCTTGAGGCCATGTCAGAAGCCTTTCCAAGCTCCTCCCTTCATTAGCTAGAGGGTTTCTGGATAAGCCCCCTTTGTGGGTGAGCCCTTGCCCGTGACAGTGCTTAGTTGTATTTAGTCAGAGGAATTTCCAAACTTCTCTTTGTAACATATCGTAGGAAGTAATGATGTATTTTTGTGAACCTCTTGAAAGACACAAGGGCTCAAATCTATCATGAGCTCCTGAAATTTTGACCACGGAATTTATTCTATTGATTCAGTAAGTAGGTTTTTCTCTCCTACCCCCCCTTTTGAAGTTCCATCCTCTAGAAGCAAGTGACTACTTGAGAGAGAAATTCAGCTTTCATTTATTAAGAAGAAGTTTCTAGCTTTCATAATCATAGGTAGATGTTTAACATGAGGTTAACAAACCTCAAGTGTTAACTAAAGCACCCAAGAAGATAAGGAGATTAAGAAGAACCAAGAATTGCCAGATTACAAATAATTATTTTTAAGCTGAAACTCCTGACCCACTGGTTTTTGATTTTGGAGTGTGACAGGCTGTCAGTACAGTTTATGCAAGGTAATAAACTGTGCTCCACATTGTATTACTAGTATGCTGTAGCTATTGCATTTTTCCCTTTATGTGATGGATTTACCCAGTGTAGCCAGGAGGATCCAGATGCATATGTAGTGCACAGGGTACATTTACAATGCCTGGGGGATCCATAAAAAGCTGTGATATCCCTAAATCCCTGGTTTAGATCTGGCCTCCAGTCCACAGGGACTGAAGCATCCTTCTGATTTGTTCCCAGGTTGCAAGCCAGTGTGATGAGTTGGGGACGTTTTTCCTTATTTTTTTGTTTGTGACTAGGTAAAGGTTAGGTCGTGCATTGCTGATTCCCATCCCTTCTTTTAGCTGTGAAGTGTTCGCTGGTGGCTTTGCAGGGGGCTGATGCAAGTGACTGTCTTGGCATGGGGCTGTGAGTCACCACACAGCATCAGCTTATTTATGAAAATAAGTAACTGAAAGGGGTGACAGGGGCTAGGGAGAAGGTTTAACAGAGTGATGCCTGTGCCGTTTTGTGCCATGTTTTAAGGAGTGGGTTGTTTTGGTTATTTTTAATAGGCAGTGACTTAACATCTGTAAATTGACTAATTTTTCTTTTCCTGCTTGGCAGAATGTCATGGCCTTCTCCCTTTGGATCTGTTAGTGACAACAGTTAATTTGCGTTGTACCAAAGGGATATTGTTTTGCCCAGCTCATTTAAATGCAGAAATCATCCTTTGAAGTGCCTGATGTGAGCTTCTCCATCCTGCATGATGACCTTCATCTCTATGGCTGTGTGATACCCCTGTGGCCATGGTGGAAATCTCATGTAATGTTAGTTGTAACATTAATCTCATGTAATGAGATTAAATCATTTAATCATAATGACATTAAATCTCATGTAGTGTTAGTTGTAACAGTTAGGGAAATACTGACAGACTTTGCAGCTGCATGTGACACTGAGGAAGCAGCAGTGTGTGACCCGGTGTTTGCTGCCTAAGCTGGTGCAAAGGCCCTTGTAGAAAACCTTAGAGAAACTTTTCTCATTGTCATCTGGCCCTTGGTGACTATTTTTGTCTTCAAAGTCCATGCTAGACTTAGCTTCCAGGTAACTTATTCCCCACTTCCTATTTTTGTGCCTTTGAGAAAAGCGATGTATAGCCTGCTGTGTCTCATAGGTATTTTGGCTTCACAGCTGTGTCTTTTCCCTTTGATAATGAATTGCAAAAGGATTCTCTTGTCCTGTAATAAGGATTGATAGGCTGTGTGCCCGGTCTGCACAGAGCAATAAGGATGTGGGGAGCGGATTGCTGATGGAAAGAGCAGGAGCCGGGGCCGAGCAGGTTAGCACAAACATCGCTGGCCATCTGTAAAGACAAATTGAGTTTCTGAAAAATAGTGTGACATTTGAATTGAGGCTTCTCTCTAATCTGAATTTATACTTGTGCAAAAAAACAACCTGGGATTACATTTGCCAGCAGCTCAATTGATTTAGTTGAACTGGCACAAGTGTTGTTGCTTGGTGTGCACTTGGGAGATCTTCTGTCCCCAGTGCTGAATGCTTCATTTACATTTGGTGACAGGCTGATAAACATCACTGGGCAGTTTTGTTCTCTGTGCTGGGACAAAGGGATTAAAGTGTGTGAGTGGTTTAGGAAGATGGGATGCGGCAGGATTTCACTTTCCGAATGGGGACTCCTGGCTGATGACTGCTCAATGATGTTTAAAAAGTCTTTAGTGAAAGTAAGTAAAAAGCCAAAGTTAATATATGAAGATCATTACTCCTTAGTTTCTGTACAAGCTCTGTTATTGTCCTAAGTGAAAACATGGCCAGTTGCTCAGTGGTAAAGCATTAGGCATCAGGACTGTACTATCTTTGGGAACGCAGCAAAGGTTTTGTGCTCAGTGGTGAGGTATGAAAAAGGAATAAGCTAACTGTCCTTTCACATGCCATGTAGAGCTCTGTGGGGTGGTAAATGACTTTCTGAATGATCTCACAGGCTCAAAAAGCCCCTGGGCTGGGCAAGTGCAGGAACAGCCAGCCTTGGGGGACGGAGCCTTCTCCCTGCTTGGCAGTTTGTCAATGTGGGTCAGGCCAGTTCAGCAGCTGTTGGGGTAGACATGGTCCTGCCTCATGCCCTCAGCATAAAGGAGGTGAGCCACCATGTTTCCTGCCTGCACTGTTTTCTGTGGGTTTCTGTTTTCTAAATACTGACTGTATTTAGACTTAAACTCTGCTTATCTGCTTTGTGAGACACATATCAGTCCAGGGAATTAGCTTTATTTATCTCTATTTTGCTTTGAATATGCTGGCAGAAAACTAGCGGTAAGGAAGGGATTTTTTTTGTTTGTTTGTTTCCTTTAGAAGTGAAATGCCATTTAACAGTGACATGCTGCTTCCCAAGTGCACTGTATCTGTGCTAAAGATTTTGTAAATACGGTCAGAAGTGTGTCTGGCTTTGGGTTGTATTTAATTAACCACAGCTATCATTAATATATACTATTGCGGCAATTCATGACCTGAGATTTAGTAATGCTCCAGGTAACCTGGGCATGCAGAGTTGATGGGATGGAGGGTCAGAGGTAGAGTTCCTTTGCAGCTTTTCCTGCTTGCTAGGGTCTGATTATGCTACAGTAGAAACAGAATAAAGCACAATAGGTCAATATAACTCTCCTTTAATGCTAGTAGAGGGCAAATTAATTCTTTCTGTGTGTTTTAGAAACTGCAGCTGATCTGTATTGTGTCACTTATTGTTATTTGAGAGCAACAGTAATTGATGTCTCTTTAGCCTAATGCTTACTTCTCTTTATACATGTATAATGAAATCCTTAAAAAGCTTTGAATATTGATGCAGTTATGCAACTAAAAAGGCAATAAAGGGGCCAAAAAAAAAAGACTGTAAATTATTTAAAATATTTTTCCTTTTTTAAATTTTTTTTTTAAAGTGGATAGGACCTATTGACATCTCTGTGTTCTTTGCAGGTTTTGAAAATCCCAAAGATCTGGGGTGCTGGTTTCCACCCAAGTGATTTCTGTATGCTTCCATGTCACTGGCGAACCTTTGGAGGACACAGATGATGGGAGGCAGAGGATGGCTGCAGCTTCTGCAACTGAGATGCTAGTACTGGGCCCAGCCAAACTTGGTTATTGCTGAAGGCAAAAGGCACCACATGGGTTCTGCTCTTCTCTTGCAGTCAGCCTGCACAGAGCGTGCTTAGGATCAACTAGGTCCCCACCAGTGCTGCAACTCAATCGCCGTGTTGGTGCAGTGATGCATGGAGAAAGGGGAGGCGGCTGCACTGCATGCTGCCAGCTTTGCAGACGTGAGCAGTCTCAACCACTTGCTTGTTCTCCAGCATCTTATTTTCATGATTTGTTGTTTTTGCTGCACGAGTGAGTACCAAATCAGACTCAAAAGTGAATGCCACAGAAGGAACTGTATATTGCTGGAAAACAGCCCAATAAAATAAACAGATGCTGGCATAAAAAAATAGAGCAGAAAGTCTGTTAAATAGAGATTCCCTCAAAGAAAAGGAAAGTATTGTGTCCTGCGGCATACACTGAATTTTCTGGGGTTTATTTTGGTTATTTTGACCTATGAAGGTGCTGAAGCCTCAGCTCTGTGTGTGTGTTGCCGTGAGGCTGAACATGCTTGGAAGGAGTTTGCACCCAATGCTGAGAATTGGCAGTGGCTGAATTTTTCAGCAATGCCTCAGTGTTGGCACACTGTATCTCTGGCTCTTCAGAGGGCCTAGCTAGTGAGTTTTACATGCAAAGAAAAATAGTTGAGGAGTACACAGTTTGCACTCAGAGGACCCTGTCTATTTTTTAAATTATTTTTTTATATATTTCAAAAGAACAAGACTGCTCCTTTCAGTCAGCTTCCTTGAAGAAAATCTGCCAAGATAAAATTGGTAGAAGATGTGAGGAGCAGGCCAGTTGCAGGGAGGGAGAATGCTGAAACGGAAACTCTTCTGCTTTGGGGTAGACTCAGCTCTCTGCAAGTAAGAAAAGACTAAGACAGCATCAGCCTGAGATATTTCCTGAAGACAAATTTTACAGCTCTTCAGAGGAGACTGCAGGAAAGCTTCAACATGTTTGGGAGAAGCATCTCGAGGAAGGCTAGAAGATTGGGTATCCTCCTTTTCACAGTGGCCAATCCAGACTTCGATGTTATTGAGATGCCTGGTGATTTAACCCATATTAGATCTTCCACATTTATGGATACATTCTATGTCTTTGGTACTTGGCTGTATTACTGCACTTAAGCAAAAGCAGCAGCGACTATTAATAAGCAGAAAAGGAGGTGGTAGAAGTGGTAGTGTAGCAGTGACCTCAATAGCACCATTAGCTGATCCTCTTCTCAACCACCTGCCATTGTGTTATTGCTAGTTTTAGCTTTGTTGACGTTATTTTGTCCAAGACGTTCCCATTTTAACCATTTTAAGATCTGGCACTCTGTGAGTTTCTTTTTGTTTTGTTTTGTTTTGTTTTTTTTTTTTTAAATTGGATCTTTTGGTACATTCTAACACATCTGTTATAACTTAGACATAGTCCATTTAGCAGTCCGTTTGCCAGTGAGGTGCTTGGATATTGCAGTGCCCTGGCACAGTTGGAAATGTGTTTCCCTCTTTGTGTAGCATTTTTGAATAAATCCTTAGGGGAGGCTGGTTTGGATGCAGTTAGGCTTGTACTCTCACAGTTACCCTCCAGGGAAACTTCATCAGGCCCTCAAAAACCCAAATAAACAAATCCATGTTTTAAGGTTTCTCTGATAATTGTTTTTACATATGTTAGGGGAATTAATTCCACAGCTTCTGTGGTGTTTGGATTTCCAATTCCTTGTCAGCACTTCAACTTCTTAAGAAGTTTTTGATCATTTTGAAGAGCTTTCCTAGAAAGCTGATGTTGGAAAATCTTTCCCTTGTTATGGAAAAAAAAAAAAGAGAATTAATAAACAAAAGTGTTGTATGTTTTAACATTTAAGGCTGACATTTTTACAACTACAAAAGCAAGATGATGGAAAATATCAGTCCATCCTGGTTCGTGTGCTAGTTGCTGACAGGGGGAACTCCTAACCTGAAAGCATGGACTTCTTCATCTCCAACTAAACTCCCTTTCAGCTATAACAGATAAGCATTTTCTGTAGATCAACACAGGCAACGGCTTCAGTAGTATTAAGGGTATATACCTGCTCTAAGTGCTGATCAGATAACAGATTATTTCACTTTTGCAAAACTGTTGAGATCTGTGGGGGAGCTCCCCATCCTCACTTTATGTTAAGCATTTGCAGGGACTGCATGCAAGAACTCATTTCATTTCCATTTTAAACTTTGGAAGAAAATATGATATGGTACAATTGAAAGATTGCTGTTTGTGGTGGTTTTGTTGTTTTGTTTTGTTCTGGGTGTTTTTTTAACCCATTTTGGAATACATCTTTCTGAAATATTTGCAACAGAATAAGATGCAACTTAATTTTCATGAGATTGTTTCACTCCATTTTCTTCCAATTTTTGGTAGAATTGAAGCAGCATTTTCTACTGAAAAAAACTATCAGTGAAAAAATGTCTGGATTCTGGCCATCTCCTGTGTGTATCCAGTTATACATGGACCTCATGGTGTGGTACTGCTGCTCTTTGGTCCATGGGCTTAACCTTATCCATGCTACTTGGGCAGGCTATCATTTCTGCACAGCCTTCATTAACCTCCCACCACACTGCAGACTTTCCCTGCTATTCTGTGATGCTCTTCTGGAAAGCTATCCTTGCCTCTGCTTACGTCTTTTCCATATAGCTGGGGCATATGCAGAGGCTGTGACTATTGAAATTTGAAAAGTTATTGTTGGTTCATTAAATGTGGAGGGACAGTGACATTGCTTTAAAAGGTGTATTATTTATTTTTGGTAATGAACGGTCATATTAGCAGTTATCAGTGCCTGTCTACTATGAAATGACAGCAACTTTGCACTCAAAATCAGTATGGCAAGTACATAAATGAAAGGTTAGAATTAAAAAATAGTAAGTTAAAATCAGCGTGTTCTCTTTGGTAGTGTATGAAGGAGTCCACTAAGGCCTAGAAAGAAGCCTTAAAAGCTAACATGTCAAGACCAGGTTAAAGTATGCCTGTTGGTGTCATCTTGGTTGTTTTTTTCTCTCTATTCTGGTTAAGAATGTTTGTCCTTAACTTTTCAGCTTTGATATGTGCATTTTCATGTCTGTTTTTTAATTTTGTGGCATTTTGGTGAAGAATTTTTTTACAAATTCGTTAGATTTTTTCTTTTTTTTTCTAGATTTTTGTATTTATTTGACCTTCTACAATTGTCTTTCCTTCAGCACAGCTCAAGAGATAGATAGGAAACAGCTGTGTCTTGTTCATTGGAGCTCACAGCAGGGTTTCTTGCCTATGACACCCACAGACAGAAAAGGGTGCCACCAAAATCTCTTTTTTCATCTTGGTCTGTTACTGGGATATAGACCACATCTACTCTTGCTGCTTTATATGCTTAGCAGATGGCTTTGCTGGAACATGACATGGGGATCAAGTTTGTTGGCTACTTTTCTTTTTTCTTTTTTCTTGTTTAAGTTGCCATGGGATTTTGGCAAGTTGATTTGACTGTCTAGTCCCCATAGTCAACACCAAACCACCCAGGGCAGAGGTGGCACTTCAGCAGCTGTGAGAAAACCCACCACAACTGGCTGCAGGTGGTCATGTGCCCTGCTGTCACACTGGGGCTGCCAGTGGTGGAACTGGTTTGCTTGTTTCATTTTTTGCTCGAAAGTAGAAGGCCTGGCACAACGATGCTGAGGAGATGCCCTATTACTGGCATGCTGAAATGATGCTGAGCAGTGTGGGATGGAGAAGCACAGCCCAAGGTCCCACCTCACAGCTCTGGGACTGTGAGCAATGCCTGTTTGACAGCTTGACCTCCCCAGTCTCCTAAAGGGTAAAATACATCTAACCAAGGGCTTTGCTTGCTTTGGCTAACTGATAAATTAATTCATATGTACCAAAGCATTCTCTCCCTCATCTCTTGTAAGGCAGTACAGAGATGACAGAGCAGAGTGACATGCCAAGTCAGGTGATGGGGAAGGATCCCTGCACTACGTGAGAGCAAACACTTCCTCAATAAACCTACTGCCTGGGAGCACAGGGATCGGGAGCAGGCTGAATCAAGTGGGTCTGCTCTACTGCACCACACACATCCCACTATTGCAGCCTCTCAGAGGAAGGTGTTCTCAGAGGGATGGCCCTGCAGCAAGCACAAGGTGGCAGGGCTGAAGGCAAGTATGTGGTGTGGTATTTCTCAGTTAAGTGGGAACTTAACTGGCAAGGTGGAAAGACATTTTAGCCCTGCCTTAGGACTCACTAAGCACAACCACAAGTCTGTTGATTCAGCACACTGAAGTGAAGGGCATACTTTTCTGCAAAAGCTTTTAAGGGTTTTGCTGGTGTGAGGCGAAACTGTTGCTGTCATCGGTAACACCAGTTGCCACGATGATGTCATCACTACCCATACCATGCAGGCAACTGGCAACTTTAAACTTCCAGCTATTAATCCCTTTAATCTCTTCATGTTCTAAGCAATGCTGTAAATTAGCAAAGCACCTTTTTCACCCCATCCCCTCTTTTCTCACCCCTCCTTTAGAAAACAAATTGAATTCACTTTATTCTTCTAGAATGAAACCCAATACAATACTGTAGGAATTTATCCAAACTGAAAAGTTCCTTTTTTTTTTTTTCCTAATATGTTCTTGCCAATAGTTGTTTGTTTGTTTGTTTGGTGTGCCTTAATTTTTGGATAAAAAAGAAAAGTCCAGAGACAGCTGGATATACATTAATCTTAGCTAAAAGCTTTTCAGCACATTAACCCCAGAAGGCAAAAAAGGATATGAACACAGCTGGAATGAATGATTGTTTTCTCTTTCAAAGGAATATTCATAAAGCTCTTTATTTTTGAGATTCAAACTGACTATTACAGAATTGTCTCTTTCTGCCTTTTTCAAACTTCCCTTTGCAAGTGTCCTGAGTCTGATTTGCTATATGTTTATTTCTGTTGAGCTGCTGAAATATGTTATATGAATCCTTCCCACCCCTCATCAGGAATACCAGTGGTAGCTCTGATTTCTTAGGGATTTTGTCTGTTTATTGCTGCAAATTCATTAGAGGTAAGACTAAAATCAAGGATCATGGATCATATGCATAGCTTGGTGCTTGTGCCACGCTATTGTAGTAATGTGCCTCTTTTGTCCTGTAGTTTCCTAAAAAGTGCATCTTTTATGCTTTGGTACTGGAGGGCAGCCAAAGCCTTCAGAAGGGTGTGAAATTTAACAACAGAGCATCCACCAGAACGAAGCCCAAAGTGTCAGAAATGAAGTGTCAGAATTTAATTTTGAATGAACTGATAGCAGAAGGAATAGAGCAGGGACTAAGGATAATTAAAAAAAAAATTAAAACCTTTAATGCCAGTGTGACATCATGTTTCTTGTTGAGCAAAGTGTTTTGATGAGAAATATTGCAATTAGATTTTAGCTGGTTCTTTGTCATTGTTTTGGTGGGGATTAACTGCTGCTGACTGAGGATGTGTGTGCTTGAGCTCCCACAGCTTTCTGCTGGAGCTGCAGCTGCTGTGGCTGGCAGTGGAGCAGAAGTTCCCCTGCTTGATGGTTTATAGAAGTTGGAGAACTCTTCACTATTCGAGAGCTGAAAACTGGTAATAAGGACTGCTATGACAGCTGCCTAACCTACAGCTCCTTTAGTCACCTCTGAGGAAGCTCTCTTGTTTTACTCTCCCTCCTGTGTGGAGGACATGGGCTATTGCATACCTGCTCCCTGGCACCTGGACACACTAACATTATGAGTGTCCAGGTGGTGTCCAGGGACACTTCCCTCACCTACCCTCCTGCTGCACTGGCCAGAGAGTGCTGGTACCTTCAACTTACTGCTTGGACCTGAAAGTACAGGGGGTGGAAACTCTTCACTGAATTTCCAGTGAAGAAAGAAGCCTTCCTTATTGTTCATTTATCATCATTATAAGGAATAACTTGAGCTCCTTAGGGAGGAGAACTTCAAAATGCTGTTGTAATAGGGTAAGTCCATAATGAAATTTTGGCTTCAGTTTCACCGTAAGAATTTATCTCCTTTGTGCATTTCAATTTGGGGGAAATGGGAAATAGGAAGCTTAGGCCATCTATTTTATTCTCTCCCGAGGTTTATTAATCACTAGAAAGCAAGCAATACTTCCTGTAGAGTGTGGTTATTATTGCTTTGTTCTTGCTTCTAATATAAATGTTTTTGAGATGTTCTGCTTTTCTAACTGAATGCCTTAAATCAGTAGTTCCGTTTTGTTTATTAAAACCAAACTCTCCCTTATTGAGTATTGTTGTAGAATTAATTACCACCCTTTTACTGAGTTCCTTTCTTTTTCAACAAGCGAGAATTAAAGTAGCAGATGCTGGGAATATATTAGCAACAGCAGTTTTCACAGAGCTGTGACTAAGGCCTTGAATTTGCTGGTTTGTTACACAAGTGTCTTGACCTAGAGACTTCCCACATCAAGGCAAATATGAGGGAAATCCCTCATATTTATGTCCAAGAAGACCATGAAATATTCTGCAGGGTAGGCATTTTCTCAGTTTCCTCCTTAACCTTTTGCTCTAGACTTTCTTCTGTGAATGCCCTATAGAATTCAGGGCCCATGCTGACCTATTAAAACCTGATTGACACCAAATGTAGTCTACTCAAGCTTCATACATGTTTATCACACCCTGCTTTTGTGCCTTGGAGCTGGACAGCATGTGGAAAACCATCCTAGTTCTACTAAAGCCAATGACTTCAGGTATGTCAGGGTAAGTTTTTTGGCCAAGAAACCTGGGTACTTGCCTGAAATGGCAGATCCTGCAGTTGCTTTGGCAAAGCTTCATGTTTTTGTACAAGTCCCCACCCATGCCATCCAATTTTATATTTTTCCATGAGTTCAGAAATATTTTATGTGTATTTCAGGGAGTAGCCATTTGTAATGTTCATTTTCCTTATAGGAATTCTGGAGAAATTAGTGATATAACTTGACTGGGATGGCAGAGCTGGTGGCTCAGCTGGGAGATGACACAGCAAAGGTGAGCCAAAGTCCAGCAGACATCAGCCATGTGGGCTGAAACTGTCTGGGTTTGGGCAGGATCACTCTGTGCTTCCAGATACACCCTGGGTCTATACTTGCACAAACTGGGTGAGTGGCTTCTTCTTTTGACCTAAGACAGTCTCTGGGTGTTTGGCTTTGTGGTGGGAAAAGAGCCTGGTTGAGGTATGCAGCTGCTACTTGGATACTAGCAAACATCCCTGCTGACAAAGAGGAGTTTCAGTTCCCTCTGGCTTAGCAGGGTCTCAGCTCACAGTTAGCAGTCACATAGATTGGCCTTCCTTCAGAGACCACTATTTTTACCCTACTCTGCTCCAAAGTTTATTTGCTGGTTGCCAGCTCACTAAGGTTTGTCTGCTCAATTCATCTCATGAGAGCCTGGACAACAGCAAAGCCAAAGCCAAATCCAAAGCCCAGCCATATGGTACAAAACTGGATGGCACTGGCACAGTAGCAAGTGCAAACCATGCTCTTAAGTTAAAACTCTTTTGAGTTTTAACAACTGCTTCCTTCCCTTAGTACATGCAGATGTTTCTGGCTCATGGGGTAAAGGAGGCAAACGACTCACTGTATGGTGATGGAGAGAGGTGGGAGAGCTACGGTGGGACTGGAAATCCACACCTGCAACAAGGGGAGACCTGGAAAAAATAATGGCAGTGTTTCAGGAATTGAGCCCTGTGTTGGCATCACATCTAGGAGGCCTGTACCTCTAGTGGCTACAAACAAGGGGCTGGAGGGGAGAATGGGGATTTTGCATCAATTGGAGAAAGATGGTGAGTAAAGACCATGGTCCAGCCTAAGTATCCTTCATTTAACTGTCAGGGAGGAGAAGTGAAATGGAAAACTGGCTTTGCCCAATTTTTCCATTCCTGCCAACATGGAATGTGTGTCTCTTCAAAAGGATGCTAGAAACTTTAGTGTGTACCTATCTGTGCTGTGGGCGAGGAGAATAATATTGGACGCCCATGTAACAGCGTGGCCTGATTTCCTGTTGTCTAAGCATTGGGAAATGGGAGGAAGAGTTGAAAGAGGAGATAAAGCGTTCAAGCAGCCCAAATATTCCTATTTAATTCCAGTCCTGAATCAGTTTCAGGCACTTCTAAATGTCTGTGGTACCCCTTTTGTTACTGTGAGGCTCAAGCACTTGAGAAAAAGGAACAGACCCTCAACCAAAGCCATCAGCTGATGATGTCTTGGCTGAAAAGTATTCATGTGGTGACTGGGAGGGTCAATGGTGTGTGAAAAAGCACTGTCTGCTACTGGTGAAGAAGTAGCTCATTGTATATGGGCAGTGGTGAAAAAAGATATGAAATGGAGGAATGATGGCTACACAGCAGAAACAACTGAAGGCACCTGCTGTGCCACTCAGCTGCAGTCCAGGAACTCAATGAAAATTTGCCTGTCGGCTTAAGCAGTGCTTTTTACTCATATGGCATTTGTGCAAGTAGTATAACAAAATGTAAAATCTGTGAGACTCACAGTATTGTGATTCCTGGTCCTAGGATTGGGGCTTTTTGTTTTAGCTAAAGATAATGTGCTTAAGCATCCATGTGGTTAATGAAGAGAATGGGCAAGGTTGTGAAATGTCTTTGTGCTTCTGCATCTGCTTGATAATAGCACATACAGCACAGGGTTGGTGTGTCTCCTTGCTAGATAAATTGCCAACAGTCTTTTCCTGGTGGCTGCTTAAAGCCTGTTTATTCAGGGAAAGAGAAGGTTCACTGTGTGGTTAAAATGATAATGGAGTTTATACAGCAAATCTCAGCTATCACTAACTAGAGGTGGTACTTCCTATTGTGCTACCACCTAGCCCAGCAGCGTTTTGCAACATAAAATCTAATAAAATCCAGACAAGATCCAGAGAAAGGTGGCTTTGCAGTGAACAGTTTGATGTTGCAGAATACTGGTTATCAGTTATATAATAGACTCCTGGACCAGCAAATACTGGAGAAAGGAGCTGGTATATCCTCTTCTGGGGGCAAAAACCTCGAGGTCAAATGCAATGGGGCTTTTTAGATGCTTCTAAAATTTGAATAATTTTCAACAGCCCTACATGAAAAAAACAGGCCTTTTTTCAGCAGTGACTACAATGCCGTTAAAAACAAAAATAATTGAAAAAAAAAAAAGTAGTTTGGGAGAATGCCTTAAATTAACAGTAGAGTTTAGCTGGCCAAGACGAGACTATTCTCATGTATTACCTAGATCAAGATTTTATTGCTTGTTTGTCGTCAAAGCTAAGAATTTAAACCCAATTGGTGCTGGTAGTTCTCATGGCTACAAAGCAGCAGTTATTTGTGTTCAAGTGCTGACACGCCTCGTGGCCCAGAATGCAGCCTGAGACTCCCAACAGCTCTTATCCAAAACTTTACTGATGCATGCAGCCTCTTCATTTTAAGTCTGCCTTCCCTTATGTGCTGTGGAAGAGTCAACAGTGAGACAAATAGCTCATTCCAGTGGGACAGCAGTGTGAGTGATAAGGAGGCAGAGACATGATTGAGGAATGTTACGTTAATATTCCCTAGCTTAAAAAAAAGGAAAAAAAAAATCTAAAAATAAAGCAGGCTTGCACAATAGCCAAGATGAGTATGCAGGCACACACCTCATGTTAGACAGTGTTTGCTTTAGTTGTCGTTATGAGCACAAGCCACTGGGGAAGTGTGGACTGCTCCCACTGGAAAGCTGGGAGAACACATGCTTCAAAAAGGGTTTATCCTTGCAAATGCAAGAGACTCAGCAGCATGCTTTGTTTCCAATTTGTATTTTCACAGAATCACAGAATCCCAAGGGTTGGAAAGGACCTCAAAAGATCATCTAGTCCAACCCCCCTGCAAGAGCAGGGTAACCTAGAGTACATCACACAGGAACTTGTCCAGGCGGGCCTTGAATATCTCCAATGTAGGAGACTCCACAGCCCCCCTGGGCAACCTGTTCCAGTGCTCTGTCACTCTCACAGTAAAGAAATTTTTCCTGCTGTTCACATGGAACCTCCTGTGCTCCAGTTTACACCCATTGCCCCTTGTCCTATCACTGGACATCACTGAAAAAACCTAGCTTCATCATCCTGACACTCACCCTTTACATATCTGTAAACATTGATGAGATCACCCCTCAGTCTCCTCTTCTCCAAGCTAAAGAGACGCAGCTCCCTCTGCCTCTCCTCATAAGGGAGATGTTCCACCCCCTTAATCATCTTTGTGGCTCTGTGCTGGACTCTTTCAAGCAATTCCCTGTCCTTCTTGAACTGAGGGGCCCAGAACTGGACACAATAATCCAGATGTGGCCTCACCAAGGCAGAGTAGAGGGGGAGGAGAACCTCTCTTGACCTACTAACCACACTCTTTCTAATGCACCTTAGGATGCCATTGCCTTTCTTGGCCACAAGGGCACATTGCTGGCTCATGGTCATCCTCCTATTCACCAGGACCCCCAGGTCCCTTTCCCCTTCACTACTGTGTAGTACACGACTGTGTACTTTTGTTAGAAAAGTATAAAAAGAAGAAAGGCGCAAAGTCTAGCTGATGAAAGTGTAGGGAAGAGAGGCAAAAGAGTTTCCCTCTCTTTAGATAACTTCTTATTCATTTATAAAATTCTACTGATTCCTCATTAGCCTTAGAAATAAACATCAGTGATGGAATTGCATTTAAGGATGAAATTATGAACTCAGATTTGGTAAGAGCTTGGGGCTCTGTGTAATTCAGTTGTTCAAAGCAGAGAGTTAAAATTCTGCTTGAGAAAGTCAAGCGATTATCCGCTTCTACATGAATGCCCACACATACCTATTACATCAGTGTGTTTTTCCACACCAGTCTCCATTTTCTGCACAAATTAAATTAACTGTTGAGAATAACTTGGGTGAGAGTGGCAGGTTTTGTTTTCTTAGAAGTTAATACCAAAACTGAAATACATTTTCTCTCCTGTCCTTTTGTGCATGTGAACAACAATCAGATCAGTGCTGTCTCTGCTTTCCAGTAAGAACAATTTAAAGGAACTGGTTGTGATGCTCCTGTTTGTTTATGATTCACTGGTAATGACTTGGTAATGGCAGTCGGTAAGTCATTATCAGCATTTTTACATCTCCTATGGAAGTTCCAGAGATATTTAATTTGCTCACTTGGTATATAAAAGCTATTCCTGCTGAACATAATGTGTTGAATACAATTCTTACTCAGTTACTAGAAATGCACTGTAAAAATTGTTGAAACTTGGTAAGGGAACTGTAACACCTAATACATCAATTTACTGGTTTTCTTCTAATTTTTCTTGTAAATTTAGATGTTTTCATAATTGCAAGGGCAGTTTGAGACTGGGAGCAGGGTGTGATTATTTGTATCTTTACATATCTGTTTTTAAAACTCTTTTGTCCTCTCTTAATTTCTGCAATATGTCTCCATAAATCTTAGCACAGTGGGATGCAACTGTGGTCTTAGAGCTGCAAAAAACCTTAAGAAATACTGAAGCATTGCTTTAATGAAAATGATGCTTATCCATTTTTGAGCTGATGTGTATAGTTAGATTAGAGGAGCTGCAAGAATGAACTATGTAACATGAAAAAAACTGACATTGCAAAGGATTTATCATGTTTCTTTTTTATTATTTTTTTTTTAATCTACCTTTGAAATGTCTGTATTTTTGACTGTTTAGGTGTATTTCTGCAGTACAGCCTGGGGTTAGTAATCTGATATTGAAAGCATAATTGCTAATGTGAAAAAACACATCCTGTGTTTGTAAATACCAGCATTTCACTTTGACATCTGTCCTAGTTTCGTCTGGGATAAAGTTGGTTTTTGTTTTGTTTTGTTTTGTTTTCCTCAGTAGCTGGTTCAGTGCTGTGTTTTGGCTTTAGTCTTAGAACAGTACTCATAACACACTGATGGTTTTAGTTATTGCTAAGTAGCACTTACTCCGATCAAGGACTTTTCAGTCTCTTCATGCTCTGCCAGTGAGGAGGGGCACAGCACGTCATGCCCAATATATAAACTGGGGAGAGTTACCTGGAAGGAACCGATTGCTGCTCAGGTCAGGCTGGGTATAGGTCAGCAGTTCTTGAGCAATTATGTTGTGCATCACTTGTGTTTCTTTTTCTCTCATCTCTCTTTTCCCTATTATTATTATGCTTTACCTTATTTAAGTTATAAAATTGTTCTTATCTCAACCCACAAGTTTTACTTTTTTTTTTCCCCCCAATTTTCCTCCCCATTCTACTAAAGGGAGGTAAGGCAGAGTGAGGGAGCAGCTGCGTGGTCGTTAGCTGTGGCTGGAGTTAAACTATGAGACCACCAAGGATTTGGGATGAACTAAGTAGGGCAAGTGCTGGACAGGACAAACAGCTGAGGAAAACTTACACTTGGAGGAAGCAGGGCAGGACAGAGAAGAGCAAGGACTGTTTCCATCTAGGGAAGCAACCTGTAGTGAGAGGCAAGAAGCCCTTCAAGGACTCTCCCTTCTGCCCACTTGCTGTGTTAGGTCCTAGTCTCCCCACATGTATTACTGAAATTTTTGTGAGAAGTGAGTGAATGGAGGAGAAACTGTAAACATAAGAAAACTACCAATAGGAAACAGCAACTTTTTTTTGTGTGTAATTTTTGTGCATGTCTGTTTAATCCAGCTGTCAAAAATGTTCCCTTTTACCAGTCTGAAAGACGAAATTTCAGCTCAGAATGCTTAGCATTTTGGAACATCGACAAAGATGCCTCCTAAGCCTGAGTGTGTTTAGGAAGTCTAAACCTGTCTGTAAAAACTGTCCAGATCCTTCGGCCTGTTAGGGAAAAACAGAACAAACCAAAACTCTCTTGCCTTTGTGAATTGTTGGACCTGCTTTTTTGCATAGAGCAAGTTAAAATGTATTTGTCGCTGACTCAGTTTTGCAAGGGAATTGAGCATAACATTTTGTGGGACAGAGTCCTTTGTGTGTAGAAGTCAGAATGTTGCTTTCTTTCAGCTCAGTTACATGTTTGGCCTTCTTAGCTAGCCTTTAGTAGTGGAAAGACTTGTTTATTTCTTAGCAGTCTCTGTTCAGTATCCCACACTCCTCTCTTAAGTATCTGGTATTAGCAGCTGCTAGAATGTGATGAAGAACAAATGAACCAGGTATTTATTTATGCAATGACCTTAGACATTTTTTTTTTTTTTTTTTGTGTTTTTTTTTTATGGGGGGGGTGGCTTTTTTGTTTTTCTCCTTCAAAGCCAAGAATCATCCTTTGCGTTAAATACACTCTCTTCATTTTCCCTAGTATAAATAAATTATATAAACGGTGGAGTATTAGTACATGGGGATTTCCCTGCAGATGGAGAAGAAGCCATGATGTTTGAGGCTACTGGAAAAAAGCAGAAACTCAAACCTCTACAGGTATTCCAAAGAGTTTTTGAAACACTAAAGCAAGTTTTATTACAGAGGTTAGTTTACGTTACACTCATTTATTAAAACCGAAGGACATCTTTATAAAAACTACTGTATATAAAGACAAGAGCAGTGCAATAGCAGTGTAAAACACATTTTTGGTTTACTTGGCAATCACTTTAGAAGACAACATGATTCATAATATGAAGTTAGAGAATGCTGCAAAAAAATAGGACAGGATTAGATCAAAATCTAGGTTAGCAAATCACTGGACACTGATACATATTGATTTCAAACATCAAGTGTTATGTAAACAGTATTATTGTCAACATATTAATAAAGAGTGAGAAATCACTGCAACCCTAGAATTTCTAGTTAGCTTAATTAGCCTAAAATTCGACTGCTGACTATTAAAATTGACAATTGACTACTATCTTCTTAGTGATTTACTATATGTCTAAAAGGAGGACTTGAAGAAATGCCTGTCTTACACAAGAGAATTTTCAAGGCTGAGAAAAGATGTTTCTTCCTGGCGAGTGAGTGAGATTTTGGTTTTGTTGCTCTACTCCTCATGCACCATCCCTGGTGACAAAATAGAACTGATTTCAAAAATGACTTTGACATGTTACTTCATCTATTCTTCAAGTGGAAAGTCCTCATATAGAAGTTATAACCAAAATAAAACTATTAAAAACAGTTATCTAAAATATCTGCTACAATATGCTGAAGGATACATTAAGAGGCCAGATTGTTTTCACTCTGTGTTTTTATAAGATTGATAACCAGGCACAAAAGATAGTTAATTACAACACCAAGTCCTGCCCAAGCTTTATAACTCAACTTTTTATGTCCTATGTTATACACAGCCATTATTAGGAAGTTGGACACTCAGTTCTCAGAAAAATTGAAGAGAGAAAATGAGTTGGAGCAGGAAGGAGTCTTCTGGACCATAAAATTCTTTAACCGACACTGAGCCAGACAGCTGCCATTGTTAAATAAGGTGTATAATGGAACTACACACTTCTGTAAATGGCAATTTTAGCTCCCTTATTTTTCCAACCATATGAGGATAGACATAGAGGAAAATGTATCTATATATCTATTTTAGTCTTTTTTTTTTTTTCCTTTCAGAGGAACACTGTGTTTGAATGAGTCTCTTTCTGCAGAAATAATTGAAGAATTCATTGCAGTTTATCTGGGTCATCCTGATTTCTACCAGGTAAATGCAGAAGTCTATCATCAGAGCATGGCTACATAGATAGTTGAGATGTTCAGGTGTCTGTCTAGCTAGCACTGTCTTACAATGTCCCAAGCACTACAGAAGAAGGGCCAACAGTGATGGTAGTAGGGAAACATTATTTCCCTTTACTTTAAGGCCCAATGAGTGTTAGTATTATTCAGGATCTTATACTCTGCTAAACTAGAGAGGCTATCAGATTATTATAACAACACAATTGATGAACAGTGGTTTATCAGCTACGACATGGATTTATCCCTAAATTAATTGGTAGGCAAAATCAGAATTTCAGCCAGAGATTATCTACCTTATATTAACTGACTCTGTATAGAGAATAAAAGAAAACAAACAAACAAACAAAAAGCACATCGATTACAAGGTATACATATACTAGAAGTAAAGCATAAAACTGCTCATTAATAACACACAATTCCCAAAGGGAAAAAAACCCTTACAAAATACAGTAAGTAAGTCACACAAACCAGTATCTAATACAAATTCTTTCATGAACATAAGCTTTTTACAAAGCTTTCTGTGGCGGTCATCACTTGCAATGAAAGTAGGTGCTGGTAGAAGGTAAAAGAAGCAAACAGTTACTGCAAAGCTCCCAAGGTAAGACTGATTACTGTAGGTGTGTATTTTGCTGAGTGTTTGCAAGGGGCTATGGATCTTGGAGCTAATGAGAAGTGTGGAGAAGACATGATGTTGTTAGAGGCTTGAATGGCATTGCTTCCAGCTGCTTGGTTTCCTCTGTGTTTCTTGCAAGCTGGCACTAATAGTATGGTGTTACAGCTCATAGGTTCAGTTCTCTCACTGCCAGGACCACCTACCCTTTCCATGTAGAGGCTCTCATCATCAAGGAGAGAGCAGTTTGGACTGCCTGCCAGTATCTGCAAGCTACTTACAGCATGTCTTTTCTAGGCATCCTTTTTGTTCCCAGCTGAAGTGCTCTGAATATTTCTGCAATGCTCTGGTGAAATATATTTTTTAGAAAACTAGAATCTCTTGGGCTTAGTGTGAATCGAATTTTAAAAAATACTGACTCTGTTTGATTTGAAGGGCTATGTTTCTCGCAATGTGAAACACCCCAGTTGTGCTGTAGCAGCTCTGTTATGGCTGTACAAGATGAGTTGTATGCAGAGGTGGGTAGGAAGAGCTTCTGTGAAAAGTGAGAATGGGCCAGGCCTAAAGCTTGCCTTGGACAGAATGGAGTCTAATGCCTGCAGCGTGGTACTCACACTTGTGGCATTAGAATGCTTTCTTATTTGCTGTTGCCTGCCCTTACTTGGTGATACTTGGCATTTTTTATGAGCTGGTTTGCAAAGAAGAGGATATGCACGTATTGGTATCCTACTCAGATTCAGCCTTCTTCAAAGACTGGGCACTTCTGTGGTCTCCAGCCTTGTTGGGGCCCCCATCACTATTTATTCCTGTGTTGCTTCAGTCACGTACCATCATGCAGTCCGGTAGCTTTAAGTCAGCTTAAATCACTCAGTAGTCTATCCCTCTTGAGTTCAACAGAAGACTAATATTTATCCTAATCAAAAAGGTACAAAGGAAAACTTGATTATTTATTGACAAGGTGATCCTTATGTTGGTTATAAGGTAAAATATGTGGTTATTTTAAATTTATTCAGATTTGCTGGAAAAAAATATTAGGCATGAAGGATTAATTTGGCAGTATCATGGCTTTGTGTTATGATTTCTAGATTAACCCTTCTGTTTGGTTGTCATTGCCAGGTTCTCCATGTATGTATCTTAAATAATTGAATTTCACAGGATTTGCTCATATAATTGGTACTGTGTGATTTCAAAATAAACCTGTGTTGTGGAAAGTTAGGTCAAGCTATTGCAACTTAATGACCAAGTACTCTCCTTACTTCTGTGGTAGCATCATTGCCCTTCTGGCTTACAAATGAATTCTTAGATTTGTGAGGGGTAAATTCTAAAGCCAGTTGCTGGCAGAGGGAATTTGACTACTGCCTTGGAAAGCAGAGGGACAATGGTATTATTGCTTTTAAAAAAATGTTTATTTTTTTTTCTGCTTCTCTTTCAGCTTCAGTGAGAATGGGGGTGATGTCTGTGTTGCTGCTTAATAAAGCTCCTCTCTTCATGAGGGTGCGTGAAGGTGAAGCTAATATGTGCTCAGATGTTTGGTGTCTTAGCAGAATCATTGCCAATTATCTTCAAATGTGTATTAAGGTTGAAACGGTGGATATCATGCAGTTTGACTTGATGAAAGGGATTCACTCTACCTTGTAATGCATATGGCAATATGGTTAACAGTAATGAGGATTGCCAGCATCTACCCTATTGTGACACAATTTTCACCAGAGAACTTTGGAAAAACTCACATTCAGTATTCTGACACTTAGATTAGGCTCAAAGGGCAATAGATGGATGGAGAGGCAAAGAAATGTTGTCTACCAAAGGTTTGTCTAGTGATCTTTTCCCACCTTTATGTGGATTTGCCAGAGCAACTTAATTTTTTTCCTATTGAGCATTTCGTCAAATATGATACTTTCTTTCAGAGACAATATTGTCAGTCTAGAATTAGAATATTGCTTACAGACTGCTTTCTTCTGGAAACTATTTCTATATTGTTTGCCCGTAGAAGCTGTCTGCCTGGTGTTTCTTTTCAGGGGACTTGCTCAGTCTTCTTCTTGTAGTCTTTCTCTTGCCTGCATTTTTCAGCTTTTTTCAGCTCTTGTCATTTAGTTGATTTTCTTAAAAGCTGCTCCTTGAAGTCTGATCTTACCTCTCCCATCTTGAGGCACATCATTATAATTTTCTGGAAGACATAAACAACAAATATTCCCATAATGTTTCATGAGCACACAACAAAATTTTTTCCTATGAAAAAAACTTGTGAGTTTCCAGAATTGTGGGTTTAATTTGAGGAGGTGAGAGAGGAAGGAAAAGCACAAGAAAGAAAGGTGTTAGGAGACCTCTACCTTCCCTCATTATCTCTATTTGGCCCAGTGTGAGCTTGTTTGATATGGATGGCATAGTATCTTCCTATTGCACTCGTTACCATGGTATGCAGCAGACCAAGCATAGGCTGCTTACTGTAACTATTATTCTTTTCATATGATGCAAAAATGTACTTCTATTTCCACATGCGTAAATGAGTAAATATTATATTCATGTGTTTTCCTCACAGAAGCATTGTGAGTATTTGTCATTTTTGCTTGCAGTGCCTCCTGGTCATAACAAAAGCTTTAAATCTGCTCATCTTCAACTTGTGCAGAATGTGTGCATGTAACTGGCTTTGTGATCTGTCCACAGATGAGCTATGGCATGTGTTGGTAAACTGGCTGAAAACCCAACTAAGGAAAGTTTTGATGTAGACTGAGATTACCAATCATAGTACTAAATTAAAGCAATGCATCTGTTTGCTCAAGGAGGTAAGCATAATGGCGCAAATACAAGCTGCTGGAGGCACACACTGGCACCCTAGTAGCACCAGTACTTAATTAACTTCTCCCACCAGAGTTCTTTGCATATTTGGTATTCCCAAGTCTATGTGCTACATTATACATACTGCATTCTATTAATATATAAAATATAAAGAAACATCTGGTGCAGACAGCAGAGTATCTGTGGGAATCAGCATGGTTGGAGTTACCTGCTATTTTACCCATCAAATCTACTCAGTGTATGAGGCTTGAGCTTCAACTTTCATGTCAGTGTAACTCCATTGAATCTGCTCAGAAGTGCAAGGTCAGATAGGCTATCACCAGAGCTGTATCATCTTAATTCAGATTTAGGCATTTCTCAGAGTTCTGTTATTGAGGGAGAGCAAAAAACATGCAATTCTCTCATAACTAACTCTGAGGATATAAGCCTTCACCCAAAAATCTGTCAAATGAAATCTATGTGAAGGTTTGAAAGTTAATTGCTTTCTTGTAGTTAAATAGCCTAGACAGCCTTACTTGTGTTATAAAGTTACTCAGAGCTGTTTTGTTCTGTTACTGTTCTTTTTTGACACTGGTAGAAATGAATATTAACAAAAAATGCAAACCTGCTTCTTGTGAGGTCTGAAGGCAGACGACATTTA
This sequence comes from Pezoporus occidentalis, assembly GCF_034315485.1. Lineage (NCBI taxonomy): Eukaryota > Metazoa > Chordata > Aves > Psittaciformes > Psittacidae > Pezoporus > Pezoporus occidentalis. Next base: position 2,393,165 of record NW_026915769.1, read on the forward strand.
AAACAAGCTGTGTGTATCTAGAAAAGAGTCTCCTGACTTAGCTATAACCAATTTAAAAAATACCTGGGGGGGGAGACAAACTGAAGAGTAGGAGCACATATCATGGCTTGGAGCCACTTATATCTTTCACAGCATCTTCACTTGTTTCTTTTCACTATTCTGTAGAGTGCTATGTGTGCTTTAGCTCAGATGAAATGCTTTACTAATCTACAATCTGCATAATTTAAGTCACTAGCTTGTTTGACAGTATGTGGTTTCTTTATTTATTTTTAAAGAAATATTACGAGATGGAGCAGGTAGAGCAGGCATTTGTGTGTTCCAGGGCAGAATGCAGTTTTCAGTGTCAGCCCATCAGCCAGTTACTCTTTTCCTGTACCTGAGAGAACCAAAGGTGATCCTGGCCAGATCCTTCTTCCAAGGTTAATGTAAAATCAAAAATGTCACAAGGGCGGTTTAAAATGAGAGTTCCCAGATCCAAAGACCATAAGAAAAATTATGAATATTTGTATGCAGCACAGAAGATAAAATATCGTTTGTGTGAATAGCTTCAGTTCTCTGCTGTGTCCCATAATGTGCATATAAAGTGATGGGGGAATGAGTGGGAGGATGTTAACAGCAGAGCCAGCTCTGAAAGCCTCTTACATCATGTCTGAAACATTCACCCTGTGTTTTCTGAGCTCCTGGCTAAGAGCTAATCAATAGCTTCTGCCTGAAATTGTACCCAGACAGGACAGACTCCAGGCTGAGAGGCCCTCTCCCGCTAGTCAGAAGTGAAGTGGGGTGTGTGGTTGACTAATCAATGGCTGGACTAGCAAAATAGAGAGGTCCTGCTTCAGATCACTTTGCAATAGCAGGATCACTACTTGCATTTTCCTGAAAAGATAAATGATAATTTCCATGCGCAGTTACCACAATATTATATCCCAGTCTCCCAGCATAGAGCACTTGGCAACAGAAACCCTATATTTGTCATTTCTGGTAATTTCTACAGGATTTTGACCTCTTTAGAGATGAAGTGTGATTTAGAGTGAAGTTCTGAATGTGGTTCAGGTTGCTCCTGCTCACTAGCGAAGGCTACAGTCATTGTATATAGGACCCCAGATTGCCACCACTGCTCTACTTGACTGCTCAGTGAACAGCATCCAGTCAAGCTGTATTGGTTTTCATTGCCTGGCAAGAAAGTAGCTCACTAAAAGATTGTCTCCCCTACCACAGCAGTGACTTTGCATGGTGTCTTAGTTCCACTGGAAAAAATGACGTCCATTAATAATGAAGGAATGATTCAGAGCCTATGGAGACAATTTTTTTCAGGGACTTCTGTCATTTTCTGACAAATGAAGTAAACAGTTGCTGCGTTCACCATTCCAGGGCCCCTTGCTAAATCAGTGTTCATATAAAAGTGTCATCAATCACCACAGCCCCTTCAGACCTCAGATAACAAAGCAAATGGTCTCCACAAATGTCCAGATCTCACTCTGCCATAAAATTGTATTACACTGATCTAGGCAGACCTGCACTGATCTGTTCCTGTTGAAGTTCTGCTGTAATGCCTTCAAATCTGGTCACGCTGGGAGTGGAAGAAAAGCTTTTGTTCTCTGTGTTCATAAGAAGAGCTTGGATACCAGGCTAACAAAGAGCTTTCTGCAGTAAGAAGCCCTTGGCAGATACACTAATTATTACAGGCATTAGGAATGTCCTCCTTCCCCATAAATGGAAGGACAAGGGAGGACAAAGCACAATGCACTATATTTTGAAAAAAGCCTCACAAGTTTGAAAGGAAGGATATGGGAAATGAATTGCAGGACAAGCACCAAATGAAAAGTCATTCAGTTGTCTAAACATTACAAACCAGAAAGAAATAAAACATAATCTAATCCCTCTGCCTGTGGAACAGGGAACTCATTTTCATAGCTTGGCATTTGTACACTCCTATGGCTATTTTATACATAGCATATAACATTATATCCAAAATGCATGCTGAAACGCTGCTTGGGTTACCAAGTATAATTCTTGAGAGTTCTGAAATGCCAAAACAAACGCTGCTGGTGCAATCTCAATTTGGCCCTCTTGTTTGTGTAAAAGAAAGTGGAAAGTCTCAGGCTTCTTATGTGGGGCTCATCATCTTTTTTGTTTTTCTTTCTTTAGGAGAACATCAGAATAGCTGAATGATTCAGGTTTGTATGATGTAGAGGAAACTTCAACACCATCTAAAATTTGCTTCAGGTTGGCTGAGTCCTGAAGAGGGTTTAGTTTTCTTTAATTGACCAGGAACACTCCAACATTATGCAGTGGCATTGAATATTGCCATCTTGATGTAAAGGAGTGGTGTTTTGGCCCCCATATTCATCCCCAGAATGAGTTAAATCACCTTTGACGCAGCACAAATTTTCCTCTGGTCTAGACATGAAATGCACCACAGCACCTGGATGAAGTCAGATGAAAAGACTGCCTTAAACAGTGGCAGATCAGTTTTGTCACATGTAAAATGACCACCATCACTGGTAGCCATCGCTAATGTTGCTGAAATAATAGCTGGCTCTGGGAGCAGACATTTCTTGCTTAACAGTTTAAACAAAACCCAGGCACTGGAAATTCTCTTCTTGAAAAACTGACTGTATTTTCAACTTGTGTTATTTCTACCATAGCTGATAATTCTGCAAAGGTGGAGAGATATGTCAAAATATGTTTCAAGGTAAATAGCTCAGCAGGATGTTAGGTCTTAAACAGAATAAAGTGCACCACATGTCAGATTCATCAGAGTTAAGCAATCCCTTTCCAGCAGACCTAAGATAAGAAGATGGAAATACCTGGGATGCGTCAAAAACAAAACCGGAAGCTTTTCTGCCCTGGTAGGTGTGCTATTGGTGGTTGGGGCACACTTAAATGAGGCCAACTGAGAAAATCCCTTTGGTAAGTAATCAGAAATGTCTGGAATGCTTATGTCAGTCAGTTATCAAGAAAAACTGTGTGACTATATAACAGGCCCATAAACCCCAGGGAGGAACAGACAGATGGGCTTGTTAAATCTTGATCACATTCCGTGGGGGATATTTTGGAGGGGTTCCTGTTTGAGGGCAGGTAGCAACCATCAAACTGGAAGCCTGTAACTTACCTGGCACAAGTGTGAACAGAAACTAGAAAGGATATTATGTCCTTTGGATTAAGCATAGATGGAGAACCATGAACCACACCTCATGTGAGTCATGGATCAAGTCTTCTGCAACATGCCCTCAGCACTGCTGGGATGTGCTATGTACTTTGACATACTAAAGGCTGTCAGGAGATAACCTGTAACTGATGCTGGGAAAGCCATGGTCGTGTGAGAGACGCTGTCTGCTCCTGTTGTTGCTTTGCCGGTGGGAAGAACCATCTAGATTATACAAGTTTCCTTCGGGTTGTGTTTACAGCAATGTATTTGGTCATGCTGCCATGTGTTAGAATCAGTACAACGGTTTACTGAATGAGGAAAAAGTCAGACATATAAGATCTGACTGTGACAAACTCAAAAGTGCAGGTAGAATAGGTCCTACCTACCGGTCACTGTAAATGAAGCTGCATGTCACCTGTCAGATTGTCCTCCTCCCTTCCACCTGGGAACTATAGCTGGGAAACAGGCATAGTCTTACTTTCACTGTGCTTTCAGAGCAGAATCACCTGTCTGTGTTACAGAAGATAATTATCATATAGAGGCTTAATATGTTATAAAAGCAAATGCTATCAGCTGTTTTAGACACGAGTACTGTAGCAATATGTTCAAGAGTAGCAGTGACTGTTTATAATGTTAGAGAAAGGGTTACTAGAAAATGTCAAGTGCACGAATTATGATGAATGCAATTTTTAAGAAGAGTTCTATTTTAATAATTTGTTATGAATGTTGGTAAATCTGGCTTTTAAATTGCTCTCTCCATTTCTTAAGAATCTCACTTCTTTTAGTCTGGATTAAGCTTGTGTAAGACCCATAAGGACTGGGGGATATAAACCAAACTGCACTTCACATCACTGCTGATTTCTTCTCTCTGGCTTTAAAGGAGCTTTAGAAACTTTGGGAAGATCTTGCATTCTAAGCGGGCAGGCTGGCTTGACCACTTGTATAGGAGAAGTAGCTGCTGGTGAATGGCAGGTACCTGCTGGCCAGGTCCTTGCTTGTGCTACTGTCTTGCAGAAAGCACGTTGGTGAGTCAGGAGAGGAGGAGGGCTTCTCTCCACGCCAGAGTGACATACAGCAGCTTGAAGAGTTTGCAGTCTACTGCTGCTTATTTCCTGGCTAAATCTGAACCCAATAGCAAGACCAGCTAATTAACACCCACTGGTGTTACTGTCACACAAGAGGCAAAGTTAGTCATACCACTGGAGGGTCTTTGTTTAGCTCTTTAAATTACTTTTTAAAGTGATGCCATGATTTCTTGTTGCTAATATAGAGTTCAAAGATTGTTTTCAGAGGAACACTGCCTATGTCATGTGTTTGGGCTTCATACCGGTCCACTGGTCCAGAGTTGTGACTAGGACAGTACTCTGTGCTGGTAGCCAGAAAGCTGGGAAGCAAATTGCAACCAATTAGAAACTGCTTCCCAGCTCTCCTCTGAAATGAAGATGAGGGCATTGCCCCAGGCTTCTTTTGGCACAGCATATGGTCTCATTAGTGATGATCAGGATGGGGTTTTTTAAGTGAAGCTTGGGATCTGCTTGGATCCCAGGTCTATCTCACAGGCGGTTACAGGAGACTTGGCACTTGGAGTGAGCCTGGAGAGCTGCTGCAGGCAAGGACTTGCTTTCCCCACCTCCTCCACCAGAACTGAGGGTGTTAAAGCAGCAGCTGGCTTAAGTTTTGTTATTAATATGGCTGCCTGGCTAACAGACCAAAGCTAAGAGAAAAAATGAGTTTCCTGTAGAGTTTCTGGAATATCTATAATTGCACAAATTAAATACGTCCTTTGTCCCATCCACTGGGTTGGAAGAAGAATGAAACCACACAGAGTACCATTTCCTCTATTTTTTACTATTGGCCATATTTTACAATTCTTACTTACAAAAAGCAGTGATGTGAAACCAATAGGGTTGCTAACATAAATATTACTTACTGTGAATAATGGTTTCTGAAGTAAACCCATGCTTCTGAAAGTCAAGTATTTTTCAATTAGTAACAATGTTTTTCATTTGATAGTTCCTGAAATGGTTGATACTCTTGAACACATTTCTGGTGAGTAAAAACATCCAGGAGAATTTCTGAGTTTTTGTTTGGTTTTTTTGTTTCTTTCTTTTTTTTTTTTTTTTGTAAACAAAATATGAAGCATTCAAAGTTCTGATTTATGTGTGTTGAATAGAGGAACAGATGAAGGTTTGAGGACATAAACTGAAAGATGAAGACTGAAGAGCTACATGCATCTTCCCTCACTGAAGCATTGCATTCTGATTTTTAATGACCTGAAATGTTTTCTTCCTCCTCTTAAGGTTATTAAAAAAACCAAACCAAACCAAACCAAACCAACAAAAAAAAACCAAACAAACAAAAAACCCAAACAAAACTGAAACCACCCTAGGCCTTCCAAAACATCCTGATAGCGTGGTTGGCCAATTACAAGTAAAACTGAAAGTGAGCTGGACTTACTAATTTGGCAGACATTTAGGAAACCCTCACATCACTATTAGGTGCCTGAATTAGGTGCATTACTAGAGGCTGAAATTTGTCTGGCTGATCATTGCCAAATTTTCCTGTAGGCTAATGTGTGGCAACCATTAAATAACCGGTACATTGAAAGGCAAACTAATTTGCATAATTCACAAAAAAGCCACACTGGTTTCATTGTGTATATCATCTAAACTGCTTTCAGTTTTTTTTTCAAGACATCAATGAGATATCAATAGAGATATCTCTAGACTTCTTGTTCTGCTTGAGAGTGTGCTCATTTTCACGTATTTTCAGCTAACTAGTGACCAAAAAAGCTTTAATTGCATTCCTGTCATAGAGAAGGATGACTTGAGATATTTAGACATGGAGAGGACAAGAGGAACTATTGCTAGAGGCAATTTTTTGCCTCCTTCTCCAAGGTCTGGGGCAGGCATATTGCTTTGGAAAGCAGATTATTACTATGTATAATTTAATGGCACAGAGCCTATAAATGGGTTTAATCTCTCCTAGTTTTAGACATCAAAATGGTTAGATGTTGTCGTTTTCAGGCTCCTTTATTACCACAGAAAGCAACAGGCATGTCTGCAGGTGTCACTCTCCTCCTGGGACAGGTGTCAAGTTGGGTGAGTGATGCTGTGGGGACTCCCCTTTGTCCTTAATGGCTTCAAAAGAAACAGACAGGTAATCAGTTCAGGTGCAAGTGTTTAACAGTCCAACACCTAAGTTAGGGGATGAGTAGACCCACTGCCCCCAAAATTATAAAAATGTGTAACTCTAAGATGGATTTGTTACCATCATGTTGTCTTACACTGCCATATGAAAATATATAATCTTCTCGGTAAAAATATCCAGATCTGTTCTATTCATAATCCAGTATCACTGAGTGGAAGTTGTTCTGTAGTGTCCATGTTCTGGTTAGAAACCATCTTCTCTCATGTTTATTCATGAGCATGTTTTATTCAGGTGGTTAAGACCTATACCACACTAAAATATTCTGATGGCAAAACCAAGGCCTGAAAGTATTCCCTTACATAGAGCTACCTTTGGAAAGAAAAGCACCTTCTTATCCTACATGTGCATGTGGAGTCCCAAAGATACTTTTTTTTCCTCCCCTCTCTCCATTGAGAGAACTTCCATTGGCTGAATAGCAGGAAAGGTGCATCCCTGGGGCTCATGATTGTAGCACTCCGAGAGATGCTGAGTGCCCCTGTGGATGGGGTAATAGATGGGCACTCTTTGGTGCAGGGTTTGATAGTAATTTTTTTTTCTTAGTACTGCTATAAAAGTTTTTTAAAAAATCTGTGAACCTTTGAATATTTCTACATCAGTGGTAAGGACTGAATTATCTGAATGGCTCTGATTTCAGCTCGTCCCAATTTCCCAAAAGCTGATGTTACCAGCTTTCAAAATCTGTTCCCACAAAGGGGTTTTGACATACTGTCCTGGGTTTAGCAGTAGCAGTCTGGATAGGTTTAAACCACGACACATACTTAAGATACTCAAGTATTCTTCAAATTTATGAGCTCTTATTCAGCAGTGTCAACCCACATCTAAGATCCAAGACAGCACAATGAAAAGAGCAAGAAGCTCTACAAGAGTGTGCCCTTCTGTGTAAAATTCAGGTACATGATAGGAGAAAAGGCTTCCTCTTGTACTGGCTGACAATTTGGATTTAACAGATCCACTACAAAATGAAAGCCAGGTTTAAAAAGAGAGCAGTAAAACTTGAAATGTAATTTATGATGTAGCCTGCAAGGACACTGGCACTTCCTGCTTATGCAATATCCTAAAGCACCCAAAAACCTTACTAGGGGTATTTTAAAAACAAAACCATGAAAAATTTGGTATAACAGTAGTGCCTGGTTCAGAAAGAAGAGCAGTTATACCATGTATTCTTTTATTAAGTCTAGTAAGACTTTTTTGTAACTAATAATATTCTTATAATTATAATTTAAATAATAAAAATAAAAATAAATTTAATTAATAATTTTCTTATAACTTAAAAGGATGCTTATGCAAGCTATACTCTGTGTAGAATATCTTTACTCATGTGGATAGTCAAGTCGAAGCATTGTAGCAGGTCTTTACAACATACAGCTGAGGCTAAATGCAGCTTTATTACACAGGATGATGTATGTAGTTCGTTCCTTGACTTAAACAGAGCTGTACAGAAAAGTGAAGGAGAAATGTGCCCATATGTAAAGAGCTGTGTGGGTATACATATACAGGAGTGTGCATGCATGTGTTTATGTATATGTGTATCTATGCATCTATTATTTATTTATCTGGGCCACAGTTTTTGTATATGATCTCCCATATTTTATAAATAACTGTAGCTTAGTTTATTTGTAAAATTCAATAATGAACTGCTAAGCTAAATAACAGTAGGACAACCTGTATCAGGTGAAAATTCTGGTCCTTTTATTACCTCTTTTAGCCTTAGCACTCTATCACCTTGGTGTCAGCAAAATTAAATCTATTAAAATTGCTACCCAGCATGCCTTGAAGTCCAGCAGAGAATAAAAACAAACACATTTGTGGAAAATGAACATTAGATTTGAGCGGTTTGATACCATTTTCAGAGCTTCAAGGTTGCTGACTTCTTTCAAGTCCTGTGGAAGTAAGTAAAACTGAAAGCCACTGAGAGAGAAAAAGCAGATCAATTTAATATACTGCTTGAAGATGATCCCAGACAGATCACACAAAATTCATAGAATCATAGAACGGTTTGGGTTGGAAGGGACCTTAAGATCATCCATTTCCAAACCCCATTGCCACAGGCAGGGACACCTTCCGCTAGACCAGGTTGCTCCAAGCCCCATCCAACCTAGCCTTGAACACTGCCAGGGATGGGCCAGCCACAGCTTGCCTGGGCAACCTGCGCCAGTGTCTCACCACCACCACAGTAAAGAATTTCTTCCTCATGTCTAATCTAAGTCTACCCTCTTTCAGTATAAATCCATTCCCCCTTGTCCTGTCACTGCATGCCGTTGTAAAAAGTCCCACTCCAGATTTCTTGTAGGCCCCCTTTAGGTACCGGAAGGCTGCTGTAAGGTCTCCCTGGGCAAAACAAGCCCAACTCTCTCAGCCTGTTGTCATAAGAGAGGTGCTCCAGACCTCAGATCATCCTTGTGGCCTCCTCTGGACTTGCTCCAACAGGTCCGTGTCTCTCTTGTGTTGGGGGCCCCCGAGCTGAATGCAGTACTGCGGGTGGAGTCTCATGAGAGCAGAGTTTTGATGATCACCCAGCAAACAGTTGGCTTTCTGGGCTGCAAGAGCATACTGCTTAATTAATAGTTAATAAATAACTCCTTATGATTCCTTAAGAATTCTTAATAACACCATGACTTACTCTAGGCTTTTCTCTACCTGGCCCCCCTTTCTTTCTCCCATTTCCATTTTTCTCTCCTGAACATTAGAAACCTTCCATTATAACTGCTGCTTCCTCCACTAGAGCTGAAACAAGATGCATGTGCTGCTTCTCTTAGCCTTGCCAGAGGCTGAATTTGCTCCAAATGGTCTATTTAGGAAGGAGGAACCTGTTTCAGGACTTGAATTTTAATCCCCAAACCTGTGGTTTATCCCAGGGTTTTATATTTACTCGCAGTTATACCAGCTTTATTATTTACCTTTGCACAATGCAGGATATTCTTTAATTTCTGTAAATAAAAGGTATATTAATGGCATATGGAAAATTTGTTTTCTTGAAATAGTTTTGGGGTGGTTTTTTTTTTATTTTTACCAAAAAGACTCATTTTCTTCTTTCACTTTTCAGTATTAAGAGGGCTAGTTGTCTGAGTCAGAACTAAAGAAAAAAATATGTAGTAATTACTGTGTCGAGAGCTAGATTTCAATGTAGGATGAAACAGTCATTCTGTTTCCTGTAACTGAACTGTGTATGATTCTTTTTTCCTCAACTGAAATCGTGTGGCTTTTCTAGCTATATGAAATCTGAAACTATTTCTTTAAAAATAAATTTCTGAAGACAATTCAAAGAAGAACATGAAGCATCTTTTTAACATTAACAAAATTATCAACAATTTAAAAAATGGGAGTAAACCTGTTGTAATTCAATGTGGTTACTGTTTGGCTTCTTGCTGTAGATCCAGTGTATGTTTATTTGCACATAACTATCCAAGCAATAAATAATTTTTGTTGATTTGCAGCTAGGATGAGAAGTGTAACACCCATAAAATTATCACTAGACACAACACTAAGTGCTGGAAGAGATGTTAGAAAGACAATTTTATGCAGAAATGTCTGTTCCCTCTTTCCTTTCTGCCTTTCCCATGTGAAAAGCCAGAGGAGAAGTTGAGGTGCGTTGAGACGTGGAAAAAGAAGAGGCCAAGAAGCCTGAACCATTTTAGCTGAGTGCAAAAGGCAAGAAAAGAATTTCTCTTTCGGGGTTATCTGAGCTGTGCTGCCAGCTCTGTAAAGAAACACGCTTTGACACCAGTGGTGGAACTGTGGATGGTTTATTATTTTTAAATTGTCTCACAGCTGCATCTAGATGTTGGCCTGCTGGGGTATAAAATGTCCTTTGGCTGCAACGGGATCTTTGTGCATGGATCAGTGACAGTGTATGACCCCTGCTGAGCAGCATTTCTTGGGTTGCAGAGAAATTAAAACAGTGCTTGCCTGGCGTCATTGGGCTGAGGTATTCAACTTGGTATGGCGTGGTTTGAATGATAATTTATGAAGCATGGAAATTTCTATTTTGAATAATTGTGGTTGCCAGCTGGTGGGTTATTCTCTGTTTATTCTACGTTATTCTTCATTATTTATGCATTTGTTTGCATGTGTGTGTACATTTTGTATGTGGATCTATTGTATGCTCATTTTTTCATGACAATATTTAGCCTTCTTGCAGTTGCCCAGTGATGACTGCAGTTTTTAGGTGCATGTCTTAATATTAGATTGGAAGCAAAAAGACTGTAATAACTCAGAATGAATAATTCAACAACAGCTATGACATGCACAGAGAATCCTGCTGTGCTGTGTCAAATGTACTTGTGTCCATTATAATCTTACATCACTTTTCAAGCAAAAAGCTGGAAGCCAGTTATTTACACACAAAATTAATCTTGACCTCTTCAACTCTGCTGTCTTTCTGTGCCTACAGAACATGAGATGAGGATTTGACAGGAGATGCCAAGATGAAACTTTGCCCAGAGATTTCCATTCTTTGGTGTGATTATGCAACTACCACGCAGTCTCACTGGCATCAGCAGCTATTATGCAACAGCTGCAGAACCAGGCATTTATTGGAAGAGGTGGGGAGGAAGAAGGCCATATATCTGTCCCCTGTGTTCCCTAATGGTAGAAGATGAAGCAATTGGAAAGAGCATTTTATGAATTTGGATGTGCAGCTGTTGGCCTGTGTTTTCTGACTGCTCAGTAAATCTGACATGAATGTGATGCTAGGAAAATGTGATGCTTGGGTCACAGCAACCACACAGAACATTGCTACAGGCTTGGGGAAGAGTAGCAAAGCTGCTCAGTGGAAAAGGACCTCGGCGTGCTGACTGATGGCTGCTGAACATAAGCCAGCTTGTGCCTAGGCAGCCAAGAAGACTAATGGCATCCTATTAGAAATAGTGTGGCTGGCAGGACCAGGGCAGTGATTGTCCCCCTGTACTTGGCACTGGTGAGGCCACACCTAGAATACTGTGTTCAGTTCTGGACTCCTCACTACAAGAGAGATATTGAGGTCCTGGAGCAGGTCCAGAAACCAACAAGGCTGGTGAAGGGTCTAGAGAATAGGTCTCTCTCAGGGTGAGGGAACTGAGGTTGTTCAGCCTGGAGAAAAGGAGGCTCAGGGGAGACCTTATTGTTCTCTACAACTACCTGAAAGCAGGTTGTAGCGAGGTGGATGTCAGTCTCTTCTCCCACCTAGCAAGCAATATGATGAGAGACAAGGGACGTGAGTTGTGACAGAGGAGGTTTAGATTAGATATTAGGAAAATATTCTTCACCAAAAGGGTTGTCAAACACTGGAATAGTCTGCCCAGGAAATTGGTTGAGCCACCATCCCTAGAAGCATTTAAAAGATGTATAGATGTGGCACTTAGAGACACTTTTTAGTGGGGGACTTAGCCATGTTAGGTTTGTGATCAGACAAGATGATATTAAGGGCCTTTTCCAACCTAAATGATTCTATGATTCTATGAAAACTGATGTTGGTGTGAGTCATCTGGGAATGCAGCCTCCCACATTACCTAGATAAATTAGATCTTAAAGAGCCATTCTCCTTGGGGTCCTTAGTTTGACCTCCTGTATAGATCCAGCTTTGTATCCAGTAATTCTTGCTAATATTGAACGAGTTCCCTTGCAGATTTTAAAATTGCAAGTGATGGGTATTCCACTGCATCTTCAGACATTTCCTTGGTGAACTGCCAACTTTGAAAAGAAATGTACACTTAGGTGAGATGAATCCCACTGTCAAACTTCAGCTGGTTAAATGTTAGTGACTTGTATAAACTCATCTTCCAGCATAATGTCAAGATATCAAGGAAGAAAAGCTTCCAAGTGATTCAACCCATCCTAAAAGAAGTGTAAGGAATAGTCCTCTGGAATTGCCTCTTTCAACAAGTTAGTGAGGATACCTAAATAACTAGTAAGTGCTCAACTTCTAAATGGCTAAATTGACTGAGGTTGACCCTGCTTTATATTGCCAGTCAAGATTTATATAAACTGATCTTCCAGATATTGGCTCTTGTTCTGTCTTTGTTTGCTACAGTCTGCTACTATCTGAAACCTCCTTGCCACGAAGAATTTACAGACTGTGATCAAATTACTTTTTAATACCCTTTTAGCTTTGAGGTCCTTAAACGTCTCACAGTTTGACAGACTTCCCAAAAGTCAGATAAGCTCTGCAGCCATTTTTGAATATTTTGCCATCTGCCATTACAACTTTTTCTGCTACAGACCCTAGTGAAAGCAACATTTTCCTCTACCAGTTTCACCACTGCTAGTGAGATAAAAGGTCTTTACTTCTAATTGGCATCTCCTCTTTATATGCAAGAATTTCAATGGCTTGCTAAGACATCGTACTGTACAGGAAACTGATGGTGGATAGTTACCTATTCTATTACTGGCTATTTCAAATGGTTCCAAGATACTCCATGCCTGTTGTAACAGAACAGTAGAGAGTTGTGATGTTACTTGAACTCTGTTGTTTCTGCATATTGTAAAATGTGTAATCTTTGTGTTGTGAGGCAGGAACTTTGTTGCCAAGGTAGACAAAAAGGGTGTGCTAAGTTTCAGATCCCAGAGCACAGCACGGTATCATAAAACTGTAAGACCTATATTACAGTTTGATTTATATTTGATCATTGTAATACATTTTCAAAATTTTATAGAACTGCAGGAGACACATATATAGAAACTGGATGCAGTGAAGTCTGTGAATCCTTTAATAACTCCTTCATCCTCTCTTAGTCTACAAGAATCTTGCCAGAGCACTATATTATGTGCTGCACTGTGTCCTTCCATGTGGTCTGGTTTTAGTATGCTAGATAAGGTGCAAAACCCAACTAGAAGAATCTGTGTTCACATACATTTGTGCTTAGAGAAGGTTGAACCCGGTACTGTTGGAGACCAAACCTACAGACAACTTCTACATGTCTCCACAGTCCAAAGATTACTGTCTCCCAGATATGAAGAAGGCACAATCCTCTGGAAACTGCAGTATAAAGGTGGGGATGGGGAGCAATATCTTACAATATTACAGATTTTTTTTAAATTTACACAAATTACAATAACAAACAGAAGTATTCTCAAATACTTTCAGCATGGCCCTCAATAACCAGATAAGCTTTTTTGTCTTATCTATCTGTCAAATGGAATTAACAGAACTCGACTAGCTCGTGTAAGCACTGTGTACATAAATATACCACAGCCTATGAAGTACTAATTTGCTTCTATAGTATATAAGAACATCATTAATGTCAGGTGTAGCCTGAAAGAGGGAAATGCCAACCAATCCCTTAGCTAATTTTCAATAATCTTGCTTTTTAAATATTCTAGACCATGTTTGCAGTAATCTACATTGACAAAAGGGAAAAAGAAAATGAGCAAGAGATCACCCTCACAGGTGAAATTTGTTAATGTAACAAACGCTGGAAGATTAGGACATAAAATGGGAAAATGTGGATTACTCTTGTCATTCTCCCACTCCTTACAAATCCTCTTTTTTCTGTTATCTCAAACTCCGCCAAAAGCCTGCCCCTTACAGCCAGCATCATCTTGTGGTCTTTCTTAAGCATAGTTGTTTTACTGCTTCAAGCATTTTTACTTCTGCTTTATGTATTCCCAGGGAAACAACAGGGAGAGTCAAACTGCGAAAGAGCTGGCAAATGCCAAACCAAGTTGGAGGTTTTTTTTTGGTGTTTTTTTTTAATAACATTGCACATAGGTTGTAATAGTAACACATTCACAAAAATGCATCCGCAGTTTTGTCTTCTTTTGGTTGTTCATGCAAACAGTGGGGCTGTTTTTAATGGGGATGACATTTTTTTGCTGTGAGTTCTGAGAGGCTTCAGTGACTAGTAAAAAAAATTAAAAAGTGAACTCCCAGCCCCTCATAGAATTTTCTTTAAAATGTCTTGAAAATTAAGCAGGCATTTTTCTAGTTGATTTCAGTTGTTAACTTCAGCAGCATAAGAGAAGTTTCAGAGGGTTTTGGTGATCCAAGAGGGTTAATTCTGGCTGCCCTACAATCACAATTTCTTTAGAGCTTCTTAGGTGAAACTGCTGGAGATGAACTGTTAAAGTAAGAATGATAAAAGGTGTGTTCAGCAGCTCCCTATGACTCACCACTTTTCAGAAATGAGAAGCTGGGAATGGAATAAAAAATAGCTTGCCTCCCTCATGTGTGTGACTGATTAAAATCTGTATCACTAATCAACATAGAATACAGTCAATGACTGTTTAATTAATTTACTGTAATTTTTGATGATCACTGCAATTACTTTTCCACGTGCTGCTACAAATGACAGTAATGATTTTCAACAGAAAGAAGGCAGCCGGTGTAGTGTGTGTCAACTCTCAGAGCAGCATCACTTTAATGACTACATGGAATTGCTTTAATATACAGAATGCAGCTTAGAGAGATCTGATTAGTTAGTTAATATTCACAATTCCCCTTACTACGAAGGCTCCTTTATTGTATAAACTACTCAGCTATATATTAGAAAACTAGTTTTTCAGAAAGAAAAATTGTAAGTGGACCTACCCTTTTAAATTTGAGCCCAACAGTCATTATTCTGCCACATGAACTGCTGTGCAAACACCTTTCCACCACTGCTTTTAACACTTACTGTAAATGGTTGTCTCCACAATCATTCCACCTTTGAGATTCTTTGGAGACTAAGTAAAGATAATGAATACGTACAAACACCAGGAAACAGATTACCTTATTGGGAAGTAAAGTGAGGTAGATTATTTATTTCACACATAACCACTTTTTATAGTTATTTTCACTCTCCTGTTTTTTTATGATGGGTGCCCAGTTTTCACCACTTACTCCTTTGATGATGCCCGTGGATGATACAGAATGTTGTGCTGATTAAACTAATTTCTCTGATGTTTCAAGTAATGTGTCTTATTTAGGATCATGTTATTACCTAACATGGGACTAACACTAACAGCATTTCTAATTGTGTTCCAGTGACATTTGTCATATCCCTGCCATTCAATGTCTTAAGCTGGTTTTATCTCTTTAGCATTTTCGATTTCAGAGAAGCTTTTAATAGTGGATTTCAATGTCTTTTCAGAGGCATGGTTTTTTTTTTACAAGGTTTTTTTTTAATAGATTTTCTTCGCAATTATGGTTGTTGGTATCTGTGTATGTATATTTATGACAGTGTTGATCATGTAAGTTTTCCAAAAGCTTTTAAGTTCTTGAAAATTGTTTGTTGATCAGCATCTGTGTTCTCTCATGACTTAACAGAAAAATTAATGTTTCCCAAATTTTAAAGCTTTTTGATCTATTTATTTCCTTTTGAGACTGTAACAGCCATATGTGTGACATCTTCCTAATGATGAACAACCTAACTGTGGCTAATTGTTGGCCTTTTCTTGAACTGCGCAGTGAAACATCATTATAAAACCATGGTCATACAAACATGTTTTATCAATTTTCTGATGAAATGCCTAATTACTTGCTGTGGTTGTCTTCGTCATGAGCTAATCAGGGAACAGTGACAATAAAAGTAACTATGTGGTAGGTCCTTGACCTCCGTTCTCACTGCAAATAAATGTCTAACATTGTTACCGTTTATGGTCATGCATTGAACATTATCATATAAGCTTTCAATGATTTCATTTCTATCTGGTATTCCATACTATGTCATTAGTTCATGTATAAATTTTAGCATACTCTCAAAGTTCTTTTGCAACCCCATAAAAGGATTATTTATGATATGGCTTTTTGTTTAATAATAACTGTAAGAATAATAATTTGCTTTATACATAATCTTCAGCTCTATTATCTGCTTGCTCCTCCTTGAGTTAGAGAGTTACCTGTATCTTGACATTCAAAATATATGCTGGAACTTGATTTTTCACGACACTGAAAGCAAAGGGATTTTACTTTAGTGACTTTTCTTCTTCATTCTCACTCTGTTAAAAGCACCAAGAGGACATAGATAGTTCCTTTGCAGGTGCTTTTAGTAGTTCTCTGGGGCATAGCCTACTTAAAATGGACAGTATTCTGCCCATAATTTTCTCCTTCTTTTGAAAAGTGTTTTCTTTCACTTCAGAACTCCAAATCACACTAATTCTTCTACTTAGAAATCCTGTTGCAACTTTGTACAACCAGAGAAAGGTTTGTCTTCCTTAGAGTTTAGATCATTACTTCCACTTGCAATTATCTTTGACTGATGCTGTTTTACCTCCATTGTTTGCTTATCCATCTGCTTTATTTAGTTTCTAGAAAACTAGAAGCAAGTAATTGAATTTTATCAATGCAATAAAAGTTTTGGTCCTTGCTAGTTAAAGTTTAATGCAGCTGAGATTGCGTAATTCAATAGAAGTTGTGGGAGGTACTCACTGCTTCATACCTTTGCTATTCTAGATCAAACTACTCTTAAATGCATGTCAGAGACAAAGAGGCTGATATTTAGTTACACTTGTGTAACTGAAGTTACATCTAAATCAGGAGTAATTGGGAGCACCTGACTTAGCTT
Source organism: Pezoporus occidentalis (assembly GCF_034315485.1). Taxonomy (NCBI): domain Eukaryota; kingdom Metazoa; phylum Chordata; class Aves; order Psittaciformes; family Psittacidae; genus Pezoporus; species Pezoporus occidentalis. The sequence continues at coordinate 2,409,980 of NW_026915769.1, forward strand.
TTTAAATGCAAACATGAAAGTGAAATCAGCAAGCCTTGACACCTTTGATGTGCTATGAAGAGAAATGGCCAGACTGCATGAATGCATGTGAGTATGAAGCCCAGCTGTTGTTCTCAGCTGTATTTGCAAAGTGGCTGGGTCTGTTATAAAATTTCTCTGTGATACTCAGAATGTAAGTGAGGAGCTTCAGTATAACCTTGCTATTCTATTTTTCAGTGTATATATAAAAGGTGTAAAATCTGCACGTGCTATTACAATTACTACAGAGCATCTAACACCTGAGGATGTAAGGGGTAGGAGTTTTGTAACTACTACAAGAGAGTTTTTTAAAATTGTTTTCTATTGTTGTAGAGAAGATTAATTGCCTAATAAAACTTGGGATGTCACACTCCTTTCTGGTTTTGATGCTACAGTTTAGTGACATTATGCAGTGCAATTGTGGGTTTAAAAGAAGTCTTCTAATTTCACATGAATTTTATACTGTGATCTGCTACTTCAATAGTACTATTCTGGATTTGCTGTAACGTAGATGAGGTAATGATCTCACTGTCAAAAAAACTTACTCGAAATATAAGAGAAAATCTAAGAACAGAAGATGCTCAGAACTGGTTTCCAGTATGTCTATCAGCTTTCATTTCTCAGTGTGCAGAGTTCCTTTAGCAATAGTCTTCAGATAACCTTTTAACTACCCACTGTTATTCTAAAGCTAAAATAGGGAATTATCAGCTCATATGCAATGAATCTGCAGTTAAGAAGAATGTAAAGAAGCAAATATTGCAATATGGAATCTATAATTTACAGAGCAAAAGGAAAAGGAGAATAAAGCATGAAACGAAAAATATGAATTATATATGTATAAAAAAGAAGATGCAGTGTCTATCATTGTATGGGGAGTGAAGGTGATAAGATTTGCATGAAAAATAGTTTGGGAATGAGCTCTGAGGCCTTGGTGCTTAACAAGCCCTGAGGTGATGAGTTGGAGCATTGAAAGACAGGGAAGGTAAACAAGCAAGCCTTGGGAGGATTGGCCAGGATGTATTTGTGGTGGGAATCTCAGTTGGAGGACAGAGGATGTGGGGGTTGTGAGAGGGTCTGCAACACTGTGATTGGATTATTTACCTGGAGAGTTTCACAGTGGCCAATGAGACTGAACGTTGTACATATGTGCAGGTTGGGAAAGTACCAAATAAGGGGATAAAAGGGGCTTGGTGGTAATAAACGAAGATTTGAGTCTCTGCATCAACTTGAGTCTGTGTCGTGAAATGCCACAGCTGTACACAAAGACTGGCTATATTCAGATTGAGGTAGACAGAAACCTTGCATATTGGCTTAATGTCCTATGCTAATAGTGAAGTTTTAAATACAAGGAAGAAAAAAAGCACACAGTAAATGAAGCATCTTAAATTATTTGAATGCAACTGATAAAAATCTAGCTGAAATATCTCTAAAAACTAGATTAAAAATAATTTATTTTCATTATTATAGTACTGGGGCAAGTAAAGAAGACTCAGAGCATTGCAGATCTTGATGTGTTTGGTTCCAAGCCCACTCTCTAGTTATGCTGTTGGTCTCCTGCCCTGACATCAAACAGTAGGCTAAACACAAGGATATGCAATGCAGAATGAGTTTCAGCATCCGTCTCTTTTAGGAACAGAAAGTGTTTCTTAGCTGTGCTTTTGTTATTAAGCAATTTCTGTTTTTCTAGGAATTGCAGTTCCTAGAAAACAGACAAGAATATTTCCAAGAGGATATATACAATTATATCTGTTATTCTAACTCAATATATTTTGAAGGAAATGGAGGCATACACATAATGGTAAATGTTTTCTGACACACCTATCATCTGTTACCAGACAGATTCTTCAGATGATGTTAATTCCCAAAGAGTTCTTGCATAAAAGCACTATAAAAGCATTTAATTTTATTTCTTTCCATGTTTTAAAAAACATTATTAGTGCTCTAGTTTGCTGTATTTAGTCTGAGCATAATATAAGATCTACATAAGGGCTGTAAATAAAAAATACGCTTTGCCATATGTTGAAAAAAAAATCTCATCTTTGTAACAGTATGATTATATTTCTGCTTAATGTAGCGATTTTGGAGGTGTAAATTTAAGACCTTTCTTATTTTCAAAACTCTTAAAATGGAAGGAAGCAGATTTTGTTCACTTTGCTATTGTAAATATCTTGAGCAGCCTCTGCAGAGAACCATCCTGCCAGCCCAGCATCTAATGTTTTCGGTGGACTACGGCCATGTTCACACTGCACAGCTGACCCACTTCAGTGCCAATATCCCAAGCTAAATGACACAGAAAAGACTGCATGCACAGCTCTTAAAAATTATTGCAGCAGAGGATCTACTGAGCGCTGATATTTGCTGCAGTGATAGTTTGTATCCTGTTTAAAAATTTGGTATCAAAGGGAATTCCTTCACGTAGTCTTTTTAGCCATCAGGAAAGTATTTATTCCTTTGGGGTTCTATTCAGTTGCTGTGGACATGCTCAGTTACCTGCTGGCTTCTAAACTGCCATTTTAATATTTTTATAGGCTTTTTTTTCTCTTTGGTTTTGAATACTTTGGTAGTCATTTGAAGAGGTGTCAAGTAGCAGGTGAATAGCAGCATGCTAAAAATTAAACTATCCTATTCGTTGTCTGAAAGGCAGCGTGACTCAGAGGAATTCACAGCAGAAGCAGATTGCAACATGTAATCAGAGGAAGTAAAATAGACTTGCCTTTGTCTAACCCATTTCAACTGCATAAAGGAAATAAGCATTGGCTTACCCTGCTGGGCTGATACTTTTCGTGTTTCTGGACAGCCAGCAGCTTTCCAAAACTGTAAGTCCTGTAGCATAACATGTGTGATTATATACAGAGCAGATGTTGCCTCTGCATGCTGTTGTGCAGAAAAGCAGGGAACAGCAAGGCAAAAGTTAGACTTCAAGAAAGTATTCCCTGTGATTTGCATCCTTGATGAGGCAGGGAGGAGCTTAACCTCACCAGAGCAAGGCAGAGAGATCTGTTCCCCTCCTACACGTTACACAGCACAGTCACTAAGTATCTGGAGAAACTCTGCCTGACTGCCTGGCACACTTCCTCTTTTGTGCTCTTCCTTGCTAGTTTGACCTTTTTTAGTCATTATTAATTAACAATATTTTCATGAGGGTGAGAACAAGTGTTTTCACTAGTCAGAATTCTGATTCCTCAACTTACAATATTTCATGTTATTGCCTCCCTGGCTCGTATTTTGTTGAGCAGCAGTAATGATTTGCCTGCTGCTTGTTGCTCTTCGATATCCAGCTGTTAAAAGCCTGCTCAGGCTAACCAGACTGCAGATTCTTACATGGACCAGTTAACGTGGAAGGGCCCAGCTGATGCACCTCAGCCATGACCTGGAGGAACCACCATGAGGCAAGCCACAATTATTTAAACTCATTCACTTGCGGATTGTGATGGTGTTTGGGTTGCAGAAGGGACATCCATCAGGACCTTCAGACCACACAGGCCTTTGGACAGACCTCAGATGGTTTCCATACTAAAGAAGAAATCAACATTAGTTGCAAAATCCATACACTGCATAATGAAGAAACATTATTCTAAATCGGGCTCTCAGATTAATGGTTTTCCTTCCTGTCCTTGCACAACACTGCAAGCTCTCTGCAGAGCAGCCAGCAGCATGTATAATGGATTCCAGACTACTTTAGTTATAATAATATTATGGCTATACATGGTCCTCTTTTTCTCAAGTAAACAATAAAGTGATCTGCCACAACAAAATGTTTCAACATCTTGGGGATGGTTCTACCCACTGCATACTATGACTTGCTTGATATTTCTCTCTCACATACCTGTTTCAAACATAGATTTCATTGCCAATTCATATCATTTAAATTAGAACACAGAAAGAAACAACAAAATAAAAATCACATATTTTTGTTTTTAAATCCAGGAAGATCCCAAACTGCTTTACAAACTGCAGATTAATCCTGCCATCTTTCTTGGCATAGTTTTTTAAACTGTCAGTTCTCTACAATAAGGATACATAAAGTCTTTGGCATTGCTGACATTCTTGATGTGCAAGAATCACTTCCCTATTATGATCATGTAGTGTCTTCTAGAACGGGCATGTTTTTTTAACTGTACTAGAATAGATGTAGTACAGGAAGCTAACAACTTCAACATCTGTCGTCATGAAAACTTGAAGACTGTTTTGGGAAATGTTTTTAGCAGTATTTTTTTATGCCCTGGGATATAGGCATCTCTCACAGGATTAAAGAATCTATTTTGTATTTTCAAAACACTCATCAGTAAACAGGAAATGTTTTTATGGTATGATGCCACATATATATAACCATGTTTGTGAGGTACTAAAGAAAAATGCTTATTTTCTTTACAGAGGAAAAAGCTGAGACAAGTTTAGGACACATTAACAATGCCAATGCAAACTGAAAACTTGATGTTATAGGTTGAAAACCTGCTGTTATCAGAACATTTAAGAGGTTGGTGTCATCACCTACAAGAATGGAAATTGAGGTATAAAATACAAAAAGATATTAATAGATTCGGTAATTAAAAAATCAGTGATGGAAATTATAACTCCAGTAGCTCCACTGCATTTCTTCACTGATAGCATTACTGCATATTTAGAAGTACTGACATAATCCATTCAATATAGACTGCAGCAGAACCAGACTCTGAGACTTTCTATATAGCAAAATTACTGTATTTTCATGTATATAATCTGCAGATTATCTAATGGAGAAATAAACAGCCAGGCAACCTCCTTTTAATCCCCACTGGTTTAGCCATTGCTATAATACACAAGTCTGTAATTTTCTGAGGGAACTGTTTACTCAAAAACCTCTTTCACATGCTGAACACCTTGCCTGAGATCACCAGTGCCTTTTTCTTGTTACTTTTTATCTGTTCAACTCAGATCAAGTCATCAGTCAGCAATGGTGAGTTTCAAAAATTGCAGGTTATAAGTTTGAAAGTATGGCATCTCTTGTGGTGTTTTACATACTGAAATACAAGGGAAAATTATAGTTTTGCTAAGGAAACATCTAGTTATTTCTTTCATTGAGCAATGAAAGGATTAGAAAACAAAACAATTTTATGGGAACTGAGGGGAGCACAGACAGACAGTTCACTGCAGAAGGGATGAGGTTTACTGGGGTGACTTATCAATGCTCATCTCCTGCAAACACAGGAAAAGGAGCATATGGTATATGCTCACCTGATCCTAACATACATTCCCCGCTTAATGCTTCAAAAGAGAAAAAGCAAAGAGACAGAACACCAAAAGTCAGTAAGGGAAAGTGACCAAGAATACTCCCAGAATTATCTAATAATTTCCTTTAATTTGTAATGGTGTGGAGGAATTGGTATGAGGCTAATATTTTTTATATATGTGTATACATTCACTCAATCACTATGGATTTTTATATACCCATATGCACACGCACATGTATTGAGCTAGAATAGAATTATTGTACTACTGCATATGCTGGTCTTAACCTGTATGGCAATTCTGACTGAAGACTGGGAAATCAATGTACAAAAAAAGCTGAAGGAATTAGGGGAAAAAAAGAGAAAAGAGGAAGAAGTAAAAAGAAGAGTGCTTACAACTAAGCACAAGCAAGTCTCCATCTTAAGTAGCACTGTTAGACTCTTCTATTGGGCAAAGCCTGCTAGAATAATCCTTAAATCTGTACTGCATGTATCCACCACTGACAACCATGCCAAAAAAAACCACTCCTCTTCCACTGATTCTTGTCCTTGTGTCAAACTATCACTACCTTTTCTATTACAAAAAATATTCAACCCTGTTTGCTCTAGATTTACATTTAAAATTAAAAAGCAAGTTATGAAATAAAAGGATTACTGCTGTCACAACCCTATCTGCAACACAGTGCTATGCAAGGGTTCAGGACTTACCCTTCTAAAATACACACCTATCTGTCCTATCTCTGCCCCCTTTCAAATCTTTACGGTCTCTTGCAAAGAAAAAAACGTGATGCCTTTCTTGACAGCTTATTTAGAGCATTATTATATTCAGCTCTTTTCTTTTGCTTCTGTTTTCTTTGGTAACAACAGTCCAAAATCATTCAATGTCATTTTGTCCTACAGCTATCAGTATTAACTTCTTATATTGCATGTTCTGCCTGCTCCTGAATTATGTCTCCCCGATTTGGTCTGCTTTTTGGGGGGCTTTATTTTGTTTTTGTAGGATTTAACTTTGCAGTAGCCTACTTGTTTCACTCTGTCAAATGAGATCAAGCTATGCTTTTTTTTTTGGCTATGCATATAAAAAAGCTAACCTGGTTTTTGTATTTTTTCTGCGTCTCATACCACAAATAGTGTGGATACGCGATATCTCACACTGAAGCTATTTCAGTGTTGCAATGTATGCAACTCTTAAAACAAGTCCAACAGACACGTAGATACACACAGCAGTTACTCTCTGATATTAGATTAAAATTAATTTTATAATGGTTGATGTAGAACAAAGACTTTCAGTTTATTTGTATCATACAGTGGTAAAACTATTTAGCACAAAAATATGCCAGAACCTCTTTCTCTGAGAACAATATTAAAAGATGACTTTTATTCCAGATTAAGAAATCACTCCTAAGCAGTAACTCTGTAAGACAATTCATGATATAAAGAATTATGTGCTAGAAATAGTGTCATTCAGCCTGAATTTGAAGGCATTTCTTAACACAGGTGAGTGTTCACACTACAAAACTACAGAGTCAAAAACTGTATCACAATATGGCTTAATTTACTTACCAGGCAGATGTACTCTGAAAAGTCATCAGGGGTGGGCTTAAAGCATCTCCTTTTAAAGTATGCACTGTCTGTGATGTTTGAGGCTGTGTCTGAGTTTGAGGCTGTGTCTCTGGTTGAGGCTGTGTCTGTACTTGGCTTGGATCCTGAGCAGGGTTAATCCATCGGCTCTGTCCCTGTGTCATCCACTTTCCCTGGATGCCCCACCGTGCCAGGTAAAATTTGCAAATGTCATAGTTCATTGAAGAGTAATATAAAAGGTCCAGTATAAGCAAGATCACCACAAAAAAGCCATAGATCCACACTCCTAACAGTGCACTGTAGTTGCTGTGAAAGAAAAGAGAGAAAACATAAAAGTTATCTATATATCAGTAATGGTTGTAGCATTAGTTTGTCAAAGATAACATATATAACATACTATAATAGTAATATAATATAATAGGGTGAAACAAAAATTCTGTTCTAAAGCATGTGTCCTTAAAAATTATTCATTATTTCAATCTAAATACTGCTATATGCATGAAATAAGAGGTTTTTAAAAACTAAGTCACCCTGTCTCACAAACATTTTTATTTCTCCCTCTCATCTGAGTATTTGCATCAGCACATAAGTGTGATGTACAATTAGCTTTGATGCTTATGTATTGGTTGATGGATCGTATGTCTTACTCTGCAAATTCTCTCTCCCAGAGTCACCCTACTGAATGTGACAGGGCATTTATGAGTGATGGTATTAAACATATAAAATATGCTTAAAAACTGAGACTGAAGAGTGTCTACACTATTGAAAACTTTCACTGCTGACATATATTATAAACCACTTGCCTTAAAAGATGTTTAATGTGCTTGGATTTGCTCTGAATGTAATAATTAATTATTGCTGGATACAGTAGGTACTAGTAGAAGTATAGGCTTCCAAGAGCAACTATTAAAGATCCCTTAGTTTGCTGGTAATAAATTGAAGAGTAATATAAAAAGAAGAAATAACATAGACAAGATCATATACAATACATTCCACGTGAAGGAAAATATGTACTACATTTATAAGTATACATTTGTATAGTTGTAATGTGTATATATAGGTAAAAGCCATGAAAATTATCAGATGCTGACATGGTGCACAGAGCTGTAAAGCTATGACAGGTGACTAAAGATATTAAAAGAAACTGGGGGCGAAGGAGGAACAGGTATAAGGGATCAAGAATTTAGAGATCAAAAGGGTAAGAAATGCTAAAGCCCTGCTGGAGATGCAATATTATTAAAAGAAAAATGACTGTCAGGTGTAAATGCAGTTTGGACTGGAAACTCTGTGAGTGAGGAGAATGAGGTCAGAACAAAGAAGGAAAGAAATGGATAAGAATGGGATGTCAGATATACAGCAAAGAAGGCTAATCTGGACCTAGGAGTTAATATGGAAGTATGTGTACCAGAGACTGTGAAATAAACAGCCAGCAGAAGGGATACTACCAAAAAAAAATGTCATTAGGAAGACAGTCTTGGAGGAAAATTGCACTGAATTAAAAAGTGGGCAACTCACATCTACATGAGCCTAAACTTACATAAATTAAATTTGAACACACACTCAACCATGATTTCTTTCACATTCAGAAATACTTTGAGAGAACTGGATTTTATCAGAACATTGATCAAAACAGAAGTGCTTTGAGAATGAAAATGCTGAGAAGACCTAGAGATGCAAGCCAGAAAGATATTTTTACTTTTTAAAAACATGTCCCAAGCCTTTTCAGATGTAAAACATTTCAAGTCTCTGCTTTGAACTTTCACTTCCATTTAAAGTTCTCTGTGACTCTTTCATTTTATACTCTAAAAATAAAAACCCAAACCAAAAACAAAAGAGGATTTGAAACAAAAATCAGATAGAAATGATTTTCCATAGCAAATAACTGTAAGTAACAAAAGGAAGGTCAGAACTGCTAATGGGTCCACCCCGTGTAATTTTAGGATTATGCACACCTAGGATTTAAAAACAAATTCAGTATATTTCCAGGAGGATTAGAAGTAGAAAAAATACAGTGCTTCTGAAAACCTTTAACTCAAGAGTCTTTCGCCCTACTAAAGACTTACACATGCATGCTTAACTTCACACAACCGTGGTTGGATATTTGTAATGCATTAAAATGTTTGCAGTTCAGACACTTCAAAATACAACAGGATCTGATTAATGCAGGCTTCTCAGCAGTGTCACTCTTGACTTTCAGTGCATTTATACCTATTGGGGTAAAACTCTTCTCTTTCCACTGAATCACTGAATGGTTTGGGTTGGAAGGGACCTTAAAGATTGTCTGCTTCTAACTCCCTACCACAGGCAGTGACACCTTCCACTAGATCAGGTTGTTCCAAGCCCCATCCAACCTGGCCTTGAATACTGCCAGGGATGGGGCAGCCACAGCTTCTCTGGGCAACCTGTGCCAGTGCTTCACCACCCCCACAGCAAAGAATTTCCTCCTAATATCTTCTCTAAATCCACCTCTTCCAATTTAAAACCATTGCCCCCTGTCCTATCCCTACATGCCCCTGCAAAATGTCCCTCTCCAGATTCCTTTTAGGCACTCTTTAGGTACTTAAAGGCTGCTCCAAGGTCTCAACAGAATCTTCTCTATGCTGAACAAGTCCAACTCTCTCGGCCTGTCTTCATAGAAGAGGTGTTCCACCACTCTGATCATCTTCATGGCCTCCTCTGGACTCACTCCAACAGGTCGATGTCCCTTTTGTGTTGGGGTGCCCCAGAGCCAGATGCAGTACTGCAGGTGGAGTTTCATGAGAGCAAAGGGGCAGGACCACCTCCTTTGACCTGCTGGCCACGGTACTTTTGGTGCCACCCAGCATACGGCTGGCTTTCTGGGCTGTGATCACACACGGCTGGGTCATCAACCAACACCCCCAAGTCTTTTTCCTCCAGGCTGCTCTCAATCTGTTCTCCACCCAGCCTGTATTTGTGCTTGGGACTACCCCAATTGATGACTCTGCAGTAATTAAAACTCCAGCAGGTTGAGTATCTGCTGCAATTTCATCAAAGAAATAGTGATTGAGGAAAGGGATGATAGAGGTTTGTTTCTGCAGCAACTGAAAAGATGCCTCCAAAACCAAGTATAATATACAATGAAATGAAATAAAATAAATCAAGTGCTTTGAATGGAAAAAAAAAAAAATCAGTTTCAGAAACTGTTACAAGTTTTCTGCTACTATAAAGAAAATGGAAGTGAAGCCTGGAGAAATCAGGAAGAAATACACTGTAAGAAATCCTATTCATCACTAATACCAGTAGGATCCATTTTACTAATAGGTGAGCTGTACTTGATCTATAACAAGAATGGAAATTGTTTTGACAACAATATGAGAGCAAGGAACTCTTCTTACAGTTAACTTAAAAGAATTTGTTTGTATTTTAGGTATTTAGTTTCACCCATCAAAATTTTGGTTAGCAAAATTAGACCTATTTTGAATGTTCCAATTTAAAGCAACAATTTATAAATCATGCCATATGTGAGTTATCCATCTGCTCCTTCTAAATAACATCTGTTTCTCACAAGGACAAATTGAAGGATTGCTTTAATTAACAAACAATGGGACAACAGGACTATCAAGAGGGCCCTGTGAAAAATCACAAGCAAAATTAATAAGTAGTATGTTTTGTACACAGAGGGTAATTCCATACTTTGATATTTTCCTTTTCTCAGACTATTAGGATGTAATGGCTACTAATTATAGAAAAAATAAAATTCCCCTACAAATTAAGATAATGTCTTAATTAGAAAACAGACCAAACTTCTTACTCTGTAAGGCCAGAGACAGAAGAGAGAACTTGGAATCAAAAACCAATTAAGACTTGCTCTCATTTCACTGAACTGAATGATTTAATTGTTAAAGTTTCATATTGCAATCTGATTTTCCTGTTTGTTTTTTTTTGTGTAGAAGTTTCATTTAAACTAAAAATAAATGAAAAGTGAAAAGATTCCAAGTTTACCAAGATTCAAATTGCAGGGGTTTGTTCCTTCACAGGGACAATCAAGTATAATCAGTTTTTTCGGTGAGGTTGTATCTCCTCTCCACTTCCCCACCTGGGTAGCTTGCCCTGCCCTGCCAGTTCTCTTGCTCATCCCAGTCAATTATTTTGGAGGATTCTGCTTAGGCTCAACACAAAGTTTAGCAGTACAACACTAAAAATTCATTCTAAAGCTGTGTTGCCCCATCTTCTACTGCTGCTGGCACTCAAATACAAAAGCTAAATCTGGAGGATAAGTTACAAGACAATTTCCTTTCAGCTTCCCTGTGAAACAGGGTAATTCACAGACCACCAGAAAAGCTTAGTAGGTCGTTATTTCAAGACACTTCATCTTTTAAGGAAGTATGGTGTGTATTTGGATTAGCCTTGATACAGAGCCCACTTGCATAAGTGGAAAGGTTTGTTCTGACTTCAGGGAGCCTTGAACTGGGCTCTTTGAGAACAGTAAATTCTTTTACCATCTATCTCCTCCTATTTCATCTACAGAGCCTTGCTTAGATTTCTCTAACACCCTTACATGCAAATAAAAAGTCAGGTACTTCTATTACTGTTATTACCCACATGACTCCTTCCATCTAATCCATTAACTTTTTGAGACAGGACAAGCAGGTTAGGACCAGGATATATTTCTTTTTTACAAGAGTTTGTTTGTTTTTTTTTTTATGTGCAACACATGAACAGAAAATAGTTAATTTGGGAATTCAGGCTTAAAAACCCAACAAATCAGAACAATTGTGAGCAGAATTCTACAGCTGCAGAGTTTAAATGTGGGCAGATGGCCATGGAAACTGCTTCTTTCCCTATTTTCTTTAAACAGGGCTGCTACTCGGAGTAGTAACACCTTCTCAATGTTGCCTTAAGGAAATGCAAGCTTACATCCCAGGAAATGCTTCATGCTTCAAACACTGTGGAAATCTGTGCACTTTTTATGTATATACTTTAAATGTGATATTTTTTTCTATTTTGCTTTTATTATTATCTCAAGGTATTTTCCCAACCCAATGTTTTCATGCAGAATCTGTTACTGCAGTACCTAAAAGGTCTTCCCAGCTAAATTGCATATTTTTGCAGCAGTTGGTAGTGGAATTGACAATCTTATTTATTTATTTATTTGCTTCCTTGCAAACATGACTTTCTGGGAGATATTTAAGCAAATGACAGCTCTGCAGGGGATGTGCTGTACCTGTGCTATTTTATCCTCACATTGCTTTTGGTGCAATGCTGTAGTGTGGTGTGCAAAAGCCATTCAATCCTGAAAAACTAGAATAATAGATAAGGAAAAACATGGATGCATTACAGACTGCCATAACACTGTTCCAGTATCAGATTAAGCACCCCATGGATAGTAATATTGCTGATAATCGACCAAAACATGCATAATAGAAAATCTGAGAGGGCGTGAATGTTAGATTGAAGTGAATGTCTTAACTTACTAGGCAAAGCTTTATGGAAAAATACTTTGGATGGCAGAACTTATCTGTTAGACACCATTGGTATTTCTATATTTAATACTAAATGAATTTTTCACATTCAAAAATATTAGACTGATTAATCTGCACAATCACAAAGATATAATAGCCCAGTATTATGCACTTTTAAAAACATAGAAATTTTTTCTTATAGTAATGGAAAAAATGTAAATAAACCCGGCTATAGTTATACCATGTGACTGTAGAAGACAGATGTGCTTTTTCAGCTGTGCAACAACAAAGAAGTTACAAGTCACTTCATTAATTTTTCCCTCAACTGTATTATAAAACATGAAACTTGTTTTGATGATCGCAAGAATGGCCAAGGGGAAAAATAAACCAAATAATAATATTGAAATAAACCAAGTAATAATATTGAATCACTCTTCCCTGAAAACTATAATCCTTTCTTTCAGTTCACAGCTACTCCCCTACCCTAAATCATTCTCCCCAGCCACAGTAAAATAGGTTTCATTAGAATTTTTTTTTCAGTGGTGTGTGAAATTAGATCCAAACAAAGAGTTACTGTAAAGTGAACCCTGGATGTATTAGAATCCAAATAAAGTTAAATTACCGTATATGTTAAATAAAGTCAGAGTGTACTAAAATGCTTTTTACAACATTTTTAATGTAGGCATCTAAGCTTCACTTCTTTCTGCCCTTCTACAGCATACTAAAATTACTGGGCAGTTTTCTAGTAATCTCAGTGAGTTCAGTGAGGAGATCTCTCTCCCTCTATCTCACTACAATGGTAGATTTTTACGTAGAAAGTTAGCGTCTCCATTTTCCCAACCCTGACTGATATCAGAAGTGATGTTTCAGGAAGTGACAGAAAAGCAATATCAGTTCCACTCTTTCAATTTCTCTAAGCTACATCTCCAGAACCTTTTTATTGTATTTAGCATGATTTCACACACCTTGGCAAAAGATCAGCACACAGCTAAATGTCCACAGGAAATTCTGGATGGCAACATACATGGTAAATAGTGTGTAGGTAGGCCTCAAACCATGAATCATACCAACAGAGACTACAGGCGTAGCTCCTTCTCCATCACAACAGAATGAGCTGACTTTTTAAAGAAAAAAAAAAACAACCAACCAAAAAAAAACCCAAATCCAAAATTCCAAATCAAACAGATGGCTAAATGAAAATAATGCAATACTGACACTACTCCCTGAATATTTTCATTAAAATCAATATTATAGTTCATAGAATACCAAATTACATCTTCCCCATTGAGGAACTGCTCACACAATGGCCCTATAATTTATTTTGGGGGGGGGGGAGGGGATGGGCAAGGGGTGTGCATGTGTGTGTACACATACATATGTGAGCAGACATGAAAGCAGAGAATGCAGGAGGCAGAGAAATGTTCTATATCCCAGTGCATATTTTGCAATCAGACTGTACCTGTTCCCCTGCATGTTTGATTTGGAAAGTGGCTGATTGCTCTGTCTATTTCATAGAATCATAGAATGGTTAAGGTTGGAAGTTAGGGTTGGAAAGGACCTTAAGATCACCTAGTTCCAACCCTCCTGCTATGGGCAGGGATGACTCGCACTAGGTCATGCTGCCCAAGACTCTGTCCAACTTGGCCTTGACCATTGCCAGGAATGGAGCATCCACAACTTTTCTGGGCAAGTGCCTCTTCTGCCTCTTCTTCCAGTGCCTCACCACTCTCACAGTAACAAACTTTTTCCTTATATCTAACCTGAACTTCCCCTGTTGAACTTTAAACCAATTGCCTGCTGTCCTACTGCTACAGTCCCTAATGAAGAGTCCCTCTCTGGCACCCTCATAGTTCCTCTTCAGATACTGGAAGGCTGCTATGAGGTCTTCATGCAGCCTTCTCTTCTTCAGGCTGAACAGCCGCAACTTTCTTAGTCTGTCACCATACAAGAGGTGCTCCAGCCCCTTGATCATCCTCATAGCCCTTCTCTGGACTTGTTCCAACATTTCCATGTCCTTCTTATATTGGGAACACCAGAATTTTACACACTACTCCAAGTGAGGTCCTACAAGAGTGAAATATAGGGTCAGGATCACCTCCTTCGACCTGCTGGTCACGCTCCTTTTGATGCAGGCCAGTACATGGTTGGCTTTCTGGGCTGGGAGTGCACACTGAAGCTGGCTCATGCTCAGTTTCTCATCAACCAACACCCCAAGTACCTCTTTGCTGGGCTGCTCTACTCAGGTTGTTAGTGAAAAGAACAGAAGGACCTTACCTTAGTAATATCTGGCCACATCCCATACTCTGTGATGAAGTTGCCTGTTAGGCAGACTTGGTTGCTTATCAGGGTTGGTGCAGGGTTTACAGAACATTAAGGGAAGAAATAAATTTGCTGTGTGCAAGACAAAGAACTGCGTGTGGGGGCAAAAGCCATGCTACTCCATTCTTGAGACTTTCTTTTTACTACTCTGAGTGTGAAGCAGTTTGTGGCTCTGTCTGTGAATGTATGCATAACCCTTCTGTACTAAGAGTCCTGTTAGGACCTCTTTTCAGGCAGTCATCCAGACGCTGCCATGTAGCACAGTCATCCCAGTAAACAAAGGGGAAGCACATCCGACTTTTACCATGGAGCAAGAGTAGACTATGCATTGCATTTGGGCACTGGGGCATACTATGGTATAAACTCCAGAAGGCTGCCTAGAGGCATATTAACAGTTGAATAGCCCCAGGTGAGGGTTCTACCAGTTACTAGGTTGTCTGGACTTCACAAAGAGTGGAGAAAACGTATAGCCTTTAATCGGCACGTTAGACTTGAAGTGTCTCCCCAGTGTTCTGTGTGATATGTTCTCATGATGTTCTCAGATGCATTATCAGGCCAAATTTCACCTCGAGGACATAGCTGCACATGCAATAACAAGACAGTATAAATCCACATTAATATAAAGCATCTTACAAGGGCAGAGTCTATTTTTGTCTTTCTTTTACACCACACAGTACACAGACTCCTTTATAATAGGTGATTGTCATGTAACAACTGTCAAGTTAGAGTATGCAACTCCTACATGTATGCAAGATTCAGACTTCTCTAGGTAGAGCTGTATAAGGAGGGGCTGTTCAGGAAAATGACAGTTTGCTGGCACAGCTGCAAGCAGTGAGTATTCCGACACCATAGCCTCCTAGCAGCCCTGCACCTGCTTCCGTGGGAATGAATGACAACACACTGACTGACTTTTGCACTGCAGAAAACAACACTAAAATCCCTGTAGTAAACACAAATCAATAGACTGAAATTCCAGTTGTCTTTAATCTTCCCCTTCTTTGCTTTGAAGGGAGTGCATACAAGAAAAAAATGTCAGGGGAAAGCAGATTGATCAGAATTCAACCTGGGGGGTTTACATCAGCTGAAAGTTGCCTTCTGCACCAAGAGAAATCGTAGCAGATTGGTGTGGCTAGAGTAGAAAACACTAAGCAACAGACAAACCACAAGTGAAGATTTTGTCATTGTAAATAGGTAATCAGTAACAAAGATCTACTTGGTACTTTGGTTCTTTATGAACAGTTACTGACATTTGTCTTAAGAAGACAGTCGCCAGAAGTACATGGATGTATCCCAGGTAACAGGCAAGGAGGCCACACAGTATTGATACATAAGCAAATGCGTTCTGTTCCCCAACATCAGTGATTACTCTCCTAGCAGTGTTTATAGCCCATATCAAAGCAAAAAAGCAAAGGTAAAATATCCTTTCCTTTTGGAGTTCTGTAGCAGCAAAAAACTTTTAGTAATGTTTTTCTGTATGTGCAATTATTCTAATTGCTTCCATCATTAAGCACACGTTGGACTATGTTATTAGACCAGGAACAGTTTGGTGAAGAGTACTTTAAAACTCATTTACTTACTTATGCATATATCCATCTGCGTTCCCTGTTAAGTTCATCTGCATAACAGTCTGAAATTCTGTCTCATTGCAGCAGTATTTAAATACTGTGTTGTTATGGTGACAGCAAAAGATGTAAGATTTATTGTCAGAAAGACGGGGGCAGTGAAAACCAAAGTGGTAGCGACCTTTGTAGTCCGTATACGGCTCACAGACCCGAAAATGTGCAGACAACACTGTAAAACAAAGAACAATATTGGCTTTGTGAGTCACTTGTGTTATCTGTATGATATAAACTGTCATTTTTCATTGGTTAAGCTTAAACAATTGTCTGATTTCTGAAAAACAGGAATGTTTCAGAACTTTCAACATTATAATATTTAGTATTAAAAGAGTACAATATTTCACCTCTTGTTTTGAGTTTAATTGTAACTGTTTCTGATTACTATTAGTCCTTGTAAGGGAAGAAATGCCCTCTATGTCAGTAAACACAAAAATATTTAGAGAAACGCTTTGATACTGCTGTTCTAAATATATGGATATCCATAAACACCAACAATGTCCATGTTTAAGTCTCCTGGGATGACTTCATAAAATCAAAAAGTCTGTGCAAAAACTGCAATAAAAGTTTGATTTACAGTCACTGTTCTTGACAGAAAATACCTTCTCTAGTGTAAAGGTCATTCTTTGATAAGGATTATTCTGCCAAAAATAGTAGTTACAAAACAGCGTAATAGATCTGAACAACCTTGATTTTTCAAATAGATAGAACTAAAAAAATACAGCTCTTCATGGGAGTTTTTACATTTCTCCTTTATTAAATGCTCATATAAAGTGTTTAATACATCTCTGAGAACATCTTTTACAGGAATATGTCACACTGATTTCATCATAACTTTTCTTGGGGGGGGGGGGGAGGGGGTGGAATCCTCTCCATATATATCCCTTGAAAACAGACTTGAGGCTGATGGTTGTGCTGCAACAGGCACACTGCGGTTACACCTACATGGTAAGACTGTGGGCAGATGCAAGCTCTCTGACCATACTTTAAGCCTACTGATTGCAAACAGCTCTGAACTGGAAGCCATGCAGTTGTCTTAGCTTTCAAGAGCTAATAAAGCTTGCAGAGGGGCAGGATATAGATCCCTTCTAGTACAAGCATAAGCAACCACACATGACTCCCTGGTTGATCAGAAGAGCCTTATAAGAGACAACATTTGGTTCCACATTCTGCCAACATTTGAACTGATTTATAGTTTATGTTATATAGGCCTTAAGACATCATTTAAGATTACATGTACTGTACAGAAGACCCAGAAACCTTACACTCTACAGAAAGTGAAATATAAAAGTCACTTCTAAATATTCTTGGCAGTGAAATGTTTTTATTCTAATTAGAGAACAAAGACACAGTGATGCTATGGATCACTTCATGAGGTTTCACCAATTAGTAAAGGTTATTCACTTTAAACTGACAGAATTAACCCTTGTAACTTGGTGTATGCTTTTTTGTATCAATTTACCAGTACAAGAGATTACAAATAATGACTTGCACGGATTTAGCTTAACTCTATTGAATCTCTCTGCACAGCCCCTGCTGATCTGTAAATGCTTCTATGCACCTTACCCATCTAATCCTTATTTCTTTCTATGTTGCTTGAAAAAGGCTATTCCTAACATTTTGTTTCTCTATTTTATAAAATGCATTAATTTCAAGAATTTCTCACTCTATTTCTGTAAGTCTAGTAAAATTTTAAAGATTGTGACCTTGGAGATTACTTCTTTATTTGTGTGTATAGAGGGAGCCTACAACACAAAACAAAATGAAAACCATTATAAATGTTTTACATTTATATATATGTGTGTATATATATACACACACACACATTTGCATGCACACAACACACATCTGTCATCATTAACAAAAGAGAAAATCCTTTTGTAGATTCATTCATTCAGGAACTGAAAGTACTAGGAGTATGCTCTTTCTAAAGGAAGATAGATACTGAGAAAACTAGTTACATATGTGTTTTTGGCCTACCTGGAAAAAAATGTATGTTCCAAATCTGTGAATGCTATAATCAGCAAAGAAATTGTCTTTTAGACTTAGGTTTCCAAAACCCTCTCTAAGTCTTGCAACAGGATCTGCATGGTCCAACTCTATTGAAAAATCCTCAAAACATGTAATCACATGAACATATATTTGTTTGAACAAGTACTTATTTTCCTGCACCCCTCCTTAATTAACATAACAATAAAGAAAGTGTTCCAGGATTAAGTTTCAAAAAACCTCAGTGGTTGCAGTTAGAAGGGAGGTCATTTGGTGCAACCCCTTTGCTCAAGTAGGGTCACCTAGAGCCTGCTGCCCAGAAGCTTTTGAATTCTCTCCAAGGATGGAGATCTACAACCACCCCAGGCAACCTGTGGCAGTGCTCAGTAACCCTCACACTGAAAAAACTGTTACTTGACGCTCAGAGGGAACCTTCTGTGTTTCAGTTTGTGCCTATTACTTCTGGTCCTGTCACTGAGCACTAAACAAAAGAGACTGGGTCCTTCTTCTTTGCATCTCCCCTTCAGGTCTTTACACACATTAGTAAGATTCTTCTCGAGACTGAACAGTCCAGCCCTCTCAGCCTTTACTCATATCAGAGATGCTCCAGTCACATTCATCATCTGGTACATTTTTACTGAACTCTTTCTAGTAGCTCCATCACCCTCCTTGACCTGCTGGCAGTAATCCTACTAAAGGAGCCACAAAGACAAAGAGATTTCCAGGCAGCTGGCCCCCAACATATACTGGTGCCTGACACTGTTACTCCACCAGAAAATGCAGGACTTAGTACTTCCCCTTGTTAAACTTCATAAGGCTCCTGTCAGCCCATTTCTCCAGCCTGTTCAGGTCCCTCTGGGTAGCAGCACAACCCTATGGCACATCAGCCACTCTTCTCACTTCTCTATCAACAGGAACCATTTGTGTTTGTTTTTTTTTCTCCCCACCTTCTCTGGTGTTCTCCATATCCAGCTGAAGGATAACTTTCACTGAACCTACAGATTTCTTAGCAGAATTAGATGGCTTAATGTATGTACTACTTCAGTTGCAGCCACAGAGAAAATATTACTGATCTGATCAGTTTGACAGTTCTCAGGTTTTAGCCATCCTGACTTACACCTTCTTAGTTGGAGTATCTGCACTTTGATTATATCAGCTGCTCCTACGGAAGAAAGTTTTCTTCTTTGATAGATGGAGCGTAACACAAATTTTATCATGCGGCTATCAACAGAATCATAACTTTTTTTCAAGACTGTTAAGCTGGCGCAGGTGAACAGCAGTCCTGAAAGGTTATACCTGACCTGTATACACATCTAGTGCATCTTATGAGAATTAAAACTCATTCTTTCTGTTGCATAAGCAATCAATACTTCTGAAATTCTGAATCAATCAATCAATCAATAATTCTGTAATTATTCAGTGGTCTGAGAGAGACTGTATTGTAAGAATGCACTACAGGACTATAGTACCCTAAGAAATTTAGCTTGCTCATCACCACAAAGTGGTTTTCTTCACAGCACATGGAAACTGACCCCCAATTTCTAGATGGGTCCTTTGCCTATTCTAAAAGGAAAACAAACCCCAGACTTCTTTGGGGATGAAACTGGGGGAAGGATTACTGCAGAATGAAAGGAGAATGAAGATAATGTCAGGTCAGAGGAGGAGTGATGTCTGTAACAAAATGCCCTAAGTAAATCCTTATATAGTAAAATGTATGTCAGTGATGAAAATAAATGCACAAATAAGAGCATAACATGATGACTGAGTTACAGTCTGAATTTGGTAGAGAGTGTGTGGTGGGTTAATCCTGGTAGGCAGCTAAACACCACACAGCTCCTTGCTCACTCCCCCTCCCAGTGGGATGGGTGAGAGAATCAGAAGGGCAAAACAAGAAATTTTGGAGGTTGAGGTAAAGACTGTTTAATAAATGAATAAGGAAAACCACCCGAACAACCCCAAAACAACAACAAGCCCCCATTTCCCCCCCCCCCAAAAAAAAAGAAGTGATGCCAAAGCACTCGCTCACTACCAGCAGACTGATAGCCAAACCAGTCCCTGAACAATTTCTTGATGAACTCCAACCTAGTTTTATTGCTGACGTACTGTTACATGTTACAGAATATCACTTCTGCCATTTTGGGTCAGCTGTGCCAGCTGAGTCCCCTGCCAGGCTCTTGCCCACACCAGCCTCCTCACTGGGGTGCACAATAAGAAACAGAAGCAGCTTTGGCCCTGTGTAAGGACTGTTCAGCAGTACCTAAATTACTGATGTGTTACCAGCGCTGTTTTGGTCACCAATCTGAAAGACAGCACCATTTGGGCTGCCCTGAAAAAAATTAACCCCACACCATCCAGACCTAGTACACAGTGAAAAAAAAACCTATTAATTTATTGTGACCTGTGTAATTTTACTTGCTGTATTTCCTTCTCTGAGAATCAAAGACCCAATAAACAAAGTAGGTTTTTTAATGTATTTTTCCTGAAAATAATTTTACTTAAATCCTGAGGATTAAAAAGCCTTATTTCTACATGCGCAAGTATTGTACCTGAAAAGCTCTAAAGTTGCCTGTTGCAGAGATGGCAGCTGTTTCTGAAGTGGAGCTGCAAGTGCAAATTCTCATATTAGTTTTAAAAAATATTATTAAACAGGTCAGTGATATGGATGTTTGTATCTGTTCCTCCTAATTTTGAGAGGACAATAGTCTGCCATGCCTCAAATGACTGATTGAAGCTCATTTTAGTATTTATCTACTCTACCTTAAAAAATAAACAGCCAGTGCACATCAAACTGTTACTTCCCTCTGTGTTCACAGTTATGGATATGCATAATGTTGATTAAATTTTTAATTTAGCTACTAAATTTTTAAAGCCCCAAAGCTTTCAGAACGGCTGGTCTGTATAAACTTTCCATATGGATCCACAAAAATATTCACTTGCATGCAATATACTTCACACTATGCCAATCATTTGAGAGCCTCTTGCTAATTCTGCTCTATGAACTCTCATTTCTGACTTCAAAGAAAAAATACTGTAACGTGCAAATAATCTGACAATTTTTGCTTGTTAATATAAGCCTTGCTGTCATCCCTGTTTTTATGAATGTGTTTCAATCCATTACGTGAATGTAAGGATCAACATTACTGCAAAACAAATCTAAGAGTTAATGGTCAGAAAGGTTATTCATCTAGCATGACTGCATGCTGCTCCTCTCACACTCCCATGCAGCTATTACAACTGTTAAGTTTTTACAAATCCTAAAAATGCACACCATTTATGGTACTGAAATAAAATCAGTCTGAAGTTTCAGTACTCTCAATCCAATTTCATCTTTTTTTTTTTTTTAAATGAAGCCATGGCCTCCCTGTTCTGAACTGAAACCTTTCTTTTCAGTCTTATTTGTCCCTGCTCCAAGATCATTCTAGCCAGAAAAGTGCATTTCTTCCCTAAACGCACAGCTAAAGCTGCCAAACTGCAACCTCATTGCGAGCCGTGACCTTGGTATCTGACCACACCTCTGCTCCACTGCTTCTCTCCTTTTCTAACACTATGAAGACTGGACTCTTGAGAACAGCTGCCCTGGGAACTTTTCTGTTACTCATGCCTTTACTTTCATTCTGTCTGTGGAGCAAATGAAAGTTATACCTCCAATTGTTAAGTGTGATTTCCAGCCATGCATACAGATTTTAGAAATGTAGTATTAAGACTGTGAATCTTAGTGTATCAAAGACTTGGAAGTAAAGCATGACCTTATAGACTTAAGTCTAAATCTAGAGAACTCAGAAGGAGTCTTGCCAGTAGATTTTCATTTCAGCTCAGTTTAAAAGTCATGTCCGTATTATTCCAGAGAGAGTAGCTTCCAATAGAAACAGCAGTTTCAAATAGTACTTCAGAGACAGTACTTCTCTTCTAAGAGGAGAAACAAACAAACAAACAAACAAAAACCAAACCCAAAACACTGGTTTATGTTTGGGTTGTATCAGGAATAGGTGCCTATATACAAGTATGTATATATATCAGTAGCTGACTACTTTTATTTGCACACAGGATGTAATCATAGTGTCCCATTCAACTGGAAGATAGGTATTTATATCATCTTGAGGAAAACGGTTGAGAAGTGGGATCTCGGGAGGTCTCTAGTTGAAGTCCCCTATAAAGGGTAGTAAAGGTATAAAAACTTAACAGAAATGAACAAAAGGGATTGGAGCAACTGGAGAAGTTTTGCGATGTTTGATCACTGGGATACATTTACTGAAGTCTTCCTGAATAATTGACTTCATTCATGAACCAGGGGAATAACTTTCTGAACTGACTTTAACCGGGAAAAAAGCAAAGAAGCTGGTATAACCCCTGTGACTGCTTCTGCTAGTGGAGGAGTGTAGTTACACAACTAGGGATACAGAGCCATACATAGGGGCGTCAGTGGAAGGACTCGAAAGGAAAATAGTGTTTTAAGATTAGTCTACTTGATAATATTATAACCCTGTTATCAAAAGGAGTGTGGCAGTTACAGCCAAATAATGACCTATCATTAGCAAGAATCAACTTGAATGCTTCTAAACAAGCAATGAGACTGTGACAACAAAACTCACACTTGAACTAATTGACAAGAATCTAACCCTGCATACAAAGTACTAATACCTTTTTTCTGGAGCACAAGGATACTTTAAGATACATAATACCTGGTAAAGGTTTTAGTGTGGTGGTTAGGTATGCAATGTAGTAGAAGTGGATAAGGAACAGTGATGGGAAAAACAATCTTCTGGGATCAAAAGTGCTTCAAGAATTGAGGATAAAAGAGGTTGTACTTACAGTTAAAAACTCACAAGATCAAATCCATTTGGGCTATTTTTATTTTTTTTAGAAAAATATTCACTCAATTACAGAAAACCTTAATGCCATAAATAACATGTGATTAATAAATACAACTAATAGTCACAGCAGTCAACTAACTCTCAATATAACAACTGACAGTTTTCTGCACAAATCCTTTCTGTGTGCTAGTAGCAAACACCTAGGGCAGATCTAAGCATCAGGAAAAAAAACTGCTGGAATTGCTCCCTGGTCCAGCCACTTTTTTAGATTTCAAGAAAATAACATAATATTTACATATCATGTTGTCATGCCTTTTTCTTTTAAATATACATAATAGTTAAGTTACATTGTAGCTAAATGCATTACAAGTTACATCGTAGTAACATGTATAATTATTATGTTGTTAGTTACATTGTAGCTAAATGTGCTTCAAGTTACAGTGTATTACAGTAACATTTACATTGTATCTAAACGTATTACAAGTTACACTGTATCTAAAATGTATTCACGTCGACAACTGCCAAGGTTCCAAGTTCAATCCTTCACATGCTTATATACTCTTGAATGCGTATGCATAAAATCACCTTGCTCTGCTTCCAATAGATTGCTATTTAGCAAAGCAAGTGGATAGTATGGTGGTTGAGATTGCTTTATTCTTTTAGATGAGCTGAAAAACTAGCTCGTATCAGAACTGCTTCTTTTAAATTTTCAGCCTGCTTTGCCATGTCAGTGTCCCACCACCTTTTCCTTCTTAAATTTCTATTGCATTTCAAATTCCAGCTTCCAGTTTTTAAATACAAAGAGGCTTTATTTATGTATTACTTAGTTAACAATCTTGTTTGTTTTATAGGAACCCAGTATTAAGTTGCAACTAATTTTTCCCTGTGGCACATACTGGTGAAAGATAAATTCAAAGTACGAAAGTTACCTGCTGACAAGAGTAATGAAAGCAGAACCATCAGCACATTCAAGGACTGTTGACCACAACTTGTCATCGTTGGCCTTCATTGATCCATTAGAGAATTACCTGTTTGAAAAGATGCAAATTCACTGTTAGGTGTATGTTTCATCTCACTTTCATTGTTCAAAATTTTACTCCTCCACAAAGCATTGGAAAAAAGAGATGGCTTCCCAAAATAAGGAAAACAAAACAAAGAAAACACCCAACAACAAAAAAAAAACAACAACCCCCCCCCCCCAAAAAAAAAAAAAAAAAAAAGAAGAAGAAAAAAAAAACCAACCCAAAAATCCCATACTTTTTTTTTCTGGACTTAAATAAATTCTCTATGATTTCATTCAAATTAATTTCTCATTAATATTTACAGCTATGTACATACTTTTCATTAGCCCAGAGTTGAGATAAATCATATAAAGTACTTATTGGATTTTCACACCTCCCCTGTAACCTACATTCAGAAAAACTATGCTTGCAGGTAACAGTTGGGTCTGTTCAGCCTGGAGAAGAGAAGGCTGCGTGGAGACCTCATAGCAGCCTTCCAGTATCTGAAGGGAGCCTATAGGGATGCTGGGGAGGGACTCTTCATTAGGGACTGTAGTGAGAGGACAAGGGGTAATGGGTTAAAACTTAAACAGGGGAAGTTTAGATTGGATGTAAGGAGGAATTTCTTTCCTGTTAGGGTGGTGAGGCACTGGAATAGGTTGCCCAGGGAGGCTGTGAATGCTCCATCCCTGGTGGTGTTCAAGGCCAGGTTGGACGAGGCCTTGATTGATATGGTTTAGTGTGAGGTGTCCCTGCCCATGGCAGGGGGGTTGGAACTAGGTGATCTTAAGGTCCTTTCCAACCCTAAATATTCTATGATTCTATGATTCTATGATCCAAACCACTGTATTTTCAGCTTTAAAATAATTCAATTGGAAGGCATAAGCTCATCAGGGGATGGAGGGGAAGTGCAGAAAACTATGAATGCTAATTAAGAATATTTCTTCAGTCACTAATCCTGTTTGAAAAAGCCGCCACCTTTCTTCAAAAGGAATATCATATTAATTAAAACACCAAGCAGACAAAGTTAGAATTGCATAAAACCCCAGTAATATTGAATATAAGCCAGAGGTTAAGAATGCAGGAGTTTAATCAAGAAAAACAGATACAAAGAACAAGGTACTGCCAATATTGTTAGGAATAAAAGCAATAAGTTGTTGTTTTGCTGTTTTGTTTTTTTTTTCCTGAGTATGCCAAAGCTGCAGAAATTCTGATAGCGATTCATTACTGGAGGGAAATGTTGGCTTTAGTAACAGTTAATTAAAAAGAGATCAATAAGCACTTCTGTTGTGTATCTGGGAAGACACAGATGTTGGGTATAACTGAGACTATTAAATATTTCCACATCAAGAATAATTAGAATGACATGAATGAGCTGATACTAAGGTTCATAATTTGATATTTGCAAGTCTGTGTAATTTGTATCCAGTTCTTTTAGAAGAGCTGGCTGGGGGACATACATATTTTCTTTTCTCAGCTTGTTGGGAAACTGTGGCAGCTTTCAGAGGGCTTAAAGAAACCTAAGGATATAAATGAAATAATCCAGGGAATTAGAAGCTTGTGAGCATGATGCGGATCTAGAGAAAGTCAATAGAATGGTTAATATAGAATCCAATCAATAATTAAGGATTAATAGAATTAGTGCATATCGCTGTGGCCTTATGGTAAAGTAAATTTCATTGCTCTCAGTGTGCTTGTTGATGAAGGTAGTTTAAAGATAGCAATAATAAATTTCTGTCAACTATCTCACTTAGTAGCATACAGTTGGCCAGGCAATAAGAATGATGGGAAAAAAACAAAAATAAAAAAGCATTTCAGTTATGGAAGACTAACTTAGACTGGAAATAAGATGCAAGTTTTTTGCAAAGTACAGTCTTCCTAGTAATTGAGTACAATACAAGCCTTACTGGTAATTTTTAAATCAGTCCTGTATGTAGAAATCTAGAAGGTTTTCAGGGACAGGAAGATTTATTCAATTATGTCCAATGGAACTGGTAATAATTAAATTGGCATTTTAATCCAAGTCTTGTGATGCTTGTATTTTTATTAAATGCCAGCTGGGAAGATCAGAGCAAGATACTGGGACACTAGAGCTACACATCAAAGGCAGGGAAGATGACAAAATCTGTGTAGATGTATACATATATATGTGTATTTGCGATGATAGGGAAATGCTCAATTTTATAACTACTGCTTCAGTGGTCATTAAACTGAATATTATGATTTTATGGAGCACAGAGATACAACAAACCATTCACTACTTGACCATTTAAAAATACTTTTTTTACATGCTGTTATCTGACTAAAGCAGTCATGTTTAGGGCAGTACCATGGGGATGTCTCTGAGCTATTAGAGCTCAATCATCCAGGTCAAAGAGACAGGAAGGAAAACAGGTGACAGGCTAGAAGAAAGTGTCTAGATCATAGAAAGTATTTTTTAATGCTAGGCTACAGAATAAAGATGGCAGGAACATAGCATTTAGCAGTGATTTAGCTGATTATTAGGTTTTTTTTAATGTTTATTATTATTCAAGGCTGACAGGACATTTTAAAATTAGAGAATTAAATTTGAAAGAAATAAAGTAGGAATGGTTGTGCTGGGTTTTTGTTTGCTTGGTTTGTTGTTTGTTTGGTTTGGTTTTGTTTTAAAGGAAATTTGGCAGTCTGGAGGCTAAGAGATCAGGTTGTCTTTCTAGGTCTGTAACCAGCAGTTAGAAGGGTGGTCTAATGCATTTATTTGAATTTTTAATTCCCTATTTTAAGCTTATTTGTGGCCATTGTGAAGGGAAGGAGTATGTCCATCCTTTTCCATATCCATCCGGATTCCAAGCCTCACACCACCTCCTCCCTTCTGCTGGCTATCATGAATATCTTTGCAGCTACATCATAAAGTAGACTAAAAGAAATGGTTGCGGAATCACAGTTTTAGAGGCTTTTTCTCACGCTGTGTTTCAACGTATCTACTGTGAAATAGAAAAAATGGTCTTTACTTTTTTGTTTTTAATTGCTTTGCTATCTTTTTGTGGAATAAGGATTATGTTAGGAATACTGCTTTTCCTTGCAGAAGGTGAACAGTGAATGACTTAAAAGGAAAAACATTCAAAGGCAAGGTGCTGTAATGTTATGATCAAGGAGGACAGGTATTAATAAGAGAGAGCAGGGGGGTGGCTTTTGTTTTTGCTAATGAAAAGTCTGCAATTGCAGCTTAACTTCTGATCTCACTACCACTACAAAAACTGAACTTGTTTGCCTTTAACCTCCGTCCTCACCATGGACTAGTTGCAGGGACCAGATACACGTATCAGATCGCTGTGCCAGATCTTCCTTTTTACTTACACACCATGACATTTTAGCGCTTACTCTGCTGCTATGTACATTGCTTTGGTTATCCTTATAGTTTTATCTAGCTGTCTTTTCTTGAAGGGAATCAGTGAATCACTGGAAAGAAAAACTGCCAAGGGCCATTTCATGTGGCAAGATTTTTATGTAGAAATAATTTTCCCTTCACTTTGAAGCAAAATAAAAGTTAAGTGCAGAAAAGACTTTTGAAAAACATTGCACATTTTGCATTTTTTGGTTACGAGAAAGAGCAAAAGGAGCTAGCAGGAGAATTTATTAAATACACCAGCACTGCTTCACAAAGTACCTCTGTATAGAATAACAGAAAATAAAGCAATTCAAGAGATCATTTGATCCATCTTTCTGTCGCAGGACTAAGTACATCTGAAGCATTCTTAGCAGAAGTTCACAGAATCTCCACAATAGGAGGGGTTTTCTAGCCTTCTCAGGCAATTCTCCTCCAGTGTTTCTCTAACCTCATGGCTAGAAAGGTTTTCCTATGTCTAACTTGCAATTCCTTTGCTTTGATTCAAACCCATTCTATCCCCAGTAGAACTGGAGAACAATTTACCTACAGATGCATCGGTTTCACCTCTCTGCATCAGTCCTTAAGTAATAAATACAAAAAATGCTATCATATCTTCACTCAGCCTTTTCTTAGTCTGAAAACAACTTCCACCTCTTACAATCTTCCCTTAAAAAACCTATTTGCTCTACCTCTTATCCCTCCTCTTAAATCTGGCTCTACATTTTATGGCAAGGTTGTTCACGTAAATTTAGTGTCACTGCAGTTTCAGCTGCTTGTATTTGCTCAGTGCCAGAAGGTCCTAAAAAATATCCCAATAGCTGCAGACTCTTCCAAGGTAAATAAAATTACAGCATTGCATAACTGCATAGAGCCATAGAGCTTCTGCCAATTCTCATAGTTAACCAAAGGATACATAGGTATATAACTGTTTTACCAAGATAGGTATATCTACATGTATAGATACAACTATACAGGTAAAAAGCATACTGCCACATGGGACATAACTGAGGATGAATCCACCTTTTCACAATAATGTCCAGCATGCTTTCCAATCTCAGCAAGCACCAGTGACCTGCTCCTGGGAGCCACAACAGCAATCACAGTGATGGGCTTCCCTCCGCTTCTCCATCTCTTGGGACATGGTCATCTTTCACAGTTACGATTAAGTGATACCTAGAAAAGCTCTAGATTTCCATAATCTCTTATTCCCCACTTTCCTCCTGGAAAACATCCTCACTAACCTCAGACACATTAGCTTTGCTGTACTTCCTACTTTGTTGGGACAAGTAGAATCACCAGCAGGGAAGTGGCCTCCTCTCAACCCATTTGCTCATCTGAAGAAAACAAGCAAAACAGGTTGCATTGTGCCATCAGTGAGGGGACGAATAATATGGCAGAGACAACCACAGTGATTGAAGAAGATGTTTAAAATTGGATAGAAATGAGAAGGCTGTGATTCAAACTTAAATTCTATCTCAGCTCTCTTCATTTCTCATGTTAAAGTAGACTTAAAAATGCATTTAGTATGAGTTCCTGAATGTTATTATAATGAAATTACAATCTTACTGTAAATGTAAATGGCATGACAGAAAACCTGATTATTAAGAAAACATGTCATTTCACACTGCAATTACCTCAAGAATATGTTTATGAAAAACAGATACTAGGTTTCTGCTGAGAGTTGTCTTATTTGAAATGACTGAAACAACCTATGAAAAGAAACTGTTGGTAGAAAACCTTCTGGGTTGTAGTGTGTCATTAACATTACTCAGTGTCTCTTCCTTAAAAATATTTTAATACACATATGCTTGAAGGTAAGCATGTGAGAGGCTCTACAGAACTGCATCTAAAGCATTACAGTTAGGG
This sequence comes from Pezoporus occidentalis, assembly GCF_034315485.1. Lineage (NCBI taxonomy): Eukaryota > Metazoa > Chordata > Aves > Psittaciformes > Psittacidae > Pezoporus > Pezoporus occidentalis. The sequence continues at coordinate 2,439,178 of NW_026915769.1, forward strand.
TTTTAGTATTGCTAGACAAACAAACTTATATTACACTAACTTGTAACCATGACATTTTTCACCCATATTTTATAAATTTTAAAATTGAAAATATAAGCTACTTTGGTTTATTTCACCCTCTGCATGTTTATTATTTTCCCCAGCTAATCTCCAGTTATGAAGAGACAACATGCATGAATCCAAAAAAGATAAAGCTATTAAGTACCTCCTGAAGACCATCTTGTGAACTTGAAGCAATATATAGCTGTTATTTTGGACAAGGCCAAGAAGTCTGTACTGCTACAAGTGACAACTGTCAAAGCTGCTCATGCATCTCCTGCTTCTTTTACTCTTTTTCCTTTCCACCAGCACTCTAGTCAGCCATTGCAACCTGTCCTACAACTACATCCTGATAGACACATCATACACATGCAAGTTGGAAATGGATTTTAGCAGTTCCTACCCTGACTATGCAGTACTGTGCAGTAGAATCCGATACAGAAGGATTCATTTACTACAAGAGAATTCATTTTAGAGAACCACTGGTACATTCAGAGCTTTTAATCACAAAAGTTACTCAAGAGTGACTTCTCTAAGGCAGCACAAAGTCTTTACTGACCATTAAATTCCTGCCTCTATAGCAAAACTAAAGGTATTAAAGATATTACTATAATGTAGCTGAAGTGCAAATAAACTTAATCTGATCAATTTTTTGGTGCAATTCATTACACACTTGTATTTGGAAGGATTTTCTGGATTTATTGGTGATGAAGGTCAGAAAATTTCAGGTTGTTGTCTGTCCTACAACTGGCCTTTCACTGCATACATTAGATCTCTTTTTGGGGAAAAATATCTAAATTACCTTGGGAAGATTGTCGGCTATGTAGAAATCATAGAATCACAGAATGGTTTGAATTGGAACAGACCTTCTGGTTCCAACCAACAGACCATCTGGTTCCAACCCCCCTGGCATGGGCAGGGACACCTTCCACTAGATCAGGTTGCTCAAAGCTCCATCCAACCTGGCCTTGAACACTTTCAGGGGTGGAAGTTGCGATGATTTACTGACACTGGTAACTAACTTCAGCTACAAGTTAACAGCAACTTTCTCACTCCTCATAAGCAAAATTCCTTCTGCATCCAAGAGCTGCAGCCTTTCCCAATGCTCTGAACGCCACTTAGTTTTGTTAAGAGACTGAAATATCCATATCTACTCATTTGCATGTACTGTATCAGCACGAATGTAGGCAGCTGACAAAGGTTTGTGGTACTCATCTAGAACTCTTCTTTTTAATGAACTAAACTCAGTTTGGATGCATACCTGGATTACAAACAAATAATCAAACAAGGCAGCTGAGTGATTTTGTGCAACCAATTTCTAAGATTAGTCTGCTGCATGAGCTGAAATGACCACTTCCTTAAAGAATTAAGAATCTGGTAAAATTAAACAATTAAACTATCAAGTCAGGTCTATTCATGGAAAAAGGTAATCTTAAACTACTGGATTTTGACTCTGAAATTATGAACACTCTTGGACTCCCATAAGGCAGGAATTATAAGGAAACATACACAGCTTTGAAATATTTTTTCCAGAGAGCTTGAAAGCAGGACAGGGTTCATTTTAAAGTGATTAAAAATTTCTATTATTAATCAAGTTATCATTTCAGCTTTTAAGAAATGCAGCGGTCTCCTCTAGGGAAACTTTAACTTGTGTTTTTGAGCTGCTTTCAATATGGAACCAGAGCAAAGGTACTTTGATTTAAAATATTACAATTTACAAGTCTTTAATTAATAAAGTAAATTCTACTGGTTTATTTGAAACAGTTTGTCCCTGTAATTTTACATATGATACTGAGAAATAAAAGAAGTTATGAAGGTAATATTAGAGGTTTTATAATAGGCATATTTAAAAAATCTCTGAAATCTAATAGACAAATATCACTCATCTATTACAGCATAGCTCTAAACCCTGAGAATATGTAGATCTATAAATATGGCAGTAAATACTGGCTAGTGTATTTTTATTATCCACTTCAGAAAAAATGTAATATACCAGCAATTTATCTAGTGAAAAATAAGTGTGAGTAAATGTTTGTTTTCACCAATACACTGTCAGCGGTATATATTTAGCTATTAAGAACTACCTATAGTAGTCTCTATGGGAACACTTTTGATACATTTTCCTTTCAAAATGGCCTCTTCTGAAAAATAAACCTTCCTGTGAAAAGTCTGTTGGCATCTAAATTTTATTTCATTCTCACATTCTTGAACATCTTTAATCTTTATCTGTATCTAAACAGATTGGTTTCTAACCTTCCATCACTCTGGGTTTGTAAAATGGTTTCAGAAGTTATTTTGCTCAAAAGTGAAAACATGAGAAAAGCAAGTTAAGCAAAAGTTAAAGTCAACTCATAAAAAAAGACTAACTTAAACACATCATATTAAAAAGAATGAAGAATTCTCATTAATACTTCTCCCGGCAATGGGAAAACCAGCTAAATTTGCTGACACAGTTAACTAAGTCAGAAAAGGGTACAACAACCCCTGATTAGTGTAGCAGTACTGGAAGAATCAGACAGTTGTAATTAGACTAGCAAAAATAATTTATTTTTCAATTTTTTTTCCATCATGAGGATCATTTTTCTATGCCAACACAATGTGTAGCTTAACTGACATTGATGGATCTGCACTACAAGTATTTTCACAGCATTATTCTGGCTTTTCTAGGGAAAACATCTCAGTGTGCACTGCAAGCAGGTTCTAAATGTGGACTGAAAGCACACTAACTGTCCTAGTGCAGACTGATGTGTAGGCTCATCTACCCTGTGAAAAAATGAAGATTGCTTCCAATATTTAAGCAGGTTCATCTAGAACCATCTCAGCTGTCTTTATACTACAGCAATGTTTATATACCTTTAATGCTGGTAGCAACAAGGCTAATGAGGAACAAAAGTAGCCACCTGGGGTGAACAGACGAAATTCTGCACCTAATCTACCACTACATGTGCAGTGGTGGTACTGTTCCTGACATGGGTTGGCTCTTGTATGAATTTGTTCAAAAGGCAAAACTTTTACTTCTGAAACCTGAAACTAGCCATCAGTGTTCCCTCAACAGGCAAATAACTCTTCAGGTTCCAGGAAATATTTTGGTCAAATCTTTCTCGCCCTTTCGTTAAAAGTAATGATGAAAAACACCTATCAGTAAAATGAGAAATGTCCTTCCTCCTTAAAACATCTGTGATGGTATATTCAGATGTTACATGTACAGGAAGGTTTCTCAGTAACATCACAAATAAAGGATCTTCTTTAAGCAGACTAGAACAGGATAAGGAGCTGTCACTGAACCAGCTAAAGGAAAAGGAAACTGTGTGGGAGCCTTGAATCTACAAATGCTGGAGTGAAAAACTGTATGGTAGAAGATGGGAGTAACTTCTTTCACCTGTTCTTTGGCCTCATTCCTGTTAAACACACCAGCCTCACATTGCAGCAGAAAATGTTTTTACTGCTATACACTTTAAGACTACATTTAAAAAGCTGGGTTTAGGAGCAGTACATTTCTGTACTACTGCAATCATTCTAGCTCATAGCCTTTCTAATTAAAAATCCTAAACTTTTGGGCCCCAAGGACACCAAATTCTTAAAAAGAACTTAATTTTTAAAGTTACAAGGCAGCAGAATGAAGAAAAATGCTAATGAATCCTCTGTCCTCTCCTCTTAATCAGAAATACTTGCAGGACAAAATAAAGGACAATTTTTAGTAATCAGAACAAGGGATGAGGAAGTTGCCAAGCAGAAGGAAAAAAGGCATGCAGAGCAACAAAAAAGTGGCTTTCAACAATGTATGGTCCTTTTTTTCTGTTTGAGCATGCATTTTTGGAACTGCAGAACCAGGCAGAACAAAGTTGTGCTGCTGGGGGTGGCATCACAGGCCCCAACTTTTGTTTCACAACCTTTGTTTTACAGGATGTAAAATGTGCTCATTTTATGCCTACCTTGGGTATATAGATTTTTTGCTATGCACAGAGGTGGCATAGCACACAAGAGAAGCTACTTGAAGACTTATATAGATTTGCACAGAAATCCTGTTTCTTGACCTCACACTAGTGGAGCATCAAACACCATTTAGTCATTGAACCAGTGGAGTTGAGCCAAGATACAGGAGTGTACCAGAAGCATTAATTACAGATTGGAACTACAGTTCATTTAGAAGTAGCTTACTTTGTTTAATATTTATTTGTATATGCTCAGTGGGCAGGCATACATTGTGCACACAAACTGTACTCCTGGAAAGCTGCAGTCAGAAGTCTTGAACTTAAATGTTCTGTCAGGAACGAGATGCCAGCCACTGTATATTTGAGATACTCCTACGAAGTCTCTGACCTAAAGAACTTAAAAGGGAATTATTTAAACTCTGTATAATTAAATACACACCTTAATTTATTGAAATATTGTGATGAAAGCGTACAGGAATACCAGTATCACTTTAACCATCCTTGCAAAAAAAACAAGCTTAAATATCTTTGAAGGGTTATATTATGCTCACATTCAGAGATAGTGAAGACCAGGACACAACTTGGACATGTTAAAAAAGTTAAATAAGAAAGCAGAGTTTTAAATCACAACAATAATTTTAAAAATGGGATGCTTTGCTTCTGGAAATTCTGGCTGAATAACTGCATTTCCTCTCAGCAGTAATACCACATCATATGCATCTCATCAAAGTCCATGTAACAAATCCCTACTGGAACAGGGAACACTTTCTCAGAGCCTGGTCCCAATGACCCATTCTTTTGGGTACTTTACAAATGTAACTAATTTCATATTGCTAAGTGACAAATTTATTATCCTGTAATGCAGATTGGTTTAGCTTTTTTGCTTGAATAGAGAATACAGAAAATATCATAAAATCTGATCATAGAAAATATGGCAAAAAAAACACAACAAAAAACCCCTAGTGCTACAGCATGGGGGGGGGGGGGATGGGAACAATATGCACACAAATTTTATAAGTAGAGTATTACCTTAATCCTAGTATCTTAATACCTTTTTAAGTTCTGCTCTCAAACACTGCATATATTGTAACAAAACGTTTTTGACACTCTTGCCTAAGAGGAATACAATCCTTTTGGCAGCCTCCACAGATGCTGATTCCACAGTGATTTTCTTTTCACTAACCATGAGGCCTTTGATGCCCACTATGTAACATATTTGTCAGTTTGAATGAAGTCATATACCCCAGACAATCAACTGTGTCTTGGGACAGTAAATTATATCCAAAATATACCATATTATGAAATTCTTAGAACTGAAATGTAGCTAAACTGAATCTAATGGAGTCTGTTAAGAGCAGAAGGGCTTTTCATATTTAGGATTAGCTCACTTCAGCTATAGATTCCAAACATGAATTCCAGCCTTCCCTCAAATAAAGAGGTTTCAAGTGCAGAAAGAAGGTTTAAAATCTGCCTTCCTTATAATACCTGTAATGACAGCTCACAGGGACATCTCTGGAAAAGTTGAGGGAAAGATGGCTAATATTTCAGGAGGCAAATGAGGGGATGAGATAGAAACTAAGTGACAGCGTAATGGAAAATGAGGTTGTACAAATAATGAAATAGGAGGCAGATGCAAACATGATTTCTCCCCTCCTGTATAACCTTATTCTATTCTTTCCCATATTCTGCTTCCTCCAGCTGCTTAAGTAATGAATTAGTATTTCCAGCCAAAATGGTAAGAATAGAAATGACTAGATGACTTCTGAAGAACCCTTCCTGTTATTGAATTCTATTCTGCTTTCTAGCTGTCTCCAAAATCTTCTTCTACCTCCCCATCATCTCCAAGTTAAGTGACAGATGATTTTTTCTAGGAAAATAAAAAGAACAGTCAGCAGTCCATTCTTCAGCTTTCTTGGTAATCAATTGTCTTCTACGCTATTAAACACATTGCTTTGGTTTGTGGTATTTGAACAATACTCCTTGCCCCTGAATCCTCATGCTTTAATATCTAGACTTCAACATCAGTTGAAAGGGTAAGCATAGACTGCAGCATGATTTATGTCACCTCCCTTTTGCCTTAATCCTCTAGGATTACCATGCTATTGAGGCACCACAACAATGGTAAAGGAGGTTTTTCAGCCTTTTCCAAGGGGTTTTGAATAGTCAGAGCATCAGCTTTTGCACCTACTGCAGATCTTCTTTGCAACTAAGTTAAAAAAAAATTTCAAATATATTTACATGAAGTTTTGCTTTTAGAAAATTATCTAGATCTGTAGTTACAGCAAAATGCAGCAGTCAGCACAGCCTGCTAAGAAGGTTTAACCAATCCAAGGTCTTACACAAAAAGATAATTTTATTTAGCATCTTATCCATCATATACTAATACAATGAAAATATTTTTATTGTCCTGGCCACAATACTGAAAAATTTCTAAGCATTGGAATCTTACCCATTACAGGAAATCATCTGCTCAAGTAACAGTTTACATAGTTTTCAAAAGCCAGATACCTTATTCCATGAATTTTGAGAGTTTCTTCTGCCTCTTCTTCGTATTGAGATACTGTTAAGCTTGCTGCCTCATTCGAAAATCTGTACTGGCGACAGATTTAAATGTAGCAGAAGTAAAGCATGAGACTAATCACTAGAACCACAACAGAGCTCATTTTTTATTTGTTTTCTTGTCTGGTGTTTGTTTAGACTAATCAACCTGGATTTCTGCTTACTGGTAGCACTATCAGATGAATATATTCTAGACAGTTCAGTTCTGTTAAGTCAGTTGTTTAAATTTCTTTCACATGTAACTTAACTCGTAAGAATTTACACAAGTTCTTGTTCTTATGAAGTCTTCTTTGATGAAAAGAGACAATTTCCTGTTTGTCCATGGTGCAAATCAAAATAGAACATTTTGATTATACTGCATGCACCAAAAATAAAGTTTTAGAACAAGAATAATTATTTAGAGTCAGCTAAAAATGCCTATTTTCTAAAATGAGAAATGTTTAATTTTTATATGTAGACACTTGAGAGCAACAATGACAGAAAAACCCTCAGGCATTTATTCTAGAAGCATCCAGAAGTTCATTTTATTTCTCTCTAATTTATAGATCAAGATGAATACACACTGTTCTGGGTCAAATGAAATATTCTGGGTTGATTTAACAGTTATGTAGGGTTTTTTTCTCCTTGAAAAGGCAAAATTGTTTCTATTTGACCCTATTTAATGTCACACCATTTTTCATACAATATGCTTTAATTTTTTTCCATTTGGTCACTAATTCAGAAATTTAATTCTAATGCCAACTTGAGTACACTGAAGTTAATGACGAAAGTTTCAATATAAGAGCAAAAAATGGAAGTTTTTTTTCTTAAGGGTAGATTTTCAGAGGTTATTTCGGTAGGTTAGAAAAGGCTACAGTAAAATTCCTACAGAAAATTTGACTGTCATATCAGTCACAGGTCAAACCCAGTTTTCCTTCTGCAGAAGAGATTGCTAGATATTTGAAAGTGGACATAAGAAGAAATTTGTCTTGGGGGTAAATTCTTTCTATATCACTTTCATTAGAGGTTTACAATGTTTTGAAGAAAAAATTATAACAACTACGAATTCTTACACAGTTTATTGTTTTTATAAATGACTACTATCCTTTGGAGCTCTTATTAGCATGACTATCTTTTAGCTCAATGACTTCTATTGATTAGTTGTAAATACATAGTAAAAGCTACTGGACCAGTTTAACATTCTCTTATTCTTGCAGTGCAAAGGGCTCATATTCCTTTACTGTAACACTGATAATTTGGTACGTGCTTTTGCAACCCACTTTCCAATAAACAGATTCAATTTTTCCAATATTCTCCATTGAGCACACCTTGTATCACTCAAACTCAAGGGCTTGTTTAGCAAACTAGAATTCTCTTTTGATAAGGCTTGGATCATAATATTTCAAAGATGGATTTTGGAAATCAAAGTATTGAAACACCAATTAATTTGAAGAAAGAAATGGTTTCAAAATGGTTTTGATTAGATTGATATTTACATAACTTAAAAAAACTGTTTCAGAAGGTATATCACAGTAGTTCAGAAACCCTACCAACCCTATTCACCATCCAGTGAATAACAAAAGGTCACTTTAAAGGAGGTCTGTTCTTAACCTGATATACTTCCAGCAAAGAGCTATTTACTCTTACACAAAGCTTTTTGGGTCATACCTCCCTCCCTCTGCCCTTCCCCCTCCCCCACTGTCTTCACCTCAATTGTATACTGAAAATGCCAGACAAAAAAGGGTAAAACTACAATTTCATCTTCCTCATAAGTTCAAAGCATAGCAGCTTCTGTAGGCAATTTTGAACATATCAATTTCCAAAGCAAGTCATGCAATTCGTCACCTTGCTTGTGTTGTAAGGTAATTAACAGTAATTGGGAAAACCACTTTACCTTACAGGAATCTCCCTCTGTCTCAAAAGAAACCTTACCTTGAGGTATAGCACTGATTAAGAAAGAATTTAAGAAAAATCTGACTTAGGAAAACATTTCTCAGTTAATCACACTTGCAGCTTGAAACCGCAGCACTGTAGGCACCAACTTCTGCTTAATCCTTCACGTAAAGGTTTATCTGCACTGTAACTGCCTTCCAGTGTCATAAACCTTGTAACAAAAAAGCTCTTCAAACTAAGACTACTGCAAAATATGCTCAGAGATGAGACAAATGCTCGTCTGAAGAAGTGATAATCTTCAGGGAGGTAAAGAGGTAGCAATCAGAACTTGAATATCAAAGTTTGCTTCCTTGCAGGGCACAGTCATTTGATAACTAATAAAGATAAAAGCTGAAAAAAGCACACATCTAAGATCTGCTAATGCATATGAAAGAGTAACCTATTTGTTTATCTAGTAGAAAAATACCAGGGATCTTCAAGTAGGTATACCAAGCCATAAAGGAATCCAGAAGGCTTTGTTTATTGAAGCAAGCAGAAAAGGAAGAACTGACTAGGAATGAAAACAAATGACAATTAGTGTTTACAACCCAGTGAGCAATAAGAAAAGCCAAAGCAGACATTTATGTGAAAGCAATACACAAACTTCTGAAGATCTCTGACAGACTGCTAAATGTGTGCAAGACAAGACAAATAGATGCACTTAAGAGACCTGTGGGGATATCAGCTCAAGGAACTTGAAACAAGCTGTTAATAAAGTACTATCTCAATTGCAACTCTATAATAGGGCCAGTTCAGAATAATATCCACACGAAGGGCTAACAAAATATTTACAATTAAAAATCCAGGCAGTCATATTGGTGTCATTACCCACAGATATTTTCAAGCTTTCTATGGGAACAGTGATCAACATGTTTTTGAAAGAAAATATTACTATTAAAAACACAGATCTACAGAAGTACACATACAAATGTTTCCAAGCAAAACAGTGCTCAAAAGTGCTGAGAGTTAAACTGAGGCAAGTGTTTGGGTTGTGTTGTTTGCCTTATGCATGGAGGAAAACAGAAGACAACTCAGCCTTACTCAGCTTACAAGCATGTCAGTGGGTCTCTGAAAATACTCAGATAAAGTAAACATCAGTGCCACCAGGAACACTACTGGAAGCTTCCATCTTGGTCTCATAACCACGGAAAAGCATCCCAATTATCCGTCTCTTCTACACTCAGACTTCCCATTGATCTAATAAGCTATTAGCCATCCAGAAAGCAGCATTTCCAAGATGATGACAGAAAAACAGAATAGGGAGCCAGCTGAGACATGCATGGTACATGAAAAAACAAAACCCTTGAATACTGAGGTCTCCTACAGCACATTTCCTGGCTACAAAGGTAGGTGTTACAGCATGCAAGGAAGTCTCTGGCAAAGCATTTACAGAGGCAGACAAAGACAAATGTGTATGTGTGTCTGTACTTGAGAGAGAATGCAATGAGAAAAGTCTAAAAATAATGTAGTTTTATTACAAGCATTTACGTAGTGGGCATTACAGCAAAAGCATTTCCACTGTAATGGATCTATCAACCTGCCAACACTACACTGTGGCACCTAATTATCCTGCTACTTTTTTATCCACCTTGCATCATATTTCAAATTGCCTTTGTAGTTGGAACATGAAAAACATTCTGGAAAGGTTTATTTTACCCTGAGAAAAAAAAAATCATGAGACTCAAGTATTTATACTACACCACATATATTTATGTCAGCTATGTTTACTACTAAAAGACAGGATAAAGCTTCTTTGCTTTCAATAAAATTTAATATTGGAAAAAAAAACCTCTTTGTATATTCTGTGTAATTCATACTGTTCTGTCATACAAAAACATCATTCAGATTGTGCATTCATATGAAGATAAACTTGGTTATTTTCCCGTTGGTTCAGTGCTAAGAGAAAATTAATGCACTCTAAAGCTACCCATAATATATATATATATGAAAAAAAAAAAAGAGTACTTCAAGACTTCAGACCTTTCTTACTTGGAAAAAGGTAAATAGATAATTAAAGAAATCCATTTTTCATCAGGAAAATCAGCAGGTTTACAACACAAATGTGCAAACATTTTCTCCACTCTTACAAGCATAATTCAATTTGAAAGTGTGCATACAGATAATTTCCATATATTTAATAACAGTTTGCAGAGAGCACCTAACAGCCTTAAGCGGTACTTTCGACTTTTCAGCTTTGCACAGGCTAAAGATCTATCCAGCTGCTTCAGCACTAGATGACCAACAGAAAACTTAGGTCTCAAGTATGATAATCAAGTATAACAGAAACATATAATTACCACTACAATGTTGACATGTCATTGTAAACACACCCTCTCTCCCCTATACAAGTATAACTCTGTCATACTACTGCAATATACGAGAATTAATGCAGTCTTCCTTGTTCAGTGTTTACAGAGAGAGAGCCAGGTTGAAAGTGATAAAGATCCTACTTCTTTTAATGAACTTGGACCTTTCTGATGTCTCACTCCTTTAAAGTAAATTTTTAAAAGGTAAAAATTATTTTGTCATTAGTTACAAGCAACATGACTTCCATTCAAACACAAGGAAGAGAGCAAGTGATGTGAAAGTGATTTCCCCTGTTATTTGAAAGATTTCTGTAGCATTTTCAGACAATGCATTTTCAGGAATTCACCTTAAGTGACAAGGAATATACTTGCATAGCAATATTCTTTTTCTTCTCAGGTATTTCTGAAGGGTTTTATAAATCTGTCAGGTATATTATTACTGCCTTAAAAAAAAGTCTCCCCACTTGAGTGTAGAAGCTTGAATTTCACTCTTTGGATTTTGCAAAGTCACTGCTGTGTTAATTCTTCTGATCACCAAGAAGGATTCAATATTGGAGAAAGTCTGAATATTTCATGAAAACAACATGTGGGAGCAGAAATGGATGCCAAAGATTTCAAAATGTTCTTGGGTTTAATTTAATTATACAAAACTTGCCTCTAAGTTCAATGTTACATGTACTTCACAATGCAAAGAGAAATGGCATTTCAGGCTTTTCTGCTTTAACTTTTGTTCTCAGCTGTTGGTGCTAAAATTACTGAAAATTATGTGATATGATATATATGATATGTATGTACAATATGATACATACATATGCTATATGATAAATGTCATATATGATACGTAAGATATGATACATATATGAGATATGGTATAACAGTACCACGTTTTTTGTTAGATCCTTTTGAGATTGGTCACATTCCACCAGACAGTAACTTCTCCTGTCATCTGAACTTCTGTGTATTTGAAGAAAGGCACAAAACAGGTTTAGAAAAACAGGAGCGAGTCAAAATTTTGTTCAGCCTTTACACTTGAATGACAAGAAAGGCAAAGGTTTTCATTATCACAATGTACGCTGTGTGTTCAGTGTAATAAAAACTTTAAGTATTAGTGGGTTCATGAGGGTTTTTCCACTTAAAAGCTTAAGCTTTTGGAATCTGCCTAAATTAATCTAGAAACCGTAGTACATTCAAACTGCTAAATGTGACAAACCAAGTTTTCAACTCAACAAAATATGTTTTAAAACCTATTCCAAAGACCTATTTTAGTGAAAATCACCTACTAACTATGCTGGAACATAGTACACTACACAAATGGAAACAAGAAATTGATATGAGATAGGATATTAATAAAAATGAAGATTGAGAAGATGGTCCAACTGAAAAGGCTTCTTAGCAACAAAGTACAGGAATGAAAAAGATGCTGCACATAGGAAGCAAGTTTACACAAAACACAGACTACAGTCCAATTGAACTATCTATCTTTGGGTAGTAAAACCACATTTATTTCAGATGTTTATGAAAATGTACTTGGTCGAAAACATTAGCACTTGCTACTGGTAACTGGACTACCAGGTATGGGGAAGGTATTCTTGAACACTGTAACAGTTAAAGGTTTTCTGCCCTAAATGTACTTTGAAACTAAAACCAGTTGTGTAGAATGAAAATTCAAAACATGTTCCAATTCTTTTAAGAATCAATGTAGCTAAGGAAGGACTTAAGTGAAAACAGCAGGAAGAATAGTATTTTTTTCCCATAGTAATCATCATGTAATACTTCCTCATTGAGCAATTTTTACATTTTTACAAACTACCTGAAAAGAACAGTTCCTTCATCACTAGAAACACTGTCAGTTCTGTTACACAAATGTCTTAGATACATCCGACTTTGCTAATATCCACTTTGTTTTAACCCACATCTATTTAATTGGAACCATGCAAAAAAGCACCTTTATACAGTTTTCACCAACTCACATCCCCTCTCCCCAGTGTCCCATCTCTTAAGAATTTAAAGGTTAACAACCATGACTAATCTATGAGAACAAGCTACAAAATTTAAGACATTTACAATCAATAAACAAAATATTAATTTACTTACTAGATTAACTAGCTAAACAATACTGCACATACATGTGAAGGTCTTTATCTGAAATGTCAGCCTTGCTTCCTTTGCTTGCCCATGATCAATTTCATCAAAATGACGGACTCTGCATTTATCCAGTAACAGATATTACGAGAGGGATACTGGGAACAAGTGTTCTGTATAAGCTTACATTATCTAAAGTAGGGTTTGCCCACAGGCCCTTGATGATGGATTGACTAGCTGCAATCACTGTTCTTTCTTCTTATTGCTAGACACAACTTTGTTAAATGTCCAGCTCTTGTGGAAGAGACTGCTGGGTCCCATGCTTCATTTCTGAAATCAGGTACAGGACGGTAGTCCAAGAAGAAAAACAGAACAAAACAAACCACACCATAATTGCACTAGGACAAGAAATCTGTTGTCTATTCAAAGTCTCTAGAAGAAGAAGGGTGAGTTAAAGGTCCCTAAGCAGAAATTCCCCTGGCAGATATTTAGACATTCCGAGGACAACGTTAATGTGATACAGGAAGAGAAAGAACAAAGTATAAAATATTCAAGCACTCTGCAGTCTGCGCCTTACAACACAGACTACAAGAGTCTTTCATCATAGGGATATCAGAGTAACATGTAAAAGCAAAGAGTGAATGCAACTACAGTATAAATGAAGGCAAAACCTAAGACACTGGCTGAGAAGAGCCAATCAAATATATGAAAAGAGAACGAGGGGAGAAATCCGGAGAGACAAATGATTCCAAACACTTCTTATAGCTTAGGCAGCCCAAGGTTATGGCTAAAGCTGTTAGGAAACAGAATACCTTTATGGTACCCCTATAAAGAATGTATTCTGTGTAACCTTTTCCCAGTAAAGAATATAATTAAAGGAAACTCATAGATACTTTGATGAAATACAAGGTTAATACTGGCAATGCTGATGCTTTAATCTAGAAGAAATAACAAAAGAGCATGACTAAAAAGTCTAAACAGCTCCGGAAAGAACTAGAATTCACAGAGTCAAAGAAGGAAGAAAAATCCCTAAAAATGGCATTAATAAATACCATATATGGAAATGGAGGTACCTCAAACTGTTCAGGTGACCACAAGGATGGCATGACAAAGGGATATGTAAATAACTTGATTTTCTTCAATATCTGATCTAAGTTGCTATTATTTGATGTTGATGCTTAATGGTCTTTCTGTTTCCTTGAGTCAAACCCACAGGAAGACTAGCTAGACAGTAGTCCCCTGAAGTATTTTGTCCAGGCACACTCTGCGACTCCACAATGAACCAAATTCTTTGGCAACGCCAATAACTGAAATTTGCCTTCCCAAAGAGGCAACGATGACCCATATCCAAGCCAAGATAATGACACACGGAGGGAAAAACCCTAACCACTTGGTGACTCACTGAAGACATTGCTATTTTCCACATGGCCAAAACTTATGATTTATGAGGGACAAAAGATTTGACACCTTAAAGATTTTTAGTCTTGATTTTTATTTTGTGAGGAGATATATCTTAAGATTGCCTTACACAAGAAGCCCTATATCCCTAAGGACACATACCCTAGTTTTAAAGCAGTCTAAATAACCACGGGGAATTCAGATCACTTTGAAGTTTCCTTCTGTCTGCACCAAGGGGCCCTAATTCCTACCTCAGACCAAAACACTGTATTATGAACAACCAAGTACCATTTCTGTCTCAGAAACTTTAAATCTGTACAAGAAACATAGCATAAAGTCATAGTGGAGAACTGTTTCACTGATGCCAGTTGAGAAAAAACAAGATTCTACAGAACCAAGATGAAATGCATTTACTTTGTGAATGTTTCTACCACCAACCAATCAAGTACCTGACAATAGTGTCATCCTGCTAACAAGCTGCTGTGTTTCTAAGTTAAGAGATTTCTGGTGGAGACCAACCTTAATTTCTTTTTTTGTGATTTCAGCTCTCTTTTCCTCTTCTTGTCTACTTATCTTCTGGAACCATGCATTCTACTCCTCCCACTGTTACCCTTGGATCCTGAAAACTGGTAAGGCAGACCACACTCCTGCTGTCATTACTTCTCCGTAACCTCATTTGACTGTCAGGTTTTGCCCATTAAGTCCTTCAAGATTCTATAGCAGAAGGCAAAGAAATGCACAGGCTTAACAGAAGAGTTTCTTGACCAATTCTGTTTTAGAGAATTTAGGAGTTCAAATTTTACAGAACCATGACAAGCCTGGAGATGTACATTCGTTTATACTGAGCTGACTCTTTCTTCAAACCACCTATATCTTGGCAGAACACTTTCTTGCCTTCACCCAGAAATCATTCCAATAGAATCCATCACTCATGATGCTGAGTAACTGAGGGATAAAACGGTAAATGAAATTCATATTAGTAAATGCAAAACAAAGGAGGGAGGAAATGCTGTCTCCTTACTAGCTTTGCACAGTGGTGGGCTCCAACATGGGGTGGACTACTGCATATTGGAGAGCTATGAATGCTATTGTGAAAAATTTTGTGCACATTACTTGTATGCAGATGGCAATTTGGTACTCAGTAGCAGTCAGAAAGCAGACAGAATTTCAGAAGCTGCTTAGAAAAAAAGGGAACAAAAGAAAGCTCACTATGTCTTGGTACTAGTTTACGGTTTATCTACACATCCAGAGCTGGAAAGGAAACAGGAGGGAATGAAAAGAATAGTAAGAGGTGTAGCATGTTTTCTGTTTGCAAGCATTTAAGCAGACTAGAAAGAATCATCTGGGAGAGAATCTCATATAAAAATCTACAAGTGGTATTGGCAAACCAAATAGGCAATGATCATGCATCACTTCTTGTAAGACAAGTATTACAGTACTACCAGTATTGTAATACTAGTTCACTATGTTCACTTCTAGAGAAACACCTCCTTTGTTTTCCACACAGCATGCTATTTAATTGGAATTTTTTATATTTTAAGAACAACCAAACAAATGTTATGGATAAAAACATCTACCAACAGCTATTAAAAACAAAACTATGACCTGTAATGCATAAAGTACCTGCAATGCAGATGCAGAAGCTGAGAAGATATATCTGGGGAGATATATTTGTCCTGTACTTACAGGATAGAATATCTAGCCCAGCCAGTATTAGACACATGGCAGCAAGCTAGACTGATGCTTAATTTCAGCCAAAACATCCCACCTTACATGCTTTTTCTGTATCATCCACCCAATTCAAGAGCCACGTGAAGCCCAGTCTCCTTATCCTATCTGCCATCCCCACAGAATGCCTATACAAAAATAAAGCATTACTCTACAAGAACAGATCATGACTTCAAAGTCACCCTTTGATGGCTGCAAAGATCAGTTTCTGAAACCTCCTGTACTAGAAGATATTGTCCAGGCTGTTTGAAAGACTTCTGGGCAAATACAAACTACCATAGCCTGGAGTTCTGAGGTTCAGCTGCAGGAACAAAATCTCTACAATTTGACACTTGGAACCCATGCTTCAAATTGTCTTACTGAAGAGCTGACCCAGCTTTGGATTCTAAAACCACAGAGCATACTGAAATCACAAATTAGGGTCAGAACACTCAAGAGAACTCTTCAAACAGGCTTTCACGTCTTGAAAGCAGATTCCTGTTAAAGGACAAACTCACCATACTGATGCACAGTTATTGTGTACAGCCAGATACTGTCTAGATAGTCAAAATTGCTCTAGACCCTACACAGGGTATACAGCCTGCAAAAGCTTCAGCAGACTCCTGTAAAGTTGTCACCCTGCACTGCACACTGCTTAGTTTTTGACCTCTCTAGAATAAGGTCTTCAGAAAAAACAGAGTGGTGCAGTCCTAAACTTGTTTCTAGGAAACCAGCTGATGAATTTTGTTGCCATTATGAGATGAGAATGAGAATCTTCCCAGTTGTTCTGTTTGGTTGCTTGATTGTTTGGTTTTTTTTTTTTTTTTTTGAAGGAATCTAATGTTGTATAGCTATTTATGCCTTACTTGTGTCCTGATGATCACCTGTGTTGAGGGTTTTACTTTCTATTGTATTGTGCTTTTTATGGGGGAAAATTATGAAGGTTTTGCATCCTGGCAAACTTGGGTTTTGACCAAAATCTGACACAGCACACCACTAAAAAGCAGACCATGCAGAGCAAGTGGTTTAGTTTTAAATTTTAAGTGGTATTTTACTACATCTGTCTTAAAGAAGCATGTTCTTCAGGCATTATTTCACCATTTTAAAGTGGGAGATCTGCTGCTAACTACATTTTCACAAATCCTTCAATCTTATGATAGAAAAAACTTGAGTATTGCTTAAGTGGTTGCTTATATATTTTAAATCATTGACATTTCTGATTAGCTTTGCTGGAAAGTCTGATCCCTTTCACAAGGGAAAGGAGTCCAGAGCATCTGCCATCCCAATGAATGTCAATTACATCCATCACCATTTGGTGCTTCAAAATTCAGGCTCTGTATTTGTTACATCATGACATTTGTTAGCAAGCCATATAACACACGGCTTGCTTTATTGGGTCTGCTTTGCTACTAATAGCTAGGCAATTTAATTTAGATGACATTCTTCCTTCTTCCCCAAATGAACAAAACAATCATACTGATGGACTGCATTCAGCATGGACATAGAAACAGCATGAGATAATTCTACCATATGACCCAGCAGGTATCTATTGAAAGTTTTACACTTCATATTAACAGCATTTTCTGACACTGGATTGAAAAAGCTTGTGTGTCTATGATAAGCATAGAAAAGATACAAAGTTCTTTGAGGACCACATCTTAGCTTTTTTGTTTTTCAAGGACATAGGTAGCTTACTCCCTTAAAACAAGCTTTGGGTATTTTTTTTCATGGTTTCCTAAACTCTTCAACCTCTGGGAGTCTCTGGCTTTCCAGTAATGGAAAATGCTTTTGTGCAAGAAGACAGGACTACTCTTCCTGAAAGAGGACTTTCAATGATGACACCTGGAAACAAACTGATCATATCATGTGCTCAGCATCTCAATTCACAAGAAAATCCATGTTCTTTGGGGGGGAGGGGGACATGGGACTCTGTGTCAGATATAAATTCGCCAACAAGGCTATGCAACTGGCTGGTATTTTTTATTGTTTTGGCAGCTGAATGGGAAAAAAATACGAAAGACACTCAGTTTAAATGTAATAAACACTTGGTTTTGATGCCTGAAAGTAGGACACCAAAACATATAGTTTGTACTGGACAGAAAAAGAAAAGAAAGAGCAAAGGAAATAGGGACTAGGCCCATGAAACAGGAAAATAATCTTTCTGGTTCTGATCAGTATTGCATGAAACAAAACTACCGCCACTGTTCCTAGTACCATTTCCTATCCAAGCTATGAAGAAGAAGGCGGCACAATAAATATTTCTGAGATAGAAGTCTGGCACATTTTGGAAGTGTGTAGGCGACTGCTGGACACCAAAGCTCTATTAGCCCAGCCCACACACCACCAGCATACTGCAAAACAGTCAGTCCTGATTTTGGTAATTAAAATAAATTACATGAATTCCATTATTCTCCACTACGTGCCTGCCTAAGCTCGCCTGAAGAGGGATACATGACTGTCCAGGCAGACAGAACAAAAAAGGAAGAGCAAGTTCAGAAACGAAATGAAGAGAAATCTTGCTTTGATCGTGATGAATGACAGTACTACAGTTTCATTTACATTATTTATTTCATACAGGGCTGTTGTTGTAATATAAAACTATTATGAGAAGGTTGCAAAAACAATGCTTCTTTTAAAGCCTAATTACCAAAATAGACAAGAATATGAACACATCCTGCTTAAGAAAGGTCCTGACTTCTTTGAGAATATTGCTTCTCTTTTACCTTTCCTTAAAAAAAAATCACATAGCACTGGGTCTTGATGAGCACTTATTGTAAGATAAACGCAGAACAGGGCACTTCTGAAAAGCATGCCTCTGTTACTGAAGTTCTTGCTTGATGTTTTAAGGTTGCACTATAATTACCACTGATTTAAGACTACTGGATTAAATCTCATACATCAGAGAAGACTAAAGGAAAAAATAAATGTTTAAAGCTGTGAAGCCTTATGAACACATTTATTCCATATTTCCATCACTGCAGTAAGTTTAGAGTGGTGTTACTTATGTTCAACAGGTAAAGTAACAGATTTTGTTTCCTGTTCTCAGCAATTTTGACTCATTTTCATAGTCCTGCAAATCTTCCACTGCAGTCCAAACTCAGAAGATTTAGGGAGGAGATAGGTAGAGTCAGAAAATTGTTATAAGGGTTACAAACTCTGGAATAAAATTGCCATCAACATTAACCATGTTGCACCCCTCATATTATCACTGAGCGATTAGGCCAATTACAAAAGCAGAAAATGAACACAAGTAACGCAAATTAATTTTAATGAGAGCTGCGCATGTATGCCTGTATGTGTGCATGTGGATAGATATTTATTTCACTTATGTATAATAGATTCTAGGAAAAAGAAACAAAGGAAACAAGCTTTGGACTATGGCCTTAGGGCTTAAATGACTAATGATGGATAGAACTTTCCCTGCTAGGAATGTGTTACAGTGAAAAAGAAGATAGAGACTGTCTAACAAAGACAATTAATGGACTGAACAGCATTCTGCTGAGAATGGCACAAAAATGCGGGAAGCCAATGATAAAGAGTAGAAAGGCAAAAGAGGCATTATTACTGTCAATTCCCTTCTTCATAAATTTTGCATGGCTGTATTTAGACTACTGGCCAAGAATGCATCCTGATTCCTGCAAAGGGGTCCCTCAGCAAGGGATCGCTTTCACAATAGGATCCCTCAGACACAGTGGGCATGACCCTGCTGCCATTCAAATAATTAGGAATTTACCCATGGACTTACAGAAGTAGGATACATGTCTTGAAAACAGCTATTCCATATAAAGGAAATATTTGTTTAGCAATTCTACATCTGTGCTCTTCTACTCTGAAATAAAAGTGAATCGTTTCTCTGTTGCAGTACAGAATTTATAAATACAGTTCTATGTGTGAGGCTTCCAAAAGTAATTATCATCAGCAATATATGATGTGAGTTTCTTATGCAAAATTATATTTCTTATGTAAAACCCCTAGGGTTTCAAGGGAGCTGCTTTTGACTGACACTAATCAAGAGAAACAGTGAAACTCACACTGAGTGAAAGTGAACAGAAATGGGAAGAAGAGTGACTGAGCCTGATCTTTACAGCAAAGGTGTTAACTGCATAGCGATTTGTACACCCTGTTGCCATTCTAGCAATAGAATAACCTGAAAACTGTCAAAAATCACAGGTTAGAAGTAGAAGAGCGCCAAGCCCACAGAACCCTTTCCAGTTGACGCCAGTCCTTGAAAGGCTATGGATGTGGCTCAGTAACCACTGCACTGGCCTATGCACATGCACGAGAGCGATCTCTCTGCAGCCAGTTACATGGCTACCAAGTTACTTCATGTAGGAATTCACAGATTTGCCCAAACATAAATGAGAGAGGCTGCAACACAAAGTAATAATTAACAGTCTCAAACTTGCGTGTATAGAATCTCCTTGCATAGCTGGCTGTGTGATTGTTCATTTTCTGGCTAGAGCCCAGATTTCTAAGTTCCTGCCAACAGTATTTCTAAAAATGAAAATTCAGCAATATCTTAATCAAGGAAATGCTGCCATGTCACGCTTTACAACAGGATCACAATGAATTACTCTTAAAACTCCACACAATCAAAAAGATAACAAGCATGATTACATTGAACTTGCTTCATAAAAATGGTTTCAGTGTTGAGAACAGGCACTCACTAATTTCTCTTGTGACTTTTCAGTTAGTTCTAGCCCCATCTGTCAGCAAGCAACTCTCCCAAGAAGCCAGATATGTAATCAGTGTTTTATTCAGGTCAGGGCTCCTGCACCACATATCCCTAATGGGAATTTAGCTGCTGGTATAGCAGACAATATGATATTTAGAAGAATTAAAGTCTGAATCCGCACCCAAAAATATAGTAATGAAGATCATCCTCTGAAGATGTTCAGTTTCCATTCACACATGATTGACCTTTTCCCCCCTTTTGGATAGTGTCAAGTTTGTCATGACTATGAAAGTTTGGACTGACGCTATTTCTGCCTATAGTCTTATGATGGGTTTTTACAGCTTTCAGAAAAAACAGTAAGCTTTGTGTTCAAGTTCTCCATTTGGGGATATTTGTACCTTTAGAAATAGAAATATTTTATATCTTTAGAATAGAAAGTTTGGTCCATTATCTTGGCATATTTCTGTCTAAATGATATGCCATGGTTATACTGAAAAAACAAGACAGGAACAAAGAATTCAACCTTAACTGTGTAAGACAATGCCAGCAGTCTGGATTTCAATGCATGTTGAACATTAATATATGGCATTCAAGAGAAAGTGTTTGAAGCAGACAAATCCTTGGAAAAGTTTATCTCTATGGAATTTTGACTATGTTTTGAATGTTAAAATATGAACGACCTGGACAATGACATAACAGCAAAATATGTCAGCAACAACAACTCTGAGAATTATTGGGCAGGGGAATAAGTGAAGAAGAATTTAATAAATGTTGATGCTGTTAGGACGCTACAGGGAAAAACCCTGCAATCTCCCAAATGTTCATCACAAAAGCAAATCTGTCCAAGGTGGGAGATAGCCATGCTTCACTTGGTAATGAGAGAAAACCGTATACTCTCTAGCTGAAAATTGTGTGAAAAAGCAGCCCAGAAACTCTGATGTTTGGATGCACTATCTGTGTGACTCAAGTGACTATCTTCCCACCGCTTCCTTCCATGTTTCAGCTTTATTTGGACAGAAAAGAGACTTTCTAGTGGCAAAAGTAATGGAATACAGGGATTCTGGAAAACAAGTAAGGAACTGTAGACACGTATGAGTTAGGTTTGGCAGCCCCCTACCTCCAACAGGCTCTAGGTACTTCATTTCAACCCCTTTTAAAGAAAAAGCCTGTAACTGAAAAGATTTCATTGTTAAATGAAGTATAAGAATGTCAATAAGGGTAAAATGAAGGGTGCAGGAGGAGTGAAAAAAATTAATAACCACATGGAGAGAAATGTTTTAGTTAGGAACCAGTCAGTTCTCCTTGGTAGCTTCCAACTGTCTCCACACGAGTGTGGGAAAGTGCCTTTTGCTTCTTCAGGTAAACTGAAATCCCACTGCCTTTTCAGCTTGGCATAGTAAATCCTCTAGAAAATAGTGTAACAACTATTATATCACACTTCACCTCTTCTGGAATTCCATTGCTGATATAATCTAAAGGGCCTGAATAGTGTCCATTAGAGTAAGTAGGATTTTATCAGTAACAAGATCAAGCCTCAGCTGTTTCTCAGGGCAGGATTAAAGCTGGTAACAGTCCACAGTCCTGCCAGGAATGACAAGGTTTGTTGCTTGCAGGGCTTGGTCTGGTTTTCTAGCTGTTGAAGTATGTTTAGGAGCACAGTGTATCTCCTGCAAGTGAAACAGCCTAGGCAAACCAGTCCTGCCATAAAAGCAATGTTACATTATGCCAGCTGAAGATAAAAGGCAGTTCAGAAGCAGCATCTTAACAGTTGAGATGTTCAGGTGGTTTAACAGAGCCACCTGAAATTACTAAAGTACTCAGTGGTTCTTCCCTCTAGGTATTACATATTGACACTGGGTACTGATCTGTAAGTGGGGAACATGCTGTTTTTCCTGCTGTTTATTGATTTCTTGGGAGTAGGGTGTTCCTTTTTTACATTTTGGCAAATAGCATATGCGCATCTGGCAAACCAATCAAAGCAGAAGTCCATCTTCTTTTGAGCTGCTAGCAGATAAATTTGCCTATGTTTTTCCAGTTATCAAAAAGGGAAAGAAATATCATTTTTTTCCTCCAGTGCTTTAAATCTGAAGAGTTCCAAAGTCTGCACTACGCTGCTCTTAGATTTTTCTCCCAAGAGGAGAGGCTTCTGAAGTCTACTGGATATTATCCAGATGCCAGAGCAAAGACATGATACAGAAAAGAAACTGTTCACCATGGTTTTTTTGCCTCTACCTCTAGACACTAGTTAGCTTCTTTGAATCAGAATTACAACGCTGATATCTCCCATTGCCAGCAGATGAACTCTTTACAATCAAGGCAAATGCACAGAGATAATGAAGACTTCATACTGCAGCAACTATAAAGGCCAGCAAACAGCTCTGTCTTTGTTTTTACAGTCTTTGAAAGAAATCTTTTTATTTAGTGTTTCTGAAGCAGTAAGCCAGTTTGGTCAGCTTGGTCTCAGATTTGATCAGCTCTAACATCTGTAGTTTGGCTTCTGCTATTACTGGTCTTCTGGTGATTATTAACACTACTAAGTATTACTACCCATAACTCTTGTAATGCCTGTCTACACCGAGTGCCATATTTCTTCCTGAATTTTTAAATCCTTATAAAAACTTTCATTCATTCTATTCCTTCATGCAGGAGGGCCACATGTTAGCAGGACTCTGTGAGAAGGAAGATTCACTTTGGTCTTCAGACTTCCTATAATCTCTACTGCATTGATGTACAAATTGATCGTTGGAAGAGCTCTGCAACAACTGAACTCCATTATTGGTTTCAGCAATGCAAAGATTTAGAAGTAACTTGAGTTTGTTGTCTCTTTTCATCTACTTTGCAAGTAGAAAACACACCCAGGTCCAAAACTTGCAAAGTGACTAGAAAGTTTGTTCATGTGAACTTGCAGGTGTGCAAAATGTGGAATTTTAGAGACCTGGGAGAGATTTCCCTCCAGAACACGTTTTAACCAAACCACCAACAACAAATATTTCCTGGGTTGTTTCAAATTTAAATCTTAAGAGTCTATGTAATTTTGAAAACAGTTTATTAAAAATATGACAAGCAAATGAGAGGTTGGAAAGGAGCTTTTCTACATACTTAAGAATTCTCATCTTTAAGAGGAATAAAATGATCCAAACAGAAGACTTATTTCACCCTCCACTCGTATGTGGAAATGCATTCTCTGTTCTATCTTAAATTTGCCAGCTAAATTCTGATGAAAGACGGAAGTGTATCTACCACATATAACAGGAAAGAGAAAACTCTGAAAGTCAGTTTTTCATCTATAAAGTTTTCAGAGGAAATAACCCTGCCTCAATCTAAATCTAGTTTATCAGAAAACATCAGCATTGACTAGCATAGTGATTTTAAAAAGTAATACCAAACAAAAAAACATGGCTGAACCAAAATAATACATTCTGAAGTGTAAACATTTTACAGTACTTTATGAAGCACATAATTCAACTCCAAACAGGAATAATACAGAAGGAGTTCTCATACCTTCCTAACAACATTAATCATTTCTGTCAAATGAAGCTGTGTGGTTTTTTAAGATCAAAAAATACTTGGAATCTCATATGGGCAGTGGGATTGATGTGCCCTCAGCAAGTTTGCCAATGACACCAAGCTTTGTGTTTCAGTCAACATGCTGAAAGGAAGTGATGCCATCCAGAGACACTCCTGAGAGGTGGTGAATTCATGAAGTTCAACAAGACCAAGTGCAAGGTGTTAGATGTGGGTCAGGGCAATCCCAAGCACAAATAAAGGCCGGGCAGAGACTCTATTGAGAGCTGCTCTGAGAAGAAAGTCTGGAGGGTGTTGGCTGATGAGAAGCTCAACATGACCCAGCAGTGTGTGCTTGCAGCCCAGAAACTAACTATATGCTGAGCTGCATCAAAAGGAGTGTGACCAGCAGGTCAAGGGTGGTGATCCTGCCCCTCTACTCTGCTCTGGTTAGACCCCATTTGTAGTACTGTGTGTAATTCTGGGGCTCCCAACACAAGAGGGACATGGCTCTTTTGGAGCAAGTCCAGAGGAGAACCACAAAGATGATCAGAGGACTGGAGCACCTCTCCTGTGAAGACAGGAGGAGAGAGCTGAGCTTGTTCAGCTTGGAGAAGTCTCTGGGGAGACTTTGCAGCAGCATTCCAGTACCTTTAGGTAGTTTATGGGGCCTAAAAGAAATCTGAAGAAGGGCTTTTTACAAAGGCATGTAGGGATAGGAGAAAGGTGAATGGCTTTAAACTGAAAGATTTAGATTAGATATCGGCAAGAAGTTCTTTGCTGTGAGGGTGGTGAGGCACGGGAACAGATTGCCCAGAGAAGTTGTGGATACCCCATCCCTGGAAGTGTTCAAGGCCAGGTTGGATGGGGTTTGAGCAACTTGATCTGGTGAAAGGTGTCCCTGTCCATGGCAGAGGGATTGGAACTAGATAATCTTTAAGGTCTCTTCCAACCCAAACCATTCTGTGACTCTATCTTCTTTGCCTTTCTCCTGACCAAAAACACTAGAGAAGGAAAAAAGGAAACAAACCAAAGCAAAAATCAAGATTCCACTTTGAATCTTTAGTACAGGTTTCTACCCTTGATGACCCTTTGTCACTAATATGCATATTTTAAATTAATGACGGCTTTATTTTTATTTGCTGAAAACTAGTATATTCAACCTGACAGCAAACATGTGTTCAGGAAAGCAGTAATGAGCTTTAATTTAGTAATGAGCAGTAATTTAGTCTCTAGTCCTTGGAGGATAGGTCTGTGAACTTCTTCTCTGAAAGAGGTTTTCTTCAAATATATTTAGCAAAAGGAATTTTAAGGAACTAACATTAGCTGCAACTCCTCTATTACATCTTCACACTGACCTATAACAATCTTACTGCCTCTCAGACAGTAACTAGTGATCATGCAAAGATCACAATGACCGATACAGGAAAAATGCTGGCTATCATTTCTTGCTATTGTACTGCAGTAACATTTTGCTGTTGAAGAAGGATCTGTCTAGGGACAAGATATGCACATAACAAGACTGTGCATGAGGATCCTATGCTCTAAATAAGCAGAAATGAATGATAAATAGGGGCAGGATGACTAGTGAAAAAATGAAATAGAAGGCTGAAATGATTTGGCCAGAGTAGATAAGTTACAGAGAAAGGAGCTCAACTACCTCCACTAAATACTGGTCTAGCATCTTATTCACCTCAGTTGAGGGACTTATAACACCAGAGAAACAAACAATACTAACTTTATTTCCACATCCCAGCAAAGTTTCAGCAATATGCAACTTGAGCATTATGTAGGTTGAATATGAACACCATTAAAAGTACTTTTGCTTGTGGAAACCAGGGTACATTACATCCAAGTTACTTTGATATAATACTGAGTAAAATACCATATAAATCAATATCATCATTGTCCTGGGTTCAGCAGTAGCAGTCATTTTTCTCAGTCTTAGTAGCTGGTGCAGTGCTGTGTTTTTGACTTTCAGCCTGGGAACAGCGCTGATACCACTGATGTTTTTAGTTTCTGCTCAGTAATGCTTACTCTGACCAAGGACTTTGTGAGTCTCATGCTCTGAAAGGGAGGAGGAGGAGCTGGGAGAAAGCAGAGACAGGACACCTGACCCAAACTAAACAAAGAGGTATTCCATACCACAGCACATCATGCCCAGTATATAAACTGGGGGCAGTTACCCAGAAGGGTTAGATCACTGCCGGGGTTGGGCTGGGTATAGGTTGGCAGGTGGTGAGCGGTTGTATTCTCTTCCCTTGTTATTTCCCTTATCATTATTATTATTGGTTGTAGCCGTAGTGGGTTTGTGTTATACCTTAGTTACTGGACTGTTCTTATCTCAACCGGTGGGAGCTACATTCTTTCCATTCTCGTCCCCATCCCTCTGGGAGTGGGGGGCGGAAGGGGTGGGGGAGTGAGCAAGTGCTGCGTGGTACTGAATTACCGGCTGGACTTAAACCATGACAATTATCTATATAGATTTAGCCTTCACATCTCTGTACTTTTTCCTGCTCCTTCAAACAGAACACCTTTACCAGTGGCAGCTCAGGTGTCTTGCAATTTTAAGTGATCATTGTCCTGAAAAAATATTATAAAAGTAATACAGGCTTCTTATGAAATATTTTTTTCTTGCCACCCTGTTATCAGTCTTAAAAAAATAAAATGAATTTTTTTTTTTTTTTCCTCTCATGGCAATAAGGGTCTGAGAATTGAACTGGCATAATATACCTTGTTCTTACTATCATCAGTAATAGACTGGTGACAGTAAGACTGAGCTTTGCAGAGGACATAAAGTACAGACTAAAACCTAAATTACTTTCTCTTTACCTGTATCGACTGTGCAGCACTAAGCAGTAAAAATTTTATAGGTTGGTAGGGAAATTTCAGTCAATGACATCCAAAGGGGACAAGGTACTGACTAAGATGTTATTTCTTTTACTTTCTTTCTCTTAATGGGATTGTCATAAAATTACATTACTGGTATCTTCACTGCTAATGGTCAGATGGTCCTCAATTCACAAGAAATATTTTGAGACAGATGTTTCACTATTAAGCTGCTAAAACCTCCAGAATCCTACAAGCAAGATTATTCTAAAGAATCAAGGCCTGTTCAGTAGAACCTCAAAGTGCTATTTGCCTACTGATATTAGAGAACACTAATACGTTTGGAATGAAGCATGTTTTAGCATTCTGCTGAGCTGAGCTAGGGATAGACTCTTTCCTTGCAGTGTGAAAGAGTTATTTTATAGTTTATTCACTTAAAAGGAGCATTTCAAGGAAGAAAAATGTACACTTCTTACTGAAGTTCCCCTATTATTATAACTTACTACTCCTGTCCTCTAAAATGGTCACAGCTGAACATCTCCCAAGCAGTGTTTTGTTTTGGAACTGTATATTCTTAAACATTTCTTACACACTCCCAGTGCTTCTCAAAGAAACACCACATACTACAATGTTTCTTGGAAAACAATGAAAATTGGCAGAACAGTTTCAGACGTTTAACTTGACGTCTAGTTAAAAGTGTGCATTTGCTCGCTCTCTTTATCAAAAAAGGTACTGAAGTTTCTCTCAGGGTGCAATGCTAAGGCAAGTGGTCAAGACTGGAATTCAGTTTTGCTGTCTTTTCTTTCATTACTACTCTATCTTCTTGCCACATATACACTCTTTATCATAGTACATACTCCTACAAATTAAGAATGCTAAAGATTCTCCTTTTTACCTGACTCTGATGAAATTAACCCAGGAAAGCAGTGACTGATAGCATAAATAGGATTAAGAATCGCTGATTTCAGCTGGATGACAAAAGTACACATCATCTGAAGAGCTAATATGACTGTGTCATGTTAAATAAAGACTGAAGTTAAAAAGTGGGGGATGTAAAAGATATGTTTAGTCTCATAACAGAAAACAATATATTCAGTTTCAACAGTATTCCATCTTAGAAGAAATGTTTTGCTTGATTAGCTCAGAGCACTTCACAGGTACAAGTGGGCAGCTTTTCCTTCTGTCGAGACAAGGTGGAATATGAGGATGTTAAGAGACCTGTCAAGGTCACACCACGAGAAGGTGACAAAGTTACACAATAAGTCACTCCTGATTCCCAGCTCTCCTAGAGCAATAAAACTACAGAGACTGCAATACAATGCTTTTCAAAGGGTTCTAAGGTACCGTATGATATACAAAGGAAAAGATTACAAGCACTACACTTTTCAGCACTAATGTCTAAGGAGTACTTCGAACAAGAGACAAGTCAAACAGCATCTTAGTCTCAGCTTTATAGCTAAGGGAGATACGGCAGTAAAACAAATACTAAGAAATCTTGTATAACTCATGCACTTGCTCAAACCATTCCATATATCATTAATTAAGTCTGAGTAAATAAGTGAGCGTTAGAAAAACACTGATAGGGACCACAGGATCACACAGAGTTTATTACCTTGGTTTTCTCTTCCGTGGCAAACCACGATACTAGTACAAATACGGTTTTTGAAAAGTAAAACAAAATAAAACAGGCAAACAGACAACCCAAAGGCTCAGAGGGGTCCTGTTGTCATGGAAACAAGTCACCACTAATGAGCTTTCCAAGACGTGAGTGATTAATACCTGAGTCCTGTAAATAAATATTGATTCAAAACCCAAACACACACACATAACAAACCGGCTGCCAGCAGCCCAGTTAATGGGCAAACAAGACAGCCTTCCCGCAGTTTGCGCTCTCCATCTCCTGAGCCGCGCTGTTTACATACCACCGCCTTGCCGTCCTTCCACTGCAGGAGGCATGCAAAGTTTCCGAAAGGCGAGGTGCCGGCTGACAGCAGCAGGGACGAAGGCGGCGATGGGCCGGGTTAGTTCCGATGCCCTTCTCCCTGCCGGCAAGCAGAGCTGCCGGGAACATGGGCACGGCGCCTGTAGGTCTGCTCTCAGGTAGCTCCCAGGAGTGAACAGAAGCGCGATCCGAAACTCCCCCACCCCGATACAAGCCAGCCCCTAACCTTGCGCTAAGTATCTCTCGGGTCACAGCCACTTTTTCCAACGAATCCCGAAGGAAACCTCGCCGCCGACGCGGGGCTGGGAATAGCACTGGCGGTACCACTGACCTTAGGGAGCTGAGCGCGGTGCTTTTAGTCCACGAGCTCAAGAGCCGCCACCTCCTTCCCCATCTCCCCGCTCTGCGACTCCCCCGTCCCCCTTCAGTCCCCGCCTGCTTCTCCACCTTCTCCTTCGCTCCCCCCGCCTCCGTTCCAACCGGCTGCTCTCCCTCCACCTGGGAACGGCTCTCCAGGTGCCTCCCTACTCGCGCTTACGTCCCCTCTACACCATGAAGCTGGCTCCCTCTGTCCCGCACCTCAAACTTCCCCTCACGAGCACCCGACGCTCCCTTCCTGCCACGGGGCAGGGAGCGCGCTGCTCGGCTCGGCTGGAGGTACCGCTACTCGGAGCCGTGTCCCTGCTCGGGGAAGGGCAAAGCCGCTCGGCGGTGGCCACTCACCTTAGGAAAGCCCGGCGGCATCCCCCGGGGGTGCGGGGTGGAGGCAGCGCGGGTGGCAGCCGCGGCATCACCGATGGAGGTGATACCCAGCAGTGTGTGGGGCTCTCCTCATACCCTCCTCTTCCTCCTTCCCCTTCTGCGCGGCTCGCCCAGCAGAGACGCGCAGCTCAGCTGCTGCCGGCACTGGCCGCCCTCCCGCGGGAGGGAGCGCGCTTAGGCTTTCCACGGGGAATGAAGGGTGGCGATGGGAGAATTTGCAGGTGAGGCGTGCGGAGCCGCTCTCCGGTGCCCGCGGGGCCGTTCCCCCACTGAAATTGGTCTCTGTCACGGGCGGCTCGGCCCCCCTTCACGGGGGGGCAGGAGGTGACAGCACGGCGGGTTCCCCCCAGCCGGGGCTTTAACACGCTCCACACGCCGCTCCCTACCCCCGCTCGGTACGAGGGGATTAAGAGTACTTGCAATTTTAAAGAGCATTACATTAATAAAGAGCTATGCAGTGCTTTTAAATCACTCTCGGAGCGTTCAGAAGCAATCCGCTCCGGGAACAGTTTAATCGGAGGGATCAAAGCTCGGGTGCCACGTCCTCCGGTGCCTCAGGCGCAGCTTGCCCGCCCGGGGGCCCCGAGAGCTGAAACTCCCGCTGCTCCTGGTTCCTTAAGGAAACGCGTTGTAAACTAGGAGCGAGGCAGGGGGGACTGTTCAGGGGCGCTGCCGTTTGTCCACCTGTCAGTCAGTTCGTCCGTCCGTGTGTTCCCGCGGTGCCAGTGAGCACTTGCTGGAGCTGGCAGGCACCGGCACCGCATAGTAGGGGAGCGGCGAACACCGGCCTCGGCTCGGCACCAGCGTCAGAGCTGGGATCCCTGTCCAGGGCTACGAATTAAACCAGCCGAGGACAGACAGGGTCTGTCCGTTCAGCGCGACTTCAGGAAGAGGTGCACGCTTTAGATCAGTGGAAGCCTCATTTTATTCACAGGGTGACCCTAGCAGACACACAGGGGCAGAGCACTGCGAGCCCCCCCTGATTCTGCAG
Organism: Pezoporus occidentalis; assembly: GCF_034315485.1. Lineage (NCBI taxonomy): Eukaryota > Metazoa > Chordata > Aves > Psittaciformes > Psittacidae > Pezoporus > Pezoporus occidentalis. The sequence goes on from NW_026915769.1 coordinate 2,469,815, forward strand.
TGAGGAGCGACACAAAAGCACATCTGCACGCCTAGTATGCCCCTTGCTGCTGCAGCCAACAGAACGGGCCCCTCTAAGGCAAATACTGCAGGAACTCTGGGAGAGAAAGAAGATGTACATGGACTGGTGGGCTCGCTTCTCTAAAAATGGCTAAATCTTCCTCTTCTCTCCCTCCCTTCTTTTGCACCACAGCTCTGTAGCCCAACAGGTGGTCATGACTCAGAGGAGGAGACTGCTCTAAACCGATGTCTATAAATGATCTCATATGAATTCAGATGATGATAAAACCTATTTTTCAGTAACATGTTAATGTGTAAATCGTGCAAAGCAGGGAGCTCCGCTGTTGCAAGAGTGATGACTCTTGCCTACCACATGTACATTATTTATCGTTTGGGGATGTGGAGCTATGTTTAAATAAGGCTGTTTGATAACATAATCTGGATGTTCTACACTGCTATCCTATAATTATGCTTTGGAAGAAGTAAAGCATTATTTCTTAACCGTAGTCTCTCTCCCTGATATATTTTAATTCATAGTCTTGTGTGAAACTACATGTTTTGGATATTCACTCAAGTGAAGTGTGCTTTCTGCACAAGTATTGTACATGGAAAGCAGCCACCACAGATATACTTCTCAGATCAGGCAAACATATATACTGTGACTTTCTTCACATTAGAAAATTTACTCAGTTGTTTAAAACCAGTAATTTGAACAATTTCAGTGACTAGGTGGGCTGCTGTTATTTTTTTATACAATAATGACAGAGCATAGGACTGGTAGACTACCAGTTCCTCTGTTTGTTTTACAGTTGTGTAGTATTGCTGATTCCTCCATTTCACTAAACCCAGAGAGAACAAGGGCAACAGGTTGTTCTATTCCCTATTTTTCCTTTCTTTCTTCCTTATAAGCAGATGGTATCAAGGAAGCTCTTCCCACATGGACACACAGATTCAAAACCATTCTTGTGAAGTACGCGGGCTTCCACCGCTTCCATGTTTTCGTTTGAGCTTCTCTTCCTATTAGAGTAACACACTACCAACCTCATCCATTTCATTGCTGTGTGACCAAAGGAAAAGCTGTGGCCAGAGTCTCCTTTAAATAGGAGACAAGTGATTCTGTATTACTCGTGCCTATTTCCTAAGAGGCAGACATTTTCAAGTAGGTATATGTGTGAGGGGAAAGAACAGGAGGCAGGGTGTTTATTTTTGTTTGACTCTATTTGAGGGAGAGAAAGAAATGCTGGACTTTTACTGGTTTGAGCTTTCAGTTGGCTTTTGGTCAGATCCCAAATCCACAGGGCTGAAATGCAACACACAGTAATAGGAAATGCAAATTAGGACAAGAAATGAAAATTAAATCCTGATCAGTGATTCTGCCATCCCATGCTAATGCCAGATGCAGCAACCAAACGCTTGTGTCCCAACAGCCTCATAATCATCTGCTTGATGTAGTGTGGCCCTTTTGCAGTAAATATAAAATAAAACCAATCTGATATTTTAGGTAGGTAGTAGACGCTTCCTATTTTTCTAAATAGACACAAGTCTTCCTGCTGCAGCACTCCTCTCATTTAATAAAAGCTGTTTAAAGCCATGACTCCTATCACTGTTTAAACTTCAAGTATGTATCTGGTATGGAGAGTGACACTGAATATAAGTCAAGTGAGTGATTTACCTATTACTCTTGCCTGGAACCTGTATCAGGACCAGGTTCCTGAGTGTGGCAGTGTTCATGATTGAGCTTATACTACTTCAAGGTTTCAAATTTAAAGCTCTATATAAAAACTCAATAGATGGTTAGAATCCAAGCAGTGATTGCTTGCGTAATTGTGGTATAAAGAAGCCTTGAATGGGAGCCTCATTTGGGACTTAGGACGATACCACAGTAAATAATATAATCATGAAAAATAACATAGAGCCACTATTCAAAGATTCCTTTTCTCCCTCTGAAGTTAGAGGAAAGCACTTTTTTAAAGTTCACAACATCTGAGTAACTAATTTACTATTTTAGCTACTTATGGGCTAGCGCTGCTGGCTCACATAACTTTGCTCACAGGGGGAGTCCCACTGACTTCAGTAAGAACAAGATCACACCCTGGGTTTTACAGTACAGAACTCTGCTGAAGCAGCCATGTCAGAGGCCAAATGCTGTAACGATTTACACGCATGAGTTATGCATAAAGATAAGCATATGCGTAAGCCTTTGTGGGACTGGCCCCAAATTTCCCAGGTTTTCACGACTAAAGATTGTACTTTGCCAAAACCAACAAGGCTGTATTGTTCCATCCTTGGAATTCCATGCGCTTTTGCCTTCTGTATAACTGTTAACATACACACAGATTTTTTTCCCTAGGCCACATTAGGAAATCTTAATCATGAATTATGAGTGCAGAATTATAGTGAATGTCAGTATCCAACTAATATTTTAAATGGCTAATTCACCTTTCTTAGTATTTCAAATAGTTTTCATTTGACTATTATGACATGAAATGCACACTATTTCTACATAATATTTGGAAAAGAGTGCCTTCAAGTATTGTTTCAGTCATCTTTCATAACTCATCTTTAAATATTATCTAGGGGAAATGTGCATGGATTTTTTTTTTTTTGTGAGGAATTTGCATGCTAACGAGGTACAACCAACACATTATATCCTTCCAGATGAGAAGTGTTGACATCTGTAATGAATTAACAATCAAAGTGCTGACTGCGAACAGGGACATCCAAACTCAGGTGGTTTGGACACAGCCCTGGCTACCACACAGTCCTGAAAGGATGCCAAAGATGGTTTTCAGAACTAAATGTCAAGGACATGGCTCAGGGACAGGCCTTAATATTGCTGTCCAGGCTGTGTATGTGTGTGTATATCTAGCTGTATATGTATATTTCATTTGCAAGAAGAAACTGATATTTAAAAGTGGATGAGAACCAAGAACACTGGTGTATACTTCTGTAGACATTACTGGAGCCATGACCTTAGAAAGGACTAGCTGCAACATAAACTTTAATTTGCTGGGGTTTCTAAAAAGAAAGAAATTGAAATAACAGAGGTAAACCAATAGTTTATAGTTGTGCAAGGACATCTGGCTGTGTGATTTACACATACACATAGGCACATGTACACAAATACACATGTTCACTTTCAAGCCCACATCTAGGGAAGCAGAATGGGGCACAACATTACACAGAGAAGATGACTCCGCTGTGCTAGCTTATGGTAGGGGCTTGTGCTGATAAATGCACCCTAGAACACAATTTAGTGTGTGGGATTGGCATTAATCCTGTTATCAGGCAGGAAGGACATTCACTCCTCTTCCCACACAGCAGCCCACTGTGAATTCAGGATACTCTCTCTTCCATTTGATTGCTAAGCAAGTCAGACTGCACCACCTCTCTCCCACTCGCATGCACCCCAGGCAGATGCTTGTTCAGAAGGGAAAGACAAGAGGGTAACTATTTTTGTGTAAGCAAATAAAAAGTACTGGTTACTTCTTTGTGTAGACAGTGGGTTACACTACAAAACCTGACATTTAAAACCCATGCACACTTGTCATAGGACTATTACACAATGGGTGGATTATCGCTCAATAGCTCAGTGAGGCCATCCCCAGTCTCTCTCTCTCTTTCTCTCTCTCCTTTCTTTTAGATACTTTTTGCTCTTTAACTTTCTACTTATTGCCTAGGAGAAAATGTATGATTTCCATTGTTACCAAAAGGTTAACAGTTCTGTGCTTTCAGACTGTGTTACAATGGACTTGTAAAGCAGAACATGGAGAGCTGAAGCAGTGTTCCTGTCTAACATTAAAAGCAAAGGTATCTTTACAGCTTTCTGTAAGTAAGGGTGCCATTTTTTTTTTAAGATAACCCACCCTTAGGAATCATTCCAGGCACAGGAGAGATGTTACCAGCTCCAAAGGAGTCAGAGTTGGATGGGACTGTCTAACTATTGAAGGGAAGGGAAGCAAACAGGCAAGAAAGAATCCTAGTAGGTTTTTGTGGCCACAGTATCTGGCTAAACCCTCCAGTTATGATAAAAAAGAGAGGCAGCTAGATGCAGTATTTGGACTTGGATGTGGAATCCTTAATAACAGAAAAAAGTGATGGAGGAACAACTGAAATGTAAATAGAGTTATGCAAAACAAATGGGAAGTGTGAAAAGAAAGCAAATGTTAGGACAAGTTCTATATTCTCCACAATTTACAGTTTAAATTATTGTACAGTGCATATCACCCAATAGTTTTTCCACAAGATTAATTTTGTCACTGTTCTCTTTCTGTCAGAGATTATTGTACAGAGCTGGATTGTTGAACAGTGGCTACATTTCATTCCAAATATGGCTACACTTCAGGGGTGGGATTGTTACTGCTGAATCCTGTCATTCTCATTTTTAAAGGACTCTGAGACATGGAAAGAGCTGCACAGATGTGCGATGACTATATTTTACTGGGAAATACAGTTGTTTGTATTTCCCAGTAAGTACAGGTTGGGGGCTGACCTGCTGGACAGTAGTGAAGGGAAAAAGGACCTGGGGGTCCTGGTGGATAGGAGGATGACCATGAGCCAGCAATGTGCCCTTGTGGCCAAGAAGGCCAATGGCATCCTAGGGTGCATTAGAAAGAGTGTGGTTAGTAGGTCAAGAGAGGTTCTCCTCCCCCTCTACTCTGCCTTGGTGAGGCCGCATCTGGAATATTGTGTCCAGTTCTGGGCCCCTCGGTTCAAGAAGGACAGGGAATTGCTTGAAAGAGTCCAGCGCAGAGCCACAAAGATGATTAAGGGAGTGGAACATCTCCCTTATGAGGAGAGGCTGAGGGAGCTGGGACTCTTTAGCTTGGAGAAGAGGAGACTGAGGAGTGACCTCATCAATGTTTACAAATATGTAAAGGGTGAGTGTCAGGATGATGAAGCTAGGTTTTTTCAGTGATGTCCAGTGATAGGACAAGGGGCAATGGGTGTAAACTGGAGCACAGGAGGTTCCATGTGAACAGCAGGAAAAATTTCTTTACTGTGAGGGTGACAGAGCACTGGAACAGGTTGCCCAGGGGGGCTGTGGAGTCTCCTACGTTGGAGATATTCAAGGCCCGCCTGGACAAGTTCCTGGGTGATGTACTCTAGGTTACCCTGCTCTTGCAGGGGGTTTGGACTAGATGATCTTTTGAGGTCTTTTTCAACCCTTGGGATTCTGTGATTCCGTGAAATACAAAACCAAAGAAGGGAGGATAGCAAATAGAGTGGATTTTCTTGTAGTTACAGCAAAAAAAAAAAATCTTGGGAATTTAGTTTTTCTCCCAATTCTTTGATTCTTTGGGTGCCCTAGACAAATGGAATGTGTTTTAGTTTAGCTATCCATAACATAAACACAAAAATATCTGGTCTCCCAGATGTGCTATGGAACATATTGTTTGTAAAGTATTTTAAGATTCTCCAAATGAGAAGGAATTTGTGTTGTTGCGTACTGCTTACTATACACCAGCAGGAGTTCTCCTACATCTCACTCCCTCACTGCATGCTCACTTTATGGAGTCTGGATGGTGGTACACATGAGAGACACAAGGAATTGACTCATGTTCATATTTCTTAGATGGCATAAGTGATTTTTGCAGGGTAGATTGTTTAGAATTTTGCTGGGATATAGGTTAGCTTCAGGTTCACTGTTCCTTTTCAGTCCTCTGATCACTGTAGGACATTTAAAGATTTGGTCCAGTGAGGGAGAAAAGGAAGGCTGTTTTTCTTTCAGTAGAAAAGACTTTATTTTGATGGGTGCACAAATGAGATTTTTCCCCTAATCTCTTGTGTAATTCATTCATGTAATCTCTTTGTAGGCACATCATATTAATCCTTGTTATTACAAAGAGAACCTAAAACATTGAAAGTGTCAAAACATACTGCTCAACAGAAGAGGCCAAGATGTTGGATCTCCCTACTTTTTATACTATAATAAAGATTTCTATCATTTATGTCTTAACACTTCACTGGAAATATTCCCCAAAGCTTTTGTTCACAGAAAAAAAAAAAGGAAGTAAAAAAAAGTATTTGAATGAGAAACATGCAGTGCAACATCGAGCCATGCCAGCACAAGAATTTTTCTACTGTATGGTAATGAACTGCAAAAGCTGGGTGAAAGGGTTTTTAATGTGAGTTGCACCCACAGACTGGAGCATACTTTGCAGAATTGCTTATGCTTTCCTTTATAGTCAATCTCCATGACGTCTGTCAGTGCAGAGCAGAGACACAGAGAAAATAAGCTATAAACCCATCATGTAAATAGGTTTCCTTTGCACAATAGTCCATGCCCACAAGATTTAGATTGCCATCCTTGGGCTAGGATTTGCATACAGTGAATGTGCCTTTACTATTAATGGACATGGCTCATATTCAAAATCCCTTGTGTACTAATAAGTGATTACATCCAGAAGAGTATTTCATCCTCCTGTTCCAGATTTCTTACAGATGGGCTGGAAAAGGAAATTTTTAACTCTGTTGTAAGGTTCTTCTCCTGCCTGAAATGGAAACTTCCCTGTGATGGCATGCATCTCCCTCACTGTACTGCTGTATCCTCCCTTCTGTGCTTAACTTACTGAAGCCATTCACAGAAATGTTTGTGAAAAACCATTGTACCAACTGCACCACCGCTTTCACCATGGTCTGGATATTTTCCAGAAATCCTCATAAGCTCATGCACTGTTTTAATTTCTCTGTTATGCACTGTATTACATTTTCTTCAGTATTTTCTCCTTTGCAAACCTTTGCAAAAATGGACACACCAACCACAGGCAGTTTGGAGGACAGGTATTTAGGAGTCCTTCTGGATGACCTGTGCCTACATCTGTAAAATATTAGAGTAAAACAGCTACAAATCCTTGAGGATCTGGGTCAGAGGTGTATTAGAAAATGTTATCTTCATTTTGAAGTGCAACTTCAATACAGATTTGCTTGTTTCATGCTTCTCCTTCCCTTCTTGCTTGTATATACAACACACCCTTTTGTTAGTGAAAGAAGCGGAAAGAGGTTACTTTGTACTTCAGTCCCTTAACTGCGCATTCTTGGGCCACTGCTTTTTTCTTGAGGGAAAAAAAAAGAATTTGGGTGGCACACCTACATGAAGACATTACATATCACTGACAAGAAATGGAAGAAAACATTCTGACTGATGGACTGGTAGTTAAACTCAGGGAGAAAGCAAGTAGAGGTGATCTGAGTACATTAGAAATTCCTGCTCTTTCTGGAAGCATAGGTTGAGACTTATCCACTTCTGCCTGAGCTAGATAAATTCTGCTCTGTGTGTCTTCCTAGAGGAAGGAATTATAAGTGAGGCTCCTAAAATGAAGGTCCTTTTCTGTTCGACACAAAACTTAATAAGATGCTGCAGTTTTGTTGTCCTTTGCTAAATGACGGCTGTGCATCTTTGGTGTTCTTTGAGCAATGATTGGTGATTTATTTTTTATTTTCAGGATTACATACATTAAACAGTATCACTGTCTGTAGGCAGTAATTACTAAGCATTTGATGTCATAATATTAAACTTGTGTTTTGATAATTTTCATAAAACCAGAAGATTTTTGCAGCTCCTTTTGTGGGAGATTTTGATTTATTATTAAAGTATTTCTTTTTCCTTCTCACTGCATAAACTATATTTTGCCAGAAAGCATATCAGTCGGTATTGAGTCCTGCTCAGGTTGCCTAACTTGCCAAGGGGCATCCATTGTTCTGAGTTGCTCACCATGCATAACCAGGGAGAGCAATCTGGACTTTGGGGCAGTATGTGGTAGGAGATAGGATCAGGGAAAGAGAAAAATAATCAGGTTTTGGGCTTAGTGGAGAACAGAATTTGGAAAAATAAAGTGTTTTGACTGTCAAAAGGGAAGCAGGTTCGAAAGAGTTGTAGAAGAAAAGGGAAGAAATGTAGAAATACAGAGAGAATCAAAGAAGGGGGAAGAAAAGCAGCTCATCAAGGAGGAACACAGAGGAAACTGTAAGGGATGAAACAGAATTCAGTTCACTGTAAGGATCTTAGGGCTCCTGTATAAAGCATGTGCAGAATTAGAGGGCTGGAGGTCTTTAATGACAGCTATGGTGACAGTGACTGTGGTTGTTTCTCAGCCAAATGCATAGTGGCATTTACACATCAGGGTTTATGAATCCTATTGTGCTGACTCTCGTACTAAAGTCCTTTCAAGACACCTAGGGAATGCTACCAACATGACTATCATGCCCATTGGAGCTCTGGACACTCTTCTGGGGCAAAAACACTTGCAAAGAAAAATGTACAAAGGAGTAAATAAAAATAAGTCATAAATATTTTCAGAACTGTTTCTCAGTTTTGGAGGTAACATTCACAACTAGACCCTCCTCACCCCTCCCACGTGTCAAGAGCTTGTCCAGCCTCCAGGGGACCAGAAATGAATGTGAGAGGAATTGCACAGAATCCAGGTTTTATTTTTTATTTTACACAGATTCAATATTTTTCCCAACTTTTCTTGTATTTTTATAGTATTCCTGCATTTAAAAGGATATTTTTTAATCAGTAGCTGTCACTGCTTTAATTAAAATAGCAATATTCACTCTACAAAGCTATGTAAATCAGGCACACTCACATTCTGATCTAGTATTTCCACATTCCATTTATTGCAATATTCTTAAGAATCTTTTAACAATTATTTAAACTCTACTTTTGTCTCCTCTGCTGAAGAATTACATTTGGCTGGATTTCTTCTGCAACTGAAGCCAGCCTGGCTGCCTTCTCTTGGGCTCTTCACAAGCCAGTTAGAAATGGGAACAAGAATACAAGATTCTCTGGGAAGCTTAATTACCTGCTCATTTTTGCTGCACAATAGTAGGGGGAAGAAAATCATACCTTATTTTGTGCTTTTTCCTTCAAGGCCAAGACTTTCTCAAAGTTTGAATGGACTAGGCAGAGCTGCTAACAGAAATACAGACTCACTTGACAGTGCCTGCTGTGACTGGAATCAGTAAAGACTAAGGAAGGGCCTTTTTGAATTTGTTCAAGTGGCAAACAAGATGGTAAGTATTAATAGCAGATAATAATAAACCTTCACATGACCAGAAACTATATCCAACTGTTGCAGCCTTTTAAGCACATGCAGTTGTGGCAAATCTTGCAGTTTTGTCACAGAGAAAATTCCCGCTAGAATTAATAGGAATTTGTCTGAACAAAGACTGAATGACTGCAGACTGGCAGCCCAGCCCTACAAGATTTTTCTCATGACAGCATCCAATTAAAATTAATGAAGTACTTCAGGATCACCCAGGGAAATGATGGGAGAGGCAGGGGTAGAACTCAGATGAGATGAGTCACTGAGTCACTGCCAAGTTCCTTGATGTTAGAAAGTCAAAAATACTTAGAAAACAGGAATGCTGAAGAACAGTGAGAACTGCTAGCCCTTAGTTGAAGTGGTTCCCAGGCAATCTGTCTGGGGTGATCAATTTGCATATATATCATTCCTGAGGTATAATGTCCTGCTTTCTAGCAATATTTCTAACCTATCTCACATGTAATTGGGTATTATGATTAAAATGTGAGAGTATCTTGTATTTTGTAAGGGAAGAGGATTACGTCTTAACATGCCACTTGGGCTCTACCTCTGTTCACTTCACCTACACCGTATTTCAGCTTCTCCTCAACACTTCAAAGCAGCCCAGAGATGATGCTTTTTCACATGCAGCTGACTGCCTGATTTTGCTCCTTGCCCAGCTCAAACCAGTAAATTGTATTCTGCCTGTGACCAGCCCTCCTGCTTTCTCTAGCTCACCCTTTACACTGGATGTGGGTGAAGGAAGATGACATCCTTTTGCAGGCTGGCTGAGAAAGCAGCTGTAAATCAACTTATCATCACCTACGGTGTTAGAGTGGCAAGAGGGGAATGGGGAAGATGTAAGAATTTGGCCTGCTACTTATAAAATGAGCAAGCTTGCTTGCTTGTGTTGCAAATGCCACATGGGAGTCACTAAAATCAGGAAGAGTTTCGGAAATCCAATTTGCTTTTCATTGTGTATGCAGTTTGATTACTGTGTACATTTCTTTCTGTTTGCAATAAAAATACTTTCCAGTCATTTTCATTTTAGGTCTCTCTCTAACACTTGCACATCAATATAACATTTGAATTGCAAATACTGTAAGAAATATTTATTTAAAATAGTAATTTCCTCTGGTTTTTATGTATATATGCATCTATATCTTCCTAACGTTTTCAGGTACTATTATAAGGATTTACTCTGTCTGTCTTCTGGCAGGTGTCTTTTAACTAGCTCCCTGTTTCTAAGTGAAGAGGAAGGGAGGAGCAGTACATTTAATGTACTTTCTCAGAAAACTGTTCAGTCACAGCTTCTGAAAGAAACATCCGAGTATTGTGCAAGAATTTCAATGCACAGGGAAAGCTCCCCTTGACAAGACACTCAGTAGCACCTTGTCTGACACCCATACAATTTAAATGATTAAATGAATTCAAGAAGATGTGATAGTGAAATTGCCTCCTCTCCTATTTTTCCAGCTGCTTGCTCTTCTCCCACCTTACCTAACTCAAAATGAGGAGCTTTCTTGCTCTAGTCCATTACACTGAAAAAAGGAATGAGAAACAGTGTCTGAACCAAAAATATAAAATATATCAACACATGTCTACAGACAACATGATGGTGCCATCCAAATCACTGAAACCCAGAATACAGTGCATTTTCTCCAGTATGCTAGCTGCTCATGGAAACAGTACAAAAAGAATTAAGATAAAAACAAACTTCCTAACATGTACCGGAACAAATTCTCTCAGGCTGTTGGTAAAGATAAAATGGGTTAAGTTCACCATGGGTCAAACACTTTTCCCAGCCTTCTTCCAGGAAGAATGCGGAACGTTTTCTCCTTAGTGTGGGCACTGTTAACCTTATCTGAAAAGGAGCAAAGGCCACACTGGATTTTTACTCCCTTGAGCTGAAGCTGCAGAAGTAAAAAGTCCCCTGATCGTAACAAATCAAGAAATAACAGTCTTAGCTTTCTACTCAGCTTTATGATCAGCATTTTCAAACAACTTATATTTGCTGCTCAGTAGATTTTTTTTTTTTTTTTTGGAAGCCTGTATATACTTATTAGACTTCTGTAACAGAAACAGTTGTTAAGTTAGCAATGGCAATAGGCTAGTGATTTATGTCTGTCCACAGGGTCTGGCTTACCTTTCATGGAAGTCAGTTGTAGATGCATAACGCTAGCATAAACTTTGGACCTATCTTGTTTTCATAAGATTAGTGATTATGGTGGCATTGCCTCTGACATGTCCTGGCAGTGAAACCATTTGAAAGCATGTAAGTCACAGGCTATTTTCATACGGAAGTATACCATGAAACTGAGGGTGCATAAAAATCCCCAACTAGCTAGATAGTCTGGTCTGTGATCCTCCTTCACCCTTTGTTACTATCACCTTGTCTCTCTGGCTTCAGCAAAGTTACTCATGATATACACCAACACGAATAAGATTAGAAGAAGGCCCCTTGATTTACCCCCATATCAATACTTTCCTTTTACTCTTTTGACAAAGAGGTTCCACGTTTTATTTATTATTTTTCCTTAAATAAGTTGGTAGAATGTTGTCAATTCAGGTACTTTATGCTTGATGAGGTGTAAACAGTCACCTAAGAGGGAAAGGGGGAAGAATCCAGATTTTTTTTTGTCTTAAACACAACACAGATCTGTTGCTTTCAGCCAGTACCTTGAGAAAGGACTTTCTAACTTCAAATCCAAAGGACTCTGCTCCTTCCACTGAAGTCCATGAGTCTACTGATTTGAACAGATACAGGATGTAGGGCTTGAGTGACTGATGTTTAGAAATTCTGTGCTCTGGATCAACTGCAGGGACATGAAGGGCACATCCACCTATTCACAGCTATCACACACTGGCTAGAGAAAACATGAGCAGCAGGCTTATATTCTTGTTGCGTGAAAAGGGGGAGAGTTGGCCAGAGAAGGACCATTTGAAATTCATCAGAGTCACGTGCAGGGTCCTGCACCTGGGGAGGAATAACACCATGCACCAATACAGGCTGGGGTTTGGACTGCTGGAAAGCAGGTCTGCAGAGAGGGATCTGGGAGTCCTGGTGGGCAACCAGATGTCCATGAGCCAGCAGCAACGTGCCGTTGTGACCAAGAAGGCCAATGCTATCCTGGAGGGCATTAGGAAGAGCATTGCCAGCAGATCATGGAAGGTGATCCCTCTCTACTCAGCCCTGGTGAGGCCTCATCCAGAGTACTGTGTCAGTTCTGGGTTCCCCAGTACAAGAGACACATGGAGCTCCTGCAGTAAGTCCAATGAAAGACTATGAGAACGATGAAGGGTCTGGAACACCTCTTATATGAGGAAAGACTGCGGGAGCAGGGCCTGTTCAGCCTAGAGAAGGCTCAGGGGGGATCTGATCAATGTGTATAAATATATGAGAGCATCAAAAGGATGGTAGTTTGTCTCTAGGAGGAGCTTGCACCAAGTACTCCATCTACAGGCAAATCTTGTTGCTGATCTCACTCTTTTTGCTCTTACAGTACCTTAAATTGGTGTTACAAAGAAAACTGAGATATGAATTAAAGAAACAGCCATGGCTGGTGCTGGGCCTTTCTTCCTCTGAAGGGTGTACAAGCTGCTCATGATGAATTGAAGTCTGTAGCTCACCTTGACTATCTGTAACAAAACACTGCTAAGGTGTCCAGTTCCTTCCTTCATAAGGAAAAAAGAAATGCTTTGCCAAATTTTCAGTTTACTACAGTCTAGAGGAACAAATGCTCTGTGCATTGGCAAGCAAACATAAATCTCAGTGCCAGCCAATGAAGAGAGAAGAGAGAGATGTGTTTTTTTGTTGAGACCATGATGTGAGCATGCAGTATTTAAAACAACTTTCCATTTTTCTTCTTCCATGTAAGACTATTTAGACAGAAGGAAGAAGTAAGGCTGGGTTGGGGAATGCTTTAGTCTGAATAAACTTTTACTTAGGGAAACAAAATAATATGACTGACTTTATGTTCATTTATGTAACATGTACATGCACAGTACCTCAGCCTCTGTCAGAAACTGGATGACCTATGTTGAAAGCGTATCTTTGGTGTAACATTGTCAGAACACAGAGGAGAACATCCCTTTCAGACACAAACAACTAAATCATTGTGCTTACCCAGGAAATAAAACACCAAAAAGTTGTATTTGGGAGAACTGCCTCTCTGGGCATGCTGTCTTCTCCTACATAACATATTTGTAACTTCTGATGACTAGCATGTAATATGATTCAACAATAATAATGTCTTCTCCCCTTATGATCAATATGAGCCCATTAAAATGTATGTGGCTATATTTGCAATAGAAGCTTGTTATTTGGTCAAAGTGAACTGAGCCTTTCAATTCCGATTGAATAGCAGTTATTACTTGATACGCTAGGCATTGTCAAACATAATTAGTATCTCAGAAAAAGAAATACTACATAATAACAGGGATATGAAAATAAAACACAATATCATGTTATTACCACGTTGACTTTTATAAGGAACATGACACTATATTAAATGAGAATCCAATTCATCCTTGATACTAAAATAATGTTGAAAAAACCCCATTGAATCATAAACGTGGACAATAGCACAGCTCCGTATAAATTTTGAGACACTCCATGGTTTATTTGAGAAAGCTGACTCTGTTCTTGACATTTGCTCTTATATTCATGGCAATAAAGCTCTTGAAATCCGAGGAGGCGGTTTCTTAATAGCTTGGCTTATAAAAAAATCTAAGAACATCCAGCCAGCTCAATAGTCCAACCAACAGCGTACGCCAACTTCACTGCTAATTGCCTGTTTTAAGCCAGACTAGCTGAGCATCTGCTACCTTGCATTTTTACTGGGCTAAACTCAATAATTTATTTTTTTGTTATTTCAGTAACACAGATTGTAAAAGGAATAATTCAGCATTACTGAATATTTTGGCTGACCAGAAGTGTTATCTTTCATACTTTAATCCCATTCCCTTATTTTTTTTTTATTTTTATTTCTAAATTAAATATTGGCAGCTTTAGAATAATTTAAAGCAAAAATTGAAAAATCTTGTTGGGAAACAGTGAATTGCAAAATATTTATGTTTCCAGTATTTTGTCCGTTTATAAACTATCAGCCAAATCAGTGAAGAATTGTGACTATTGAATAAATGCATTTTTGGTAAATAAATCATTAGTAAAGTTTATGAGTATGAGTCACCCCAGTCTAGATACTGTACATCATCATTTTCTATGATCATTCTGTGGTTAGAAATATGTCTCATCTATTTGTAAAGCACCGAGTGTATATCTAACCTTGAATTATGTAACTGATTACAAATAACCACTAATGTTTCCATAATTTCTACTACAGTACAGCCTTACATCCCCACTGATATTGGACTCCCATTGGGTTAGACCTTGAGCAAATGAAGCTAATCTCTTCATTTAGAATCACTCATAATGTGGGTGCTTAAAAAAGATCACAATAGAGGAAGAAAATGCCGAAATCTGCTTTTTAGATGTTTACTGCTGAGACAATGTGGAGTGAAAGATTTCTAGCAAGTTTTGCAAAAAATCTGTAGAAAAAATCAGAAACTGAACCAACAACTCTGAGGGCCTCTGTAGCGCCTTATACAAGATGATCCTTCCTGTAAAGAAAAGAGAAACCACTTCTATTATTTCATCATTTCCTGAGCTCCAAATGTGGTGAAGCTGCTAAGCCAAACGTCACCTCTGTCTCCATGAGCATGAGCATGATGCTAACTGCTTAGATGCTGGTGCAGAGTGACAGTCTTCAGTCTCAAGAAAACTGAGTGGTTTCCTCATTGTAATTTCCTATTGTATATTGTCTTTGAGTCTCTGCTAGAGATCCAGATCAAGCTAAGGCAGGCACTGTACAATTGCAGAACAGATAAAACAGAGCTTTTCTCAAAGAGCTCAGAGCTTAAGCACTGCTGGTGCCTCCAGTACCTGAAATGCTTGAAATTACAGATGAAAGCAGGAGTGTATAGCCATGACGTGTATAAAGCTCCTTAATTTCTATATATACTGACAAACTCAGAGGAATATGAGGATCTGAGTTTTAATACACTGAAGAAAACTTCTGTGATTATATTCTCATAAAAATAAATATGTTTGGAAGACATTTATCATAACAGCTTCTTCTTTTTTTTTTGTATTCAGAATGTTATCTTCCTTGGGAGACTTTAAATACTGATTTGCAATAAAATTTCCAAGAAGACACAAATGGGAAAAAAAGAAAGAAGTTTAAAAAGAGAAATTGCATGGAAATCTAAGAGGAAGGAAAATGATTTTTCTTCTAACTGGCATGCAAACTAAATGGATATAGTTGTATTCAAAACACTGTCTCCCTCATTTCTCCCCCGCCACAAAAAAAGTAAATCTGCTGCTGGCAGCACAGATTGTGTATAAATAAATTGAAATTAGAACATGTTTAGCTCTTTCTTAAGCAAACTCACTTTTATTCTTTTTATCATTAGCTAATGAGCTGAGCCATATCACAGAGAAACCATGTTGAAAGGGTGTTTAAGAAAGCAGATACCATTCTGTTAGGTAGCATCTCACACTTCATGCAAGAACTTACTTATGCAGCAACTGTTCCTCACTAGCAAAACAAGATCTGCAACAGGAGCCACATTTCAGTGCAGCAAAAGCCTTTCTCCAGGAAGAAGGAGGAGAATGGTTTGTTTAATTAATATTTGACATCACAGACCAACTTTTGTTCCTTTTTTTTTTTTTGTGGAATGTTTCTTGCTCATTGAGTATGAAAAGGTCAATAGCTTCTTACACAAATGGACTTGAAAAACCCTTCACTTTCCGTTACTCTGGCAAAGACCAGTTACTTGCTTTCCCATGGGAAGTTTCTCTATGTGATTGCAACAGAGCACTTAGGTTTCTAAAGAAGAGAAGAAAGGGGTGAGATAGGACCTTCAGAATAGCCAAAGTCTGAAAACGTTTTCAATATCCTTTTCAGCTTCTGTTAAAACTCCTCATTCTGATCATTCTAAGCCATAAAAGTTACTTAACAATAAAACTGCCATTTTCATCTCACTGACCTGAATGCACATTTGGCTGAGCTGTGTAGTGCCCAAGTGAAGTACCAGGCTAAGAAAACTACATTGCTTGTAGCAGAGAGAGGTATCTAGTCCAGGTATCTCTTTATACTACTGCAATGATATATATCAATTTATGCTATGAACAGTCAAGGCTGAGATATATTGATCCAGTGCTGGGGTTCACTGTTAAGCTGAGGCTGTGCCCCATTCCATGACAGGTTTCTTCTGGGATGAAAAGTCATTAGTGTACATGAAAGTTTATTTTGGAGGGACTGGAGTGGACCCTAACATAATCTTCCCAAATAATTTTTATAGCTTGACCACCTGTATGAAGTCTTCATTTATATGAAGACCTGTGCCAGTTGGTGCTTTCTGACAATCTCAAGAGAAATGGCCAATATCAATGAAGAACCAGGGGTAAACCTCAGCGTATAAACCTGAGAATACTTGAACAGAGGCTTCTCTTCTGCAAAATAAGAATACTAAACATTCCAGATAGAAGAAACAAGAAAGCATCACTAAGAAAAACCCCTTCTGGAAAAACCTCTAATGAAAACACTGTACAAAGTACGTATGAATCATCTCTTCATAAAATGAAAACTGAATTGTTAAGTTCTTGGGAAACAGCATTTAACTCTGATACTCTTTTGTGTGGATATTGCCAAAGCTGAGAACTCAGAACTGCTCTTGCTCATCTAATGAAATTCATGAGAAGTAAAATTCATAATAATGGCTTCTTGAGTTCTGCTGCTGGTGGTAGAAGCAATAGTGTAAGATTTGCATGCTTCTAAAAGGAAAACTACATTAACTAATGTTAATCTGTGTGCATTACAAGTAAGAATTGTTAAGTTCTTCTTTTTTATGATTTGCATTCCATTAGATTGCTTACAGGAAATATCATGCATCTGCTTTTCTTTCCTAGGAAAATGCAAAATTAAGTTATCATGACAACATTTTATTGTGTACAAAATTAGCTTGATTACTAAATCAGAAAAGAATTCCAATATAAACAGATATAACAATAGTATGGCAAATAAAATCCTTATGGCTCCTTCTTCCCGTACTTAGAAAATGAAGGATGATTAGCTATATATCATAACAGGACCAACATTGTTGTCTGTAGAGTGCAAAAATGTTGATTGTAAGTGGTATTATGTATGCTCTATTCTGTCTATTAAACTTGTTCTGTTTTATCCTGATAAAGTTTTTTGTATACTAAAACTATCTATCTGGAAATGAAGGTTCCCAAGTATCTGCTTTATTTTTTGTTCATTGTAGAGTTTAATTTTATATTCATGTCACAGCTGTGATGTGGTTTCTGTGGATTAGAAGTTTGAAAGAGCTGATGACTTTTCATGACACAGGCACATAATAAATCTCTAAAAGGATTTAAGATAAAAGGATAGTAAATTCTGTTCCTACCTAACTTGAGGCCTTGACAAATTAGACACTCAGCTGCTTAAATTAGAAACAAGGTCATGCTATATAGTTAATTCATAATTCCTGAGGGAGATGCAGCCCACCTTCGACATGAATCACCAGCTGGAGGTGCCTAGCATTCTTCATTGACTGCAAAGGGCCTTACAGTGACCTTGATCCAAATAGAAATTCTTTAGTTAGGTACCTGAAGTTAGTTTAAAGGAATCCAGGGCTCTCAAAATACATAGGTAAGTCTAGATGAAGGAGAGAAAAAAAGGTAAGATGAAATGGGAAGACATGCTGCATTTAAAGAACCCAAACATATTTGGTATTTGAGGTTTCAACATGAAGAAAACCCCAACACCTTCCAGAAGAACTTCTGTCCCTCATTCTTTATGTCCTATTTTGGACTTTGACCTTCCATTTCAGAAAAGAACCCAAGCCGAAAATAAATGCATTAATCTCCCGCTCTGGTTAAGATGGTTACTTGCTTAGGAACGTAAGACTGCCTGTTGGGTCAGACCAAAGGTCCATCTCTGCAAGTACCAAGTCGCCAGCAGTAACCGGAAATACTTGTGTACTGAGAAGCACAAGTATTGGAACAAACATGGTGTGATGCTTTTCTGCAAGCTCTTCCAATTTCTAACAGTCTGTGGCTCAGAGGCATCCTCTGTGGTCAACAACCTTCAATTGTATTTCTCTTGTATTTGCCTGTCAAAGTTGTGTAAGTTGTTGTCATCCACAGTTTCCTGGGGCAAGCAATTCCACTGCTGAACTGCATGCTGTTTTAAGATTTCCCTTTGTTTCTTCTGATTTTGTGGTGTTTTCTGTACCACATCCATTCACACTCAGCACCAGGAATCCTGATGGACAAAAAGTCCTGTAAACACCAATACTATGGAAAAATGACATCAAAGGGAGAATGGTGATGATGGCTGAATTATGGGTGAAGAGTTTTGTAGCCAGCCATTCAGAGATATGTTAAATCCAGCCTATTGGAGAACTGCAAAAGAGGTCATTCTGCAACTGCCAGAGTTCCTGAGAGGACAGAGAAAAGCAGCCTCTGAAACTATGACCCTCCCCACTCCTTGAAGATTTTACCCTTTTAGATAAAAGTAAAAATTTTTAAAATACTTTTTAAATTTTTTTTTAAATAAAATAGTAGGTTGCTGACTTTAAAACCAACACTGAATGCTAAACCTCAGGAACTGATTGGAACATTTTCCAAATTCCCCTAAAAAAAAAGATAAAAAAGAAATGAATGCTGTTAGACTGTGATTAAAAAAAAGAAATGTTAGGGAACCCAGTGTATTGAGAAAGTTTTAAGACAGCTGTTTTTAAAGATTTAGGCAAAAGACAAGCAAGAAGAGAGATCTGACTTTTCAAGGAAATATGCTAAGCAGGCGAGACCATGTTTTTCTATGAACTTCTCAGCCCAGCTTTAATTCAAAGCTGGTTACAAAGCACATCCTTTGCAGAAAACAGAAAAAAAGTTTTAGTTGTACTTTTTTTTTCCTTTGTTTTACACCAAGTTCCTTGTGGGTGTTACAGTTGTCTACCCTACTTGTATATAAAAACCAGTGTCTGTGACTAACATATCTAGTAACCTTTTCTGCTCAAAGGGAATGTTTCATTATGTCCTGGAATAAGTATAGCAAGTTTACTACCTGGTTGAATATGAAATGGTCTGGGAAGAGAGTAAAAGGAGTATTGGATTCCACAGGGTTCTTACGGGAATTGGTATGAAGGATGCATTTAAATTGTGTTATCAGTTACACAGTCAGGTGTCTTTGGTGACTAGCTGTAGCAGGGAGCTAATGACATGTTGGCAGGCACACCTAACTGGACAGATCAATACAGATAATTTGTTTGCTGATAGTACAGTGTTATCTCAGCGCTGAAATACACCAAAGAGATGGTTTCCCTGCAGGAAAGCACTAACTTTGGTTTTGAAATGGAATGCCTGCAGAAACCTTCTCTGTGCCATCCTGTCTGGTTTCTCAGATCCACAGAGGCTTGCAACTCCATGTGTTGGAAACATAGACGAGAGCTGCTCTTGCAAAATGGCATCATGTGATGTGTGAATAATCTGAATCATGCACTGATGGGGATGATGAAAGGAAACAAAGACAGTGCAGGTTGCTGAGCTATGGAGTGCTGTGATTTCTACCTATCTACAGCTTTTCTTTGTGTTTCTTTTATTATCTTTTTTTTAGCCTCAAATGGTCCCGTTTTGCTCATACTCACCCCTTCTTTTCCACAGGCCCAGGTTTTTCCCACCCCCTGTCACCTGGGATCTGAGATTTCCTGTCCCTATTTTCTAGTCAGAGCTTCTCAAAACCACTCAGACCTAGAATATAACAATATGGCACATGAAATGCATTACCAGGAGCCTTAATACAGAAGTTTACAATTTGTGGTAATAAGCTTGTTTTTCTTCAGTTATTTCTACCTGACTTTTATATGCGAAGGGTAATAAACTTTTCATGTGAAGTCTCTTCATGAAGATACACAGCTTCAACAGTCAAATGTTTTAGCTCAAGCTTAAGTCTCTTTTACAAATATTTCTATGCTGCATCTAGCAAACATATTAAAAGGATGCAAAAATAGGCAGGAATATTTTGACATCAGCTAAAACCCACCAATTTTTCTAAGTTTCCATTTTCCATGTCTCTAGAGGTATTTGCTATCCCACCATGAGAGAAATACCAAATGATCATAGAAGATGCTAAGTCCTGGAAAAACTCCTGACCAGGATGTCACATTTTCTCAGATTATCTCACCTCTGCCTCCATCTCAAACACACATTAGTTAGCTTGTTTGAGATGCTGAGTGCTGCTTTTTTTCATTGCAATTTGGTATTTGGCAGATGAATGAAGAGATACTACTTAATGTCAAGGAGCAACAAGGTCAGGTTTCAGGGAGCTGAGGGCAATTGCAAGGCAGGCTGGGGCAGTGTAGGGGGTCAGAGCCATGGTACCAGTGCAAGGGTGGCTGAGAAGGTCTTCTGATGTTATTTGATGTCAGACAAGAGTCCCATGATTCCCAAACATGTCTACAATGACAGGGCAGCTCCATGGCACCAAGCCAGGAAGTCAAGTCACAAAGACACAGTCAGAATCAGCAGGGAGCATGGCCAGACAGGTCATTGCTGTAGTATAGCTCAAACAAGGACCAAGGCTGAGGCTTGAGCTAAATTTGGCTCCCAAGTTAAGGGGGAAGTCTCCAGCAAGGCTTTTCAGCTCCTCCTCCTAAGTAGCTGCTTTCCCAGTGGCCCAACACCACCTGCCTGTGTCACATAAGCCAAAACCTGGGGTGGGCGGGAGAAGAGGTTGCAGAGCTTGGTGGTGCCCTCAGGGCCCTCAAATCAAGGTGCAAATGGATCTCATGGATCATTGATGATCTATATGTATATTATGTGTTCGCCTTTCTAGCTTTATACTTTTTAAAAAGTATACATATATATATAAGTATATATATATATATACAAAAGTTTACATATATATATTAAATTACACACATGGCTGCTATGGTTACTTTGGCACTTTGATTCCTTTTATGGGCAGGCAAAAAACATGTAAAGATGAATAATACCTGGAAGTTCATATATCCAATACATGGAGATTAATCTGACCTTTGATATTATCTAGGGTGTGCGCTTGCACAGATTTCTTTCTGCTTCGCAAGGGCTTGTTAATTTTCTAGCTGTCTCCGGTATTTCTACAACTGTTTTCTCTGACTGAGCGTATCTAATGTTCTGAATGGAAACACATCTGAGGAATAGGCTCTCTGGGGATTATGCACTTCTGTCAGATACATATTTCAAAAATTTTACAGAGGAAAATAAATGAAAGAAGCAACCCCCCTGTGTTCTATTGCAGGCTCTGTTTCCAGATACGTAACAACTTCTAACAGCAATATGATTTCCAAAAAGTACATTAATGTCAGGCTGAATTCTTCCTTTATGGACAGACATTATTTCTAGGAATTAGTTGAAAAAGTAGGCATTTCTCAGCTGATTAAAGTTAAAAGGCCCGATTAAACAGCCCTTCTTGGTAGAACAGTATCCCTCTATGATAGGAAATATAATAGTAAATTATTAACATAATCCAAAGATTTCTGATGAAATGAAAGAACCTTTTCAATTCTCAGAACATGAGAACCCACTGGGTATGAGCACACTGGTGCACTGGGGATACTAAAAAAATTGCCAGGAGATATTTTAGCACAGCACAGGAACTTTCATCATCGTATGAGAGGATTCTATGATTCTATGATTATGTTAAGAATCTGAAAGTAGGGAAAGCCTGGAAGACATTGTCACAGGGATCCACACACCACTCTTTAAGCTTTTTCTTCTTAAAAGCTGCTTGAACAGTTTAAGAGTTATTTTCGGAGGGTGACACTGAGGAAAGCCTTAATATTGTGCTCCCTGACTAAAGCAGGGATGCCACGCTATATTGCAACTTCAAATTGGTATCTCTTTTCAACAGTTATAGCAGATGACTGGTGTCCTGGGTTCAGCAGTAGCAGTCATTTTTCCCCTTCTTGGTAGCTGGTGTAGTGCAGTGTTTTGACTTTCAGCTCGGGAACAGAGCTGATAACAAGCGATGTTTTGGTTTGGCCAAGGACTTTGTGAGCCTCATGCTCTGCCAAGGAGGAGGGGAAGCCGGGAGGAAGCAGAGACAGGACACCTGACCCAAACTGACCAAAGAAGTATTCCATACCACAGCACGTCATGCCCAGGATGTAACCGGGAGTTAGCCGGAAGGGCTGGGAGACTGCAGGGTTGGAGGAGGTATCGGTCTGAGCTTGGTCGGGCTGGGGGGCGAGTTATCGGTCGGCTGGTGGTGAGGTGTTGTATTCTCTTCCCTTGTTATTTCCTGTATCATTATTATCATTGGTGGTAGCAGTAGTGATCTGTGTTATACCTTAGTTACTAAACTGTTCTTATCTCAACCTGTGGGAGTTGCATTCTTTTCGATTTTCCTCTCCGTCCCTCCGCGAGCAGGGGGAGGGCAAGAAACGGGGGGGGAAGTGAGCGAACGAATTACCTGACTGGGTTTAAACCACGACAGTTCTTTTTGGCGCCCAACGTGGGGCACGAAGGGTTGAGATAACGACAGATCTGACTGGATTAATAGTCACTCGTCACAATGCTGATTTATTGGCTCTCAGAGTTGTTCTTGTTGATCTCACAGCTTCAGAATGTTGTAACTTATGTAGAGCCGGTATTTGCTGTGATAGTGTTTATCAAGTATGGGGCCTGGGCTAAGGTTCTTGTCTCACTGTGCTTTATGGCAATGGCTTGTAATACGGACGGGCTCCAGCAGCAGGGCGGGACGGACGTGGCCGTGGACTTGTACCTGGCCGTCCGGCTGCTCTTCACCGTCCTGGCCCTCACCCTCCTCTCCATCTTCGTGAGGCTGCGGGGAGCCGAGGGGGAGCGGCCCCGGGAGCCGGCGGCTGCTGAAGCGGCCCGGGAGAGCGGCCCCGGGGACCAAGCGGCGGCGGGAGCGGGGCCGGAGGCCGCGGGGGGACGGCTGCCGGTGGAGGAGGTCGGGGCGGTCGAGGAGCAGAAGGAAGCGGCTGCCGAGCAGCGGGAGAAGGCGGCGGAGGAGCCGAGCCCCGCGGAAGAGCCGAGCCCCGCGGCCGAGCCGAGCCCCGCGGAAGAGCCGAGCCCCGTGACGGCCGAGAGCATTTCCCGGAAGCCGCCTGCCGAGCCCCAGGAGGATGCAGGAGACCACGCAGCATTTCCCAGCAAGGCAGAGGAGGAAGCGCTGGACTCAGGAAAAGAGAAGCTGGTGGTGGGAGAGCCGGCAAGTACAGCAACTACACCAGCCCCAGTGACAAGTACAGCAGCATCAACTGAGAGTTCTGGAGGTTGTGAATGGCCTTTGGGCATCCTTGGGACCTGCCTGCTGATTGTGATGGGGATCAGCATGTTGGCACACACACAGACTGTGTTCTACCCACAACCATTTTGTCTGATCTCCAAAGTTAAGCAGAGTCAGGTTTGGGTCTTGTCTGGGGTTAGACGACGATATGGGGGGACCAAGAGATTTTCCCCAAGGCTGGACAGCCAGGAGTGGCAGGGTGTGTGGGACAGTATGGGCAAGTATCTAGTCCACTGGGCCCCTCCAGTGCTTTGGAAGCATCGGAGATGGAAGGCAGCTGTATGGAGTCCCCAGCAACAAGCTGCAGAAACTGCTTAAGGGGACAGTGAGTTATTTTAAGCCTGGTGGGCCCATGGCACTTCAGGCCATCAGAGCAGAGATGCAACACAGAGATGGCCTCATGATCGAGGGGTGGACTTAGCAATGGACACTATTGCCCAGGTTATTCACGAGTGTGAACACTGCACACAGTCTCTCCTGCTCTGGAAGACTGTTACAAGAGATGGAGCCTGACATGGACCAGATGGACTCAGCAGCTTTATAGGGACTGGTCCATGCACTAAGATAAGAGTGCACTGAGATAAGAGTGATGGTATATTGAAAATGTGGGATCTGAGCATGACGTGAATGGTATTGAATAAGGGGTGGATAATGTCCTGGGTTCAGCAGTAGCAGTCATTTTTCCCCTTCTTGGTAGCTGGTGTAGTGCAGTGTTTTGACTTTCAGCTCGGGAACAGAGCTGATAACAAGCGATGTTTTGGTTTGGCCAAGGACTTTGTGAGCCTCATGCTCTGCCAAGGAGGAGGGGAAGCCGGGAGGAAGCAGAGACAGGACACCTGACCCAAACTGACCAAAGAAGTATTCCATACCACAGCACGTCATGCCCAGGATGTAACCGGGAGTTAGCCGGAAGGGCTGGGAGACTGCAGGGTTGGAGGAGGTATCGGTCTGAGCTTGGTCGGGCTGGGGGGCGAGTTATCGGTCGGCTGGTGGTGAGGTGTTGTATTCTCTTCCCTTGTTATTTCCTGTATCATTATTATCATTGGTGGTAGCAGTAGTGATTTGTGTTATACCTTAGTTACTAAACTGTTCTTATCTCAACCTGTGGGAGTTGCATTCTTTTCGATTTTCCTCTCCGTCCCTCCGCGAGCAGGGGGAGGGCAAGAAAAGGGGGGGAAGTGAGCGAACGAATTACCTGACTGGGTTTAAACCACGACAACTGGTTAGCAACTGATATGGACAAAATGAGTCCTAACAATGATCCTGAAAATGCTTTTGAGTTTTGCATCCAAATTAAGTTGGATTTGTTGAAAAAATTGACAGCGATTGACAACTTATTTGTACCACTGCATGCAGCCCAATGATTGTAACATGATAGTTTAGGGTTTATCTTCCATCAGACACAAATTTTTGGGTTTCAGCCTGTGTTTAAATCCAGCATTCGTATCTTATATTCTCACCAGCTTCTTACATCAGGAGCTAAAGAGCCTCTGACACTTTCATTATCTTCAGAAGTATTAAGCCATCATCACATGATTCCATTTTATTTGCTTCTGAAGCAAAAGCTTTGAGAATTCATCGAGACAGCAGACATTACAGAGTCATCCAATGGGACATGAATTAATAGTATATACTGATTAATATCTCATGGTACATATATCCAACTCCCAAACCAGAAATTCAGTTATATTATCACTTCATTCCCAAAATGAGTCAATATTTGAGTCTGAAATTAATTGGGAAAGCTGTGAATTGCTGGAAATCTTCCAGCAGCCATGTGATGGAGAGTGTCTCTCAAAGGAATCTCCACAGGGAAACAAATGCAATTAAGGACCAAGGTAACAAACTGCCAAGAAACATTAAATAGCTAGAGAAGCCTTATTTAAACCCTGACTTCCCCCAGTCAGGTGACTGGGGAGCGTCATCTGTCCCTGAGCTGCTGCAGAAAGATTTGTAAGTACAAAAATGAATATTCTACATAAACATCTCTGTATTTTCTGTTTCTTGCCTGCATATACCCTCCTAACCTATTAAAAATAAATTAATAGCATTTGTAGAAGTCTCCTGTGTGATTCTGTGTGATTTTAGCACCCTAACATTTGAAGATGTCCACACTATTATAGGCAGAGTGGCTGATTGTTCTCATTTTCCCAATGCTACAGTGTTCTGAATTGCTGCCTTTACTACTGTAGCAATAATTGAAATTAGAAAACAAGATTAGATACTCCTGGACTGTCACAGGTTGCAGAATGCTCTACAATTGCTAATGATCAACTGCAGCAGCCTGAAGCTCTTTATGGAAACAGATCAGCATTTGAGAAGGTCCCAGTAGCAGAGCATGTGTTGTAGTAAGAGACTTTTTTATGGCCTGCAGACAGCTTCATACAAAGATATAAATATCAACTTCACCAGACACATTACAGAATTTGAGCTGGCAAAGGCCTTTTCTCTAATGCCCGAGAGTGCCATAATAAAGGAAATAGGGCACTGGTTAAGTATTGTCCAGCTATCAGGCTGCTGAAGGAACAAAGAGACCCAAGAATTAAAGTGGTCTTTAGTAGACAAACATTTAATGAAAAATCACTTTCACTATGTTTATTTGCTATTATTTCAGGCCATAATGACTTTGCATTTTAAGAGCTGCAGAGATCACGTCTGCGTTAAGTGTATGAATTTACAGAAAACAGAGAAATAAGCTTGAGTCCAGAGCAGAAAAAAGGGTGTTAGGCTGTTCTGAATGAAGAGCATAGGAAGAGCAGCTTTTCACCCTGGAGAGCAATGACACAAATTCAAAACCACTTGGAGCATACCACTAGATACAATTGTTTAAGAACCACTGAGACTGAAGGAATTTCAGCCCTCCATTTCCCCCCTGCCCTCGATTCACTCCTTTCCCTATTATGCACATCTTGTCTCATTTTATAACTGTAACACTCACTTGAATGTGTTATGTCTATATTATATTGCCTGGACTTGTATTGTCTACAACTTTGACAGGCTTTAAAATTGCCTAATTGAACATTCTATCTGAGATCCTGGGAAGCATACAGCATTTGGGGACATAAAAAAAACCCCAAAACAATGGTACTTTTCATTTGTTTTTCTGATTTTGGAGAAAAAAATAATTTAAAAGGCTTCCCCAAACAAGCTAGAATACAAGTTCTCCAAAGAAAATGTGATGATAAGTTTTGTTCGTAGTTTTAAAATATTAGTGTATGCTTTTACACTGCTGTCGCTGGGAGATACTTTGCTTCTGCTGACATTTAACACTGCAACTGCAGAGCTATGCTGGCTATTCAATATGTATGCCAGAGGAGTTGTAGTTCCAAATAAATCAACATAATACAGGCTTTGACTGCAAAAAGAAAGTGGCAGTGGTTTCACTAGGATTGTTTCTTTAAATCAATTTCATTAAACAGGAAACAAATACACATGTGGACACAGTTAAACTGATTGACAACAGGCTTATGTTGATTTAGCTTAATTCAAAGGTGGAATTTTACATAGCAGCTATGCATCGATTTAACTGCATCTACACAAGACTTCAATGGTTCAATTTAAACAGACTTTCAGTTAAGCCACTTTCACAACAGTTTAAATAGCAGGTTAGATCTTATTAAGTAAACACACATGGAGGTAGATGACTGTTACTTTTAAAAAAACAGGGATTGAAATCAATCTGTGTTAACTTTTACACAACAGACCTGGGGTTGTTTATTTGTATAAAGCTACCAAGGATCAACTAAGGCACTAACTTGAAAATTTTCTTTATTGACCTATGATCATTGTGTTATAATACTGACCTGCTTTTAAAGGGACTTAATGCCTTCCAGGAATCCTTTTTTGTCTTTATTTACTTATATTTTACATATAAGTTCAACCTCCTCCCATCACCACTATGAGTTTTTGTTCATACTTAGGGAAGATTCCTACTTGCTATTTCAGCAGCACTGATCATCAGCCTGTGAAGGACACCATTTTTGATCATGAGAATGTTTTCCTACAGTGTAGAGAAAAAAAAGAGAGTTTGATACAATACTGAATACCTTTTCTCATCTGTATGTTCAAGTCATGCTCCAGACTCAGTTTTTTTGTTGCATTCCCAGTGGAAGATCTAGGCCATACAGCAGGGAACCGATTGCTGATTCTTATCTGTTTGTAATTCTGCAGTCAAGTTCTGAATCCTCATTTTATTTTATACCTGAACATAATGAAAGAAAACAACAAAGAGAAAAGGTGAGTTCAACAATATCGCTTTTTATAAGCTTTTTGCAATGTCTTTGAAATATGAAAAAGGTGAACAATGCTTACTTGGGATAAATATTCACTGGTCTGTGTACATTAGGATGAGCTACAGTGACTGTTCATTGAAATGGTCTCATCAGCACCAGCCAGTAAGTATTCACGGTTTTTGAAAATTAGGCCATTTATTTCAGAGCCTACATGGGCACTTGGGAACCTAACTTTAAGTAGGCATTTCTCAGTGCTATGCCTGCTAGCCTCTAAGATGTGCAATCCCTGAGCAGAGGCCCAAATGAAATCTCCATGTTTCACCTTTCTGAAGTCAGCAGAACTTGTAACACTTCTGGTGGTTCCAATGGGACCAGAATTTCACCCTGGATTTTCTCTTTGATTGTTTAATGTTCAGCGTGCTATCAGTGATTAATTAGTACAAATGGGATTCCTTTATTCGGTGAAAGCAGGACTGTGGTGATAGTGATTTCCCTACTTATTAGCTTTAATAATAGATTTTGTTTGTCATCTCCCTGACACAAACAATGAAGAAAAGACCACCAATGTGCAATCACTTTATGGTCCAAAATACCCTTTGTTTTGATGGTGTTCTTCGCAGACTAATTTGTGACTTTAGACATGAGAGATGAGGGACTTTACTTGGGGAATCAAGAATGTTAATGTTCTTGGGAAATGCTCAATTGGATTCCTTTTGCTGGGAATTTTGATGTGTTATATCACCTCCTTTTTCTTCTTTTTCTTTTTCTTTTTTTCTTTTTCTGTTTCTTTTTCTTTTCTTTTTCATTTTCCTTTTCATTTTTCTTTTCCTTTTCTTTTTCTTCTTTTTCTTTTTCTTTTTCTTCTTTTTCTTGTCTTTCTTTTTCTTCTTTTCCTTTTCCTTTTTCTTTTTCTTTTTCTTTTTCTTTTTCTTTTTCTTTTTCTTTTTCTTTTTCTTTTTTTTCTTTTTCTTTTTCTTTTTTTCTTTTTCTTTTTCTTTTTCTTTCTTTTTTTTCCTTTTTCTTTTTTCTTTTTCTTTTCTTTTTCTTTTTTCTTTTTCTTTTTTTTTTAAATACAATATAATGTCAGAAGGCAAAATATCTTTATTGACTCAGAGATAAGGCAACTTTCATAGTCATGATTAAATGATACATGTAAAGGGACTGAATCTCTGAGGCAAAGAAATTTCCACTTATAAAAGTGGAATTTTAACAAGACATTCTTGTGAGCCCCCTTCCAGCATGTTTCTGGAAAAGGCTCTTGATGTCGTTACCAGAACCCCAACCTAACCACTTCTGCACTAAAGAGGCTGATACAGAACAGTTTTTAGCTGCCAGCCAAGGCATAGCTGCTATTGCTGCTCCTTCGTGGATCTTGGGTGACCTCAGGGCTACTCCAGACTCCACATCCAAACATGAAAAGAACAATATATTTACTGTCTGCCCAGAAGAAAAGAAGTCTGTAATTACCATGTGAACAGTAACAGGATGCATGCAGTCTGTCTATAAAGATAAGAAATTAAATAAAGGATAGCTGTGAAGCATTATACTGAACTTAAAAACCACTCAGAGAAAAAGAGAGGAAGAACAGCAATACTAGCAAAAGCAGAGTATGTTGGAATTCTGCCAGTCTTCTATGGTGTCTAGTGGTGTAAATATGAAAAACCAGTAATTTAAGCAACAACAACAACCAAAAAAAACCCCACCCAAACAAAACAAAAACCCCCAAACATAAATCCTGATTCCACTGAAGTCAGTTGTAAAACTCCCATTAACATGAGCAAGACCAGAACTACTTCCACAACAGGCCTGTGTACTTGTCACTGTACAATGTTAGTCAGCATTATACTGTGATATAATCATTATTAAAATGTGACTGATCCTGGAAATATTTTGCTGTTACCCTCCTTGTTTTCAATCTGATTTCCAGAGACTGGTTCCGCTTCCCACAGCAGCACATATACTTGGCCTGATTCAGATCAAGGGAGTACAGGTTTTCTTGAAAAGCAAAAGACACACACACACACACACACACACACAATCTTCCTAAATATTATAAAATGTTGCTCAGGCTTTAGCTGAGAATAATTTCAAGATTTGGCTGATTATAAACACAATATAATCAAATGGGAAAAAAATGGATAAATAAGGAGTAGCCATTTCTACATGTGGCCTGCAAACTGCTATGGTGCCATTAACTATCCCTAAAAACTTAGAAAAGGTAAAGAGGAACAACATTTATACTGCCAGTAAACATAATTTTACTTTGCGGATGCCTGCACTGCCCATGGAAGTTTTTGAGAATCCAAAAATTCAAAGAAGTTGTAAATTTAACATGTTAAGACAGCTAAACAGTTAAGATTGCTAAACTTGCTAACAAGGTGTCATAAATGAACTTAGAAAATTAGGGTTATCAGTATCTATACAAAATATTTATCACAAAATGATTAACAAAAAAAATTATCACAAAATGATTATCAAAAAAGTGATTAACAAACCACTGTAAAAAGGGGTTGCAATTTGATGCCAACGTGTACATTCAAGATACTTTCCTCAAGCTGAAATACATGCACGTTGAATAGACAGAGAACATATACAAGAATATTTTTTTTGTGGTTATTAAGATTTTAGGCTGACTCCCTAAGGAAATTTCTTTACTTCTAGTTTTTGTGTGCTTGCTTATCTTGTCTTTCTAGCAATAGCTTATGAGCTGTTCAAGTTCAGCCAAACTTGACCAATAATTAAATTTCCACAAGTTTTCTAAATGTACTCAGTAAAAAGAGCACGACAGTATCAACACTTTGGCAAAGGGAGAGGGGGAAAAAAGCTACTGCATGAGTATTACTTTACTCGATACTAAAAAATCCACACAGAAAGCAAACCCATTAACTGCCAGTGCCTTCAGTCAGACCTTAAGACACTAACCCATAAAAATGCAGTTTCTATTACCTCTTGGCAGTCCCACAGTAATTTGTTCTGAGACTATAACAATAGATGTGTTACTGATTAGGAGTTTTGCTACTGTTCAAGGGTATTCAGGACTTTAACCTTCCACAAAGAGAGCAAAAGCCACAGAGCACAGGGGCCAGTGTTGTGCTTTCATTAAGAGATGATGTAGCCCAGAATTCTTGATCTGTAATTAGGCTGGGGTGACAGAGTGCACGGTCCTGCATCTGTAAGTATTTCAGCACTTGTTGATTTACCCAAAGGTTGACCATTCCCTGATTTTGATTAGGATGCCCGGCTGAAAAATAGGTGGTAATGTATTGGAAAATCTCAGGCTCAGTTCTGTAAAGCATACTTGCTACAGTGACTGGATAGATGTTTATCCCATTTCAGACTTATGTGACGTCAATATTTATGTTCACTTACTACAATAATACTTTAAAATTATAAAAGCCAATCAGCTCATCTCAAGTAGGAATGGCAGATTCAAATATCTAAAATGTGTGGATATTAACTGAATCAATTTTTTTTTATTGCCCAATCTTCATACTCAGAATAACTTTTTAGCAACTGAAGCTAAATTAAAAAATAGTTATTTTCCTTAGGTGATGTTAACTAGACTACGGGATTTGAAGAAGTTGTCAGAGCACTTCCCTGCTTCACTAAGCAGGGAGGGTGCTGAATCACAGGCATCAATTGGCAGCAGAAGTGGCTGAGCTGACACCAGGGCCCAGCAATGTTGCTTAGCAACTTCCCAGGGCTGACTCTGGCCATTAACTCTGGTGTGCAGCACCACCACTGTGCTCAGAATGGGAAAAGACTGAGCAAATAGCCCTCTAGAAGAGAGAATGAACGGTAAAGCTGCATGTACTTATCTGCGGCAGGACTTCAGCCAAAGAGCCACTGTGAAAGAAGCCCTTTTGCAGTAGCTATTTCTTAACAATATCCTTTTTTGTATAACCTAATTCTATCCATGTAATTATAATACACTTCTGAAAAGGATTGATCAATATCAAATAGTACACACCTGTTACAGAACAAGAGCATCTGCACAGGGAATTGCTTCAAAAATGACCTTTTCATTTTATATTCACATTTGAATCCGAAAAACACTTTTAAGTGCAAAAAGCCCTCCTCTAACCTGAACTGTAGACCTACCCACAAAACCATTTTGTTTTGCAGACTACATATTATTTTTTTTTCTTTGTTTGGAACCAAACTTAAGTTGTGTCTCAGTCTGAGTCAAGGTGTCCCAAGATTCTTCAGAGGAGTGTGTCTAGAGGAGGTGATCAGGCCTTTCCTATGAAGACAGGATGAGACCTGGGCTCTTAACCCACACGTTTATTTTTCCCCAGAACATGGAGGTGGAAGCTTTTCTGGAAACACATACACCTGAATTATTTATGAATCGCTACCTTTTCCCCTACTATAACAAAGCAACTTGCTAAAAAAGCCCCCAAAATAGTGGCAGATGTTTTATAAGGAAGAAAAAAGCTTTTCCTGTACACTTGCAACGTGATTCTGTAGGAACACTGAAAGCCAAAATTTTATGTGACATTTCAGTGAAGGAAAACCTGGAAATAATTTTAAATTTTTAAAAAATATCTCTGAAGAGCAATGTTCCTTCCTTCAGTAATTAAGAGAAGCTCAGTTCTCTTTCGATCAGGTTGCAATGGTTTTAATATACTTTACATATGAACTGTGGAAAGAATTTGATAGTACACCTCAAATAAACAATCAGCTTGTTTTGTAGTGGTCAAGAATAGGCAGTTTTTCCTGCAACTCAAAATTCAATAATTTAAATCATTGCAGAGCTCTTGTCTTTAGATTATCCAGTCAGTTCCTGCAGCCTGAGTGATGCCTTGTTATTGCAACTGCTACTTCTGTCTATTGAGTCAAGTAATTTGAAAAATGATTTCATGGTGTAAAACCTGCTGCAACGACAACGAATTTTTGAAACTTATTTCATTGCACAAAGGACTTAACGTAATTTACATTAGCTGATTTTTAACATGCCAGTGATTTATGATCTATCAGCCAAAGAAAATATCCAGCAAACGAAAATGCCTTATGAAGAGCGTGTGTTTACATAGTGAGTTTACATTTAATCAGTGGTTGAAGATGCATAACCACAGTCTTTTTCAGAGGCTGAGCTCTGCCCAGGTATGTCAACTAGCAGTTGTAGTGACCACTACAGACATGCCATATACATGGCAGCTTTCTAGGGGTTACATGGCTCTCAGTCAACCACCACTGCTCTGCGACAGCACAGAGCAATGCTACCCAGCTCTTAGGGCACAAACCCTATGATTTTAACTCACCAGGGACAATAATTATTTGGGGCTTGGCAGGAACAGCAGCACCACTGTTCTCAAATACATTGACCAAAAATGTGTAGTTTGTCTTGTGGGAGCTTCAGCTATTAAGGAAGAGTGAGTGTGTAGGGGGAGTGCCAGGGAGCAGGTTCCTCTGTGGATGTACCCTGAATATTCAGTTTTGGTCTCCAGGCAGTGGCATCAAAGACAGAAACTCCCATCAGCCTGGGCCTGCAGATATTCAACCTAAGTTATGTTGAACAAAACTGACTCTGAAATTACTTTTTTCAGCTATTATTAATGTTCTTGTTTTCTAAAATATTAATTCAAACAGATATGAAAACCTGTGTCACTGCCACATATCCATTTTCCTACCCACACACTGTCTATCTATATGGTGTTATCTGTCTGAAAATTGAGTTAGCTCCCAGGTTGAATGAAGTTCATAAAACCTTCAGCAAAACTGGGCTGTGTTTTATGAGCATGAAGCCATATTATATCTTGGGAAAGCAATCTGAGTAAACTCCCTGGAATTGCATGGTTTCACTGGAAATCATGCAAAATCTTGTAGGTTCAGCTGTGTCTTGCTTTGAATTTATGAGTTTTCTCAACTTCTAAATTAAATCTAGGGTAGGAACTTGCCTCAATTCAGTAGGAGAGCAATGTATCCATGAGCTAGTACTGAGCTCCTCATGAGCACTGCTTTACATTTGAGATCCAACTATGTTTATAAATAACAGAGAACACTGTATTAGCAACCACTGCAGTTTTAAAAAAATCTTGTCCTCTATAGAGAAAATACAGCAGGACATGGACCTGAGACATTTGCTCTGTCCCTACATGAGGAGAGGGCCTGGACCAGATGATCTCCAGGGGCAGCTTCTAACCTCAGCCGTTTTGTGAACAGCTATACTGTGGTTTGTTTGAAGCATATTGCTGCCATCACTAAACTATACCAAATGTAACGTCAACACATTTGTTACAAACATAGTACAAGTCAACTGCAGGGCATCTACCCTGACTCCCTCTTTTTTTTAAAGGAATGGTCAGTGCTTATGAGAAGTAACTTTTCTAGAAGCATTTCTGGAGGAGGACAAGATGTGTATCTGTTACTGAGTTTATGTCCAGGTAACTTTCCAAGCGGAATATGGGAACACATCTGCACGTCAGCGCTCAGTGCTGCAAGTGCACCATAGTGGTCATCTGCACCTTGTACAGAATTTTATAGCAACACTGCTTTCAGTCTCAGGCTGTTGATTTCAATAAAAATAGTCCAAGCATTTTTAAGAGTCCTCTACACCACTGTTAATCAGATTAGGAGGTGTGTAATTAAGTATCAGCTCTCATTAAGACAGAAGATTGAAGACCCTTTCTCAAGCATTAACAGGATAAGGAGCTGGAAAACTTTTTTTTTAAATGCATTTAGTGGGAGTGAAAGGATGAGGTTGAGGGATTATACAATATCACACGTAATTATAGGAAAGAAACTGAGGCCCATGCCATTAAAATCAAACATAGGATCACGAGAAGGTAAATAGTAAACTCTTTTTCTAGGTGTCAAGCAGCACAAGTACTCAGGACTACGTCTAGGATGCACACAAAATGCTTACTCTCCCAGCAAATTATGCCCTTTGGGTGAGAACCACAGCATATTGGCAGGACAAGGGGAAGCTTGTACTGTCTGTACTAGTGTACATTACTCTCCCATGAATGAGAGGGTTTGGTCTGCACAGCTGTCAGTTTGGCAGACTCCTCACACAGCAAGCCCTGCTGTACTGTCTGCAGAAGAGGATTGTTTCTATTCAATAGCTACCAGGCCAAATTCTTGCTAAATAAACCTCGGAATCAATACAGTCTCTGAAGTAGTTTTCACCTCTGACTTCATCTTGCTCTGTGTCAGGGGTTCTCATGCTATGGTATACGAACCATTTCAAAGTGCTGTGCCTGTACTATGCTGCAGTTATAGTAGCTGGAATTGAATCTCAACTAGTTTAACAGCACAAAGTGAAAAGCAGTAGGGCTCAGGCAGCTTGGTGAGACTGAGCATTCTTGCAAGAGATGTCCTAGAAAGAGTAAGATGTACTCTGAGTCAGGGCTGTGATAGGTCCCAATTCTATGCTATGCTCAAGCACAGACCTTAGGATGGAACTTCCCCTTCCTCTCCTCATCTGTACAGCTGCTGTCATTGCTGACAAGGGTACCTGTCACTGTTGGGAATGACAAAATCTGGTCAAAGAAACTTTGGTCAGTACTACTTAAGACCACTAATACAACAGGGAGGCAGCACAGAAAAATAGAATATTACTGGCAAGTCTTAATGAATTACCTTTGAGCAGCTTTCACCTCATACATCACACATTAATGCAGAGTTTAAAATTTTATTTGTCAGTAATAGAAAAATTAAATTATGCATTATTAATAAAGTAACTTACAGAAAGGCTAGAGCCTTTCAAGAAGGTGAAAAAAAGAGTTTTTAGAAGTTCTGTTACAGAAGTTGAGATGGTGGTGCTACCCACAGAGAAAAGTATTTGGGATCCTTTCTATAACCGCTCAAAAATGTTTCTGGACACTATCAGCTGCAAACCATTTATTACTGGGATGTCAAATGTCATCCCAGTTGAGTGAGAGAAAGCTTGTAAGACAATAAAACTGGGGATAAAGTTGGTTTTGTTGTTCAGGACTTATTTGTTATCAGACATGGCTTATATGGTACAGTTGATGTGAAAAGTTCTGTGTGATTCATCAATCTAAAGATAATAGATCTCACAAAAACTAGTTGCCACACAGAGCACTTTGCTCCCCAGCAAAGACATGGAAACCAGAAAATCAAGCCTCAGCTGTCAGAAAGACTACTAGAAGATAAAAAAGTCTCCACAAGTTGCTATGTCAGTGTTACAGATATGCATGGGCTTAAACATGTATGTGTGATATGCAGTATATGTGAGATTAAATATCAAACTGAATACTAACCTGTCCCCATTTTTAGAGACCTCAAGCCTACAAAAGCAGGAAAAAAAAAAAAAAAGAAAAAGAGCCAAACCAGGTTTCATAAATCTCTGTACTGAGGAACTGCGTGGCGCGCCAGAGTGCCACTCGGGAGACCTGATCTTGCCAGCCTTGTCACTAGCTTGTCAAGGCCTTCAGCACTGTCCTCACTCATCCCTACCCTAATTTCTGCGGCATGATCAGTGTCATGTTCCTTTGCTATGCAAAGACCTGCAGGTCTTCTCACCAAGTGACTAGTGCTGTTTTAAGAGATTCTGCTTTAAAAAGCATTACTTCTGTTCCCAGGGCTATAATAGTTACACCAGCACAAAACCTGCGAAGAGAAGTTGTAAGCCCATGGTTGTATAATCCAAAGCAAATGAAGTACTGGAATTTATGATACCACATCATGGGTAGCATGATAATTCATAGCCTTTTACATATATTAACTAATACGAGTTTTTGGTTTCTTAAAATTGATTTTACTTCTCTTCAGATGGTTTAAAAGGATCATGAACACAGATGCAAGCAGAAATGTGCAAAACTGTGGTAATTTAATAATTGCAAGTCATAAAGCAATATCCTACTTTTCCTCTCCTGTCACAGCTGGGGTGAAGTGATAAAGAAAGAAGATTGCTTTTGCAGACTTCCTAGGGTAGGGACAGGGTCTTTCAGCGGAGAATACAAAGTTGAACAAAATCAAACCTCCTCCCTTAGTACAGTAATAAATAATTACTGAACAAAAACAGATAAGGGCAATACCAATGATCTTGAGAAAGATTATTTTAATACAGAACAGAGTACTGTTAAAAGCAATTAAATTGCTTGTAAAAAAGCCCCCAAAACTCAGCAGGGTTTTAACATCTGCAGGTAGGCAAATCTATCAACACTGCTGCTGTGTTTTCAGTCAGGCACAGCTTATACCATGGCCCTAATCTGTTCATGGTGCTGCTTTTTCTGCCATGCTTTGCTACTCCCTTAGAAGTATATGTGCTTTAGCAGTGGGAGGAAGCAATGCCTGCCTACCATAGTGATAGTTTATGCCGCCCTGTTGTTTGCTGTTACAAAAGTCCCTTCACACCCTGCCTCACACACACAGGGGAAGTCTGCCTCAAATTCAGAAACGTTTCTTTTCAAAGAGGAATGGAGGCGAAGAGGGGAAGTGTGTGACACTGGGAGGTCTGGGAGGGAGGGAAGCTTCCCTGCAAATCACGATACGAGAAATACAAAAATAATTTCAAAGTGGCAAACCCAGAACCCAATTCTCAATGCTTACCCTGGTGTCAGGATTCAAAAAAAAGGCATTACATAATCTGAATGCAACAGAGTAATAAAAATAGAGCTTGGTTTTGTGCTAGCAAGGTCTTAACTCAGATTAGAAGCATCTGGTATTGAGCTGAATTTACTATATGAAATATGTTTCCTCTCATATGAGCTGCATCATGGAAAACATTTGTGAACATTTTTCAGTATATATTGTGCAATGCTTTTGTTCTTTTTCATTCAGAATATTGCATATTTGAGTGGGATAACAAGAGATAATACCCAGACCTGCATGTAAAATATTCATTCTAATTGAGTCTTCATAACATTCATGGCTTCTCAGACATACAGACACAGGGACCAGAGATGATGCTGTTTCTTTTCTTCTATTCACATCTATTTCTGGAAGAGGCATCTTGATGAGGGTTAATTAATACTCAAACATGGCTAAATTTATATGCAAAGGAGCACCCAAGGTGTCCAGACATTTCCAAAGAGGTGGCAACAGAAGTGATTTTCTCTCAGGCAGATTTGCTACCCACGTTCAGCTCATAGAGAGAGATACAGGTTCTATTTTACATTATCAGTGGCTTTCTAATTAAATGTCAATAGCTTTAAAATGTTATTGCTGCTTATAAGATTTACTTTAAAACCCTGGAAGTTAGCTTTTCTTAGCTGTCTTCTCTCACACTCTGTTTTAACGAATTACACTTCTAACAATGGGTTTAATTCTAAGCCATTTCATTAGAAAAGGGGGGCATTTAGAGTTAATATCTTGAACTAATCTGCATTTGGCAAGCGCGTCTCTGCCCTTGTCCTTCTTTCCAAAAGAAATTTAGAATGACAGATTCATTAAATGCCATAAATAAAATGTCTGAGAAGTTAACCTGCAAGATAGTATTAGATACCTTGTATAAGAAGGGAAACTAAACATACATTTCCAAGAATTACTGAAGTTAGACAAAGCTACATTGGCTTTAGTTTTCTTGTTTGCACACACTTTCTAGTAACAGTAATGGTTGATTTAATCCTGAGGGCTCAGGTCTTTTTTTTTATTTTTAGTCAGGTGCTGTATGGACGGTAAAAGTCCAAATACTCATGCATTTCCCTTTGATCTTGTCAAATCTAGTGAGTTTGGTTTTGAGAAGGCCTTAGTCTCCTGGTTCACCTTGTCTTGGTCACTGCTCAGGCTGGGACTCCACTGACCCTGGCAACACTGCTGAGTGTGCTAGCAGTCAGTCACCAGCATCTTTCCCAGAGCCAGCCACCTTCCAAGTTCCACTGCACTTGGAAATGGAAGAAGAGCTCAGCCTGAATCAAATAATGTTTTGTAAAGGGGTTGGGGAATTGGGCAGCACTCAAAGAAGGGAAAAAAAGAACCCCACAAGACCTCCTGAGTCATCTTTCCCTTTGCAACACAACCAGCTAAATGCAATCCCCAGCCTTCCGCTTGGCATTGAGGCATCTGCAGTTGGATCCTGCTTACATGAGAGAGCAGATGGAGATGTTGAAGACATAAGAAGTGCTTCTTCCAAGGGAGAAACTCGCATTCTGAGGGGAGGTTGGGGACAGGATGAGTTCCATGACTCACCTTTTGATAATAGTACAAAAGTAGCATTTGGGGAGTCATTATTAGCTACCATGTTATTGGCCACATAAATCAACAAGACTCCTTAGAACAGTTAAAGGCCAGACCTACTGCAGCAGGTATTGCACTGTCTGAACAGGGAGAAGGAAATAAGGGACATTATTTCAGGCTTCTGTTTAGCTTTGGAGTGAACTATTGCAGACAAAGGGAAAAAAAAGAAAAGAAAAGAAAGAAAGATTGATTTTCCTTTTGGCAAATATTTGGCTACAAGGATCTACTCATTTGTCATTTGTCTTGCCTTGAGAGTTGGCCTTTGCAGAATGAAACAAACAAACACTGCTACACTGTATGGCATTTTGTGTTGGCATAAAAGCCTCTCTGAGGATAACAGACATTTATAGAGCAATTCATATAACTTTAAAATTATCCACCTTTGTCTTTGCTTAGCATTTTTTAATTTAATGGTTTAATCTAATGGTTTAATCTCACGTAAGCAGAGTAGATTGTGCTGCTGATAACTATGTGAAAAAGACTCATCATTTGTGTGCATACCAACATCCTCTCCCTTAGGATTTCATGTGGACAATTGCAGGTAGACTATGTTCGCCACCTATTCCATTCTATCCCTAAAAGGGATAGAGAATGGCTGCAACAGCAGATTCCCCAGAAGACCCATAGAATTCCCCAGAGGACCCATATACAGGATAGTACAACCTTCCACTGTTTGTGGTGGGCTGGAAATAGAGAATATACACTGCTATGCTTGCCCTGATTCTGCTCATCTTACTACTTGAGCTGAGTTCCCTTAAGGGTCACTGCCAAAGTTTGGCCCAATACTGCAGCTTCCATAAATCTGCCATGTGGACTGGCAAAATTCAGGGGCACGAAGGCAGCTCAGTCATACAGAACTCCCTGACAGCTCATCCTTCATATTTCCTACCATTCACTCACACACAACACTCCCTGCTTTGAGAGCACTAGCATGGTAAAACAGAGAATTGGGCTGTAAAGTGCCAGAATTTTTATCCTGTGGGTACTTTCTGAGGGATAACAACTTCACAGCCAACTCCTGTGATA
Organism: Pezoporus occidentalis; assembly: GCF_034315485.1. Taxonomy (NCBI): domain Eukaryota; kingdom Metazoa; phylum Chordata; class Aves; order Psittaciformes; family Psittacidae; genus Pezoporus; species Pezoporus occidentalis. The sequence goes on from NW_026915769.1 coordinate 2,509,609, forward strand.
CACAGATAGGACTTGGCTACCACAAAGAGAGAAATTTCTTGTATCTGCTGTAATAATTTAATTTGTGGTGAATTTTCAGCTAAAGTCCATTATCCTTCAAGAAGAGTGAATCTGGACCATTAATGTCCACATGTTGATATTCACCATCCCTGTCTTGCTTTGCTTTAGTATCACAAAACAAATACATGGATAGAGTAATTGTCTAGCTGACAATGCACAGAAGAAAATTCCTCGGAGAGTTATTTACAACTGCATCTAGGGCTCACATTCATACTTATATAACTGGATGAACATTCTGACATATCAGACTATCACATCAAGATTTTTAAAGGTAGCTGTTGTCAAAAACTTCTACAGAGATGCCACTTAACCCCATCTCTTTTGTCTTCTATTGTCCAGGAAGCCTTCAGTAAGCAGATGAGAAATGAAGTATAGCTTTGTGTAAGCTAAATCTTAGAAGTTTTATTTGATGATGAAGCAACATGTTTTACTGACAGTGAAAAGCCTTAGATTCACACAAGTTACTATTTTCACACAAGTTCTAGGCTTTTTTCCAAGCAGTGTTAACTTTCAAAGTACATTAAAAAGCAGTGCAAAGCTGAGAATACCTTGACAACCAAATGGCCTCATGGCCATACCAAATATTTCTATTAAGGCCATACCTGGCAATTATCTGAAGCAATATCTTCAGTGACATTATGGAAGACAAAGAGAGCCTTGGACTGTATACCAGTGCAGCACAGTAAAATCTTTTTCAGTTGGCTTACTATCACCCAACACCATGGGAACAGGTTGATTCTTCATGGATCCTTGCTAGAACCATGACACAACAGCGCAGCTCTTGCAGTCAAAACTGCATTTTAACCCAGACCCCCTGCAGACAGGGTCAGTGTAAGGCATCGACCATCACTCTAGCTTAAAGTACACACACAGAACCCATGTCACCCTCAGAAGAAGCAGCTGGCAGCAGAAACAATGCTGACCCCTGGGATCATAGCCCAACAGCAAAGCCAATTCATGTCCCACTTGGGATGCGTTGCTGCACATGTTTACAGGCACCACACCACATGTGTCCCTGTTCTGCAAAGTGGGTCATTCTGGTGACCCCTTTAAAGGTGAAGCGGGGATGTGACCAGCTCACCCTTGGCGAATGGCTGCCTGCCCCACACAATGGTGCATCATGGGCTAGCTGTAGAGGCACAACTGTCACTGTCCAATATATTTCAAGATTTCAAAGAGAAGACTTTGTATAATGGTGTGAGAATACATTCAGGCTTATGTTTAGGTTTTGGTGAATGCTGTATGCGTACTTGTTGGCAGATGCATTGACTGTATGACGTCTACCCTAAATGGGGAGGTGAAAACATGACCCAACACCAGTACACTGAAAATAGAAACAATTTTTTGGTTTCAGATTGCCCTTTTCAGAGAAGTCAGAAAAGTTGTTTCAGTAAATGATGACAGATATTCTTAAAAGAACTGTTTTCTAGATTTTTGGTAGTAAAAATAGCTCTAACACTACTTGAAGAGCAGTTTAGTTTGTTTTTTTTTTCCTTAGGATAAGGGGGCAAAGCAATACACAATTCCACAGAGCCAGAGAAAAGTTTGTTTTGGGTGATGGTAAATAAACTCTATGAAAACACTAATGTTAACAGAGGTACAAAAACTAGACAAGGTTTTGGGCCCAGAATATCTTCCCAAATTCAAAGGTGGAAGTAACAGCCTTTAAAGCTAAACACAGCCACACAACTGAGTACATATGCAAGTTAGCAGACTTCTGTGTGTGCTAGACTGGGTGTGATAATTGTTTAGATGATCTGAAAGAAAGGTAGTTGGTACCTGTGAAGTGACATTAAGAAGGACTGAAGCATTAAGTTGGGTAAGGCTGTTGGGACAGGGAATCATCACAGGTGCACCAGCAATGAGACTGCCAACGTCAATTCATTGCTCACCTGAGCCAGGCTTCAAGCAGTGCTGCTTCATTTTCTGTGTTGCAATGCTATGGATGTCAGAGATTCAAGGATTAGGGTACATGACATTTTCACAGCATGAGCCTCAAGCCAGCAGGCTCTTAAATCACCAAGTGTCCAAACAGTTTTCATTGTGCTTTCACCCATTCCTCACTAAGTAAGATCAGCAAGGGAAAAAACTGCCTCAATATATGAAATGAGAATAGCACAACACTGTTGGAAACCGTATTCATGAGATACGTAAATGAGTTGACAACAGGAGGACATTGTAACTGGTCCTGCAGCATAAACTCTGCTGCAGCTAATGCAGCTTCCCTGAGATATATGGGGTTCATGAACTAAACCCTGGCTATTACAGAAAGAAGCAGTTTGTCGTTCAGAATGCCTATGAAACGCAGGGAAATCAGCCTCATATTAGGGAAAACAAACACAAAAGATGAAACCAGCAACTCCAGAGTATCAAGAAGGCCTAAGAGGTTTGCAGATGTCCATTCATAGAAACTATAAAAAATGTCCAAACCTATGAAGATCAGCCAGTACCAGCTTTTCCCAGTGAAACACACATTGCTGCATAGATTCAGTAACGTATTTTTTACCCATAGTGTTAAGTATGGTATTTATTACTGGGAGGAGACATTGCTCAGCACGTCTGACTCTGCAGTGGCTCAACCAGCACCTCCTGGGATTTAACTTCACAGATGCTGGCCCTACAAAATGAGATAGAGTATGGCTGTGCTGGGCTGAGGTGCCTAAACTAGCTCTCACTCAGAAGCGATAGAGCCACATTAGCATAATACTCCTTTTTAGGCAGGCTAATGAGCCTAGATTAGGTACCACATTAATTCAGCTTCCAGCCCACAGGTTAGATTTGTCTCTGCCTGATACTTTATGTTGTGAAGACACATCCTAAGATCTCAGAGCTGACCTAGGGTAGGAGGCTGGCCAGAGAGCTCCTGAAGTCCTTTGCAACTTGAATTATCCTATGTTACTGTGAAACAACCCATTTTGAAATCTGGTAATGAAAACACAAAGTTACTTCCTACCAGTAAAAAGCATGTGCCTGATTTCTAAGATTATTTTTCTTTTGAAGAGAATACTTCTCAAAGGTGCAAGGCAAATTAAAGCCCTTTTATCTAGAAGTCAGATTTTGTCATACACTGTAAGCCAGTTGCATCCATGGGGAATTAATGCAAATTCAGTGGGATTACTGAAGTAAATAAATGCTTATCCAGTGAAAGCAAGCATGTTTTTGACCATTAGTTTCAAAATGACTAGGAGAAAAAGATCTAATCATGGAATATATCAGCCAGTAACCAGACACAAGCCACACATCAACAAAATGATAGAGGATTTTAACTGCCAGAAGTAATTTCTGCATCCCTCTTTTTTAAAATTTTGTTCATATATGAACTAGTATATCAGTAATTAAACTTGTCATTAGTCCTTTTCTAGGACATACCTAAATTAAACTAAAAATCCTCTGTTAGATAAGATAATATAGTGCTGCAGGATAGTCTGTCAGCTGTTAACAAGAGCTGTTAACTCCCTAAGAGAGACAGAGGGGTGGGACTTCTGCTATTGATGAATAACAGAATAATTACTATTGATGTTAAACCCTTTAGTGACAGTTATATATATGTAGACCATTAAGAGTGGGACTAGAGTAGTATGGAAGTATATGGTGTAACATCCGTCAACGTAACTTAGATGTGTTTTTTGAACGCACGCAGGGTTTAACTGGAATAAAGCCAGATCACAACTCATATCTCTTAATGGAGATGAATCAAGTTGTTTCATCACTGTTCGAACAGTGCTGAAATTAATTTTATTTATGCTGGTAAATTCCTGAATCAAGCTAAATGTCTGATTTAGATAATAGGAGATGCTAATGGTTTGCCTTTGGGAAAGGGTGACTTGTGAGACACAAATTTTTCTCCCAAGAAAGGGCCCAGATCTGGTGGTGGAGGAGAATGTGTGGGTTAACTCAGCACTCAGGCTGCTATTACAGTTTTGTCTACACAGCCAATGTTTTCTGTTGTGGCACTATAAATATACTACTGTCATGATATGTAATGATGTGGTACGTACACATAATAGACTGGACATAGCCAAAGGCACTCTGCTGATTTCCTTTAGGTAACCTTAACTTCCTTACATCTACATGGTCTGGGAAAACTCCTAACATTGTCCCCTTGAAGGAGTCTTCCCAGGAGGGTTGTAATGCGTGGCATGGACACCTTTGCTACAACAACTATCAATGGAAAAAGACACTCTCCAGGTCTCAGAAGTAACATCACCTGCACTTGGTTTAGAAGTACATCTCCTTCAGGACTGAGACTTCAAGAACTGCTGCCAAAATGCCCTGTGTGATGACTCATACCCTCTAAGTATAACCTGCTGCGTTAATGGTGCAGCAAAAGGCAGTAAAAGTGCTTTGTGCTGTGTTGCATCCAAGGTTTCACAGCCATGGGAACAGATGGGAGGGAGGGATGAGCAATGCTGGGAGCATTTGCAGCTTGCAAGGCTGCTGTGACAAGGGTATCTCTGAATAGAGTGCCAGGTGCCCTAGGAGTTGGAGCCTAGAGCATCCCCATTCTGCAAAGCTGAGCGCCTTGTTCTGCACCCCAAGATGCCTCAGCAGTTAGTGTGGGTAGCCTACTGCACTCTCATATCTCACTTCAGTACAGCTCTGGAGGGTGGTAAAGGCAGCTTCAGCTAAGCTAGATGCTATTCCTGATCTTCCATGCCCAGTTTCATACTGTAACAAAGGCAGTGTAACAAACTAATTAGGAAGTTGGGTGACATGGTTTAGTGTGAGGTGTCCCTGCCCGTGGCACGGGGGTTGGATCTAGATGATCTCAAGGTCCTTTCCAACCCTAACTGTTCTATGATTCTAAGTTGATACAGGAAGAAGGTTTAATATTTGAACTGACTGATGCTTTTTTCTTTGAAACAAAGGGAACAGGGTAAACAGAACGCAAGACCTCAAGGCAGCTAGAATCTTGATAGGGATAATTTTCTCACACTATCTGCTCTTTCCATTCTTTGAACAGGACATGACTCCTTCAGATATCTTAAGATGAGCTGGAGAATATTTCACACAATATACAGACCTTATTTAAATTGCCTTCTCAAAAGAATAAAATGCTTCTGTACAGTAGGGTTCAATAATCTCAGCTGAATGTCTCTTCATTTATTTGAATTTTAAGAAATCATGTTTAGACACTTTCCATTCCTGACTTTAAAGAGTCTTTGGAGCATTTTAGATAGAAATTACAATTAAACAATCCTCAATTTTTATGTCATTGTTAAAAATAACAATGCCAACTTGCAAATGCACTGAGTGGCTAAGAGGAGAGATATCTAGTATTTACAAAACATTTCTGTAGTTATCTAACAGTTCAGGATTCTGAAATCTCTTGAGAATCTCTGGGAAGTAAAGTTTAATTCAGCCTCTTGTCATGTACAATTAGTTGGTTGCCTTAGCTACTCCTCAGATTAATCTGTTACATCCAAATTAAGCTTGAGCCAACACATCTGTGTTGGGTTGTTGGCTGAAAATGAGATAGAGAGTCCTGCATATACAGGCTGTAAGCAGTATAGAAAAATTCTGATACTCACTTACTCTGCCCATGTTAGTGGGAGATTTGTAGTTGTGTTTAATACGTTCAACATTATGAAGAATTAGCTTTGTTTGCACTGAGGTGTAACTTCTTTTTTTTTTTTTTTTTTTTTAATGCTCTAGTAGAAGCTGATGCTTAAATTCAAAACATAGAAATACATCTGCTTGGACAGACTCAGCAATGCCCATTCGTTCTGCCCAAAGCAGTTTGAGGCTTAGTATGGGGAGCCTCTTTTAAAGATGATCTTAAGAGAACAGGAGATTGGTCTTTTTCATTCAATCTAATATTGAAATTATCCAGATACTGAAGATTCAATCCAACTGAATACATATATGTCTTCAGTGCCCTTGAAATATCTTCAGGCATCCTGCCTCACCACCAGCTGTCACACCAGAAAGCACAGGTCTTCTGCAGGTCCCATGTCACATCTGCTGATGTACCAGACCCCCTGTGACATCACAAATGCACTAGGGGCTTAGGATGACACATCTGATGTTTTTATTTGGTGCCCCAAGGGGCAGCTAGCATATTATTCGATAAATAAATCAAATAGCTTGTGTGCATTAACCAAGCCAAGCAGAAAGAATTGCTGACCTGCATAAGACGAACATCTGGAGCACAGTTTACGTGGAGAAGTAAAAGAGTATCCTGAAAACATTCCAGGGCAGTTCTTGTTCATTAAGAGAGCTAAACAGCCTACAAATTACATTGATTTTGATTTTTTTTAAGTGACTAAATACATAATAATAATAAAAGTAAGTAAGTAAATAAATAAACAGTTGATTGCGTTGAGCATCAAGAGTTTGAGCACTTTATGAGTATCAAATACACTAGAATGTCCAAAGTTAATTGCATTTAAATACCTTCCAAAGCAAGCATGATCAGAATGACTGTCAAACTGCCTCTCCCCTACTCACACACATATATACCCCTTCACTCACCTATACTATGAGCTCACTTAGCTGAAAATCAGATTCCAGTTCTAGCAGAAACTAGTGTAACTACTCGCTTCAGTGGAAGTACCATGTACTCAGTTTTGATGTGTGTACGACTTTACTCCTCTGCTTGAAGACAAGTGTGAAAAATAAAATGCAGGTTCTTGACCATACTGCTTTCAGTACCTTAGCTCAGTGGTTTTCAGCTATGCATAAAGACCTGTCTGTAACTGGGAAGAGTTCGTATGAGACTCAGTATTTCTGATGATACTTTGACAAAAGCTATAACTCCCTCACAGAGCCATATTATTGACATTATATTTGACCTGGGCTTTTGTGTCACTTCAGGTACCACAATCTATAAACTGTATAGAATATATATCTGCAAATACTTATATATTCAAAGGTAGACATAACAGCAGGAAAATATTAGAGCTTCAACTGACATTACTTAATTAGGTGTACTCATAAATTTTTACCAGTGTAAATGCATTCATACTAAAACAATGAGTATGTTTCTTGAATTTTACGTTAGGGAAAAAGAAGATATTTAAACTGATACAAAAATTACACACAGCTTTGGCCTAAATCAGGACAGGACTCTGAATGAGTCTGAATAGCAGAGCTCTTCAGTCAGATCATGACTTTTCTGAAGGTCACTTGTCGAAATATAATTGTACCTTAAGTACTATTCAATTATGGTTCACAGTTGTAAATGGCCTCTTTTTTTTAATTTTTCTTGTCTCATAACATTCTGTAGCTTCCAGCTTACATTTCTCCTTGACAGACTGAGCTTAAATCAAAAGGACCAGCTACTTCTTTTTTAACTATGGGAAGCTCAGCAGTGAAATGTACTTGCTTCTGAGGTTCTATCACTGACAATTACTGGAAAAAAGAATCAGGAAAATGTGGACTACTCCAAAGTTCCTTTTCAAAACTACTATCTGCAGTCAAGAGGTAATTAACTTGCTGTATTGACTTATAGTTCATGGGGAAGTGGAGAGGGGAGGGAATCAGAGTAAGTTAGCAGCAAGGCTGTTAATACAATTTTCTTATTTATCAACACTGGTTGCTAAGAAGTACTGCATACTATTAGTGAAATGAAAAAAGTGTTGCTTATAAATTTGAAATGTTTATATTTAGCATTTGCTTTAATGGCTCTTCTCAGCATCCTTATTAATATGTAAATAGGAAAGCATTCTTATATAAGCAATGACCGTGATTTATGGTACCCAAGCACATTTTCTGGTAGAAAAAATGGAATTCGTTAGCGCATAAAAATAATGAGTGTGGAGGTAGGGAAGAAAAACTAGCAGAAAGTGTTGTGCTTCAGATGCGCCAGGTTGAAGTTTTTGTAATGACAATCCGCAGTACTGAAGTTTTTCAAGACTCTATTACTGTAACCTGCAGATCTAACTTTGTGAGATGGTAATAATAAATGCCTTGTTAAGATAGGTGATCATGCTTGTGTGCTGTGTGTACAGGACTCCCACTGAATGGCAAGGCTCTCTGGTTCCTGACACAGACTTGAGGACTTCATACAGCAAGTGAAACTGGTATAACACATATCAGATAACAGAGACTAAATGAAGCATTTCCTCTACTTCCCCAAACCCTTTTTGAAACACACAACTGCTTGATAAAAATAAAAAAAAACCTTGAGAATTACATGTATATAATGTGTGTGAGCATTAGACTGAAACACTACCTAACACTTTGAGGAACAAAATACCTACCATATCTAGGATAATTGTTAGAGAGTTCATTTGAGAGAGCTGATACTGAAACCATTATTTCTTTGAGATAATAAAACTGTTATTGCTGTCTTGGGATCTTGCAGGTGACTCATTGCATATTTGAGTGTCTTTATTTAATTAACCACTGCACAATGTTGGTAAAACAGAGGTAGAGTCTCAGGGGCCAGGATCCTTACTCAGAGCACAACAAACTCTAATGATTTAAGGTCAGGCTACAAACGAGTTGAAAATCTTTGAGAAACCTTACTGAACTTGTCAAGGAATTTCAAAGGTATGAGGTGTCATAGTTTAACCCCTAGACTTTACCTTCTCTTTTGGTTTCCCAAAGCAGTTTTTCATTTCCATGGCATTTCAGAAACCATGTGATCCATGTGTCCTGACTTGGTAGAAATGGAAGGGAGATCACCTTTCCTCTGAGAGCAGTAAGTCCTGCACAGCTGTGCCCTTAGGAAGAGCAGTGACCAGGAGAGAAGTGCAATGAGCAGGTTACAGAGGCAAAGTCAGATGGGAGATGGTTTCTACAGGGATCTTTGGAGTGGCGCCTTGGAGTTTGCTGCAGCCAAACAAGGCACAGAAAACTGGTGGACAGTTAGCAGGACTGGAAGAAAAGACCTGGCTTGCAGGATACAGTAAGTGAAGGAGAATACTCAGTTACAAAGTCCTTTTTTTGTGCATTTCACTTTGAGTTTTCACTTTTCTTTTTTTTTTTTGGAGTTCTTTTGTTCATGGTCTCAGGGCTTTAGCTAGTTTGGGATTCCATAATATCTTGTATGATTTTTTGTTTAGTTGTATGCAAAAAACTAGTAATTGATTACAAGTTTTTGCCAAGAATAACCAAGAAATGTAAGATTTTATATTGGTTCATTTCCTCCTCACTGCCCTTAGCCTTCTATATTTATTAAGTGTAGAAAATAGAGAGGGAGATTGAAAGGAAATTGAAACCTAGACAGAGAAAATTATTTTCATTACTTGTGTAGGAAAATGAAAAATGCTTAAAAAGTTTCCATCAAGTGACACTGAAAACTTCAGTTGAAATGCAGATATCATTTGTCATGAGCCCCAGTTTGGGAGTGTCTTTTTGATTTATGAAGTGCAAAGTTATTCATTGAAATAGCATGCAAATTTCTAAGCTCTGAAAACAGAGAAGTGAGCAAAAACTTCTTACACTTCAGACCATCAGTTTCTTGAGTGTTATTTACACAATTACAACTTAGGTAGCTCACTTTAGATCCTGGGCCATGACCCTTAGTGTCTTGCTTTTACTGATTCTCTAGTGATAAGAGATTGAGCTGCTGAGCTAGAAGTAAACATGATCCACTGGGTCTGGTGACACTGCTGTTATTGCTACCAGTTATCACACTGGACTGGTCTAACACAATGTGTGGAAAATTGCTATCTGCATTGAACTGGCCAGAGAGGTGACTGGTACAGACCACTGTTCCTCTGTAAAGATTACAGTGATTTATTGGGTTAAATTACAAGGCTTATTCTGCTGACACGAACCATGTCAGGGACTGAGTCCAGAGAGAGAAAGCATTAATCATCAGGATAACAAGGTGAAGCAGTTTGAAGCTCTTGGCGTACACTAAGCCAGAGGTATTTTTCCAGGTACTGATTGGAGCAGACACTCAGTTCTGTGTTCTCGTCTTTTGTTTTAGCTGGGCTCATGACAAAATAAAGAAATAACAGGTTCAGCCATCAGTTCAGGAAGTTACGTGCAATGCAGCCTTTGCAGCTCACTGGTACAGGGAGCATGAATGAGATAGAAATCCATCAAGTAAAAGCTCCTAAGAGGTTTACTGCCTTGCTGATGGCCATTTCACGGTTTTAGAGCTCTCCAACTTTGATCAGTTATGCAGAACATAAGCTAAAAACTTGTCTGTCTGGATCAACAGCATGGTATGGACAGAGAAGAGGCTTTCTGAAGGATATTAGTCAAAGATAATACAAAATTTTCAAGGTATACGTGAAGAGCTGCTTTCGGGGAATCACCTCCCACCTTCCCAACAAAATCACAGTGATTGCAAATACAAAGTACTAGAGAGAATATACAAAAAGATGGGAAGATCTGGGAGTAATGAATATGACTAATGTAAACACAGTTATTTAACCATACTGATGGTATACCACATTAAGTAGATAACAAGGTGTGGTGCATGTAAGCAAAACCTACTGTTCTTATAGCATTAACTTTGAACATTTTGCAGAGGAGGAACATAAAAGTATCTCCATTTTACAGACAGGGGAATAGGCACCTGGTGAGATAAAATGCTTTATCAAGCTGTTCAGCAGACAACCCCAGCACTAGGAACTGGATCTCAAGCTTCTTACAGCAAACGTGACTTTCTATCTACAAAGTATTTTATACTCCATTTCAGTATATTCCTCCATAAAACATCTTAAGGCAAATATGACTTTCTATCCACAAGGTATTTTATTCTCCATTTAAGTATATTCCTCCATAAAACATCTATTGTACAGAAAAATCTGTATTAGGTCACAAGAATAAATTTAGGAAATATGCTATTGAGAGGAACATTGCTTATTCTGTCACTTAATTCACTGGAACTGCAGAAAGCTTGTGAAGCATAGCTTTCTCTTCTTACATATAAATGCTAATGGCATTCATTAAACACAGACAGAGATGGAGAGTCACAGCCCATTGAAATGAGTGGAAAAAGGCAACCCTTGATTTTCATAAGCTTTTTATTCAGTTCTTAGAGAGATGAGTTGGGTGAAATCTCTTTTCTGACTGATGCGCAGAGATAGCTGAGAGGAACTGCTAACATAGTAAGGTTGTATCAAGCAAAACATCCTAAGGAACCAGGCTGAGCAGAAATGCCTAGAAGGTTTCTTTTACAAATATGAACCTCGTTTCACTTTTGAAACTCACCATTTGCCTACATACCAAGACTTTTTAAAAGGGAAGAAGTAGCAAAAAGCACGTGTGGCTTATGATAAATCAGACCCAAAGTTCATATATCTGATCTGATGAACTTTGCTTTAGGGATTTAAAAATGCCCAGATCTCATTTTTGGTTTGGTTAAAATCTACTGTCTAAGCTGTGTCCTGTTGTGTTAGGTTATTTGGCTGCAAGGTAAATGATTCAATGCAAAAGGCTCCTTACCTCAGCACAGAGTGAACTATGTCTTCAACAGTTTACTATTCATAGCTCCTGACTGCATCAGGAAAAGTCAAGGGCAAAGGAAAAACTGAGATACTGGATCAGGTTAAACTGGCACAAGCCATCAGGTACGGATTTATAGAGGAACATTTATCACTCAGGTTTGATGAATCAGTTTCTAAGAAACTAGAATTTTTTTTCCTTTTAATCATTAACAGGTGTTTGTATGTCACAAGTACTGTAAGTGGTTGTTGCTTAATGTCTTCAAGATAAGTCAAGCAACCATCCTAGCTGCAGTAATATGCTGACACTGTAAAAGGCTGTAGGTATTTATGAACAAAAGAAGAAAGGGAGGCATTTGCTGCATTGCAGACAGGTGACAACTAAGTAATTTTAAATACTAGCTTGGTTTGCTATGGCTAGACTAGACAGCATTTAGCATGCTATTCCTAAATACTAATTAAATGCTTGTTTTTCATATCTTCTCTCATGCTGCAGTACTTTACCAACCTTTTTCAGCCTTTCAATAACAACTTAACACCCTCATGCCAAGCTAAGGAAAATTATCTTGCAGCTGCAGCATCTGCTCCTGAGCAAACTCTTGTAGTTAGCTGTTTATGTTTGTGCCATGCCTTCATGCACTGCTTTGTCAGGCAGTTAAAGGACTGTGGGATCTACCATTTCCTCACCAGTTTTCAAATGACAGGTGTTTGGTTAGGATAAATGTGTGTTTTTATTATTTTAACAAAAATCCCTCCACAGTGACATTCCTAACTTGTCCTTTTATAGGAAATATTACCCTTTGCTGCATGGAGGAAAACAAAGCCAGGTGATCATTTGGGGAGACAGAAACTTTGGGAAAAGAAGAGCAATGTCATCTTTTGCCAGTGGTTGCAAATTACTATGTGTGATATTCTGCTCTTCACTTATACTGATGTAAACATTTTGCCATGGGTACTTTGCAATTAGAAAGAACCCCAAAACCAAGGCTGTGTGTTACTCTTTGTATTGCTTATAAGCCTGGAAGATAATTTATCCAATGCAACTAATAATGTTTGGTGTCCATGTACCTTGAAAGAGCGTATTTTTCCAAGACTAAAAAATTGTGCTACTTTAAGTAATTTCTTAGATTGGTGGAGCTCCTGATCATCTATGTTTTCAACACAAGCAAACAAACCAGGGTAGCCTGCGCATGTGGCTCCCAACAAGCTAAACACATACATATGCTGTGCAGAACATCTCCTTATCTGAGGATAAGAAGTCACATACTGACAAAATGCTTCCAGGTGAGGAGATTAGAGGCCTTTTATGTCCCTGCTGTGCACTCAACACCGCTTCCATTTTCAGATACTGTCTTTAATAATTCATTATTTCTGTTGCTTCTAATCATAGAGATCTCTTCCCATCTTGGTATTGTTTTTGGTGATAGTTTCTTAAATCTTAGCATTTACAGACTCCCAAAAGAAAATCAGTATGTTAGGGAGGTGATTAATTAAGAATGCACCAACTATTCTTATCCTAACCAACAGTTGTCCTAAGCAAGAACAAAGGTAACAGTTACAGCCTGAATATTTTGCAAAATTTGCAAAGAATGATGCATCTTAGCAGGAAAAAGTGAGAATAATATTTTACTTTCATGTTAGATTGGATTTGGATTTTGTGAGCAAGAGGTAAGATGGCCTTTACAGCAATTGCAGTGGGTTTTTTTTCAGCATTCCACAGATTTTATTTTTCTGGGTTTTCTTAGAAAAAGGTGCAGGAAAAAGAAGAAGTAGATTAAGAACTACCTTAACTACTCTTTACAGTTTTCTTTCTGTTAAATTCTTATACAGTTGCTCACAGAAACCCTGATCCTTCATGTGTGGATAACCTTGTAATAATTTATGTCTCATTATGATGTTCTGTATCTATAGTCATTAGTAAAACACAGCTGTAAATATATATATCAAATTAGAGCTAATTAGCATCATCCATCTTTTCCTGTCCTCCTACGAATGCTGTCTGGGCAAGTCTGAATGCCTTAGTGAGAGAAATTTAATTTTGAAATAGGGAACAAAACCCCTTTAGTGTATATACATATAAAAAAAAAAGTGTCCTGGTGAATGGTGAGCAGCCGATGAACTGAAATCAACATTTCTGGGAATTCTGTTACTTAAAGAAGAATATCTGGTTTCAGTTTTTCTTTCATCAGCCCTGGAAGTTGATTACCTCTTTGTTTTTCAAAGGCTTGCATTTCTTTGCAAGATATAACCGGAGAATTTTTGATCACCTTTAGTACAACAGAATTCTTATAATTAGCTGATTTTCTTTAATTCAGGGCTATTATTATAATACTTTTCATATTAAAATAAAGCAAATGAAGACTGTACTGACAGAGGCTTCTAAAGGAAGCTGATTATAGTCAGCTTCAGCCTTTCTAAGACATAGGGATGTTTAAAATATTCTTTACTTATATTATCCACTCACAAGCCCATGTAACTGTTCAAATATATTAATTTCTTTTACATGATATTATTAGTTCTATTTTATGATCATATACTGAAAACCTATTATTATATTTCATGATTTCATTATAAGATTATTACGTGTATCTTTGCTCTTCTGCATTACTACCATGAATACACTGTATCTACAGCCTATGATTAGTTCTTTTGTATTTCTCATCATATTAAGGCAGCAATATACAAATTATTACCACAAAAATTGGTTGCTGCTAATGTTTTCAACATACACATTTTTGTGTAATTGTTAAACTAGGAAGTCAGGTAGAGATAGATGGTGGGATGTTACATTTTAATTGCTTTTCTCCAAAATTGCTGCTATCCCAAAGATATTCCCATAGCAATAGGAATAGGATTCTGTTCTACAAGACCTTGACAATGAAAGCCAGATATAATTGAGCTGGCTATAGAAAATAATGGCATTTTGCATCGGTTAGACATTGATTTCCCCACAGATCTCAGCTCTTCATTAGACTCTGGCTTTGTCCCATATTTTCAGTCTGATTGTTCATCTGTAGTGGAGTTTTGGGGTGTTCAGTGCATGCAGACTCAAACATTAGTATATGAAATTAGATAAACTGATTGTACGACATTTTCAAAAATGTTTTCTGATGACAAATCTCATTTGTTCTCAGGAAGCTCATAAAGTTACAGAAGCTATTCTGAATCTTTGTGTCTGGTTTCAAAACACACATCAGTGCTAACATTTCGGTACTAGCTACTACTGGCTATAGATTTTCCTTAACAGTGGTGTACCTCATTACTTATTCAACAGCCTGTGTTCCCCCTCCCTTTTTATTGAAAACTTCCTTCCCTCACAATTGCCCTGAGCAATACATTTTTAAAGGATTCAGACTGGCATCAGCATGAGTTTATTTTTAAAACTGCTGCTTCTGTGTGGTTTGGGATTTTCAAGACAATGTGGTCAAGGGGTGGGGGGTCAGCTGAGCTGGGCATTTCCGTTTTTCTCTCATGCAATATTACCATAAGAATGATTTTGCTTCATCTAATCTAGCTTCTCAAATTCATGACACTTAAGACAGCCACTAACCTGGTATAAGTTGTAACCATGCTACCCTTGGCCAGCTCAACTTGTGCCTGGGGAAAGCATGCCCCTTCATTCACGATTCAAACTTTCCAGTCAGTCTGTGAAAGAACTACTTCTACTGTAAAGCAGCTATGCTTTGTCTGATGTGTAGTGACAGATGTGTGCCTTAACAGTAAGTTACTAAAAAGATTATAACCCTGTTTATTTGCTACTTAAGTGTAAAGATAATAGGAATCAACCCAGCACATGTAGTAAATTCAATTAAGGAATTTATAGCAGTAGTCACAGCAATTAACTGTTGAAATGCAGCTAGGAGTTTTCCTTGCAATTGAGATTGATACAAACACTTAAAATGTTAAAGGTGCCAACAGCAATGCAACATTTACAAGACCTGTATTTGACTTTCGTTATGTCAGTAAGATGCATGGTAGGACCATTTGCACAGTGGGGCAATTCTGGTGCCATGTGAGGGCGGTATGAAGAAAACATACATTAAAACTATGGAAGGAGAAGGCTTGATAACATCTTTAGTATTGGATAAGGTTGCATGTTAGTCAATGGTATGATCACAGCACCATAAGAAAATGCTTTTATTCTCTGAAGAGGCCCTGGCTGGCTGCAGAGCCCCCTGAGCTCAGTCCTGCCAGGAAGGTGCCTCAGGGCAGGCCTCCTGACCCAAAGTGTTTGAACTTAAGTAGATGGAAGGTCTGCCCAAGCATCTTCAGATCCTGAGAAGTGAGGCACAAAAGGTACTGAATTTCTGTTCATGTAAGGGTTTATTTCAGGGCACCCAAATGCCCAAATCTGTGTTACCTTCAAAGGTCTGGGCCAAAGCAGGTGACCACAAGTCATGCAGAACTGTGCAGCTGAGGGAGGACCAAGTGAAACATGTTGGGTCCTAGCCTAGCCCACTAAATGTAATGTTGCAATCATTTAGCCATTCTTGTGTGCTTTGTCTTTGCTCCCCAGAGGGGAATTATGTTCTCTCTGTATTTTTCCTTCTCAGATACTTGTATATTATATCCCCTTCAGACTGTTTTCCCATTTACAGTAAATAAATGTAAATCTGGCAGATTCATATCATAGATCACATTTTAAGATCTCAAATAAATTTAAACCAGACCTTTCCACTATAAAGTTTTAATGTACACTCCCTCTCAGAGATATGGTTATCCTGGATATATGCATAAAAAGATGGTGAATGTTTCTCTTTTTGGTACCTTGCCATTATTCTGGCAATTTAGTTTAGCTTCTTACAATTTTCCTCTTTACTGCTAGTTTCTAAATACACAATTCATTTTTCTCCAGTAGATATCACTGTGGGAACCATCACTTCTTTTATTCTACACCCAGGGGCACCTTTCTATACCATGACTTAGTCTCCGTTCCCACCAGCTATCAACTAGTCCCAGGTGGGAAAGCACAGCACTCGTCCGCAGCACTCACCCATTAAATCAATAAACCTTTTTTAAAGGGTCCTTCAATTGCCCTGCTCTGGATGAATGAATGAACGGATGAGTGAGGGAGCAGCCAGGCATGTTTATCTAACATCCTAAAATCCCTGCAGAAAGGATTTTGGGTTCTGAAAGGCTCCCAGGAGCAGTGAGATCCTACACAGCAGATCAGTACCTGCCACTGCCTCACCAGCCATCCCACCCTGCTGGAAGGTGCTGTCCATCCTCAAGCTGGGCTGACTTGTTCTACTCCTGAGTTGAGGCTGTTGTCAGCTTCTGTTACAATAAGCTGAAATGAAAATGCTTTGTGGTTGGTTTGCAAGTTGGTGGCTCTTCCCCCCTCAGAGAGAGATGCAGCTGCTGGGAGCCTAGTACGGGTACTCACCACTTCCCAGAGATGCCCAGTTTCCCTGGCAAGGCAGGCAGAAACCCAGCAAGGGTGCAAGCTAGAGCTAGTATTGCCTAGTGGGGGCTGATGTACCAACCTTGTTTTTTGAAGATGCGGTTTCAAATATGTGGGAGGTAAATAGAAAACCACTGTCAAACTTCACTCACCTGATGTTATCTAATAATAATCAGAAGATGTTAAGCATGCTCTCTTGTCCATCCTTCTTTAAACAACTACATAAATGTACATTATGTCAGTTTAAAAGTAGCCAGACACAATCTGCTGATACTCTTGACTGACTTGATTACTACAAATTGAGCTTTTAAAATACTGAAGTGGTGAGGGGGAAGGCACTGCACAAGCCAGACTGCATTTATTTCGTACATACACTGTTTCCTGGCTGGTTGTGGCCGCCAAAAGAGTTATTTTTTTTTTGCAAACAGAAGACACAGATGCTCTTTGCCCTGCTCCTCTGAAGCAGATACAATGGCACTCAGCTCCCTGTCCCCCTCCCACCTCCATTATCAGATTTCCTCTTTTATAGATGGTCTCAACAAGTCCACAATCCTTTTTCAATTTATTAGACTCTTTAACTGTGCACTGCTCTCTATTTGGGTCAAAGCTTCTCGAGCATTATAACCCTGTTTCTACAAAGTACAATGTTCCCAGCTCTAACTTAAATGAGCATTCCTTTGCTGGGCCAATGTGCTTTAATACCTTCTCTCCTTGCACAGCAGCTTTAAGGACATACCATAAATGAAAAGCAGATACAATATATCAAAACACAAAGAGTGCTTTTAAAAATAGAGGACTCCATAAAAAGGACTGGAGCACTGAATCCAACATATACGCTGCACAATTAGCTCCATGCTTAAAGGTCCTTCCAGAATTAGGGTCATTTTTGCAAGCATTTGGCAGGATATTTTACAGCTATTTAAAAACACTCTGTATCCTCAGTTACAAACATTCGTTTCCTGTCAGCTACATGTTTAGCACTTCTTTTAGGATGGAAAAGAGGGAATTCCTGGCACTCAGGCCAGGCACAGCCTGCACGCATTTCATACCTCTTGCAGATGCTGAATTGCAGAGGGAAGATCAGCCATAATTATATGTTGCTGGAGAGTGGCACTAAGCAACCTACTTAAGACACTGTGATGTCCCAAATGACCCTTAGTCATTTGGAAGTATTAATAGAATTACAGAATAGTCTGGGTCAGAAGGGACCTTAAAGATCATCTAGTTTTGATTCCCCTTGCCACAGGCAGAGACACCTTCCACTAGACCAGGCTGCTCAAATCCCCATCCAACCTGGTTTTAAACACTGCCAGGCACAATTTGCTCTTAGTGAAGCCATATTTGCTTCACCCTTGTTGGGCTATGATCCCTCTCTGGACTCTGGGCATCTCTTACTGTCACCAGCATTAGACTGGTAAGAGTGGGATAGATTGAGGTTCCCCTCCCCAACAACTTTAGTTTAAAGCCTTCTTGACCTCAAGAAAGATAAATATCTGAGCACATCTGAGAAATAACAACTTGAAAGAGTGTGTAGACATGATATTGTGTAAGTTTTATAAAAAGTTCCCTTCAGCACTGAGACTAAACTTGCATGCAATGCATGGCTTCTGTTAGAGTCTTAAGAGCTGCTTGGTAATAACTCTCGCTTCTGCTATATATCCAAGGCTCTTAAAGAAAGTCTGTAGTTTATTATTCCCAGGCATGCTATTTATGCAGTGGGCAAATACATCTAGTACTGTATGCATCATTAAAAGCTTTTAATAATACATGATGAACCAGACAGAAAAAAAGGTCAAGTAAACAGTTACAACAAGACTGTATAAAATACGTTGCATTAAACATTAAAGCTGGTTGTTTTCCTAGTACTTAAAACTGTCTATTTTGAGTTGTTTGTTTGAAGTATTTTAGAAACAAATTTGCTTTGTGTTCTTCTAGATAACACATTATGGATGTGCTAAGAGTAGCCATGCAGGGTGGAAACCCCGGTGATCTGTCAGCTTCCATTACACAGTTACCCAGTACTTGCCATCATCTATTAAAACACAGATGCCTTACAGTGATGTCATATGCAGAGGCTGATGATTTACCTATTCAACATTAAGTGACATCAACAAAAGGAACACAAGTGCTTTGCAACCAGAAAAGGAATTTTCAGAAGCCAAGGGTGAGAGTTTTATTTCTCTTAATTTCTGGCTTTGCTTTATTGTTGAAACCAGTGGTGACTCCCAGCCATCTACCCTTATTATTCCCTTAAAACTTTTCATGTCAGATAAGAAGATATTGAGTAACAAGGTCTTTGCATTCGATTAATGTTTCTTTTATTTTTATCTTCTCTTGTCACTAGGTAACATCACCAAGTCTTGGTGACCACCTTGCCAGTTATTCAACAAACTCGTAACAGTTCTAAGGTAACAAGAATTTCCCCCCACTCAAATTCTAAGGCAAAAATATTAATGATTAAAATCTGAAGATTCTGATTATCTTAATTGTTGTATCACTTCACAATCTGGATATCACACATTTCTGCATTGTTTTCTTTCAAATGTATCACAATTGGGTTCAGCATGGACAGAAAAATCCCTCTGCACCAGGAAATCACAGGGTTAAAAAAGGAAGATGTTGCTTCAGAGAAGTTATAAACTTGTGTCTACACTGTTTAACCTTATTTATGGCAGTGTGCATTTGGGGGTTAGTCATTAAATTTAAACAGATGGATCAACAAATGGGTTGGAACAGAAGGAAAACTGCACAAAAGTTATATAAGCACATTTCTGAAAAGTCTGTCATTAGTCTATCATTATCATTAACATCAGGTGAGCAATTCTGCTTGGTCTAATCTGCATTTTTCTGTCTAGGAACTCTGACATCTAATTTTAATTACCTCAGCCTAAGAACTATGCCACTAGATATAAGTAGGTGCAGCTGCATTCAATCTCACTTACTACCAGGTTGTTCTGTATGTCTTACCAAAAAAAAAAAAAAATCAATTTTGAAGTTACAAATAGTAATGTCACAAAAAGGGAAACCTTGTACAAAATTTACCATACAGGCCTCAAATATTCAATATTCATCACTTTTCCAAAGTGACATTTTTTACAACTAGCAAAACCAGATAATATTATTCAATTGGGTCCTGACCCAACCCTCCAAATATTACTGAAATGAATTTTCATTTAAATTCAGTTGAAACTGAGTTTTTGACCAAGTTCTTGAAATTTATTTAACTATGCTTTTGTCACACTTGAAAAATGTATTCAGGTAATATTATGTACATATACACCAGGATTACAAATATTTCAGCAGATACTGAATAACTAGAGTGCCAAAGAATGAAACGTTTCAGGTTAAACACTTCCATAAAGCAGCTAAGAAAGCTGGGCCCAAACTCCTATTTTACAATTGATTTGGACATTCAAGTGACTGAGTCTCACTGAAAATCGGTGGGGCCCAGGTTCCTTACTGTATGTTAAAATGTTTCGCAGTTGTTTCTGAGAAGGATGAAGGTCAGAAGGTATTGTATACATTTTTAAAGAAAAACCCCAAAGAATAGTTTACTGTAAGCTCTCTTCATTCAGAGAAACTACAGAAAAAACAACAAAAGTGCATGACTTGAAACAGCTCTGTCTCATGATCGGACAATGTGGTATGTTCGTCCTTACAGTGCATGATGACTTCGTAAGTTCTGCATGCAGTTTCCAGCTCTGCTAACATCTGCTCAGCATAACAGAATATCACAAAGGGGCCAAATTTTGCTTTTTGTAAAGGCAAACTGTTCTTTATTTTTTTCCCAATTTGAACAGTTATCGGGGACCACAACTAAGAATACACAAACTTTCTTAGCCCAAACAAATTTCCTGAATATTTGTCAAGTCTGCAAACAGAATGTAAAATCTTGCTAAGTGCTTAAGCTTGGTTTTTCATTTCTATCCTTTTTTTTTTTTTTTTCCTGCTCTATTTCTTCATGGTGACAAAGGCTATGGGTATGCATGAGAAAGACAAAAAGCAGGAGAGTGACACACACAGCTTGGACAGACGAGCTCTGTCAAAACTTGCTGTTAGTAGTTCAAGGTAACACTAGTCCTAGCTGCCTGTCTAGCCTCTTGGTGGATGTTGCTGCAAGGTAGTCAGCAGAAATGAACCAGTTGTTCCAGTTAAAAGCCTGGTATCTAGTACATACTCAGCTGGTTTAAGACAAAATATTGAAATCTACCTTGAAACTGCATTACCAAAGGTGCAGGTTTCCTTGCAGGCTGCATTAGGGGGCTGGTAGCTTCTGGCCATGAGAAACTGGATAACGTCATAAACCTCAACAGTGAGATTTTCTGGCACTCATCGGTCGAAATCTGCTTTTTCATCTTTTTTTCTGCACTGAATTGAAGGCCATACAAGAGGGGACTGCTAGTTTTATGCCAGCAAATCCTATTCTTGTCTAATGCAGCTGGATTAAATGCTCTTTGAGACTTTATGATCTGGAATTACTTTTCCTTAGCTATAGAATATATGACTTGATCATAATTCCATGAATTTTACAGGCCTGTATCTAGCTAAGCCTCCAACCAGAATGAGAATCATCTGAAAAAAAGGATTATGACTACACCCCCCCTGCCATCACAAAGAAGTTGCTCCCTGAGGACTCACAAGACAGGGCTCATAGCTGCTTAATTTCATGAAAGAAGTAAGTCACAGTGATGCAGGTGCCAAAAGGAAGAATTACACCAGTTTTTCAGCTGCATACAGAACACACTTGAGAACAGCTTCTTTCTAATTACCAAAAAAGGTCCACAGAACAATGCTAGACTGCAAAGTCTTCCTTCATTTTCTGTCCTGGTTTCAGCTGTAAGTAATTTTTTTTCCTTCCTAGTACCTGGTGCAGTGCTGTGTTTTGGCTTTTGTCTGAGAACAACGCTGATAACACACGGATGTTTCAGTTGTTGCTAAGTACCGCTTACTTGTCTATCATGCCCAGCAAGTGAGGAGGAGCACAAGAAGCCAGGAGGAAGCAGAGACAGGACACCTGACCCAAATTAGCCAAAGGGGAATTCCATACCACAGCATGTCATGCCCAATATATAAACTGGGGGGATTCACCCTGAAGGGCAGATCACTGCTCAGGTTGAGTTGGGTATCAGCTGGCAAGTGGTGAGCAATTGTATTATGCATCACTTGCAAGATAAATTTGTGTTTATTGTTGTTCTTTTTCTTTTCCCCTGTTAGATTTATATTCTCTCGCCTTATTATTTCCCTTTTCCTTATTATTATTATTAGCAGTAGTAGTAGCAGTTTTGTGTAGTACCTTAGTTACTGGACTGTTCTTATTTCAGCCCTTGGGGTTTACATTCTTTCGCTTCTCTTCTCCATCCCACCTGAGGAAGGCAGAGGAGAGGAAGACAGGGGGTGAGCAGACAGCTGCATGGTGCTGAGTTACCAGCTAGGCTCACACTGTCCTACATACCACTGCAGACAATGACCAGCTCCTATACCAGCTCATAGAGGCTCATTAATTTGTTCCTAGGTGATGCACTCCTGAACAATTTAACAAAAAAGCAGGAATAAAACCCTTTCTGTGACTATGTTACCGCAAGATGGTTACGCATAAATCTCTGGCAAGCCATGAAAACATTCCTCGGGGACAAAATAATTGCTGATGATTCAGTCAGAAAAGTGATAGTAAAGGTTAACTGTCTAGAAAAAAATATTTCTCTAATGAAGATGCAGTATGAGGAAGTTAAATTTGGAATTCTGTAATTTCTAAAGCATGTCACAATTGAATCAGGCAATTTTCTAAAAAGGTCAATATAAACCAAAAAAGACCCTATTAAAAATGTTGTGACTAGAAGAACACAAATATCCTATTTTTAAAACAGGTAAAACAAAGGACACTATATGCAAGAGTGGAAAAAGATTTTTTGTCAGGACCTCAGGACCTTCATGAATAAATTCATGGCCATTTAAAAGAAGCTCTGCACAAATTCTAGCTACAAGTTAAGACTCTTTAACCATTAAGTAACAAGGAAAAAAAAAATAAAAGAATACCAATTTGTTCTGCTCAGATTGAGAAAGTAATGTGACCAATACAGGTCAAGAGTAATTTGTAAAATCTACGTATAGCTTATATCTTTCTGAGAAACAAATAACAGTCAAGAGCTGACTAGCCACCAGCTTCTGAAATTCTCTGAGATTATTTGACAAAGGAGAGACTGGGAAAAGGTATCAGAGAAAAGATGCGCCAGAAATCCTGCAGAGACAAAAGGATGGACAAAACTCTTTCAGAGGAGAGGGGAGAACAAATAGCTTTATAGTGAGGTGGCCTGAGAAGGCCATCTGGCCTGAGAAGACTTAAGCAGCGTAAAGGCCATATTGGCTATGCAGAAAACCTATGGATTGTTCTTGACTACTTGAACCTATCCCAGAGAAGGCTGCAGAAGGCAGGGGAAATTAAAACAGCAACATACAAAGCAAACTGCACAGAGATCAAGACATTTTGTGTGCTTTTGAGGAAGCAGCAGTAGTACTCTAGGAGAAATGCCTAGGTGATGGAGGCTACTTGTTTAAAGTTTACTTTCGTGAAACTTTTGTTTTTTTTTTTTGATCCTATAGTTACTGTACAGAAGCTGTACCATATTGCTGGTCATTGCCTCCCATTCCCTACATTTTTTTCTAGAAATACCATGACATCCTATTTAAAACAGAGAAATGGGAAATCAGGACTACACTTAGCAATAAAAACGTGAGCACATCATGAATGCATGCAGAGCAGCTCAGTTTTACTTTCTATTGATTTCCTAATAATGTAAAAAATTCAATTTACTTTTTGATTGTCTCTAAGCATTTATCTTCCTAGAAGCTCCATAACATCCTTATGATCTCTTCTCAGCACTTGAGATAAAACGCTTCCTTCAGAAATGTTCTGGATAGAGGCGGATTAGAAGAGACAACTTGACTGATTAGCCTGCAGTGACATGGCTTCAGTAACCAATATCTGCCAAGTAGTCCTAAGGGTAGAGTAGTGGGTTTAAGTAGCTGTGGAGTTTGTGTGGGGAAATCACACTCCCACCAAAAGTGTTAAAAACCTATCTTAAAAGTCCTTCAATTGCTTGCGAGTTCCACCATCTTGGTCAAAATCCTGCCCACCTAGCCTTTCTTCAGGCACCAGCAAACACATAGAAAGCAACGTTTGGACTTCTCTTCAGGTATTTAAAACATACATTTTTCTGAAAAGACTCCTGAAGCCCTACCTAAATTACTTCAAGACATTTAGCTGTGTTCACCATATTTGAGTATGGACATGCCTCATGAACATCTCAGATCATTAGCAACCAAGCATGGCCAATTGGAGTGGAAGACTTAATTCCAAACACTGATGGCACTGTAGGCAGACACCAACTCTCTCCACTACTCTTCCCTACATATACATTTGAATTTTGAAAACTAATTTTTCCTGGCCAGTATACAAAATGCTGAAGAATGATGTTAGACATAGCTACAGGGCAGCAGACAGAAGAGAATAGTAAGGTATGGTGACTGGGAGAATGAAAAAGAATATGAATTGTAGACTTGAGTAAGATGGAGGAGCAGAAAGATTTGGATTAATTGGACCTAACAAAACCTAGTAGTGATATTCAGCACTAGATTTTCAAAACTGTGATCAAATCAAATTTCTGGAACCAAAGACATGGGCTTCTTGTGTGAATCCTAGTAAAAAACCCTCAATTTTTGATGTAGCTCCTTACATGTTCAAACACTACTACAGTTATTGACTTTATATGTTTATATATACTCTTAACTACTTTCACTAAAATGAAATAATATTAAATCTGTGTCTTAATTTCTAGGCATAACCCCTAGTAAATATAGTGAGAACTTTCGATACTGAATATTTTCTGCTTAATAAAAATGAAATTGGAAAGTGCTGAGTTATGGGGTTCATAAGCAGGGAATCCCATAGAAAGAGACCCTTTGATGTGTCTCAAATGAGAGTAAAAGGAAATGACTTCAAGTCAGGTTATCAGCAGTTTTATTAAGGAACTAGAAAATTCAGGGAGATTATTAATTTAGTTTGGTTACACCTCCTCCCTCTCTTCCTCCCCCTCCTGCCACCTTCACCCTCAGCATGCTCCCACATACACACCAATATTCTGTGTATAATTTAAAACTTACTCTTTGTCCCTGGACAAAAATGTAAATTAGATTTCTTGCTATTCTTTGCTATCACTGTTTTGCTATTACCACTTTCAATAGCATACTCTGATGCTGTCAGCTCAGCCAGTGGAGCTTCCCAGTTTTCCTAGTAAAAGTGAAAAATGTGAGTAGCAAGGAAAGGCAGGTATAATTTGTTCAGGAGATTGGCACCCCGCTCTATTTCTGGACTTCCAGTCTTGAGATTTGGGCTGTCTGTGTTTCTAGATCTTGACATGCTTTCTACCTGCAATCATATTCTCCCTCCACCCTTCTCTTTCCCCCATAGGACAGCTGGTGTAGGACAGAGTGCAGCCACTCTCCAGGTGCTCAGTGTGCAGGAGCCAATCATGATCCTCTTTTGGCTCAAGTTCTATCACAACTTCAAAGCCTGTAGCCCACCACCAACATGCTCCACACCTCCTCCATCCCCTGCCTCGCTGCAGCTGCAAGAAGGTTATCAGATGCTTGGAGACACATACTGAAATGCTTTGCTTCTCTGAATTAACAGCATGCCAGAGACTGTCTTACAGTTCAGGATCAGATCCTCCATGTACACAGAGAACCCAGCAGATGAATCACTGATGGAAGAGAGGGGACAGGAGCACCCACCCCCACATAAGTTTTTCTGGAAAAAGCGTGGGGGTCAGACATTTTATAAAGATGCACAAACAGCATCATCCTTTCCCAAAGCTGAAAGGGAACCTTCTCTCTGTGCTAAGCAAAGTGACTGATGCTAAGCTCAGGGAGAAGACTCACTTAGATCTGTTTTAGGCCAGGCAATGTTTTACGCCCACAATGCTCCACCACTCCTCCATAATTGCT
Source organism: Pezoporus occidentalis (assembly GCF_034315485.1). Classification (NCBI taxonomy): domain Eukaryota; kingdom Metazoa; phylum Chordata; class Aves; order Psittaciformes; family Psittacidae; genus Pezoporus; species Pezoporus occidentalis. The sequence goes on from NW_026915769.1 coordinate 2,535,424, forward strand.
GTCCTTCACTGATGGTTCTGCCCTATGCTTTCCTCTAATGAGTAACTTCTGTGTTCCACTGGAATGAACAAATTGGTCAAAATTATGCTTCTAATTAAAATTAGAAAAAAAACAAAACAACAAAAGAAGTGTTGATACATGGCTTCCCTGGTTTTGAACATGCACATAGGTGCTGAAGCCACCTGTGCCACTTATATTGTCCCTTGCAGCAGACCCACTTGAGTGAAGCAGCACCTTAATTAAACTAATGCACACTTCAAATCTCAGCTTGCACAGAAGCAAGTGGGTAGCTCTTATGAAAAGCAAATTGACAGAAAGTAGGGCCCAGCATTAACTGCCCAGTGCTGTCTGGGTGAGCCTGATGGTCTGTTTCCAAAGAAACCAGGAAGCTTTGGGAGCTGCAGTTGTGATACTTGAGCATCTCACAAAAAGCACACTCTTTAATACATTTAAATCCTATTGTGTACACCTATTATTAACAAGCATCCAACACAACACATACTCTGAGGCAGCAAAGATACATCTCAAAGTTAAGTGAATCCAGACTCCAGGACTGAAATAGGGAGGTAAAAAAGTGACCTTGCTTGTTGTGTGCCATTTAGCCTCTTGCCTTTTGATTTCATCAATACTTGGCAGTATGGAAAACTGGTGCAAAGAAAGCATGCTGCATCACCCATGAAGGTCATTTTCTTTGTGCTAGATGGATGATGTCAGATGGTACTTCCTGAGGCCGAGACTGTGCTGTTCAATTAAGTTGATATATTCAAGTGTTTCAACAAGTAGCCCTACCTGGTCACTGCTGGCATGGAAGTCAGTCTTCACTAGGAGCAGGGATGGGCTAACAGTGCATTTGAAAAAACTTACCATATTTTTATTTCCTTTCTCTTTTGACAACCTCTGTATGTAATCAAAATATTTTAAAACTAGTGCAAATATTTTTATTTCAGGTATTTTTACACATAGACCACCACAATAGGAAACAGAAAATTTCACAAGGAGTCTATTTTATCCATGGAAGGATAAACTCTATGCAGATTTCAGACATTAAGATACTGACACACAGGCTAGCATAAAGGAGTAAAGAAGTACTCATGTTTTTTTTCCTGTGGCAATAAACATATCAAGTCAGTCACTGATCAAAAGCTTACATACCGTTTCTGTGAAAGATGTTGCAAATACTAGAATATGAGCACTATTTAGGCTAGGTAGTCTTTGAGTTTATTTATACTCTAGTCTTTGATAATATCTCATTGCAGATTTTATATCCTGATCTCACAGAAATATATATAAATTTCAGATTGATCAAGTAGAAAAAGCCATAGAATGTCTTACAGTAAAGAGGACTATAACTATTTCTGAGGTTTGCTATTCCTGTTATTTGCACCCAGATGGTTGTTTTTGTTCTTTTGTCCTCTGTTTTTGTACTCACATCTGCCAAAGCAGTATAAATAAATCTCAAAAAAAAGTCTCTGTGGGGAAGGCACTGAAATCCATAGAAGGTTTTTTACTTGTCTAGAACTGGATCCAAAATTCATTGCAATTTTACTTGGTCAGTAAGTTTGGGGTGAAACTGGACACAGCTTAACTTCATTTAGATGCTTCATTTATATTCTTGGGTCTATTCATGTGGTCACTGCAGTCCTCTGAGCAGGAGAGAATCCCATAGATAAACTGGAACTATAATGCATAACATGCTTTGATGTTTTTGTTGTTTTTTTCCAGTCAGTTAAATCGATTTTTTATTTCATGCATAATGAGTGGGTATGTGAAAAACTATCATATTTTCCAGGCAAATTACTGTATCAGGCTAATGGTAGACGTCTATATTATTTGAACAAAATGTTTAGTATTTATGAGGCAATTGTTTTGCATTGCATATTATCCTATTTCATAGAAAAATAAATTAACTCCTTTAATACAAACAGATCTGGTAAGAAATCTTCTATAAGAAACATTTTTCAGCAGAAAGTAACAAATCCTCAAATCCAAGGCTTTTTAGAAAGGAGCTGATCTGAAGCAAAACATCTGTAAAATACAACTTTTACCCAAACTGTAAAAATGCCTTGTTTTAACATTTTTCTAAATTAAACTCTAAAAAAGTTTGGTTCACATTTTAGCATGTGTGACTGGTATATGTATTACAAATGAGAAATAATGAATATGCCTTTCAAAGGATGCACATTTGAAAAGAAATCTTCAGATATCCACAAGAGTAAGTAGGCAACTTTGGAGATTTGCAAGAAAAGGCTGCCAAGGATGAGAGAAATAGAGACTGGTACAAATTTCTCCTCCTGTTGCCTGTGCACAAACAGCCACCCTGACTGCAGAATCACAGCAGGGAAAGTCAGTCATTTACACATATTAAACAATGGCTTGGTTTGGGAAGATGTGCTATCTGATACGAAGGATACCAAGCTTTTGCTTAAAAGACCAAAGCAAAAATAAAACCTTCTAATGGATCTAATTGAATATTATTTTTAAAGCACTTTTTACAGTTTTCTTTCTTTTTAAAGACAGAAGCAATGTCTCTCAGTTCTAACTATTAGATCTTGCTATGGGTTCATTAGTCATTATTTGCTTGCAAAATGTCTCATGAAGTCCATATTTTGAATAAAGGCTGCCTACTCTTTTCATTCCTGCTAGCTTAAGAAAGAAAAAAGACAGCAGGAAGAAGAGCCAGGGTTGGAGGGAATGCAATCCATTTGTACATATCCCATCAGCATCCTTTAGAAACTAGGTTGGAGGGCGGCAACCACTGAGCACGTAACATGCTGAATAATAGGAGGAGGTGGTGAACGCCAACCTTTCCTCTCCTCTCCTGACACAGAGCAGAAGGAAACCCAACTCTGAATCCTAAATGACTATGCAGTATAAATAGGACTTTAGATTTCAATTCCAGTTCACACAATTAACTCCTTAGCAGTCTTAGAGGATGATTCAGATATATAAATAGAGTTGCCCTGTGCTATTTTAGATGCCCCAGGTTATCTGACAAGTCTGTAAAGGGCTGGCAGATACCAGGCAGGAGCTAGGGGAGATGCAAGTCATTCTGGAGCCACAGCCGTAGGCCGAGCAGCTAATCTAGAGCACCTAAAATAGCATTATGTACCCATGGTTGGGCATCTAAATCCCTCTTCTGTTCTATATTTAAAAAAGTGGAATTAATCCATTGAAATAAATTGATCCTTCTAGGTATCCTAGCAGTTTTCCTCTACTGCATTAGCAACTAAGTTTTCATCCAGACTTCCCATGGCACTTTTAGAAATTACTGCATAGATAAGGCACTGGGGGAACAGAAGAAGCTGCAGCTTTTTGGACCTAGCACAACTGTGACAATAACAACTAGAGTTGATTATTACATCATTTAATATTAACTATGATATTAAACTATTGCAGTACAACTGAAACATCAGTATTCTCTATAACCTGCAGATACCCTCCTCCTCTCCTCCAAAAGAAACAATACAGACCTGCACCCCAGTTCTGTGGATATGTGTGCCAGTACAGGCACAGTACTGATGCTGGTGTCCTCATCTCTGCCATTCCTTACTTCACACATTCCCTAGAATAATGAGGCCCATCATCTTTTGATGAGACTGTGGGAGTTGATACTCCCAAAATACAACATTACACTATCAGAGAATCACTACTACTGAATACTGCTCTAGGCAGACTATTTATGCGTAAGCTACTGGAAATACAATAGTAACATGGGAAGGTCAATATGAGAAAGTGTCACTGTTTCCTCTGAGAAAAAAGACTGCAATTAGGGACAGACTCAGACAGCTAGAAGCATTAAATACTTTAACATTTGCTTTTGGAAGACTTCATAGGTCCACATAGCTGGAAGAATAAAGAATATCTTACCTTACTACAAGAGCAGCAAAACCACTTATTGAGGAAGGCCCAACCTTTTTGTCAAGGATTGGTATCTTTGGGCAAATGGGACATTTCAGCAGTACTAGAAAATATGTTGGAGTATTTTATGACAGGACAGAAATAAGGGCAACATTGTTTCTGGCAATGCTCTGAGAAAGAATGAGGCTACCAACATATACAGAGAAGATAAAAAGTATCAAGTAGTATTCCCCTTTCTTGAATTCATCATTTTTCCAACATCAGAAAAATATAATTGATAAATAGCTCTAGAGATCATTAGAAGAAGCAAGAACAGAAAAAAAAACAACAGTAGTTGAAGGGCTTCTGGTAAGATTATATAATTTTTATTCTGCTTGTCA